>NW_027670334.1:0-708901 GCF_964188305.1 Podarcis bocagei
GGCTTAGGGATTTTTTCAAAAAAAGTTGTTCAGACGTCGAGGGCTAATTCTGTTTCCGATGATAAAAACCCATCTGTTTCCACCGAAAAACACTTCAGGGGATCACTTGCAACAGTTTGCCAACATTTTTGAGTGAATTGCAGAACGTCAGATTTTTAGCAGAAATTGTGACCGCGCGGCTTAGGGATTTTTTCAAAAAAAGTTGTTCAGAGGTCGAGGGCTAATTCTGTTTCCGATGATAAAAACCCATCTGTTTCCACCGAAAAACATTTTAGGGGATCACTCGCAACAGTTTGCCAACATTTTTGAGGGAATTGCCGAACGTCAGATTTTTAGCAGAAATTGTGACCGCGCGGCTTGGGGATTTTTTCAAAAAAAGTTGTTCAGACGTCGAGGGCTAATTCTGTTTCCGATGATAAAAACCCATCTGTTTCCACCGAAAAACATTTAGGGGGATCACTTGCAACAGTTTGCCAACATTTTTGAGGGAATTGCCGAACGTCAGATTTTTAGCAGAAATTGTGACCGCGCGGCTTGGGGATTTTTTCAAAAAAAGTTGTTCAGACGTCGAGGGCTAATTCTGTTTCCGATGATAAAAACCCATCTGTTTCCACCGAAAAACCTTTCAGGGGATCGTTTGCAACAGTTTGGGACCATTTTTGAATGAATTGCAGAACGTCAGATTTTTAGCAGAAATTGTGACCGCGCGGCTTAGGGATTTTTCAAAAAAAGTTGTTCAGACGTCGAGGGCTACTTTTGTTTCCGATGATAAAAACCCAACTGTTTCCACCGAAAAACATTTCAGGGGATCACTTGCAACGGTTTTCCAACATTTTTGAGTGAATTGCAGAACGTCAGATTTTTAGCAGAAATTGTGACCGCGCGGCTTAGGGATTTTTTCAAAAAAAGTTGTTCAGACGTCGAGGGCTCATTCTGTTTCCGATGATAAAAACCCATCTGTTTCCACCGAAAAACCTTTCAGGGGATCGTTTGCAACAGTTTGGCACCATTTTTGAGTGAATTGCAGAATGTCAGATTTTTAGCAGAAATTGTTACCGCGCGGCTTAGGGATTTTTTCAAAAAAAGTTGTTCAGACGTCGAAGGCTAATTCTGTTTCCGATGATAAAAACCCATCTTGTTTCCACCGAAAAACATTTCAGGGGATCATTTGCAACAGTTTGCCAACGTTTTTGAGGGAATTGCAGAACGTCAGATTTTTAGCAGAAATTGTGACCGCGCGGCTTAGGGATTTTTTCAAAAAAAGTTGTTCAGACGTCGAGGGCTAATTCTGTTTCCGATGATAAAAACCCATCTGTTTCCACCGAAAAACACTTCAGGGGATCACTTGCAAAAGTTTGCCAACATTTTTGAGTGAATTGCAGAACGTCAGATTTTTAGCAGAAATTGTGACCGCGCGGCTTAGGGATTTTTTCAAAAAAAGTTGTTCAGAGGTCGAGGGCTAATTCTGTTTCCGATGATAAAAACCCATCTGTTTCCACCGAAAAACATTTTAGGGGATCACTTGCAACAGTTTGCCAACATTTTTGAGGGAATTGCCGAACGTCAGATTTTTAGCAGAAATTGTGACCGCGCGGCTTAGGGATTTTTTCAAAAAAAGTTGTTCAGACGTCGAGGGCTAATTCTGTTTCCGATGATAAAAACCCATCTGTTTCCACCGAAAAACATTTCAGGGGATCACTTGCAACGGTTTTCCAACATTTTTGAGTGAATTGCAGAACGTCAGATTTTTAGCAGAAATTGTGACCGCGCGGCTTAGGGATTTTTTCAAAAAAAGTTGTTCAGACGTCGAGGGCTAATTCTGTTTCCGATGATAAAAACCCATCTGTTTCCACCGAAAAACCTTTCAGGGGATCGTTTGCAACAGTTTGGGACCATTTTTGAATGAATTGCAGAACGTCAGATTTTTAGCAGAAATTGTGACCGCGCGGCTTAGGGATTTTTCAAAAAAAGTTGTTCAGACGTCGAGGGCTACTTTTGTTTCCGATGATAAAAACCCAACTGTTTCCACCGAAAAACATTTCAGGGGATCACTTGCAACGGTTTTCCAACATTTTTGAGTGAATTGCAGAACGTCAGATTTTTAGCAGAAATTGTAACCGCGCGGCTTAGGGATTTTTTCAAAAAAAGTTTTTCAGACGTCGAAGGCTAATTCTGTTTCCGATGATAAAACCCCATCTGTTTCCACCGAAAAACATTTCAGGGGATCATTTGCAACAGTTTGCCAACGTTTTTGAGGGAATTGCAGAACGTCAGATTTTTAGCAGAAATTGTGACCGCGCGGCTTAGGGATTTTTTCAAAAAAAGTTGTTTAGACGTCGAGGGCTAATTCTGTTTCCGATGATAAAAACCCATCTGTTTCCACCGAAAAACATTTCAGGGGATCACTTGCAACGGTTTTCCAACATTTTTGAGTGAATTGCAGAACGTCAGATTTTTAGCAGAAATTGTGACCGCGCGGGCTTAGGGATTTTTTCAAAAAAAGTTGTTCAGACGTCGAGGGCTCATTCTGTTTCCGATGATAAAAACCCATCTGTTTCCACCGAAAAACCTTTCAGGGGATCGTTTGCAACAGTTTGGCACCATTTTTGAGTGAATTGCAGAATGTCAGATTTTTAGCAGAAATTGTGACCGCGCGGCTTAGGGATTTTTTTCAAAAAAAGTTGTCCAGACGTCGAGGGCTAATTCTGTTTCCGATGTTAAAAACCCATCTGTTTCAACCGAAAAACCTTTCAGGGGATCGTTTGCAACAGTTTGGGACCATTTTTGAATGAATTGCAAAAGGTAAGATTTTTAGCAGAAATTGTGACGGCGCGGCTTAGGGATTTTTTCAAAAAAAGTTGTTCAGACGTCGAAGGCTAATTCTGTTTCCGATGATAAAAACCCATCTTGTTTACACCGAAAAACATTTCAGGGGATCATTTGCAACAGTTTGCCAACGTTTTTGAGGGAATTGCAGAACGTCAGATTATTAGCAGAAATTGTGACCGCGCGGCTTAGGGATTTTTTCAAAAAAAGTTGTTCAGACGTCGAGGGCTAATTCTGTTTCCGATGATAAAAACCCATCTGTTTCCACCGAAAAACACTTCAGGGGATCACTTGCAACAGTTTGCCAACATTTTTGAGTGAATTGCAGAACGTCAGATTTTTAGCAGAAATTGTGACCGCGCGGCTTAGGGATTTTTTCAAAAAAAGTTGTTCAGACGTCGAGGGCTAATTCTGTTTCCGATGATAAAAACCCATCTGTTTCCACCGAAAAACACTTCAGGGGATCACTTGCAACAGTTTGCCAACATTTTTGAGTGAATTGCAGAACGTCAGATTTTTAGCAGAAATTGTGACCGCGCGGCTTAGGGATTTTTTCAAAAAAAGTTGTTCAGAGGTCGAGGGCTAATTCTGTTTCCGATGATAAAAACCCATCTGTTTCCACCGAAAAACATTTTAGGGGATCACTCGCAACAGTTTGCCAACATTTTTGAGGGAATTGCCGAACGTCAGATTTTTAGCAGAAATTGTGACCGCGCGGCTTGGGGATTTTTTCAAAAAAAGTTGTTCAGAGGTCGATGGCTAATTCTGTTTCCGATGATAAAAACCCATCTGTTTCCACCGAAAAACATTTAGGGGGATCACTTGCAACAGTTTGCCAACATTTTTGAGGGAATTGCCGAACGTCAGATTTTTAGCAGAAATTGTGACCGCGCGGCTTGGGGATTTTTTCAAAAAAAGTTGTTCAGACGTCGAGGGCTAATTCTGTTTCCGATGATAAAAACCCATCTGTTTCCACCGAAAAACCTTTCAGGGGATCGTTTGCAACAGTTTGGGACCATTTTTGAATGAATTGCAGAACGTCAGATTTTTAGCAGAAATTGTGACCGCGCGGCTTAGGGATTTTTCAAAAAAAGTTGTTCAGACGTCGAGGGCTACTTTTGTTTCCGATGATAAAAACCCAACTGTTTCCACCGAAAAACATTTCAGGGGATCACTTGCAACGGTTTTCCAACATTTTTGAGTGAATTGCAGAACGTCAGATTTTTAGCAGAAATTGTGACCGCGCGGCTTAGGGATTTTTTCAAAAAAAGTTGTTCAGACGTCGAGGGCTCATTCTGTTTCCGATGATAAAAACCCATCTGTTTCCACCGAAAAACCTTTCAGGGGATCGTTTGCAACAGTTTGGCACCATTTTTGAGTGAATTGCAGAATGTCAGATTTTTAGCAGAAATTGTTACCGCGCGGCTTAGGGATTTTTTCAAAAAAAGTTGTTCAGACGTCGAAGGCTAATTCTGTTTCCGATGATAAAAACCCATCTTGTTTCCACCGAAAAACATTTCAGGGGATCATTTGCAACAGTTTGCCAACGTTTTTGAGGGAATTGCAGAACGTCAGATTTTTAGCAGAAATTGTGACCGCGCGGCTTAGGGATTTTTTCAAAAAAAGTTGTTCAGAGGTCGAGGGCTAATTCTGTTTCCGATGATAAAAACCCATCTGTTTCCACCGAAAAACATTTTAGGGGATCACTTGCAACAGTTTGCCAACATTTTTGAGGGAATTGCCGAACGTCAGATTTTTAGCAGAAATTGTGACCGCGCGGCTTAGGGATTTTTTCAAAAAAAGTTGTTCAGACGTCGAGGGCTAATTCTGTTTCCGATGATAAAAACCCATCTGTTTCCACCGAAAAACATTTCAGGGGATCACTTGCAACGGTTTTCCAACATTTTTGAGTGAATTGCAGAACGTCAGATTTTTAGCAGAAATTGTGACCGCGCGGCTTAGGGATTTTTTCAAAAAAAGTTGTTCAGACGTCGAGGGCTAATTCTGTTTCCGATGATAAAAACCCATCTGTTTCCACCGAAAAACCTTTCAGGGGATCGTTTGCAACAGTTTGGGACCATTTTTGAATGAATTGCAGAACGTCAGATTTTTAGCAGAAATTGTGACCGCGCGGCTTAGGGATTTTTCAAAAAAAGTTGTTCAGACGTCGAGGGCTACTTTTGTTTCCGATGATAAAAACCCAACTGTTTCCACCGAAAAACCTTTCAGGGGATCGTTTGCAACAGTTTGGCACCATTTTTGAGTGAATTGCAGAATGTCAGATTTTTAGCAGAAATTGTTACCGCGCGGCTTAGGGATTTTTTCAAAAAAAGTTGTTCAGACGTCGAAGGCTAATTCTGTTTCCGATGATAAAAACCCATCTTGTTTCCACCGAAAAACATTTCAGGGGATCATTTGCAACAGTTTGCCAACGTTTTTGAGGGAATTGCAGAACGTCAGATTTTTAGCAGAAATTGTGACCGCGCGGCTTAGGGATTTTTTCAAAAAAAGTTGTTCAGACGTCGAGGGCTAATTCTGTTTCCGATGATAAAAACCCATCTGTTTCCACCGAAAAACACTTCAGGGGATCACTTGCAAAAGTTTGCCAACATTTTTGAGTGAATTGCAGAACGTCAGATTTTTAGCAGAAATTGTGACCGCGCGGCTTAGGGATTTTTTCAAAAAAAGTTGTTCAGAGGTCGAGGGCTAATTCTGTTTCCGATGATAAAAACCCATCTGTTTCCACCGAAAAACATTTTAGGGGATCACTTGCAACAGTTTGCCAACATTTTTGAGGGAATTGCCGAACGTCAGATTTTTAGCAGAAATTGTGACCGCGCGGCTTAGGGATTTTTTCAAAAAAAGTTGTTCAGACGTCGAGGGCTAATTCTGTTTCCGATGATAAAAACCCATCTGTTTCCACCGAAAAACATTTCAGGGGATCACTTGCAACGGTTTTCCAACATTTTTGAGTGAATTGCAGAACGTCAGATTTTTAGCAGAAATTGTGACCGCGCGGCTTAGGGATTTTTTCAAAAAAAGTTGTTCAGACGTCGAGGGCTAATTCTGTTTCCGATGATAAAAACCCATCTGTTTCCACCGAAAAACCTTTCAGGGGATCGTTTGCAACAGTTTGGGACCATTTTTGAATGAATTGCAGAACGTCAGATTTTTAGCAGAAATTGTGACCGCGCGGCTTAGGGATTTTTCAAAAAAAGTTGTTCAGACGTCGAGGGCTACTTTTGTTTCCGATGATAAAAACCCAACTGTTTCCACCGAAAAACATTTCAGGGGATCACTTGCAACGGTTTTCCAACATTTTTGAGTGAATTGCAGAACGTCAGATTTTTAGCAGAAATTGTAACCGCGCGGCTTAGGGATTTTTTCAAAAAAAGTTTTTCAGACGTCGAAGGCTAATTCTGTTTCCGATGATAAAACCCCATCTGTTTCCACCGAAAAACATTTCAGGGGATCATTTGCAACAGTTTGCCAACGTTTTTGAGGGAATTGCAGAACGTCAGATTTTTAGCAGAAATTGTGACCGCGCGGCTTAGGGATTTTTTCAAAAAAAGTTGTTTAGACGTCGAGGGCTAATTCTGTTTCCGATGATAAAAACCCATCTGTTTCCACCGAAAAACATTTCAGGGGATCACTTGCAACGGTTTTCCAACATTTTTGAGTGAATTGCAGAACGTCAGATTTTTAGCAGAAATTGTGACCGCGCGGGCTTAGGGATTTTTTCAAAAAAAGTTGTTCAGACGTCGAGGGCTCATTCTGTTTCCGATGATAAAAACCCATCTGTTTCCACCGAAAAACCTTTCAGGGGATCGTTTGCAACAGTTTGGCACCATTTTTGAGTGAATTGCAGAATGTCAGATTTTTAGCAGAAATTGTGACCGCGCGGCTTAGGGATTTTTTTCAAAAAAAGTTGTCCAGACGTCGAGGGCTAATTCTGTTTCCGATGTTAAAAACCCATCTGTTTCAACCGAAAAACCTTTCAGGGGATCGTTTGCAACAGTTTGGGACCATTTTTGAATGAATTGCAAAAGGTAAGATTTTTAGCAGAAATTGTGACGGCGCGGCTTAGGGATTTTTTCAAAAAAAGTTGTTCAGACGTCGAAGGCTAATTCTGTTTCCGATGATAAAAACCCATCTTGTTTACACCGAAAAACATTTCAGGGGATCATTTGCAACAGTTTGCCAACGTTTTTGAGGGAATTGCAGAACGTCAGATTATTAGCAGAAATTGTGACCGCGCGGCTTAGGGATTTTTTCAAAAAAAGTTGTTCAGACGTCGAGGGCTAATTCTGTTTCCGATGATAAAAACCCATCTGTTTCCACCGAAAAACACTTCAGGGGATCACTTGCAACAGTTTGCCAACATTTTTGAGTGAATTGCAGAACGTCAGATTTTTAGCAGAAATTGTGACCGCGCGGCTTAGGGATTTTTTCAAAAAAAGTTGTTCAGACGTCGAGGGCTAATTCTGTTTCCGATGATAAAAACCCATCTGTTTCCACCGAAAAACACTTCAGGGGATCACTTGCAACAGTTTGCCAACATTTTTGAGTGAATTGCAGAACGTCAGATTTTTAGCAGAAATTGTGACCGCGCGGCTTAGGGATTTTTTCAAAAAAAGTTGTTCAGAGGTCGAGGGCTAATTCTGTTTCCGATGATAAAAACCCATCTGTTTCCACCGAAAAACATTTTAGGGGATCACTCGCAACAGTTTGCCAACATTTTTGAGGGAATTGCCGAACGTCAGATTTTTAGCAGAAATTGTGACCGCGCGGCTTGGGGATTTTTTCAAAAAAAGTTGTTCAGACGTCGAGGGCTAATTCTGTTTCCGATGATAAAAACCCATCTGTTTCCACCGAAAAACATTTAGGGGGATCACTTGCAACAGTTTGCCAACATTTTTGAGGGAATTGCCGAACGTCAGATTTTTAGCAGAAATTGTGACCGCGCGGCTTGGGGATTTTTTCAAAAAAAGTTGTTCAGACGTCGAGGGCTAATTCTGTTTCCGATGATAAAAACCCATCTGTTTCCACCGAAAAACCTTTCAGGGGATCGTTTGCAACAGTTTGGGACCATTTTTGAATGAATTGCAGAACGTCAGATTTTTAGCAGAAATTGTGACCGCGCGGCTTAGGGATTTTTCAAAAAAAGTTGTTCAGACGTCGAGGGCTACTTTTGTTTCCGATGATAAAAACCCAACTGTTTCCACCGAAAAACATTTCAGGGGATCACTTGCAACGGTTTTCCAACATTTTTGAGTGAATTGCAGAACGTCAGATTTTTAGCAGAAATTGTGACCGCGCGGCTTAGGGATTTTTTCAAAAAAAGTTGTTCAGACGTCGAGGGCTCATTCTGTTTCCGATGATAAAAACCCATCTGTTTCCACCGAAAAACCTTTCAGGGGATCGTTTGCAACAGTTTGGCACCATTTTTGAGTGAATTGCAGAATGTCAGATTTTTAGCAGAAATTGTTACCGCGCGGCTTAGGGATTTTTTCAAAAAAAGTTGTTCAGACGTCGAAGGCTAATTCTGTTTCCGATGATAAAAACCCATCTTGTTTCCACCGAAAAACATTTCAGGGGATCATTTGCAACAGTTTGCCAACGTTTTTGAGGGAATTGCAGAACGTCAGATTTTTAGCAGAAATTGTGACCGCGCGGCTTAGGGATTTTTTCAAAAAAAGTTGTTCAGAGGTCGAGGGCTAATTCTGTTTCCGATGATAAAAACCCATCTGTTTCCACCGAAAAACATTTTAGGGGATCACTTGCAACAGTTTGCCAACATTTTTGAGGGAATTGCCGAACGTCAGATTTTTAGCAGAAATTGTGACCGCGCGGCTTAGGGATTTTTTCAAAAAAAGTTGTTCAGACGTCGAGGGCTAATTCTGTTTCCGATAATAAAAACCCATCTGTTTCCACCGAAAAACATTTCAGGGGATCACTTGCAACGGTTTTCCAACATTTTTGAGTGAATTGCAGAACGTCAGATTTTTAGCAGAAATTGTGACCGCGCGGCTTAGGGATTTTTTCAAAAAAAGTTGTTCAGACGTCGAGGGCTAATTCTGTTTCCGATGATAAAAACCCATCTGTTTCCACCGAAAAACCTTTCAGGGGATCGTTTGCAACAGTTTGGGACCATTTTTGAATGAATTGCAGAACGTCAGATTTTTAGCAGAAATTGTGACCGCGCGGCTTAGGGATTTTTCAAAAAAAGTTGTTCAGACGTCGAGGGCTACTTTTGTTTCCGATGATAAAAACCCAACTGTTTCCACCGAAAAACATTTCAGGGGATCACTTGCAACGGTTTTCCAACATTTTTGAGTGAATTGCAGAACGTCAGATTTTTAGCAGAAATTGTAACCGCGCGGCTTAGGGATTTTTTCAAAAAAAGTTTTTCAGACGTCGAAGGCTAATTCTGTTTCCGATGATAAAACCCCATCTGTTTCCACCGAAAAACATTTCAGGGGATCATTTGCAACAGTTTGCCAACGTTTTTGAGGGAATTGCAGAACGTCAGATTTTTAGCAGAAATTGTGACCGCGCGGCTTAGGGATTTTTTCAAAAAAAGTTGTTTAGACGTCGAGGGCTAATTCTGTTTCCGATGATAAAAACCCATCTGTTTCCACCGAAAAACATTTCAGGGGATCACTTGCAACGGTTTTCCAACATTTTTGAGTGAATTGCAGAACGTCAGATTTTTAGCAGAAATTGTGACCGCGCGGCTTAGGGATTTTTTCAAAAAAAGTTGTTCAGACGTCGAGGGCTAATTCTGTTTCCGATGATAAAAACCCATCTGTTCCCACCGAAAAACCTTTCAGGGGATCGTTTGCAACAGTTTGGGACCATTTTTGAATGAATTGCAGAACGTCAGATTTTTAGCAGAAATTGTGACCGCGCGGCTTAGGGATTTTTCAAAAAAAGTTGTTCAGACGTCGAGGGCTACTTTTGTTTCCGATGATAAAAACCCAACTGTTTCCACCGAAAAACATTTCAGGGGATCACTTGCAACGGTTTTCCAACATTTTTGAGTGAATTGCAGAACGTCAGATTTTTAGCAGAAATTGTAACCGCGCGGCTTAGGGATTTTTTCAAAAAAAGTTTTTCAGACGTCGAAGGCTAATTCTGTTTCCGATGATAAAAACCCATCTGTTTCCACTGAAAAACATTTCAGGGGATCATTTGCAACAGTTTGCCAACGTTTTTGAGGGAATTGCAGAACGTCAGATTTTTAGCAGAAATTGTGACCGCGCGGCTTAGGGATTTTTTCAAAAAAAGTTGTTCAGACGTCGAGGGATAATTCTGTTTCCGATGATAAAAACCCATCTGTTTCCACCGAAAAACATTTCAGGGGATCACTTGCAACGGTTTTCCAACATTTATGAGTGAATTGCAGAACGTCAGATTTTTAGCAGAAATTGTGACCGCGCGGCTTAGGGATTTTTTCAAAAAAAGTTGTAAAGACGTCGAGGGCTAATTCTGTTTCCGATGATAAAAACCCATCTGTTCCCACCGAAAAACATTTCAAGGGATCACTTGCAACAGTTTGCCAACATTTTTGAGGGAATTGCAGAACGTCAGATTTTTAGCAGAAATTGTGGCCGCGCGGCTTAGGGACTTTTCAAAAAAAGGTGTTCAGACGTCGAGGGCTAATTCTGTTTCCGATGAAAAAAACCCATCTGTTTCCACCGAAAAACATTTCAGGGGATCACTTGCAACAGTTTGCCAACATTTTTGAGTGAATTGCAGAATGTCAGATTTTTAGCAGAAATTGTGACCGCGCGGCTTAGGGATTTTTTTCAAAAAAGTTGTTCAGACGTCGAGGGCTAATTCTGTTTCCGATGATAAAAACCCATCTGTTTCCACCGAAAAACATTTCAGGGGATCACTTGCAACAGTTTGCCAACATTTTTGAGGGAATTGCAGAACGTCAGATTTTTAGCAGAAATTGTGACCGCGCGGCTTAGGGATTTTTTCAAAAAAAGTTGTTCAGACGTCGAGGGCTAATTCTGTTTCCGATGATAAAAACCCATCTGTTCCCACCGAAAAACATTTCAGGGGATCACTTGCAACAGTTTGCCAACATTTTTGAGGGAATTGCAGAACGTCAGATTTTTAGCAGAAATTGTGACCGCGCGGCTTAGGGACTTTTCAAAAAAAGGTGTTCAGACGTCGAGGGCTAATTCTGTTTCCGATGATAAAAACCCATCTGTTTCCACCGAAAAACATTTCAGGGGATCACTTGCAACAGTTTGCCAACATTTTTGAGGGAATTGCAGAACGTCAGATTTTTAGCAGAAATTGTGACCGCGCGGCTTAGGGATTTTTCAAAAAAAGTTGTTCAGACGTCGGGGGCTACTTTTGTTTCCGATGATAAAAAGCCAACTGTTTCCACCGAAAAACATATCAGGGGATCACTTGCAACGGTTTTCCAACATTTTTGAGTGAATTGCAGAACGTCAGATTTTTAGCAGAAATTGTGACCGCGCGGCTTAGGGATTTTTTTCAAAAAAAGTTGTTCAGACGTCGAGGGCTAATTCTGTTTCCGATGATAAAAACCCATCTGTTTCCACCGAAAAACATTTCAGGGGATCACTTGCAACATTTTGACAACATTTTTGAGTGAATTGCAGAACGTCAGATTTTTAGCAGAAATTGTGACCGCGCGGCTTAGGGATTTTTTCAAAAAAAGTTGTTAAGACCTCGAGGGCTCATTCTGTTTCCGATGATAAAAACCCATCTGTTTCCACCGAAAAACCTTTCAGGGGATCGTTTGCAACAGTTTTGCACCATTTTTGAGTGAAATGCAGAACGTCAGATTTTTAGCAGAAATTGTGACCGCGCGGCTTAGGGATTTTTTCAAAAAAAGTTGTTCAGACGTTGAGGGCTAATTCTGTTTCCGATGATAAAAACCCATCTGTTTCCACCAAAAAACACTTCAGGGGATCACTTGCAACACTTTGCCAACATTTTTGAGTGAATTGCAGAATGTCAGATTTTTAGCAGAAATTGTGACCGCGCGGCTTAGGGATTTTTTCAAAAAAAGTTGTTCAGACGTCGAGGGCTAATTCTGTTTCCGATGATAAAAACCCATATGTTTCCACCGAAAATCATTTCAGGGGATCACTTGCAACACTTTGCCAACATTTTTGACTGAATTGCAGAATGTCAGATTTTTAGCAGAAATTGTGACCGCGCGGCTTAGGGATTTTTTCAAAAAAAGTTGTTCAGACGTCGAGGGCTAATTCTGTTTCCGATGATAAAAACCCATCTGTTTCCACCGAAAAACATTTCAGGGGATCACTTGCAACAGTTTGCCAACATTTTTGAGTGAATTGCAGAACGTCAGATTTTTAGCAGAAATTGTGACCGCGCGGCTTAGGGATTTTTTTCAAAAAAGTTTTTCAGACGTCGAGGGCTAATTCTGTTTCCGATGATAAAAACCCATCTGTTTCCACCGAAAAACACTTCAGGGGATCACTTGCAACATTTTGACAACATTTTTGAGTGAATTGCAGAACGTCATATTTTTAGCAGAAATTGTGACCGCGCGGCTTAGGGATTTTTTCAAAAAAAGTTGTTCAGACGTCGAGGGCTCATTCTGTTTCCGATGATAAAAACCCATCTGTTTCCACCGAAAAACCTTTCAGGGGATCGTTTGCAACAGTTTGGCACCATTTTTGAGTGAATTGCAGAATGTCAGATTTTTAGCAGAAATTGTTACCGCGCGGCTTAGGGATTTTTTCAAAAAAAGTTGTTCAGACGTCGAAGGCTAATTCTGTTTCCGATGATAAAAACCCATCTTGTTTCCACCGAAAAACATTTCAGGGGATCATTTGCAACAGTTTGCCAACGTTTTTGAGGGAATTGCAGAACGTCAGATTTTTAGCAGAAATTGTGACCGCGCGGCTTAGGGATTTTTTCAAAAAAAGTTGTTCAGACGTCGAGGGCTAATTCTGTTTCCGATGATAAAAACCCATCTGTTTCCACCGAAAAACACTTCAGGGGATCACTTGCAAAAGTTTGCCAACATTTTTGAGTGAATTGCAGAACGTCAGATTTTTAGCAGAAATTGTGACCGCGCGGCTTAGGGATTTTTTCAAAAAAAGTTGTTCAGAGGTCGAGGGCTAATTCTGTTTCCGATGATAAAAACCCATCTGTTTCCACCGAAAAACATTTTAGGGGATCACTTGCAACAGTTTGCCAACATTTTTGAGGGAATTGCCGAACGTCAGATTTTTAGCAGAAATTGTGACCGCGCGGCTTAGGGATTTTTTCAAAAAAAGTTGTTCAGACGTCGAGGGCTAATTCTGTTTCCGATGATAAAAACCCATCTGTTTCCACCGAAAAACATTTCAGGGGATCACTTGCAACGGTTTTCCAACATTTTTGAGTGAATTGCAGAACGTCAGATTTTTAGCAGAAATTGTGACCGCGCGGCTTAGGGATTTTTTCAAAAAAAGTTGTTCAGACGTTGAGGGCTAATTCTGTTTCCGATGATAAAAACCCATCTGTTTCCACCGAAAAACCTTTCAGGGGATCGTTTGCAACAGTTTGGGACCATTTTTGAATGAATTGCAGAACGTCAGATTTTTAGCAGAAATTGTGACCGCGCGGCTTAGGGATTTTTCAAAAAAAGTTGTTCAGACGTCGAGGGCTACTTTTGTTTCCGATGATAAAAACCCAACTGTTTCCACTGAAAAACATTTCAGGGGATCACTTGCAACGGTTTTCCAACATTTTTGAGTGAATTGCAGAACGTCAGATTTTTAGCAGAAATTGTAACCGCGCGGCTTAGGGATTTTTTCAAAAAAAGTTTTTCAGACGTCGAAGGCTAATTCTGTTTCCGATGATAAAACCCCATCTGTTTCCACCGAAAAACATTTCAGGGGATCATTTGCAACAGTTTGCCAACGTTTTTGAGGGAATTGCAGAACGTCAGATTTTTAGCAGAAATTGTGACCGCGCGGCTTAGGGATTTTTTCAAAAAAAGTTGTTTAGACGTCGAGGGCTAATTCTGTTTCCGATGATAAAAACCCATCTGTTTCCACCGAAAAACATTTCAGGGGATCACTTGCAACGGTTTTCCAACATTTTTGAGTGAATTGCAGAACGTCAGATTTTTAGCAGAAATTGTGACCGCGCGGCTTAGGGATTTTTTCAAAAAAAGTTGTTCAGACGTCGAGGGCTAATTCTGTTTCCGATGATAAAAACCCATCTGTTCCCACCGAAAAACCTTTCAGGGGATCGTTTGCAACAGTTTGGGACCATTTTTGAATGAATTGCAGAACGTCAGATTTTTAGCAGAAATTGTGACCGCGCGGCTTAGGGATTTTTCAAAAAAAGTTGTTCAGACGTCGAGGGCTACTTTTGTTTCCGATGATAAAAACCCAACTGTTTCCACCGAAAAACATTTCAGGGGATCACTTGCAACGGTTTTCCAACATTTTTGAGTGAATTGCAGAACGTCAGATTTTTAGCAGAAATTGTAACCGCGCGGCTTAGGGATTTTTTCAAAAAACTTTTTCAGACGTCGAAGGCTAATTCTGTTTCCGATGATAAAAACCCATCTGTTTCCACCGAAAAACATTTCAGGGGATCATTTGCAACAGTTTGCCAACGTTTTTGAGGGAATTGCAGAACGTCAGATTTTTAGCAGAAATTGTGACCGCGCGGCTTAGGGATTTTTTCAAAAAAAGTTGTTCAGACGTCGAGGGCTAATTCTGTTTCCGATGATAAAAACCCATCTGTTCCCACCGAAAAACATTTCAAGGGATCACTTGCAACAGTTTGCCAACATTTTTGAGGGAATTGCAGAACGTCAGATTTTTAGCAGAAATTGTGGCCGCGCGGCTTAGGGACTTTTCAAAAAAAGGTGTTCAGACGTCGAGGGCTAATTCTGTTTCCGATGAAAAAAACCCATCTGTTTCCACCGAAAAACATTTCAGGGGATCACTTGCAACAGTTTGCCAACATTTTTGAGTGAATTGCAGAATGTCAGATTTTTAGCAGAAATTGTGACCGCGCGGCTTAGGGATTTTTTTCAAAAAAGTTGTTCAGACGTCGAGGGCTAATTCTGTTTCCGATGATAAAAACCCATCTGTTTCCACCGAAAAACATTTCAGGGGATCACTTGCAACAGTTTGCCAACATTTTTGAGGGAATTGCAGAACGTCAGATTTTTAGCAGAAATTGTGACCGCGCGGCTTAGGGATTTTTTCAAAAAAAGTTGTTCAGACGTCGAGGGCTAATTCTGTTTCCGATGATAAAAACCCATCTGTTCCCACCGAAAAACATTTCAGGGGATCACTTGCAACAGTTTGCCAACATTTTTGAGGGAATTGCAGAACGTCAGATTTTTAGCAGAAATTGTGACCGCGCGGCTTAGGGACTTTTCAAAAAAAGGTGTTCAGACGTCGAGGGCTAATTCTGTTTCCGATGATAAAAACCCATCTGTTTCCACCGAAAAACATTTCAGGGGATCACTTGCAACAGTTTGCCAACATTTTTGAGGGAATTGCAGAACGTCAGATTTTTAGCAGAAATTGTGACCGCGCGGCTTAGGGATTTTTAAAAAAAAGTTGTTCAGACGTCGGGGGCTACTTTTGTTTCCGATGATAAAAAGCCAACTGTTTCCACCGAAAAACATATCAGGGGATCACTTGCAACGGTTTTCCAACATTTTTGAGTGAATTGCAGAACGTCAGATTTTTAGCAGAAATTGTGACCGCGCGGCTTAGGGATTTTTTTCAAAAAAAGTTGTTCAGACGTCGAGGGCTAATTCTGTTTCCGATGATAAAAACCCATCTGTTTCCACCGAAAAACATTTCAGGGGATCACTTGCAACATTTTGACAACATTTTTGAGTGAATTGCAGAACGTCAGATTTTTAGCAGAAATTGTGACCGCGCGGCTTAGGGATTTTTTCAAAAAAAGTTGTTAAGACCTCGAGGGCTCATTCTGTTTCCGATGATAAAAACCCATCTGTTTCCACCGAAAAACCTTTCAGGGGATCGTTTGCAACAGTTTGGCACCATTTTTGAGTGAAATGCAGAACGTCAGATTTTTAGCAGAAATTGTGACCGCGCGGCTTAGGGATTTTTTCAAAAAAAGTTGTTCAGACGTTGAGGGCTAATTCTGTTTCCGATGATAAAAACCCATCTGTTTCCACCAAAAAACACTTCAGGGGATCACTTGCAACACTTTGCCAACATTTTTGAGTGAATTGCAGAATGTCAGATTTTTAGCAGAAATTGTGACCGCGCGGCTTAGGGATTTTTTCAAAAAAAGTTGTTCAGACGTCGAGGGCTAATTCTGTTTCCGATGATAAAAACCCATATGTTTCCACCGAAAATCATTTCAGGGGATCACTTGCAACACTTTGCCAACATTTTTGACTGAATTGCAGAATGTCAGATTTTTAGCAGAAATTGTGACCGCGCGGCTTAGGGATTTTTTCAAAAAAAGTTGTTCAGACGTCGAGGGCTAATTCTGTTTCCGATGATAAAAACCCATCTGTTTCCACCGAAAAACATTTCAGGGGATCACTTGCAACAGTTTGCCAACATTTTTGAGTGAATTGCAGAACGTCAGATTTTTAGCAGAAATTGTGACCGCGCGGCTTAGGGATTTTTTCAAAAAAAGTTGTTCAGACGTCGAGGGCTAATTCTGTTTCCGATGATAAAAACCCATCTGTTCCCACCGAAAAACCTTTCAGGGGATCGTTTGCAACAGTTTGGGACCATTTTTGAATGAATTGCAGAACGTCAGATTTTTAGCAGAAATTGTGACCGCGCGGCTTAGGGATTTTTCAAAAAAAGTTGTTCAGACGTCGAGGGCTACTTTTGTTTCCGATGATAAAAACCCAACTGTTTCCACCGAAAAACATTTCAGGGGATCACTTGCAACGGTTTTCCAACATTTTTGAGTGAATTGCAGAACGTCAGATTTTTAGCAGAAATTGTAACCGCGCGGCTTAGGGATTTTTTCAAAAAACTTTTTCAGACGTCGAAGGCTAATTCTGTTTCCGATGATAAAAACCCATCTGTTTCCACCGAAAAACATTTCAGGGGATCATTTGCAACAGTTTGCCAACGTTTTTGAGGGAATTGCAGAACGTCAGATTTTTAGCAGAAATTGTGACCGCGCGGCTTAGGGATTTTTTCAAAAAAAGTTGTTCAGACGTCGAGGGATAATTCTGTTTCCGATGATAAAAACCCATCTGTTTCCACCGAAAAACATTTCAGGGGATCACTTGCAACGGTTTTCCAACATTTATGAGTGAATTGCAGAACGTCAGATTTTTAGCAGAAATTGTGACCGCGCGGCTTAGGGATTTTTTCAAAAAAAGTTGTTCAGACGTCGAGGGCTAATTCTGTTTCCGATGATAAAAACCCATCTGTTCCCACCGAAAAACATTTCAAGGGATCACTTGCAACAGTTTGCCAACATTTTTGAGGGAATTGCAGAACGTCAGATTTTTAGCAGAAATTGTGGCCGCGCGGCTTAGGGACTTTTCAAAAAAAGGTGTTCAGACGTCGAGGGCTAATTCTGTTTCCGATGAAAAAAACCCATCTGTTTCCACCGAAAAACATTTCAGGGGATCACTTGCAACAGTTTGCCAACATTTTTGAGTGAATTGCAGAATGTCAGATTTTTAGCAGAAATTGTGACCGCGCGGCTTAGGGATTTTTTTCAAAAAAGTTGTTCAGACGTCGAGGGCTAATTCTGTTTCCGATGATAAAAACCCATCTGTTTCCACCGAAAAACATTTCAGGGGATCACTTGCAACAGTTTGCCAACATTTTTGAGGGAATTGCAGAACGTCAGATTTTTAGCAGAAATTGTGACCGCGCGGCTTAGGGATTTTTTCAAAAAAAGTTGTTCAGACGTCGAGGGCTAATTCTGTTTCCGATGATAAAAACCCATCTGTTCCCACCGAAAAACATTTCAGGGGATCACTTGCAACAGTTTGCCAACGTTTTTGAGGGAATTGCAGAACGTCAGATTTTTAGCAGAAATTGTGACCGCGCGGCTTAGGGACTTTTCAAAAAAAGGTGTTCAGACGTCGAGGGCTAATTCTGTTTCCGATGATAAAAACCCATCTGTTTCCACCGAAAAACATTTCAGGGGATCACTTGCAACAGTTTGCCAACATTTTTGAGGGAATTGCAGAACGTCAGATTTTTAGCAGAAATTGTGACCGCGCGGCTTAGGGATTTTTAAAAAAAAGTTGTTCAGACGTCGGGGGCTACTTTTGTTTCCGATGATAAAAAGCCAACTGTTTCCACCGAAAAACATATCAGGGGATCACTTGCAACGGTTTTCCAACATTTTTGAGTGAATTGCAGAACGTCAGATTTTTAGCAGAAATTGTGACCGCGCGGCTTAGGGATTTTTTTCAAAAAAAGTTGTTCAGACGTCGAGGGCTAATTCTGTTTCCGATGATAAAAACCCATCTGTTTCCACCGAAAAACATTTCAGGGGATCACTTGCAACATTTTGACAACATTTTTGAGTGAATTGCAGAACGTCAGATTTTTAGCAGAAATTGTGACCGCGCGGCTTAGGGATTTTTTCAAAAAAAGTTGTTAAGACCTCGAGGGCTCATTCTGTTTCCGATGATAAAAACCCATCTGTTTCCACCGAAAAACCTTTCAGGGGATCGTTTGCAACAGTTTGGCACCATTTTTGAGTGAAATGCAGAACGTCAGATTTTTAGCAGAAATTGTGACCGCGCGGCTTAGGGATTTTTTCAAAAAAAGTTGTTCAGACGTTGAGGGCTAATTCTGTTTCCGATGATAAAAACCCATCTGTTTCCACCAAAAAACACTTCAGGGGATCACTTGCAACACTTTGCCAACATTTTTGAGTGAATTGCAGAATGTCAGATTTTTAGCAGAAATTGTGACCGCGCGGCTTAGGGATTTTTTCAAAAAAAGTTGTTCAGACGTCGAGGGCTAATTCTGTTTCCGATGATAAAAACCCATATGTTTCCACCGAAAATCATTTCAGGGGATCACTTGCAACACTTTGCCAACATTTTTGACTGAATTGCAGAATGTCAGATTTTTAGCAGAAATTGTGACCGCGCGGCTTAGGGATTTTTTCAAAAAAAGTTGTTCAGACGTCGAGGGCTAATTCTGTTTCCGATGATAAAAACCCATCTGTTTCCACCGAAAAACATTTCAGGGGATCACTTGCAACAGTTTGCCAACATTTTTGAGTGAATTGCAGAACGTCAGATTTTTAGCAGAAATTGTGACCGCGCGGCTTAGGGATTTTTTTCAAAAAAGTTGTTCAGACGTCGAGGGCTAATTCTGTTTCCGATGATAAAAACCCATCTGTTTCCACCGAAAAACCTTTCAGGGGATCGTTTGCAACAGTTTGCCAACGTTTTTGAGGGAATTGCAGAACGTCAGATTTTTAGCAGAAATTGTAACCGCGCGGCTTAGGGATTTTTTCAAAAAAAGTTTTTCAGACGTCGAAGGCTAATTCTGTTTCCGATGATAAAAACCCATCTGTTTCCACCGAAAAACATTTCAGGGGATCATTTGCAACAGTTTGCCAACGTTTTTGAGGGAATTGCAGAACGTCAGATTTTTAGCAGAAATTGTGACCGCGCGGCTTAGGGATTTTTTCAAAAAAAGTTGTTCAGACGTCGAGGGATAATTCTGTTTCCGATGATAAAAACCCATCTGTTTCCACCGAAAAACATTTCAGGGGATCACTTGCAACGGTTTTCCAACATTTATGAGTGAATTGCAGAACGTCAGATTTTTAGCAGAAATTGTGACCGCGCGGCTTAGGGATTTTTTCAAAAAAAGTTGTTCAGACGTCGAGGGCTAATTCTGTTTCCGATGATAAAAACCCATCTGTTCCCACCGAAAAACATTTCAAGGGATCACTTGCAACAGTTTGCCAACATTTTTGAGGGAATTGCAGAACGTCAGATTTTTAGCAGAAATTGTGGCCGCGCGGCTTAGGGACTTTTCAAAAAAAGGTGTTCAGACGTCGAGGGCTAATTCTGTTTCCGATGAAAAAAACCCATCTGTTTCCACCGAAAAACATTTCAGGGGATCACTTGCAACAGTTTGCCAACATTTTTGAGTGAATTGCAGAATGTCAGATTTTTAGCAGAAATTGTGACCGCGCGGCTTAGGGATTTTTTTCAAAAAAGTTGTTCAGACGTCGAGGGCTAATTCTGTTTCCGATGATAAAAACCCATCTGTTTCCACCGAAAAACATTTCAGGGGATCACTTGCAACAGTTTGCCAACATTTTTGAGGGAATTGCAGAACGTCAGATTTTTAGCAGAAATTGTGACCGCGCGGCTTAGGGATTTTTTCAAAAAAAGTTGTTCAGACGTCGAGGGCTAATTCTGTTTCCGATGATAAAAACCCATCTGTTTCCACCGAAAAACCTTTCAGGGGATCGTTTGCAACAGTTTGGGACCATTTTTGAATGAATTGCAGAACGTCAGATTTTTAGCAGAAATTGTGACCGCGCGGCTTAGGGATTTTTCAAAAAAGGTTGTTCAGACGTCGAGGGCTACTTTTGTTTCCGATGATAAAAACCCATCTGTTTCCACCGAAAAACCTTTCAGGGGATCGTTTGCAACAGTTTGGCACCATTTTTGAGTGAATTGCAGAACGTCAGATTTTTAGCAGAAATTGTGACCGCGCGGGCTTAGGGATTTTTTCAAAAAAAGTTGTTCAGACGTCGAGGGCTCATTCTGTTTCCGATGATAAAAACCCATCTGTTTCCACCGAAAAACCTTTCAGGGGATCGTTTGCAACAGTTTGGCACCATTTTTGAGTGAATTGCAGAATGTCAGATTTTTAGCAGAAATTGTTACCGCGCGGCTTAGGGATTTTTTCAAAAAAAGTTGTTCAGACGTCGAAGGCTAATTCTGTTTCCGATGATAAAAACCCATCTTGTTTCCACCGAAAAACATTTCAGGGGATCATTTGCAACAGTTTGCCAACGTTTTTGAGGGAATTGCAGAACGTCAGATTTTTAGCAGAAATTGTGACCGCGCGGCTTAGGGATTTTTTCAAAAAAAGTTGTTCAGACGTCGAGGGCTAATTCTGTTTCCGATGATAAAAACCCATCTGTTTCCACCGAAAAACACTTCAGGGGATCACTTGCAAAAGTTTGCCAACATTTTTGAGTGAATTGCAGAACGTCAGATTTTTAGCAGAAATTGTGACCGCGCGGCTTAGGGATTTTTTCAAAAAAAGTTGTTCAGAGGTCGAGGGCTAATTCTGTTTCCGATGATAAAAACCCATCTGTTTCCACCGAAAAACATTTTAGGGGATCACTTGCAACAGTTTGCCAACATTTTTGAGGGAATTGCCGAACGTCAGATTTTTAGCAGAAATTGTGACCGCGCGGCTTAGGGATTTTTTCAAAAAAAGTTGTTCAGACGTCGAGGGCTAATTCTGTTTCCGATGATAAAAACCCATCTGTTTCCACCGAAAAACATTTCAGGGGATCACTTGCAACGGTTTTCCAAAATTTTTGAGTGAATTGCAGAACGTCAGATTTTTAGCAGAAATTGTGACCGCGCGGCTTAGGGATTTTTTCAAAAAAAGTTGTTCAGACGTCGATGGCTAATTCTGTTTCCGATGATAAAAACCCATCTGTTTCCACCGAAAAACCTTTCAGGGGATCGTTTGCAACAGTTTGGGACCATTTTTGAATGAATTGCAGAACGTCAGATTTTTAGCAGAAATTGTGACCGCGCGGCTTAGGGATTTTTCAAAAAAAGTTGTTCAGACGTCGAGGGCTACTTTTGTTTCCGATGATAAAAACCCAACTGTTTCCACCGAAAAACATTTCAGGGGATCACTTGCAACGGTTTTCCAACATTTTTGAGTGAATTGCAGAACGTCAGATTTTTAGCAGAAATTGTAACCGCGCGGCTTAGGGATTTTTTCAAAAAAAGTTTTTCAGACGTCGAAGGCTAATTCTGTTTCCGATGATAAAAACCCATCTGTTTCCACCGAAAAACATTTCAGGGGATCATTTGCAACAGTTTGCCAACGTTTTTGAGGGAATTGCAGAACATCAGATTTTTAGCAGAAATTGTGACCGCGCGGCTTAGGGATTTTTTCAAAAAAAGTTGTTCAGACGTCGAGGGCTAATTCTGTTTCCGATGATAAAAACCCATCTGTTTCCACCGAAAAACATTTCAGGGGATCACTTGCAACGGTTTTCCAACATTTTTGAGTGAATTGCAGAAAGTCAGATTTTTAGCAGAAATTGTGACCGCGCGGCTTAGGGATTTTTTCAAAAAAAGTTGTTCAGACGTCGAGGGCTAATTCTGTTTCCGATGATAAAAACCCATCTGTTTCCACCGAAAAACCTTTCAGGGGATCGTTTGCAACAGTTTGGGACCATTTTTGAATGAATTGCAGAACGTCAGATTTTTAGCAGAAATTGTGACCGCGCGGCTTAGGGATTTTTCAAAAAAAGTTGTTCAGACGTCGAGGGCTACTTTTGTTTCCGATGATAAAAACCCAACTGTTTCCACCGAAAAACATTTCAGGGGATCACTTGCAACGGTTTTCCAACATTTTTGAGTGAATTGCAGAACGTCAGATTTTTAGCAGAAATTGTAACCGCGCGGCTTAGGGATTTTTTCAAAAAAAGTTTTTCAGACGTCGAAGGCTAATTCTGTTTCCGATGATAAAAACCCATCTGTTTCCACCGAAAAACATTTCAGGGGATCATTTGCAACAGTTTGCCAACGTTTTTGAGGGAATTGCAGAACGTCAGATTTTTAGCAGAAATTGTGACCGCGCGGCTTAGGGATTTTTTCAAAAAAAGTTGTTCAGACGTCGAGGGATAATTCTGTTTCCGATGATAAAAACCCATCTGTTTCCACCGAAAAACATTTCAGGGGATCACTTGCAACGGTTTTCCAACATTTTTGAGTGAATTGCAGAACGTCAGATTTTTAGCAGAAATTGTGACCGCGCGGCTTAGGGATTTTTTCAAAAAAAGTTGTTCAGACGTCGAGGGCTCATTCTGTTTCCGATGATAAAAACCCATCTGTTTCCACCGAAAAACCTTTCAGGGGATCGTTTGCAACAGTTTGGCACCATTTTTGAGTGAATTGCAGAATGTCAGATTTTTAGCAGAAATTGTTACCGCGCGGCTTAGGGATTTTTTCAAAAAAAGTTGTTCAGACGTCGAAGGCTAATTCTGTTTCCGATGATAAAAACCCATCTTGTTTCCACCGAAAAACATTTCAGGGGATCATTTGCAACAGTTTGCCAACGTTTTTGAGGGAATTGCAGAACGTCAGATTTTTAGCAGAAATTGTGACCGCGCGGCTTAGGGATTTTTTCAAAAAAAGTTGTTCAGACGTCGAGGGCTAATTCTGTTTCCGATGATAAAAACCCATCTGTTTCCACCGAAAAACACTTCAGGGGATCACTTGCAAAAGTTTGCCAACATTTTTGAGTGAATTGCAGAACGTCAGATTTTTAGCAGAAATTGTGACCGCGCGGCTTAGAGATTTTTTTCAAAAAAAGTTGTTCAGACGTCGAGGGCTAATTCTGTTTCCGATGATAAAAACCCATTTGTTTCCACCGAAAAACCTTTCAGGGGATCACTTGCAACAGTTTGCCAACATTTTTGAGTGAATTGCAGAACGTCAGATTTTTAGCAGAAATTGTGACCGCGCGGCTTAGGGATTTTTTTCAAAAAAGTTTTTCAGACGTCGAGGGCTAATTCTGTTTCCGATGATAAAAACCCATCTGTTTCCACCGAAAAACACTTCAGGGGATCACTTGCAACATTTTGACAACATTTTTGAGTGAATTGCAGAACGTCATATTTTTAGCAGAAATTGTGA
This sequence comes from Podarcis bocagei, assembly GCF_964188305.1. Taxonomy (NCBI): domain Eukaryota; kingdom Metazoa; phylum Chordata; class Lepidosauria; order Squamata; family Lacertidae; genus Podarcis; species Podarcis bocagei. Next base: position 23,705 of record NW_027670334.1, read on the forward strand.
CCGCGCGGCTTAGGGATTTTTTCAAAAAAAGTTGTTCAGACGTCGAGGGCTAATTCTGTTTCCGATGATAAAAACCCATCTGTTTTCACCCAAAAACATTTCAGGGGATCACTTGCAACAGTTTGACAACATTTTTGAGTGAATTGCAGAACGTCAGATTTTTAGCAGAAATTGTGACCGCGCGGCTTAGGGATTTTTTTAAAAAAAGTTGTTCAGACGTCGAGGGCTCATTCTGTTTCCGATGATAAAAACCCATCTGTTTCCACCGAAAAACCTTTCAGGGGATCGTTTGCAACAGTTTGGCACCATTTTTGAGTGAATTGCAGAACGTCAGATTTTTAGCAGAAATTGTGACCGCGCGGCTTAGGGATTTTTTTCAAAAAAAGTTGTTCAGAAATCGAGGGCTAATTCTGTTTCCGATGATAAAAACCCATCTGTTTCCACCGAAAAACCTTTCAGGGGATCGTTTGCAACAGTTTGGGACCATTTTTGAATGAATTGCAGAACGTCAGATTTTTAGCAGAAATTGTGACCGCGCGGCTTAGGGATTTTTCAAAAAAGGTTGTTCAGACGTCGAGGGCTACTTTTGTTTCCGATGATAAAAACCCATCTGTTTCCACCGAAAAACCTTTCAGGGGATCGTTTGCAACAGTTTGGCACCATTTTTGAGTGAATTGCAGAACGTCAGATTTTTAGCAGAAATTGTGACCGCGCGGGCTTAGGGATTTTTTCAAAAAAAGTTGTTCAGACGTCGAGGGCTCATTCTGTTTCCGATGATAAAAACCCATCTGTTTCCACCGAAAAACCTTTCAGGGGATCGTTTGCAACAGTTTGGCATCATTTTTGAGTGAATTGCAGAATGTCAGATTTTTAGCAGAAATTGTTACCGCGCGGCTTAGGGATTTTTTCAAAAAAAGTTGTTCAGACGTCGAAGGCTAATTCTGTTTCCGATGATAAAAACCCATCTTGTTTCCACCGAAAAACATTTCAGGGGATCATTTGCAACAGTTTGCCAACGTTTTTGAGGGAATTGCAGAACGTCAGATTTTTAGCAGAAATTGTGACCGCGCGGCTTAGGGATTTTTTCAAAAAAAGTTGTTCAGACGTCGAGGGCTAATTCTGTTTCCGATGATAAAAACCCATCTGTTTCCACCGAAAAACACTTCAGGGGATCACTTGCAAAAGTTTGCCAACATTTTTGAGTGAATTGCAGAACGTCAGATTTTTAGCAGAAATTGTGACCGTGCGGCTTAGGGATTTTTTCAAAAAAAGTTGTTCAGAGGTCGAGGGCTAATTCTGTTTCCGATGATAAAAACCCATCTGTTTCCACCGAAAAACATTTTAGGGGATCACTTGCAACAGTTTGCCAACATTTTTGAGGGAATTGCCGAACGTCAGATTTTTAGCAGAAATTGTGACCGCGCGGCTTAGGGATTTTTTCAAAAAAAGTTGTTCAGACGTCGAGGGCTAATTCTGTTTCCGATGATAAAAACCCATCTGTTTCCACCGAAAAACATTTCAGGGGATCACTTGCAACGGTTTTCCAACATTTTTGAGTGAATTGCAGAACGTCAGATTTTTAGCAGAAATTGTGACCGCGCGGCTTAGGGATTTTTTCAAAAAAAGTTGTTCAGACGTCGATGGCTAATTCTGTTTCCGATGATAAAAACCCATCTGTTTCCACCGAAAAACCTTTCAGGGGATCGTTTGCAACAGTTTGGGACCATTTTTGAATGAATTGCAGAACGTCAGATTTTTAGCAGAAATTGTGACCGCGCGGCTTAGGGATTTTTCAAAAAAAGTTGTTCAGACGTCGAGGGCTACTTTTGTTTCCGATGATAAAAACCCAACTGTTTCCACCGAAAAACATTTCAGGGGATCACTTGCAACGGTTTTCCAACATTTTTGAGTGAATTGCAGAACGTCAGATTTTTAGCAGAAATTGTGACCGCGCGGCTTAGGGATTTTTTTTTCAAAAAAAGTTTTTCAGACGTCGAAGGCTAATTCTGTTTCCGATGATAAAAACCCATCTGTTTCCACCGAAAAACATTTCAGGGGATCATTTGCAACAGTTTGCCAACGTTTTTGAGGGAATTGCAGAACATCAGATTTTTAGCAGAAATTGTGACCGCGCGGCTTAGGGATTTTTTCAAAAAAAGTTGTTCAGACGTCGAGGGCTAATTCTGTTTCCGATGATAAAAACCCATCTGTTTCCACCGAAAAACATTTCAGGGGATCACTTGCAACGGTTTTCCAACATTTTTGAGTGAATTGCAGAAAGTCAGATTTTTAGCAGAAATTGTGACCGCGCGGCTTAGGGATTTTTTCAAAAAAAGTTGTTCAGACGTCGAGGGCTAATTCTGTTTCCGATGATAAAAACCCATCTGTTTCCACCGAAAAACCTTTCAGGGGATCGTTTGCAACAGTTTGGGACCATTTTTGAATGAATTGCAGAACGTCAGATTTTTAGCAGAAATTGTGACCGCGCGGCTTAGGGATTTTTCAAAAAAAGTTGTTCAGACGTCGAGGGCTACTTTTGTTTCCGATGATAAAAACCCAACTGTTTCCACCGAAAAACATTTCAGGGGATCACTTGCAACGGTTTTCCAACATTTTTGAGTGAATTGCAGAACGTCAGATTTTTAGCAGAAATTGTAACCGCGCGGCTTAGGGATTTTTTCAAAAAAAGTTTTTCAGACGTCGAAGGCTAATTCTGTTTCCGATGATAAAAACCCATCTGTTTCCACCGAAAAACATTTCAGGGGATCATTTGCAACAGTTTGCCAACGTTTTTGAGGGAATTGCAGAACGTCAGATTTTTAGCAGAAATTGTGACCGCGCGGCTTAGGGATTTTTTCAAAAAAAGTTGTTCAGACGTCGAGGGATAATTCTGTTTCCGATGATAAAAACCCATCTGTTTCCACCGAAAAACATTTCAGGGGATCACTTGCAACGGTTTTCCAACATTTTTGAGTGAATTGCAGAACGTCAGATTTTTAGCAGAAATTGTGACCGCGCGGCTTAGGGATTTTTTCAAAAAAAGTTGTTCAGACGTCGAGGGCTCATTCTGTTTCCGATGATAAAAACCCATCTGTTTCCACCGAAAAACCTTTCAGGGGATCGTTTGCAACAGTTTGGCACCATTTTTGAGTGAATTGCAGAATGTCAGATTTTTAGCAGAAATTGTTACCGCGCGGCTTAGGGATTTTTTCAAAAAAAGTTGTTCAGACGTCGAAGGCTAATTCTGTTTCCGATGATAAAAACCCATCTTGTTTCCACCGAAAAACATTTCAGGGGATCATTTGCAACAGTTTGCCAACGTTTTTGAGGGAATTGCAGAACGTCAGATTTTTAGCAGAAATTGTGACCGCGCGGCTTAGGGATTTTTTCAAAAAAAGTTGTTCAGACGTCGAGGGCTAATTCTGTTTCCGATGATAAAAACCCATCTGTTTCCACCGAAAAACACTTCAGGGGATCACTTGCAAAAGTTTGCCAACATTTTTGAGTGAATTGCAGAACGTCAGATTTTTAGCAGAAATTGTGACCGCGCGGCTTAGGGATTTTTTCAAAAAAAGTTGTTCAGAGGTCGAGGGCTAATTCTGTTTCCGATGATAAAAACCCATCTGTTTCCACCGAAAAACATTTCAGGGGATCACTTGCAACGGTTTTCCAACATTTTTGAGTGAATTGCAGAACGTCAGATTTTTAGCAGAAATTGTGACCGCGCGGCTTAGGGATTTTTTCAAAAAAAGTTGTTCAGACGTCGATGGCTAATTCTGTTTCCGATGATAAAAACCCATCTGTTTCCACCGAAAAACCTTTCAGGGGATCGTTTGCAACAGTTTGGGACCATTTTTGAATGAATTGCAGAACGTCAGATTTTTAGCAGAAATTGTGACCGCGCGGCTTAGGGATTTTTCAAAAAAAGTTGTTCAGACGTCGAGGGCTACTTTTGTTTCCGATGATAAAAACCCAACTGTTTCCACCGAAAAACATTTCAGGGGATCACTTGCAACGGTTTTCCAACATTTTTGAGTGAATTGCAGAACGTCAGATTTTTAGCAGAAATTGTAACCGCGCGGCTTAGGGATTTTTTCAAAAAAAGTTTTTCAGACGTCGAAGGCTAATTCTGTTTCCGATGATAAAAACCCATCTGTTTCCACCGAAAAACATTTCAGGGGATCATTTGCAACAGTTTGCCAACGTTTTTGAGGGAATTGCAGAACATCAGATTTTTAGCAGAAATTGTGACCGCGCGGCTTAGGGATTTTTTCAAAAAAAGTTGTTCAGACGTCGAGGGCTAATTCTGTTTCCGATGATAAAAACCCATCTGTTTCCACCGAAAAACATTTCAGGGGATCACTTGCAACGGTTTTCCAACATTTTTGAGTGAATTGCAGAAAGTCAGATTTTTAGCAGAAATTGTGACCGCGCGGCTTAGGGATTTTTTCAAAAAAAGTTGTTCAGACGTCGAGGGCTAATTCTGTTTCCGATGATAAAAACCCATCTGTTTCCACCGAAAAACCTTTCAGGGGATCGTTTGCAACAGTTTGGGACCATTTTTGAATGAATTGCAGAACGTCAGATTTTTAGCAGAAATTGTGACCGCGCGGCTTAGGGATTTTTCAAAAAAAGTTGTTCAGACGTCGAGGGCTACTTTTGTTTCCGATGATAAAAACCCAACTGTTTCCACCGAAAAACATTTCAGGGGATCACTTGCAACGGTTTTCCAACATTTTTGAGTGAATTGCAGAACGTCAGATTTTTAGCAGAAATTGTAACCGCGCGGCTTAGGGATTTTTTCAAAAAAAGTTTTTCAGACGTCGAAGGCTAATTCTGTTTCCGATGATAAAAACCCATCTGTTTCCACCGAAAAACATTTCAGGGGATCATTTGCAACAGTTTGCCAACGTTTTTGAGGGAATTGCAGAACGTCAGATTTTTAGCAGAAATTGTGACCGCGCGGCTTAGGGATTTTTTCAAAAAAAGTTGTTCAGACGTCGAGGGATAATTCTGTTTCCGATGATAAAAACCCATCTGTTTCCACCGAAAAACATTTCAGGGGATCACTTGCAACGGTTTTCCAACATTTTTGAGTGAATTGCAGAACGTCAGATTTTTAGCAGAAATTGTGACCGCGCGGCTTAGGGATTTTTTCAAAAAAAGTTGTTCAGACGTCGATGGCTAATTCTGTTTCCGATGATAAAAACCCATCTGTTTCCACCGAAAAACCTTTCAGGGGATCGTTTGCAACAGTTTGGGACCATTTTTGAATGAATTGCAGAACGTCAGATTTTTAGCAGAAATTGTGACCGCGCGGCTTAGGGATTTTTCAAAAAAAGTTGTTCAGACGTCGAGGGCTACTTTTGTTTCCGATGATAAAAACCCAACTGTTTCCACCGAAAAACATTTCAGGGGATCACTTGCAACGGTTTTCCAACATTTTTGAGTGAATTGCAGAACGTCAGATTTTTAGCAGAAATTGTGACCGCGCGGCTTAGGGATTTTTTCAAAAAAAGTTGTTCAGACGTCGAGGGCTAATTCTGTTTCCGATGATAAAAACCCATCTGTTCCCACCGAAAAACCTTTCAGGGGATCGTTTGCAACAGTTTGGGGCCATTTTTGAATGAATTGCAGAACGTCAGATTTTTAGCAGAAATTGTGACCGCGCGGCTTAGGGATTTTTCAAAAAAAGTTGTTCAGACGTCGAGGGCTACTTTTGTTTCCGATGATAAAAACCCAACTGTTTCCACCGAAAAACATTTCAGGGGATCACTTGCAACGGTTTTCCAACATTTTTGAGTGAATTGCAGAACGTCAGATTTTTAGCAGAAATTGTAACCGCGCGGCTTAGGGATTTTTTCAAAAAAAGTTTTTCAGACGTCGAAGGCTAATTCTGTTTCCGATGATAAAAACCCATCTGTTTCCACCGAAAAACATTTCAGGGGATCATTTGCAACAGTTTGCCAACGTTTTTGAGGGAATTGCAGAACGTCAGATTTTTAGCAGAAATTGTGACCGCGCGGCTTAGGGATTTTTTCAAAAAAAGTTGTTCAGACGTCGAGGGATAATTCTGTTTCCGATGATAAAAACCCATCTGTTTCCACCGAAAAACATTTCAGGGGATCACTTGCAACGGTTTTCCAACATTTATGAGTGAATTGCAGAACGTCAGATTTTTAGCAGAAATTGTGACCGCGCGGCTTAGGGATTTTTTCAAAAAAAGTTGTTCAGACGTCGAGGGCTAATTCTGTTTCCGATGATAAAAACCCATCTGTTCCCACCGAAAAACATTTCAAGGGATCACTTGCAACAGTTTGCCAACATTTTTGAGGGAATTGCAGAACGTCAGATTTTTAGCAGAAATTGTGGCCGCGCGGCTTAGGGACTTTTCAAAAAAAGGTGTTCAGACGTCGAGGGCTAATTCTGTTTCCGATGAAAAAAACCCATCTGTTTCCACCGAAAAACATTTCAGGGGATCACTTGCAACAGTTTGCCAACATTTTTGAGTGAATTGCAGAATGTCAGATTTTTAGCAGAAATTGTGACCGCGCGGCTTAGGGATTTTTTTCAAAAAAGTTGTTCAGACGTCGAGGGCTAATTCTGTTTCCGATGATAAAAACCCATCTGTTTCCACCGAAAAACATTTCAGGGGATCACTTGCAACAGTTTGCCAACATTTTTGAGGGAATTGCAGAACGTCAGATTTTTAGCAGAAATTGTGACCGCGCGGCTTAGGGATTTTTTCAAAAAAAGTTGTTCAGACGTCGAGGGCTAATTCTGTTTCCGATGATAAAAACCCATCTGTTCCCACCGAAAAACATTTCAGGGGATCACTTGCAACAGTTTGCCAACATTTTTGAGGGAATTGCAGAACGTCAGATTTTTAGCAGAAATTGTGACCGCGCGGCTTAGGGACTTTTCAAAAAAAGGTGTTCAGACGTCGAGGGCTAATTCTGTTTCCGATGATAAAAACCCATCTGTTTCCACCGAAAAACATTTCAGGGGATCACTTGCAACAGTTTGCCAACATTTTTGAGGGAATTGCAGAACGTCAGATTTTTAGCAGAAATTGTGACCGCGCGGCTTAGGGATTTTTCAAAAAAAGTTGTTCAGACGTCGGGGGCTACTTTTGTTTCCGATGATAAAAAGCCAACTGTTTCCACCGAAAAACATATCAGGGGATCACTTGCAACGGTTTTCCAACATTTTTGAGTGAATTGCAGAACGTCAGATTTTTAGCAGAAATTGTGACCGCGCGGCTTAGGGATTTTTTCAAAAAAAGTTGTTCAGACGTTGAGGGCTAATTCTGTTTCCGATGATAAAAACCCATCTGTTTCCACCAAAAAACACTTCAGGGGATCACTTGCAACACTTTGCCAACATTTTTGAGTGAATTGCAGAATGTCAGATTTTTAGCAGAAATTGTGACCGCGCGGCTTAGGGATTTTTTCAAAAAAAGTTGTTCAGACGTCGAGGGCTAATTCTGTTTCCGATGATAAAAACCCATATGTTTCCACCGAAAATCATTTCAGGGGATCACTTGCAACACTTTGCCAACATTTTTGACTGAATTGCAGAATGTCAGATTTTTAGCAGAAATTGTGACCGCGCGGCTTAGGGATTTTTTCAAAAAAAGTTGTTCAGACGTCGAGGGCTAATTCTGTTTCCGATGATAAAAACCCATCTGTTTCCACCGAAAAACATTTCAGGGGATCACTTGCAACAGTTTGCCAACATTTTTGAGTGAATTGCAGAACGTCAGATTTTTAGCAGAAATTGTGACCGCGCGGCTTAGGGATTTTTTTCAAAAAAGTTTTTCAGACGTCGAGGGCTAATTCTGTTTCCGATGATAAAAACCCATCTGTTTCCACCGAAAAACACTTCAGGGGATCACTTGCAACATTTTGACAACATTTTTGAGTGAATTGCAGAACGTCATATTTTTAGCAGAAATTGTGACCGCGCGGCTTAGGGATTTTTTCAAAAAAAGTTGTTCAGACGTCGAGGGCTAATTCTGTTTCCGATGATAAAAACCCATCTGTTTTCACCCAAAAACATTTCAGGGGATCACTTGCAACAGTTTGACAACATTTTTGAGTGAATTGCAGAACGTCAGATTTTTAGCAGAAATTGTGACCGCGCGGCTTAGGGATTTTTTTAAAAAAAGTTGTTCAGACGTCGAGGGCTCATTCTGTTTCCGATGATAAAAACCCATCTGTTTCCACCGAAAAACCTTTCAGGGGATCGTTTGCAACAGTTTGGCACCATTTTTGAGTGAATTGCAGAACGTCAGATTTTTAGCAGAAATTGTGACCGCGCGGCTTAGGGATTTTTTTCAAAAAAAGTTGTTCAGAAATCGAGGGCTAATTCTGTTTCCGATGATAAAAACCCATCTGTTTCCACCGAAAAACCTTTCAGGGGATCGTTTGCAACAGTTTGGGACCATTTTTGAATGAATTGCAGAACGTCAGATTTTTAGCAGAAATTGTGACCGCGCGGCTTAGGGATTTTTCAAAAAAGGTTGTTCAGACGTCGAGGGCTACTTTTGTTTCCGATGATAAAAACCCATCTGTTTCCACCGAAAAACCTTTCAGGGGATCGTTTGCAACAGTTTGGCACCATTTTTGAGTGAATTGCAGAACGTCAGATTTTTAGCAGAAATTGTGACCGCGCGGGCTTAGGGATTTTTTCAAAAAAAGTTGTTCAGACGTCGAGGGCTCATTCTGTTTCCGATGATAAAAACCCATCTGTTTCCACCGAAAAACCTTTCAGGGGATCGTTTGCAACAGTTTGGCACCATTTTTGAGTGAATTGCAGAATGTCAGATTTTTAGCAGAAATTGTTACCGCGCGGCTTAGGGATTTTTTCAAAAAAAGTTGTTCAGACGTCGAAGGCTAATTCTGTTTCCGATGATAAAAACCCATCTTGTTTCCACCGAAAAACATTTCAGGGGATCATTTGCAACAGTTTGCCAACGTTTTTGAGGGAATTGCAGAACGTCAGATTTTTAGCAGAAATTGTGACCGCGCGGCTTAGGGATTTTTTCAAAAAAAGTTGTTCAGACGTCGAGGGCTAATTCTGTTTCCGATGATAAAAACCCATCTGTTTCCACCGAAAAACACTTCAGGGGATCACTTGCAAAAGTTTGCCAACATTTTTGAGTGAATTGCAGAACGTCAGATTTTTAGCAGAAATTGTGACCGCGCGGCTTAGGGATTTTTTCAAAAAAAGTTGTTCAGAGGTCGAGGGCTAATTCTGTTTCCGATGATAAAAACCCATCTGTTTCCACCGAAAAACATTTTAGGGGATCACTTGCAACAGTTTGCCAACATTTTTGAGGGAATTGCCGAACGTCAGATTTTTAGCAGAAATTGTGACCGCGCGGCTTAGGGATTTTTTCAAAAAAAGTTGTTCAGACGTCGATGGCTAATTCTGTTTCCGATGATAAAAACCCATCTGTTTCCACCGAAAAACCTTTCAGGGGATCGTTTGCAACAGTTTGGGACCATTTTTGAATGAATTGCAGAACGTCAGATTTTTAGCAGAAATTGTGACCGCGCGGCTTAGGGATTTTTCAAAAAAAGTTGTTCAGACGTCGAGGGCTACTTTTGTTTCCGATGATAAAAACCCAACTGTTTCCACCGAAAAACATTTCAGGGGATCACTTGCAACGGTTTTCCAACATTTTTGAGTGAATTGCAGAACGTCAGATTTTTAGCAGAAATTGTAACCGCGCGGCTTAGGGATTTTTTCAAAAAAAGTTTTTCAGACGTCGAAGGCTAATTCTGTTTCCGATGATAAAAACCCATCTGTTTCCACCGAAAAACATTTTAGGGGATCACTTGCAACAGTTTGCCAACATTTTTGAGGGAATTGCCGAACGTCAGATTTTTAGCAGAAATTGTGACCGCGCGGCTTAGGGATTTTTTCAAAAAAAGTTGTTCAGACGTCGAGGGCTAATTCTGTTTCCGATGATAAAAACCCATCTGTTTCCACCGAAAAACATTTCAGGGGATCACTTGCAACGGTTTTCCAACATTTTTGAGTGAATTGCAGAACGTCAGATTTTTAGCAGAAATTGTGACCGCGCGGCTTAGGGATTTTTTCAAAAAAAGTTGTTCAGACGTCGATGGCTAATTCTGTTTCCGATGATAAAAACCCATCTGTTTCCACCGAAAAACCTTTCAGGGGATCGTTTGCAACAGTTTGGGACCATTTTTGAATGAATTGCAGAACGTCAGATTTTTAGCAGAAATTGTGACCCCGCGGCTTAGGGATTTTTCAAAAAAAGTTGTTCAGACGTCGAGGGCTACTTTTGTTTCCGATGATAAAAACCCAACTGTTTCCACCGAAAAACATTTCAGGGGATCACTTGCAACGGTTTTCCAACATTTTTGAGTGAATTGCAGAACGTCAGATTTTTAGCAGAAATTGTAACCGCGCGGCTTAGGGATTTTTTCAAAAAAAGTTTTTCAGACGTCGAAGGCTAATTCTGTTTCCGATGATAAAAACCCATCTGTTTCCACCGAAAAACATTTCAGGGGATCATTTGCAACAGTTTGCCAACGTTTTTGAGGGAATTGCAGAACATCAGATTTTTAGCAGAAATTGTGACCGCGCGGCTTAGGGATTTTTTCAAAAAAAGTTGTTCAGACGTCGAGGGCTAATTCTGTTTCCGATGATAAAAACCCATCTGTTTCCACCGAAAAACATTTCAGGGGATCACTTGCAACGGTTTTCCAACATTTTTGAGTGAATTGCAGAAAGTCAGATTTTTAGCAGAAATTGTGACCGCGCGGCTTAGGGATTTTTTCAAAAAAAGTTGTTCAGACGTCGAGGGCTAATTCTGTTTCCGATGATAAAAACCCATCTGTTTCCACCGAAAAACCTTTCAGGGGATCGTTTGCAACAGTTTGGGACCATTTTTGAATGAATTGCAGAACGTCAGATTTTTAGCAGAAATTGTGACCGCGCGGCTTAGGGATTTTTTCAAAAAAAGTTTTTCAGACGTCGAAGGCTAATTCTGTTTCCGATGATAAAAACCCATCTGTTTCCACCGAAAAACATTTCAGGGGATCATTTGCAACAGTTTGCCAACGTTTTTGAGGGAATTGCAGAACGTCAGATTTTTAGCAGAAATTGTGACCGCGCGGCTTAGGGATTTTTTCAAAAAAAGTTGTTTAGACGTCGAGGGCTAATTCTGTTTCCGATGATAAAAACCCATCTGTTTCCACCAAAAAACATTTCAGGGGATCACTTGCAACGGTTTTCCAACATTTTTGAGTGAATTGCAGAACGTCAGATTTTTAGCAGAAATTGTGACCGCGCGGCTTAGGGATTTTTTCAAAAAAAGTTTTTCAGACGTCGAAGGCTAATTCTGTATCCGATGATAAAAACCCATCTGTTTCCACCGAAAAACCTTTCAGGGGATCGTTTGCAACAGTTTGGGACCATTTTTGAATGAATTGCAAAAGGTCAGATTTTTAGCAGAAATTGTGACCGCGCGTCTTAGGGATTTTTTCAAAAAAAGTTGTTCAGACGTCGAAGGCTAATTCTGTTTCCGATGATATAAACCCATCTTGTTTACACCGAAAAACATTTCAGGGGATCATTTGCAACAGTTTGCCAACGTTTTTGAGGGAATTGCAGAACGTCAGATTTTTAGCAGAAATTGTGACCGCGCGGCTTAGGGATTTTTTCAAAAAAAGTTGTTCAGACGTCGAGGGCTAATTCTGTTTCCGATGATAAAAACCCATCTGTTTCCACCGAAAAACATTTTAGGGGATCACTCGCAACAGTTTGCCAACATTTTTGAGGGAATTGCCGAACGTCAGATTTTTAGCAGAAATTGTGACCGCGCGGCTTGGGGATTTTTTCAAAAAAAGTTGTTCAGACGTCGAGGGCTAATTCTGTTTCCGATGATAAAAACCCATCTGTTTCCACCGAAAAACATTTAAGGGGATCACTTGCAACAGTTTGCCAACATTTTTGAGGGAATTGCCGAACGTCAGATTTTTAGCAGAAATTGTTACCGCGCGGCTTGGGGATTTTTTCAAAAAAAAGTTGTTCAGACGTCGAGGGCTAATTCTGTTTCCAATGATAAAAACCCATCTGTTTCCACCGAAAAACCTTTCAGGGGATCGTTTGCAACAGTTTGGGACCATTTTTGAATGAATTGCAGAACGTCAGATTTTTAGCAGAAATTGTGACCGCGCGGCTTAGGGATTTTTCAAAAAAAGTTGTTCAGACGTCGAGGGCTACTTTTGTTTCCGATGATATAAACCCATCTTGTTTACACCGAAAAACATTTCAGGGGATCATTTGCAACAGTTTGCCAACGTTTTTGAGGGAATTGCAGAACGTCAGATTTTTAGCAGAAATTGTGACCGCGCGGCTTAGGGATTTTTTCAAAAAAAGTTGTTCAGACGTCGAGGGCTAATTCTGTTTCCGATGATAAAAACCCATCTGTTTCCACCGAAAAACATTTTAGGGGATCACTCGCAACAGTTTGCCAACATTTTTGAGGGAATTGCCGAACGTCAGATTTTTAGCAGAAATTGTGACCGCGCGGCTTGGGGATTTTTTCAAAAAAAGTTGTTCAGACGTCGAGGGCTAATTCTGTTTCCGATGATAAAAACCCATCTGTTTCCACCGAAAAACATTTAAGGGGATCACTTGCAACAGTTTGCCAACATTTTTGAGGGAATTGCCGAACGTCAGATTTTTAGCAGAAATTGTTACCGCGCGGCTTGGGGATTTTTTCAAAAAAAAGTTGTTCAGACGTCGAGGGCTAATTCTGTTTCCAATGATAAAAACCCATCTGTTTCCACCGAAAAACCTTTCAGGGGATCGTTTGCAACAGTTTGGGACCATTTTTGAATGAATTGCAGAACGTCAGATTTTTAGCAGAAATTGTGACCGCGCGGCTTAGGGATTTTTCAAAAAAAGTTGTTCAGACGTCGAGGGCTACTTTTGTTTCCGATGATAAAAACCCAACTGTTTCCACCGAAAAACATTTCAGGGGATCACTTGCAACGGTTTTCCAACATTTTTGAGTGAACTGCAGAACGTCAGATTTTTAGCAGAAATTGTGACCGCGCGGCTTAGGGATTTTTTCAAAAAAAGTTGTTCAGACGTCGAAGGCTAATTCTGTTTCCGATGATAAAAACCCATCTTGTTTCCACCAAAAAACATTTCAGGGGATCATTTGCAACAGTTTGCCAACGTTTTTGAGGGAATTGCAGAACGTCAGATTTTTAGCAGAAATTGTGACCGCGCGGCTTAGGGATTTTTTCAAAAAAAGTTGTTCAGACGTCGAGGGCTAATTCTGTTTCCGATGATAAAAACCCATCTGTTTCCACCGAAAAACACTTCAGGGGATCACTTGCAAAAGTTTGCCAACATTTTTGAGTGAATTGCAGAACGTCAGATTTTTAGCAGAAATTGTGACCGCGCGGCTTAGGGATTTTGTCAAAAAAAGTTGTTCAGATGTCGAGGGCTAATTCTGTTTCCGATGATAAAAACCCATCTGTTTCCACCGAAAAACATTTTAGGGGATCACTTGCAACAGTTTGCCAACATTTTTGAGGGAATTGCCGAACGTCAGATTTTTAGCAGAAATTGTGACCGCGCGGCTTAGGGATTTTTTCAAAAAAAGTTGTTCAGACGTCGAGGGCTAATTCTGTTTCCGATGATAAAAACCCATCTGTTTCCACCGAAAAACATTTCAGGGGATCACTTGCAACGGTTTTCCAACATTTTTGAGTGAATTGCAGAACGTCAGATTTTTAGCAGAAATTGTGACCGCGCGGCTTAGGGATTTTTTCAAAAAAAGTTGTTCAGACGTCGATGGCTAATTCTGTTTCCGATGATAAAAACCCATCTGTTTCCACCGAAAAACCTTTCAGGGGATCGTTTGCAACAGTTTGGGACCATTTTTGAATGAATTGCAGAACGTCAGATTTTTAGCAGAAATTGTGACCGCGCGGCTTAGGGATTTTTCAAAAAAAGTTGTTCAGACGTCGAGGGCTACTTTTGTTTCCGATGATAAAAACCCAACTGTTTCCACCGAAAAACATTTCAGGGGATCACTTGCAACGGTTTTCCAACATTTTTGAGTGAATTGCAGAACGTCAGATTTTTAGCAGAAATTGTAACCGGGATTTTTTCAAAAAAAGTTTTTCAGACGTCGAAGGCTAATTCTGTTTCCGATGATAAAAACCCATCTGTTTCCACCGAAAAACATTTCAGGGGATCATTTGCAACAGTTTGCCAACGTTTTTGAGGGAATTGCAGAACGTCAGATTTTTAGCAGAAATTGTGACCGCGCGGCTTAGGGATTTTTTCAAAAAAAGTTGTTCAGACGTCGAGGGCTAATTCTGTTTCCGATGATAAAAACCCATCTGTTTCCACCGAAAAACATTTCAGGGGATCACTTGCAACGGTTTTCCAACATTTTTGAGTGAATTGCAGAACGTCAGATTTTTAGCAGAAATTGTGACCGCGCGGCTTAGGGATTTTTTCAAAAAAAGTTGTTCAGACGTCAAGGGCTAATTCTGTTTCCGATGATAAAAACCCATCTGTTTCCACCGAAAAACCTTTCAGGGGATCGTTTGCAACAGTTTGGCACCATTTTTGAGTGAATTGCAGAAGGTCAGATTTTTAGCAGAAATTGTGACCGCGCGGCTTAGGGATTTTTCAAAAAAAGTTGTTCAGACGTCGAGGGCTACTTTTGTTTCCGATGATAAAAACCCAACTGTTTCCACCGAAAAACATTTCAGGGGATCACTTGCAACGGTTTTCCAACATTTTTGAGTGAATTGCAGAACGTCAGATTTTTAGCAGAAATTGTAACCGCGCGGCTTAGGGATTTTTTCAAAAAAAGTTTTTCAGACGTCGAAGGCTAATTCTGTTTCCGATGATAAAAACCCATCTGTTTCCACCGAAAAACATTTCAGGGGATCATTTGCAACAGTTTGCCAACGTTTTTGAGGGAATTGCAGAACGTCAGATTTTTAGCAGAAATTGTGACCGCGCGGCTTAGGGATTTTTTCAAAAAAAGTTGTTCAGACGTCGAGGGATAATTCTGTTTCCGATGATAAAAACCCATCTGTTTCCACCGAAAAACATTTCAGGGGATCACTTGCAACGGTTTTCCAACATTTTTGAGTGAATTGCAGAACGTCAGATTTTTAGCAGAAATTGTGACCGCGCGGCTTAGGGATTTTTTCAAAAAAAGTTTTTCAGACGTCGAAGGCTAATTCTGTATCCGATGATAAAAACCCATCTGTTTCCACCGAAAAACATTTCAGGGGATCATTTGCAACAGTTTGCCAACGTTTTTGAGGGAATTGCAGAACGTCAGATTTTTAGCAGAAATTGTGACCGCGCGGCTTAGGGATTTTTTCAAAAAAAGTTGTTCAGACGTCGAGGGCTAATTCTGTTTCCGATGATAAAAACCCAACTGTTTCCACCGAAAAACATTTCAGGGGATCACTTGCAACGGTTTTCCAACATTTTTGAGTGAATTGCAGAACGTCAGATTTTTAGCAGAAATTGTAACCGCGCGGCTTAGGGATTTTTTCAAAAAAAGTTTTTCAGACGTCGAAGGCTAATTCTGTTTCCGATGATAAAAACCCATCTGTTTCCACCGAAAAACATTTCAGGGGATCATTTGCAACAGTTTGCCAACGTTTTTGAGGGAATTGCAGAACGTCAGATTTTTAGCAGAAATTGTGACCGCGCGGCTTAGGGATTTTTTCAAAAAAAGTTGTTCAGACGTCGAGGGATAATTCTGTTTCCGATGATAAAAACCCATCTGTTTCCACCGAAAAACATTTCAGGGGATCACTTGCAACGGTTTTCCAACATTTTTGAGTGAATTGCAGAACGTCAGATTTTTAGCAGAAATTGTGACCGCGCGGCTTAGGGATTTTTTCAAAAAAAGTTTTTCAGACGTCGAAGGCTAATTCTGTATCCGATGATAAAAACCCATCTGTTTCCACCGAAAAACATTTCAGGGGATCATTTGCAACAGTTTGCCAACGTTTTTGAGGGAATTGCAGAACGTCAGATTTTTAGCAGAAATTGTGACCGCGCGGCTTAGGGATTTTTTCAAAAAAAGTTGTTCAGACGTCGAGGGCTAATTCTGTTTCCGATGATAAAAACCCATCTGTTTCCACCGAAAAACATTTCAGGGGATCATTTGCAACAGTTTGCCAACATTTTTGAGTGAATTGCAGAATGTCAGATTTTTAGCAGAAATTGTGACCGCGCGGCTTAGGGATTTTTTCAAAAAAAGTTGTTTAGACGTCGAGGGCTAATTCTGTTTCCGATGATAAAAACCAATCTGTTTCCACCGAAAAACATTTCAGGGGATCACTTGCAACAGTTTGCAAACATTTTTGAGGGAATTGCAGAACGTCAGATTTTTAGCAGAAATTGTGACCGCGCGGCTTAGGGATTTTTTTAAAAAAAGTTGTTCAGACGTCGAGGGCTCATTCTGTTTCCGATGATAAAAACCCATCTGTTTCCACCGAAAAACATTTCAGGGGATCACTTGCAACGGTTTTCCAACATTTTTGAGTGAATTGCAGAACGTCAGATTTTTAGCAGAAATTGAGACCGCGCGGCTTAGGGATTTTTTCAAAAAAAGTTGTTCAGACGTCGAGGGCTAATTCTGTTTCCGATGATAAAAACCCATCTGTTTCCACCGAAAAACATTTCAAGGGATCACTTGCAACATTTTGACAACATTTTTGAGTGAATTGCAGAATGTCAGATTTTTAGCAGAAATTGTGACCGCGCGGCTTAGGGATTTTTTCAAAAAAAGTTGTTCAGACGTCGAGGGCTCATTCTGTTTCCGATGATAAAAACCCATATGTTTCCACCGAAAATCATTTCAGGGGATCACTTGCAACATTTTGCCAACATTTTTGAGGGAATTGCAGAACGTCAGATTTTTAGCAGAAATTGTGACCGCGCGGCTTAGGGATTTTTCAAAAAAAGTTGTTCAGACGTCGGGGGCTACTTTTGTTTCCGATGATAAAAAGCCAACTGTTTCCACCGAAAAACATTTCAGGGGATCACTTGCAACGGTTTTCCAACATTATTGAGTGAATTGCAGAATGTCAGATTTTTAGCAGAAATTGTGACCGCGCGGCTTAGGGATGTTTTCAAAAAAAATTGTTCAGACGTCGAGGGCTAATTCGGTTTCCGATGATAAAAACCCATCTGTTTCCACCGAAAAACATTTCAGGGGATCACTTGCAACATTTTGCCAACATTTTTGAGGGAATTGCAGAACGTCAGATTTTTAGCAGAAATTGTGACCGCGCGGCTTAGGGATTTTTTCAAAAAAAGTTGTTCAGACGTTGAGGGCTCATTCTGTTTCCGATGATAAAAACCCATCTGTTTCCACCAAAAAACCTTTCAGGGGATCGTTTGCAACAGTTTGGCACGATTTTTGAGTGAAATGCAGAACGTCAGATTTTTAGCAGAAATTGTGACCGCGCGGCTTAGGGATTTTTTCAAAAAAAGTTGTTCAGACGTCGAGGGCTAATTCTGTTTCCGATGATAAAAACCCATATGTTTCCACCGAAAATCATTTCAGGGGATCACATGCAACACTTTGCCAACATTTTTGACTGAATTGCAGAATGTCAGATTTTTAGCAGAAATTGGGACCGCGCGGCTTAGGGACTTTTCAAAAAAAGGTGTTCAGACGTCGAGGGCTAATTCTGTTTCCGATGATAAAAACCCATCTGTTTCCACCGAAAAACATTTCAGGGGATCACTTGCAACACTTTGCCAACATTTTTGAGGGAATTGCAGAACGTCAGATTTTTAGCAGAAATTGTGACCGCGCGGCTTAGGGATTTTTTCAAAAAAAGTTGTTCAGACTTCGAGGGCTAATTCTGTTTCCGATGATAAAAACCCATCTGTTCCCACCGAAAAACCTTTCAGGGGATCGTTTGCAACAGTTTGCCAACGTTTTTGAGGGAATTGCAGAACGTCAGATTTTTAGCAGAAATTGTGACCGCGCGGCTTAGGGATTTTTTCAAAAAAAGTTTTTCAGACGTCGAAGGCTAATTCTGTTTCCAATGATAAAAACCCATCTGTTTCCACCGAAAAACATTTCAGGGGATCATTTGCAACAGTTTGCCAACGTTTTTGAGGGAATTGCAGAACGTCAGATTTTTAGCAGAAATTGTGACCGCGCGGCTTAGGGATTTTTTCAAAAAAGTTGTTCAGACGTCGAGGGCTAATTCTGTTTCCGATGATAAAAACCCATCTGTTTCCACCGAAAAACACTTCAGGGGATCACTTGCAACACTTTGCCAACATTTTTGAGTGAATTGCAGAATGTCAGATTTTTAGCAGAAATTGTGACCGCGCGGCTTAGGGATTTTTTCAAAAAAAGTTGTTCAGACGTCGAGGGCTAATTCTGTTTCCGATGATAAAAACCCATATGTTTCCACCGAAAATCATTTCAGGGGATCACTTGCAACACTTTGCCAACATTTTTGAGTGAATTGCAGAATGTCAGATTTTTAGCAGAAATTGTGACCGCGCGGCTTAGGGATTTTTTCAAAAAAAGTTGTTCAGACGTCGAGGGATAATTCTGTTTCCGATGATAAAAACCCATCTGTTTCCACCGAAAAACATTTCAGGGGATCATTTGCAACGGTTTTCCAACATTTTTGAGTGAATTGCAGAACGTCAGATTTTTAGCAGAAATTGTGACCGCACGGCTTAGGGATTTTTTCAAAAAAAGTTATTCAGACGTCAAGGGCTAATTCTGTTTCCGATGATAAAAACCCATCTGTTTCCACCGAAAAACATTTCAGGGGATCACTTGCAACAGTTTGCCAACATTTTTGAGGGAATTGCAGAACGTCAGATTTTTAGCAGAAATTGTGACCGCACGGCTTAGGGATTTTTTCAAAAAAAGTTGTTCAGACGTGAAGGGCTAATTCTGTTTCCGATGATAAAAACCCATCTGTTTCCACCGAAAAACATTTCAGGGGATCACTTGCAACAGTTTGCCAACATTTTTGAGGGAATTGCAGAACGTCAGATTTTTAGCAGAAATTGTGACCGCGCGGCTTAGGGACTTTTCAAAAAAAGGTGTTCAGACGTCGAGGGCTACTTTTGTTTCCGATGATAAAAACCCAACTGTTTCCACCGAAAAACATTTCAGGGGATCACTTGCAACAGTTTGCCAACATTTTTGAGTGAATTGCAGAACGTCAGATTTTTAGCAGAAATTGTGACCGCGCGGCTTAGGGATTTTTTCAAAAAAAGTTGTTCATACGTCGAGGGCTAATTCTGTTTCCGATGTTAAAAACCCATATGTTTCCACCGAAAAACATTTCAGGGGATCACTTGCAACGGTTTGCCAACATTTTTGAGGGAATTGCAGAAGGTCAGATTTTTAGCAGAAATTGTGACCGCGCGGCTTAGGGATTTTTTCAAAAAAAGTTGTTCAGACGTCGAGGGCTAATTCTGTTTCCGATGATAAAAACCCATCTGTTCCCACCGAAAAACCTTTCAGGGGATCGTTTGCAACAGTTTGCCAACGTTTTTGAGGGAATTGCAGAACGTCAGATTTTTAGCAGAAATTGTGACCGCGCGGCTTAGGGATTTTTTCAAAAAAAGTTTTTCAGACGTCGAAGGCTAATTCTGTTTCCGATGATAAAAACCCATCTGTTTCCACCGAAAAACATTTCAGGGGATCATTTGCAACAGTTTGCCAACGTTTTTGAGGGAATTGCAGAACGTCAGATTTTTAGCAGAAATTGTGACCGCGCGGCTTAGGGATTTTTTTCAAAAAAAGTTGTTCAGACGTCGAGGGCTAATTCTGTTTCCGATGATAAAAACCCATCTGTTTCCACCGAAAAACACTTCAGGGGATCACTTGCAACACTTTGCCAACATTTTTGAGTGAATTGCAGAATGTCAGATTTTTAGCAGAAATTGTGACCGCGCGGCTTAGGGATTTTTTCAAAAAAAGTTGTTCAGACGTCGAGGGCTCATTCTGTTTCCAATGATAAAAACCCATCTGTTTCCACCGAAAAACATTTCAGGGGATCACTTGCAACACTTTGCCAACATTTTTGACTGAAATGCAAAATGTCAGATTTTTAGCAGAAATTGTGACCGCGCGGCTTAGGGATTTTTTTCAAAAAAGTTGTTCAGACGTTGAGGGCTAATTCTGTTTCGGATGATAAAAACCCATCTGTTTCCACCGAAAAACATTTCAGGGGATCACTTGCAACACTTTGCCAACATTTTTGAGTGAATTGCAGAATGTCAGATTTTTAGCAGAAATTGTGACCGCGCGGCTTAGGGATTTTTTCAAAAAAAGTTGTTCATACGTCGAGGGCTAATTCTGTTTCCGATGATAAAAACCCATATGTTTCCACCGAAAATCATTTCAGGGGATCACTTGCAACACTTTGCCAACATTTTTGAGTGAATTGCAGAATGTCAGATTTTTAGCAGAAATTGTGACCGCGCGGCTTAGGGATTTTTTCAAAAAAAGTTGTTCAGACGTCGAGGGATAATTCGGTTTCCGATGATAAAAACCCATCTGTTTCAACCGAAAAACATTTCAGGGGATCATTTGCAACGGTTTTTCAACATTTTTGAGTGAATTGCAGAACGTCAGATTTTTAGCAGAAATTGTGACCGCACGGCTTAGGGATTTTTTCAAAAAAAGTTATTAAGACGTCAAGGGCTAATTCTGTTTCCGATGATAAAAACCCATCTGTTTCCACCGAAAAACATTTCAGGGGATCACTTGCAACAGTTTGCCAACATTTTTGAGGGAATTGCAGAACGTCAGATTTTTAGCAGAAATTGTGACCGCGCGGCTTAGGGACTTTTCAAAAAAAGGTGTTCAGACGTCGAGGGCTACTTTTGTTTCCGATGATAAAAACCCAACTGTTTCCACCGAAAAACATTTCAGGGGATCAATTGCAACGGTTTTCCAACATTTTTGAGTGAATTGCAGAACGTCAGATTTTTAGCAGAAATTGTGACCGCGCGGCTTAGGGATTTTTTCAAAAAAAGTTGTTCATACGTCGAGGGCTAATTCTGTTTCCGATGTTAAAAACCCATATGTTTCCACCGAAAAACATTTCAGGGGATCACTTGCAACAGTTTGCCAACATTTTTGAGGGAATTGCAGAAGGTCAGATTTTTAGCAGAAATTGTGACCGCGCGGCTTAGGGATTTTTTCAAAAAAAGTTGTTCAGACGTCGAGGGCTAATTCTGTTTCCGATGATAAAAACCCATCTGTTTCCACCGAAAAACATTTCAAGGGATCACTTGCAACAGTTTGCCAACATTTTTGAGGGAATTGCAGAACGTCAGATTTTTAGCAGAAATTGTGACCGCGCGGCTTAGGGATTTTTTCAAAAAAAGTTGTTCATACGTCGAGGGCTAATTCTGTTTCCGATGATAAAAACCCAACTGTTTGCACCGAAAAACATTTCAGGGGATCACTTGCAACGGTTTTCCAACATTTTTGAGTGAATTGCAGAACGTCAGATTTTTAGCAGAAATTGTGACCGCGCGGCTTAGGGATTTTTTCAAAAAAAGTTGTTCAGACGTCGAGGGCTCATTCTGTTTCCAATGATAAAAACCCATCTGTTTCCACCGAAAAACATTTCAGGGGATCACTTGCAACAGTTTGCCAACATTTTTGAGGGAATTGCAGAAGGTCAGATTTTTAGCAGAAATTGTGACCGCGCGGCTTAGGGATTTTTTCAAAAAAAGTTGTTCAGACGTCGAGGGCTAATTCTGTTTCCGATGATAAAAACCCATCTGTTCCCACCGAAAAACCTTTCAGGGGATCGTTTGCAACAGTTTGCCAACGTTTTTGAGGGAATTGCAGAACGTCAGATTTTTAGCAGAAATTGTGACCGCGCGGCTTAGGGATTTTTTCAAAAAAAGTTTTTCAGACGTCGAAGGCTAATTCTGTTTCCGATGATAAAAACCCATCTGTTTCCACCGAAAAACATTTCAGGGGATCATTTGCAACAGTTTGCCAACGTTTTTGAGGGAATTGCAGAACGTCAGATTTTTAGCAGAAATTGTGACCGCGCGGCTTAGGGATTTTTTTCAAAAAAAGTTGTTCAGACGTCGAGGGCTAATTCTGTTTCCGATGATAAAAACCCATCTGTTTCCACCGAAAAACACTTCAGGGGATCACTTGCAACACTTTGCCAACATTTTTGAGTGAATTGCAGAATGTCAGATTTTTAGCAGAAATTGTGACCGCGCGGCTTAGGGATTTTTTCAAAAAAAGTTGTTCAGACGTCGAGGGCTCATTCTGTTTCCAATGATAAAAACCCATCTGTTTCCACCGAAAAACATTTCAGGGGATCACTTGCAACACTTTGCCAACATTTTTGACTGAAATGCAAAATGTCAGATTTTTAGCAGAAATTGTGACCGCGCGGCTTAGGGATTTTTTTCAAAAAAGTTGTTCAGACGTTGAGGGCTAATTCTGTTTCGGATGATAAAAACCCATCTGTTTCCACCGAAAAACATTTCAGGGGATCACTTGCAACACTTTGCCAACATTTTTGAGTGAATTGCAGAATGTCAGATTTTTAGCAGAAATTGTGACCGCGCGGCTTAGGGATTTTTTCAAAAAAAGTTGTTCATACGTCGAGGGCTAATTCTGTTTCCGATGATAAAAACCCATATGTTTCCACCGAAAATCATTTCAGGGGATCACTTGCAACACTTTGCCAACATTTTTGAGTGAATTGCAGAATGTCAGATTTTTAGCAGAAATTGTGACCGCGCGGCTTAGGGATTTTTTCAAAAAAAGTTGTTCAGACGTCGAGGGATAATTCGGTTTCCGATGATAAAAACCCATCTGTTTCAACCGAAAAACATTTCAGGGGATCATTTGCAACGGTTTTTCAACATTTTTGAGTGAATTGCAGAACGTCAGATTTTTAGCAGAAATTGTGACCGCACGGCTTAGGGATTTTTTCAAAAAAAGTTATTAAGACGTCAAGGGCTAATTCTGTTTCCGATGATAAAAACCCATCTGTTTCCACCGAAAAACATTTCAGGGGATCACTTGCAACAGTTTGCCAACATTTTTGAGGGAATTGCAGAACGTCAGATTTTTAGCAGAAATTGTGACCGCGCGGCTTAGGGACTTTTCAAAAAAAGGTGTTCAGACGTCGAGGGCTACTTTTGTTTCCGATGATAAAAACCCAACTGTTTCCACCGAAAAACATTTCAGGGGATCAATTGCAACGGTTTTCCAACATTTTTGAGTGAATTGCAGAACGTCAGATTTTTAGCAGAAATTGTGACCGCGCGGCTTAGGGATTTTTTCAAAAAAAGTTGTTCATACGTCGAGGGCTAATTCTGTTTCCGATGTTAAAAACCCATATGTTTCCACCGAAAAACATTTCAGGGGATCACTTGCAACAGTTTGCCAACATTTTTGAGGGAATTGCAGAAGGTCAGATTTTTAGCAGAAATTGTGACCGCGCGGCTTAGGGATTTTTTCAAAAAAAGTTGTTCAGACGTCGAGGGCTAATTCTGTTTCCGATGATAAAAACCCATCTGTTTCCACCGAAAAACATTTCAAGGGATCACTTGCAACAGTTTGCCAACATTTTTGAGGGAATTGCAGAACGTCAGATTTTTAGCAGAAATTGTGACCGCGCGGCTTAGGGATTTTTTCAAAAAAAGTTGTTCATACGTCGAGGGCTAATTCTGTTTCCGATGATAAAAACCCAACTGTTTGCACCGAAAAACATTTCAGGGGATCACTTGCAACGGTTTTCCAACATTTTTGAGTGAATTGCAGAACGTCAGATTTTTAGCAGAAATTGTGACCGCGCGGCTTAGGGATTTTTTCAAAAAAAGTTGTTCAGACGTCGAGGGCTCATTCTGTTTCCAATGATAAAAACCCATCTGTTTCCACCGAAAAACATTTCAGGGGATCACTTGCAACAGTTTGCCAACATTTTTGAGTGAATTGCAGAATGTCAGATTTTTAGCAGAAATTGTGACCGCGCGGCTTAGGGATTTTTTTCAAAAAAGTTGTTCAGACGTCGAGGGCTATTTCTGTTTCCGATGATAAAAACCCATCTGTTTCCACCGAAAAACATTTCTGGGGATCACTTGCAACACTTTGCCAACATTTTTGAGTGAATTGCAGAATGTCAGATTTTTAGCAGAAATTGTATCCGCGCGGCTTAGGGATTTTTTCAAAAAAAGTTGTTCAGACGTCGAGGGCTAATTCTGTTTCCGATGATAAAAACCCATCTGTTCCCACCGAAAAACCTTTCAGGGGATCGTTTGCAACAGTTTGGGACCATTTTTGAATGAATTGAAGAACGTCAGATTTTTAGCAGAAATTGTGACCGCGCGGCTTAGGGATTTTTTCAAAAAAAATTGTTCAGACGTCGAGGGCTAATTCGGTTTCCGATGATAAAAACCCATCTGTTTCCACCGAAAAACATTTCAGGGGATCACTTGCAACATTTTGCCAACATTTTTGAGGGAATTGCAGAACGTCAGATTTTTAGCAGAAATTGTGACCGCGCGGCTTAGGGATTTTTTCAAAAAAAGTTGTTCAGACGTTGAGGGCTCATTCTGTTTCCGATGATAAAAACCCATATGTTTCCACCAAAAAACCTTTCAGGGGATCACTTGCAACAGTTTGCCAACATTTTTGAGTGAAATGCAGAACGTCAGATTTTTAGCAGAAATTGTGACCGCGCGGCTTAGGGATTTTTTCAAAAAAAGTTGTTCAGACGTCGAGGGCTAATTCTGTTTCCGATGATAAAAACCCATATGTTTCCACCGAAAATCATTTCAGGGGATCACATGCAACACTTTGCCAACATTTTTGACTGAATTGCAGAATGTCAGATTTTTAGCAGAAATTGGGACCGCGCGGCTTAGGGACTTTTCAAAAAAAGGTGTTCAGACGTCGAGGGCTAATTCTGTTTCCGATGATAAAAACCCATCTGTTTCCACCGAAAAACATTTCAGGGGATCACTTGCAACACTTTGCCAACATTTTTGAGGGAATTGCAGAACGTCAGATTTTTAGCAGAAATTGTGACCGCGCGGCTTAGGGATTTTTTCAAAAAAAGTTGTTCAGACGTCGAGGGCTAATTCTTTTTCCGATGATAAAAACCCATCTGTTCCCACCGAAAAACCTTTCAGGGGATCGTTTGCAACAGTTTGCCAACGTTTTTGAGGGAATTGCAGAACGTCAGATTTTTAGCAGAAATTGTGACCGCGCGGCTTAGGGATTTTTTCAAAAAAAGTTTTTCAGACGTCGAAGGCTAATTCTGTTTCCGATGATAAAAACCCATCTGTTTCCACCGAAAAACATTTCAGGGGATCATTTGCAACAGTTTGCCAACGTTTTTGAGGGAATTGCAGAACGTCAGATTTTTAGCAGAAATTGTGACCGCGCGGCTTAGGGATTTTTTCAAAAAAAGTTGTTCAGACGTCGAGGGCTAATTCTGTTTCCGATGATAAAAACCCATCTGTTTCCACCGAAAAACACTTCAGGGGATCACTTGCAACACTTTGCCAACATTTTTGAGTGAATTGCAGAATGTCAGATTTTTAGCAGAAATTGTGACCGCGCGGCTTAGGGATTTTTTCAAAAAAAGTTGTTCAGACGTCGAGGGCTCATTCTGTTTCCAATGATAAAAACCCATCTGTTTCCACCGAAAAACATTTCAGGGGATCACTTGCAACACTTTGCCAACATTTTTGACTGAAATGCAAAATGTCAGATTTTTAGCAGAAATTGTGACCGCGCGGCTTAGGGATTTTTTTCAAAAAAGTTGTTCAGACGTTGAGGGCTAATTCTGTTTCCGATGATAAAAACCCATCTGTTTCCACCGAAAAACATTTCAGGGGATCACTTGCAACACTTTGCCAACATTTTTGAGTGAATTGCAGAATGTCAGATTTTTAGCAGAAATTGTGACCGCGCGGCTTAGGGATTTTTTCAAAAAAAGTTGTTCATACGTCGAGGGCTAATTCTGTTTCCGATGATAAAAACCCATATGTTTCCACCGAAAATCATTTCAGGGGATCACTTGCAACACTTTGCCAACATTTTTGAGTGAATTGCAGAATGTCAGATTTTTAGCAGAAATTGTGACCGCGCGGCTTAGGAATTTTTTCAAAAAAAGTTGTTCAGACGTCGAGGGATAATTCTGTTTCCGATGATAAAAACCCATCTGTTTCCACCGAAAAACATTTCAGGGGATCATTTGCAACGGTTTTCCAACATTTTTGAGTGAATTGCAGAACGTCAGATTTTTAGCAGAAATTGTGACCGCACGGCTTAGGGATTTTTTCAAAAAAAGTTATTCAGACGTCAAGGGCTAATTCTGTTTCCGATGATAAAAACCCATCTGTTTCCACCGAAAAACATTTCAGGGGATCACTTGCAACAGTTTGCCAACATTTTTGAGGGAATTACAGAACGTCAGATTTTTAGCAGAAATTGTGACCGCACGGCTTAGGGATTTTTTCAAAAAAAGTTGTTCAGACGTCAAGGGCTAATTCTGTTTCCGATGATAAAAACCCATCTGTTTCCACCGAAAAACATTTCAGGGGATCACTTGCAACAGTTTGCCAACATTTTTGAGGGAATTGCAGAACGTCAGATTTTTAGCAGAAATTGTGACCGCGCGGCTTAGGGACTTTTCAAAAAAAGGTGTTCAGACGTCGAGGGCTACTTTTGTTTCCGATGATAAAAACCCAACTGTTTCCACCGAAAAACATTTCAGGGGATCAATTGCAACGGTTTTCCAACATTTTTGAGTGAATTGCAGAACGTCAGATTTTTAGCAGAAATTGTGACCGCGCGGCTTAGGGATTTTTTCAAAAAAAGTTGTTCATACGTCGAGGGCTAATTCTGTTTCCGATGTTAAAAACCCATATGTTTCCACCGAAAAACATTTCAGGGGATCACTTGCAACAGTTTGCCAACATTTTTGAGGGAATTGCAGAAGGTCAGATTTTTAGCAGAAATTGTGACCGCGCGGCTTAGGGATTTTTTCAAAAAAAGTTGTTCAGACGTCGAGGGCTAATTCTGTTTCCGATGATAAAAACCCATCTGTTTCCACCGAAAAACATTTCAAGGGATCACTTGCAACAGTTTGCCAACATTTTTGAGGGAATTGCAGAACGTCAGATTTTTAGCAGAAATTGTGACCGCGCGGCTTAGGGATTTTTTCAAAAAAAGTTGTTCATACGTCGAGGGCTAATTCTGTTTCCGATGATAAAAACCCAACTGTTTGCACCGAAAAACATTTCAGGGGATCACTTGCAACGGTTTTCCAACATTTTTGAGTGAATTGCAGAACGTCAGATTTTTAGCAGAAATTGTGACCGCGCGGCTTAGGGATTTTTTCAAAAAAAGTTGTTCAGACGTAGAGGTCTCATTCTGTTTCCAATGATAAAAACCCATCTGTTTCCACCGAAAAACATTTCAGGGGATCACTTGCAACAGTTTGCCAACATTTTTGAGTGAATTGCAGAATGTCAGATTTTTAGCAGAAATTGTGACCGCGCGGCTTAGGGATTTTTTTCAAAAAAGTTGTTCAGACGTCGAGGGCTATTTCTGTTTCCGATGATAAAAACCCATCTGTTTCCACCGAAAAACATTTCAGGGGATCACTTGCAACACTTTGCCAACATTTTTGAGTGAATTGCAGAATGTCAGATTTTTAGCAGAAATTGTATCCGCGCGGCTTAGGGATTTTTTCAAAAAAAGTTGTTCAGACGTCGAGGGCTAATTCTGTTTCCGATGATAAAAACCCATCTGTTCCCACCGAAAAACCTTTCAGGGGATCGTTTGCAACAGTTTGGGACCATTTTTGAATGAATTGAAGAACGTCAGATTTTTAGCAGAAATTGTGACCGCGCGGCTTAGGGATTTTTTCAAAAAAAGTTGTTCAGACGTCGAGGGCTAATTCTGTTTCCGATGATAAAAACCCATCTGTTCCCACCGAAAAACCTTTCAGGGGATCGTTTGCAACAGTTTGCCAACGTTTTTGAGGGAATTGCAGAACGTCAGATTTTTAGCAGAAATTGTGACCGCGCGGCTTAGGGATTTTTTCAAAAAAAGTTTTTCAGACGTCGAAGGCTAATTCTGTTTCCGATGATAAAAACCCATCTGTTTCCACCGAAAAACATTTCAGGGGATCATTTGCAACAGTTTGCCAACGTTTTTGAGGGAATTGCAGAACGTCAGATTTTTAGCAGAAATTGTGACCGCGCGGCTTAGGGATTTTTTCAAAAAAAGTTGTTCAGACGTCGAGGGCTAATTCTGTTTCCGATGATAAAAACCCATCTGTTTCCACCGAAAAACACTTCAGGGGATCACTTGCAACACTTTGCCAACATTTTTGAGTGAATTGCAGAATGTCAGATTTTTAGCAGAAATTGTGACCGCGCGGCTTAGGGATTTTTTCAAAAAAAGTTGTTCAGACGTCGAGGGCTCATTCTGTTTCCAATGATAAAAACCCATCTGTTTCCACCGAAAAACATTTCAGGGGATCACTTGCAACACTTTGCCAACATTTTTGAGTGAATTGCAGAATGTCAGATTTTTAGCAGAAATTGTATCCGCGCGGCTTAGGGATTTTTTCAAAAAAAGTTGTTCAGACGTCGAGGGCTAATTCTGTTTCCGATGATAAAAACCCATCTGTTCCCACCGAAAAACCTTTCAGGGGATCGTTTGCAACAGTTTGGGACCATTTTTGAATGAATTGAAGAACGTCAGATTTTTAGCAGAAATTGTGACCGCGCGGCTTAGGGATTTTTTCAAAAAAAGTTGTTCAGACGTCGAGGGCTAATTCTGTTTCCGATGATAAAAACCCATCTGTTCCCACCGAAAAACCTTTCAGGGGATCGTTTGCAACAGTTTGCCAACGTTTTTGAGGGAATTGCAGAACGTCAGATTTTTAGCAGAAATTGTGACCGCGCGGCTTAGGGATTTTTTCAAAAAAAGTTTTTCAGACGTCGAAGGCTAATTCTGTTTCCGATGATAAAAACCCATCTGTTTCCACCGAAAAACATTTCAGGGGATCATTTGCAACAGTTTGCCAACGTTTTTGAGGGAATTGCAGAACGTCAGATTTTTAGCAGAAATTGTGACCGCGCGGCTTAGGGATTTTTTCAAAAAAAGTTGTTCAGACGTCGAGGGCTAATTCTGTTTCCGATGATAAAAACCCATCTGTTTCCACCGAAAAACACTTCAGGGGATCACTTGCAACACTTTGCCAACATTTTTGAGTGAATTGCAGAATGTCAGATTTTTAGCAGAAATTGTGACCGCGCGGCTTAGGGATTTTTTCAAAAAAAGTTGTTCAGACGTCGAGGGCTCATTCTGTTTCCAATGATAAAAACCCATCTGTTTCCACCGAAAAACATTTCAGGGGATCACTTGCAACACTTTGCCAACATTTTTGACTGAAATGCAAAATGTCAGATTTTTAGCAGAAATTGTGACCGCGCGGCTTAGGGATTTTTTTCAAAAAAGTTGTTCAGACGTTGAGGGCTAATTCTGTTTCCGATGATAAAAACCCATCTGTTTCCACCGAAAAACATTTCAGGGGATCACTTGCAACACTTTGCCAACATTTTTGAGTGAATTGCAGAATGTCAGATTTTTAGCAGAAATTGTGACCGCGCGGCTTAGGGATTTTTTCAAAAAAAGTTGTTCATACGTCGAGGGCTAATTCTGTTTCCGATGATAAAAACCCATATGTTTCCACCGAAAATCATTTCAGGGGATCACTTGCAACACTTTGCCAACATTTTTGAGTGAATTGCAGAATGTCAGATTTTTAGCAGAAATTGTGACCGCGCGGCTTAGGGACTTTTCAAAAAAAGGTGTTCAGACGTCGAGGGCTACTTTTGTTTCCGATGATAAAAACCCAACAGTTTCCACCGAAAAACATTTCAGGGGATCAATTGCAACGGTTTTCCAACATTTTTGAGTGAATTGCAGAACGTCAGATTTTTAGCAGAAATTGTGACCGCGCGGCTTAGGGATTTTTTCAAAAAAAGTTGTTCATACGTCGAGGGCTAATTCTGTTTCCGATGTTAAAAACCCATATGTTTCCACCGAAAAACATTTCAGGGGATCACTTGCAACAGTTTGCCAACATTTTTGAGGGAATTGCAGAAGGTCAGATTTTTAGCAGAAATTGTGACCGCGCGGCTTAGGGATTTTTTCAAAAAAAGTTGTTCAGACGTCGAGGGCTAATTCTCTTTCCGATGATAAAAACCCATCTGTTTCCACCGAAAAACATTTCAAGGGATCACTTGCAACAGTTTGCCAACATTTTTGAGGGAATTGCAGAAGGTCAGATTTTTAGCAGAAATTGTGACCGCGCGGCTTAGGGATTTTTTCAAAAAAAGTTGTTCAGACGTCGAGGGCTAATTCTGTTTCCGATGATAAAAACCCAACTGTTTGCACCGAAAAACATTTCAGGGGATCACTTGCAACGGTTTTCCAACATTTTTGAGTGAATTGCAGAACGTCAGATTTTTAGCAGAAATTGTGACCGCGCGGCTTAGGGATTTTTTCAAAAAAAGTTGTTCAGACGTCGAGGGCTCATTCTGTTTCCAATGATAAAAACCCATCTGTTTCCACCGAAAAACATTTCAGGGGATCACTTGCAACAGTTTGCCAACATTTTTGAGTGAATTGCAGAATGTCAGATTTTTAGCAGAAATTGTGACCGCGCGGCTTAGGGATTTTTTTCAAAAAAGTTGTTCAGACGTCGAGGGCTATTTCTGTTTCCGATGATAAAAACCCATCTGTTTCCACCGGAAAACATTTCAGGGGATCACTTGCAACACTTTGCCAACATTTTTGAGTGAATTGCAGAATGTCAGATTTTTAGCAGAAATTGTATCCGCGCGGCTTAGGGATTTTTTCAAAAAAAGTTGTTCAGACGTCGAGGGCTAATTCTCTTTCGAATGATAAAAACCCATCTGTTCCCACCGAAAAACCTTTCAGGGGATCGTTTGCAACAGTTTGGGACCATTTTTGAATGAATTGAAGAACGTCAGATTTTTAGCAGAAATTGTAACCGTGCGGCTTAGGGATTTTTTCAAAAAAAGTTGTTCAGACGTGGAGGGCTAATTCTGTTTCCGATGATAAAAACCCACCTGTTTCCACCGAAAAACATTTCATGGGATCACTTGCAACACTTTGCCAACATTTTTGAGGGAATTGCAGAACGTCAGATTTTTAGCAGAAATTGTGACCGCGCCGCTTAGGGATTTTCTCAAAAAAAGTTGTTCAGACGTCGAGGGCTAATTCTGTTTCCGATGATAAAAACCCATCTGTTCCCACCGAAAAACATTTCAGGGGATCACTTGCAAAACTTTGCCAACATTTTTGAGTGAATTGCAGAATGTCAGATTTTTAGCAGAAATTGTGACCGCGCGGCTTAGGGATTTTTTCAAAAAAAGTTTTTCAGACGTCGAGGGATAATTCTGTTTCCGATGATAAAAACCCATCTGTTTCCACCGAAAAACATTTCAGGGGATCATTTGCAACGGTTTTCCAACATTTTTCAGTGAATTGCAGAACGTCAGATTTTTAGCAGAAATTGTGACCGCACGGCTTAGGGATTTTTTCAAAAAAAGTTGTTCAGACGTCGAGGGCTCATTCTGTTTCCGATGATAAAAACCCACCTGTTTCCACCGAAAAACATTTCAGGGGATCACTTGCAACACTTTGCCAACATTTTTGAGGGAATTGCAGAACGTCAGATTTTTAGCAGAAATTGTGACCGCGCCGCTTAGGGATTTTCTCAAAAAAAGTTGTTCAGACGTCGAGGGCTAATTCTGTTTCCGATGATAAAAACCCATCTGTTTCCACCGAAAAACATTTCAGGGGATCGTTTGAAACAGTTTGCCAACGTTTTTGAGGGAATTGCAGAACGTCAGATTTTTAGCAGAAATTGTGACCGCGCGGCTTAGGGATTTTTTCAAAAAAAGTTTTTCAGACGTCGAAGGCTAATTCTGTTTCCGATGATAAAAACCCATCTGTTTCCACCGAAAAACATTTCAGGGGATCATTTGCAACAGTTTGCCAACGTTTTTGAGGGAATTGCAGAACGTCAGATTTTTAGCAGAAATTGTGACAACGCTGCTTAGGGATTTTTTCAAAAAAAGTTGTTCAGACGTCGAGGGCTAATTCTGTTTCCGATGATAAAAACCCATCTGTTTCCACCGAAAAACATTTCAGGGGATCACTTGCAACACTTTGCCAACATTTTTGAGTGAATTGCAGAACGTCAGATTTTTAGCAGAAATTGTGACCGCGCGGCTTAGGGATTTTTTCAAAAAAAGTTGTTCATACGTCGAGGGCTAATTCTGTTTCCGATGCTAAAAACCCATCTGTTTCCACCGAAAAACATTTCAGGGGATCACTTGCAACAGTTTGCCAACATTTTTGAGGGAATTGCAGAACGTCAGATTTTTAGCAGAAATTGTGACCGCGCGGCTTAGGGACTTTTCAAAAAAAGGTGTTCAGACGTCGAGGGCTACTTTTGTTTCCGATGATAAAAACCCAACTGTTTCCACCGAAAAACATTTCAGGGGATCAATTGCAACGGTTTTCCAACATTTTTGAGTGAATTGCAGAACGTCAGATTTTTAGCAGAAATTGTGACCGCGCGGCTTAGGGATTTTTTCAAAAAAAGTTGTTCATACGTCGAGGGCTAATTCTGTTTCCGATGTTAAAAACCCATATGTTTCCACCGAAAAACATTTCAGGGGATCACTTGCAACAGTTTGCCAACATTTTTGAGGGAATTGCAGAACGTCAGATTTTTAGCAGAAATTGTGACCGCGCGGCTTAGGGATTTTTTCAAAAAAAGTTTTTCAGACGTCGAAGGCTAATTCTGTTTCCGATGATAAAAACCCATCTGTTTCCACCGAAAAACATTTCAGGGGATCATTTGCAACAGTTTGCCAACGTTTTTGAGGGAATTGCAGAACGTCAGATTTTTAGCAGAAATTGTGACAACGCTGCTTAGGGATTTTTTCAAAAAAAGTTGTTCAGACGTCGAGGGCTAATTCTGTTTCCGATGATAAAAACCCATCTGTTTCCACCGAAAAACATTTCAGGGGATCACTTGCAACACTTTGCCAACATTTTTGAGTGAATTGCAGAACGTCAGATTTTTAGCAGAAATTGTGACCGCGCGGCTTAGGGATTTTTTCAAAAAAAGTTGTTCATACGTCGAGGGCTAATTCTGTTTCCGATGCTAAAAACCCATCTGTTTCCACCGAAAAACATTTCAGGGGATCACTTGCAACAGTTTGCCAACATTTTTGAGGGAATTGCAGAACGTCAGATTTTTAGCAGAAATTGTGACCGCGCGGCTTAGGGACTTTTCAAAAAAAGGTGTTCAGACGTCGAGGGCTACTTTTGTTTCCGATGATAAAAACCCAACTGTTTCCACCGAAAAACATTTCAGGGGATCAATTGCAACGGTTTTCCAACATTTTTGAGTGAATTGCAGAACGTCAGATTTTTAGCAGAAATTGTGACCGCGCGGCTTAGGGATTTTTTCAAAAAAAGTTGTTCATACGTCGAGGGCTAATTCTGTTTCCGATGTTAAAAACCCATATGTTTCCACCGAAAAACATTTCAGGGGATCACTTGCAACAGTTTGCCAACATTTTTGAGGGAATTGCAGAACGTCAGATTTTTAGCAGAAATTGTGACCGCGCGGCTTAGGGATTTTTTCAAAAAAAGTTGTTCAGACGTCGAGGGCTAATTCTCTTTCCGATGATAAAAACCCATCTGTTTCCACCGAAAAACATTTCAAGGGATCACTTGCAACAGTTTGCCAACATTTTTGAGGGAATTGCAGAACGTCAGATTTTTTGCAGAAATTGTGACCGCGCGGCTTAGGGATTTTTTCAAAAAAAGTTGTTCAGACGTCGAGGGCTAATTCTGTTTCCGATGATAAAAACCCAACTGTTTCCACCGAAAAACATTTCAGGGGATCACTTGCAACACTTTGCCAACATTTTTGAGTGAATTGCAGAATGTCAGATTTTTAGCAGAAATTGTATCCGCGCGGCTTAGGGATTTTTTCAAAAAAAGTTGTTCAGACGTCGAGGGCTAATTCTGTTTCCGATGATAAAAACCCATCTGTTCCCTCCGAAAAACCTTTCAGGGGATCGTTTGCAACAGTTTGGGACCATTTTTGAATGAATTGAAGAACGTCAGATTTTTAGCAGAAATTGTGACCGCGCGGCTTAGGGATTTTTTCAAAAAAAGTTGTTCAGACGTCGAGGGCTAATTCTGTTTCCGATGATAAAAACCCATCTGTTCCCACCGAAAAACCTTTCAGGGGATCGTTTGCAACAGTTTGCCAACGTTTTTGAGGGAATTGCAGAACGTCAGATTTTTAGCAGAAATTGTGACCGCGCGGCTTAGGGATTTTTTCAAAAAAAGTTTTTCAGACGTCAAAGGCTAATTCTGTTTCCGATGATAAAAACCCATCTGTTTCCACCGAAAAACATTTCAGGGGATCATTTGCAACAGTTTGCCAACGTTTTTGAGGGAATTGCAGAACGTCAGATTTTTAGCAGAAATTGTGACCGCGCTGCTTAGGGATTTTTTCAAAAAAAGTTGTTCAGACGTCGAGGGCTAATTCTGTTTCCGATGATAAAAACCCATCTGTTTCCACCGAAAAACATTTCAGGGGATCACTTGCAACACTTTGCCAACATTTTTGAGTGAATTGCAGAATGTCAGATTTTTAGCAGAAATTGTGACCGCGCGGCTTATGGATTTTTTCAAAAAAAGTTGTTCATACGTCGAGGGCTAATTCTGTTTCCGATGATAAAAACCCATATGTTTCCACCGAAAATCATTTCAGGGGATCACTTGCAACACTTTGCCAACATTTTTGAGTGAATTGCAGAATGTCAGATTTTTAGCAGAAATTGTGACCGCGCGGTTTAGGGATTTTTTCAAAAAAAGTTGTTCAGACGTCGAGGGCTAATTCTGTTTCCGATGATAAAAACCCATCTGTTTCCACCGAAAAACATTTCAGGGGATCACTTGCAACAGTTTGCCAACATTTTTGAGGGAATTGCAGAACGTCAGATTTTTAGCAGAAATTGTGACCGCGCGGCTTAGGGACTTTTCAAAAAAAGTTTTTCAGACGTCGAGGGCTAATTCTGTTTCCGATGATAAAAACCCATCTGTTTCCACCGAAAAACATTTCAGGGGATCACTTGCAACAGTTTGCCAACATTTTTGAGGGAATTGCAGAACGTCAGATTTTTAGCAGAAATTGTGACCGCGCGGCTTAGGGATTTTTTCAAAAAAAGTTGTTCAGACGTCGAGGGCTAATTCTGTTTCCGATGATAAAAACCCATCTGTTCCCACCGAAAAACCTTTCAGGGGATCGTTTGCAACAGTTTGCCAACGTTTTTGAGTGAATTGCAGAACGTCAGATTTTTAGCAGAAATTGTGACCGCGC
Source organism: Podarcis bocagei (assembly GCF_964188305.1). Lineage (NCBI taxonomy): Eukaryota > Metazoa > Chordata > Lepidosauria > Squamata > Lacertidae > Podarcis > Podarcis bocagei. The sequence continues at coordinate 59,266 of NW_027670334.1, forward strand.
GGCTTAGGGATTTTTTCAAAAAAAGTTGTTCAGACGTCGAGGGCTAATTCTGTTTCCGATGATAAAAACCCATCTGTTCCCACCGAAAAACCTTTCAGGGGATCGTTTGCAACAGTTTGCCAACGTTTTTGAGGGAATTGCAGAACGTCAGATTTTTAGCAGAAATTGTGACCGCGCGGCTTAGGGATTTTTTCAAAAAAAGTTTTTCAGACGTCAAAGGCTAATTCTGTTTCCGATGATAAAAACCCATCTGTTTCCACCGAAAAACATTTCAGGGGATCATTTGCAACAGTTTGCCAACGTTTTTGAGGGAATTGCAGAACGTCAGATTTTTAGCAGAAATTGTGACCGCGCTGCTTAGGGATTTTTTCAAAAAAAGTTGTTCAGACGTCGAGGGCTAATTCTGTTTCCGATGATAAAAACCCATCTGTTTCCACCGAAAAACATTTCAGGGGATCACTTGCAACACTTTGCCAACATTTTTGAGTGAATTGCAGAATGTCAGATTTTTAGCAGAAATTGTGACCGCGCGGCTTATGGATTTTTTCAAAAAAAGTTGTTCATACGTCGAGGGCTAATTCTGTTTCCGATGATAAAAACCCATATGTTTCCACCGAAAATCATTTCAGGGGATCACTTGCAACACTTTGCCAACATTTTTGAGTGAATTGCAGAATGTCAGATTTTTAGCAGAAATTGTGACCGCGCGGTTTAGGGATTTTTTCAAAAAAAGTTGTTCAGACGTCGAGGGCTAATTCTGTTTCCGATGATAAAAACCCATCTGTTTCCACCGAAAAACATTTCAGGGGATCACTTGCAACAGTTTGCCAACATTTTTGAGGGAATTGCAGAACGTCAGATTTTTAGCAGAAATTGTGACCGCGCGGCTTAGGGACTTTTCAAAAAAAGTTTTTCAGACGTCGAGGGCTAATTCTGTTTCCGATGATAAAAACCCATCTGTTTCCACCGAAAAACATTTCAGGGGATCACTTGCAACAGTTTGCCAACATTTTTGAGGGAATTGCAGAACGTCAGATTTTTAGCAGAAATTGTGACCGCGCGGCTTAGGGATTTTTTCAAAAAAAGTTGTTCAGACGTCGAGGGCTAATTCTGTTTCCGATGATAAAAACCCATCTGTTCCCACCGAAAAACCTTTCAGGGGATCGTTTGCAACAGTTTGCCAACGTTTTTGAGTGAATTGCAGAACGTCAGATTTTTAGCAGAAATTGTGACCGCGCGGCTTAGGGATTTTTTCAAAAAAAGTTTTTCAGACGTCGAAGGCTAATTCTGTTTCCGATGATAAAAACCCATCTGTTTCCACCGAAAAACATTTCAGGGGATCATTTGCAACAGTTTGCCAACGTTTTTGAGGGAATTGCAGAACGTCAGATTTTTAGCAGAAATTGTGACCTCGCTGCTTAGGGATTTTTTCAAAAAAAGTTGTTCAGACGTCGAGGGCTAATTCTGTTTCCGATGATAAAAACCCATCTGTTTCCACCGAAAAACATTTCAGGGGATCACTTGCAACACTTTGCCAACATTTTTGAGTGAATTGCAGAACGTCAGATTTTTAGCAGAAATTGTGACCGCGCGGCTTAGGGATTTTTTCAAAAAAAGTTGTTCATACGTCGAGGGCTAATTCTGTTTCCGATGATAAAAACCCATCTGTTTCCACCGAAAAACATTTCAGGGGATCACTTGCAACAGTTTGCCAACATTTTTGAGGGAATTGCAGAACGTCAGATTTTTAGCAGAAATTGTGACCGCGCGGCGTAGGGACTTTTCAAAAAAAGGTGTTCAGACGTCGAGGGCTACTTTTGTTTCCGATGATAAAAACCCAACTGTTTCCACCGAAAAACATTTCAGGGGATCAATTGCAACGGTTTTCCAACATTTTTGAGTGAATTGCAGAACGTCAGATTTTTAGCAGAAATTGTGACCGCGCGGCTTAGGGATTTTTTCAAAAAAAGTTGTTCATACGTCGAGGGCTAATTCTGTTTCCGATGTTAAAAACCCATATGTTTCCACCGAAAAACATTTCAGGGGATCACTTGCAACAGTTTGCCAACATTTTTGAGGGAATTGCAGAACGTCAGATTTTTAGCAGAAATTGTGACCGCGCGGCTTAGGGATTTTTTCAAAAAAAGTTGTTCAGACGTCGAGGGCTAATTCTGTTTCCGATGATAAAAACCCATCTGTTTCCACCGAAAAACATTTCAAGGGATCACTTGCAACAGTTTGCCAACATTTTTGAGGGAATTGCAGAACGTCAGATTTTTAGCAGAAATTGTGACCGCGCGGCTTAGGGATTTTTTCAAAAAAAGTTGTTCAGACGTCGAGGGCTAATTCTGTTTCCGATGATAAAAACCCATCTGTTCCCTCCGAAAAACCTTTCAGGGGATCGTTTGCAACAGTTTGGGACCATTTTTGAATGAATTGAAGAACGTCAGATTTTTAGCAGAAATTGTAACCGCGCGGCTTAGGGATTTTTTCAAAAAAAGTTTTTCAGAGTTCGAAGGCTAATTCTGTTTCCGATGATAAAAACCCATCTGTTTCCACCGAAAAACATTTCAGGGGATCACTTGCAACGGTTTTCCAACATTTTTGAGTGAATTGCAGAACGTCAGATTTTTAGCAGAAATTGTGACCGCGCGGCTTAGGGATTTTTTCAAAAAAAGTTGTTCAGACGTGGAGGGCTAATTCTGTTTCCGATGATAAAAACCCACCTGTTTCCACCGAAAAACATTTCATGGGATCACTTGCAACACTTTGCCAACATTTTTGAGGGAATTGCAGAACGTCAGATTTTTAGCAGAAATTGTGACCGCGCCGCTTAGGGATTTTCTCAAAAAAAGTTGTTCAGACGTCGAGGGCTAATTCTGTTTCCGATGATAAAAACCCATCTGTTCCCACCGAAAAACCTTTCAGGGGATCACTTGCAAAACTTTGCCAACATTTTTGAGTGAATTGCAGAATGTCAGATTTTTAGCAGAAATTGTGACCGCGCGGCTTAGGGATTTTTTCAAAAAAAGTTTTTCAGACGTCGAGGGATAATTCTGTTTCCGATGATAAAAACCCATCTGTTTCCACCGAAAAACATTTCAGGGGATCATTTGCAACGGTTTTCCAACATTTTTCAGTGAATTGCAGAACGTCAGATTTTTAGCAGAAATTGTGACCGCACGGCTTAGGGATTTTTTCAAAAAAAGTTGTTCAGACGTCGAGGGCTAATTCTGTTTCCGATGATAAAAACCCAACTGTTTCCACCGAAAAACATTTCAGGGGATCACTTGCAACGGTTTTCCAACATTTTTGAGTGAATTGCAGAACGTCAGATTTTTAGCAGAAATTGTGACCGCGCGGCTTAGGGATTTTTTCAAAAAAAGTTGTTCAGACGTCGAGGGCTCATTCTGTTTCCAATGATAAAAACCCATCTGTTTCCACCGAAAAACATTTCAGGGGATCACTTGCAACAGTTTGCCAACATTTTTGAGTGAATTGCAGAATGTCAGATTTTTAGCAGAAATTGTGACCGCGCGGCTTAGGGATTTTTCAAAAAAAGTTGTTCAGACGTCGAGGGCTAATTCTCTTTCCGATGATAAAAACCCACCTGTTTCCACCGAAAAACATTTCAGGGGATCACTTGCAACAGTTTGCCAACATTTTTGAGGGAATTGCAGAACGTCAGATTTTTAGCAGAAATTGTGACCGCGCCGCTTAGGGATTTTCTCAAAAAAAGTTGTTCAGACGTCGAGGGCTAATTCTGTTTCCGATGATAAAAACCCATCTGTTCCCACCGAAAAACCTTTCAGGGGATCGTTTGCAACAGTTTGCCAACATTTTTGAGGGAATTGCAGAACGTCAGATTTTTAGCAGAAATTGTGACCGCGCGGCTTAGGGATTTTTTCAAAAAAAGTTGTTCAGACGTCGAGGGCTCATTCTGTTTCCAATGATAAAAACCCATCAGTTTCCACCGAAAAACATTTCAGGGGATCACTTGCAACAGTTTGCCATCATTTTTGAGTGAATTGCAGAATGTCAGATTTTTAGCAGAAATTGTGACCGCGCGGCTTAGGGATTTTTTCAAAAAAAGTTGTTCAGACGTCAAGGGCTCATTCTGTTTCCAATGATAAAAACCCATCTGTTTCCACCGAAAAACATTTCAGGGGATCACTTGCAACAGTTTGCCAACATTTTTGAGTGAATTGCAGAATGTCAGATTTTTAGCAGAAATTGTGACCGCGCGGCTTAGGGATTTTTCAAAAAAAGTTGTTCAGACGTCGAGGGCTAATTCTCTTTCCGATGATAAAAACCCAACTGTTTCCATCGAAAAACATTTCAGGGGATCACTTGCAACACTTTGCCAACATTTTTGAGGGAATTGCAGAACGTCAGATTTTTAGCAGAAATTGTGACCGCGCCGCTTAGGGATTTTCTCAAAAAAAGTTGTTCAGACGTCGAGGGCTAATTCTGTTTCCGATGATAAAAACCCATCTGTTCCCACCGAAAAACCTTTCAGGGGATCGTTTACAACAGTTTGCCAACATTTTTGAGGGAATTGCAGAACGTCAGATTTTTAGCAGAAATTGTGACCGCGCGGCTTAGGGATTTTTTCAAAAAAAGTTGTTCAGACGTCGAGGGCTCATTCTGTTTCCAATGATAAAAACCCATCAGTTTCCACCGAAAAACATTTCAGGGGATCACTTGCAACAGTTTGCCATCATTTTTGAGTGAATTGCAGAATGTCAGATTTTTAGCAGAAATTGTGACCGCGCGGCTTAGGGACTTTTCAAGAAAAGGTGTTCAGACGTCGAGGGCTAATTCTGTTTCCGATGATAAAAACCCATCTGTTTCCACCGAAAAACATTTCAGGGGATCACTTGCAACACTTTGCCAACATTTTTGAGGGAATTGCAGAACGTCAGATTTTTAGCAGAAATTGTGACCGCGCGGCTTAGGGATTTTTTCAAAAAAAGTTGTTCAGACGTCGAGGGCTAATTCTGTTTCCGATGATAAAAACCCATCTGTTCCCACCGAAAAACCTTTCAGGGGATCGTTTGCAACAGTTTGCCAACGTTTTTGAGGGAATTGCAGAACGTCAGATTTTTAGCAGAAATTGTGACCGCGCGGCTTAGGGATTTTTTCAAAAAAAGTTTTTCAGACGTCGAAGGCTAATTCTGTTTCCGATGATAAAAACCCATCTGTTTCCACCGAAAAACATTTCAGTGGATCATTTGCAACAGTTTGCCAACGTTTTTGAGGGAATTGCAGAACGTCAGATTTTTAGCAGAAATTGTGACCGCGCTGCTTAGGGATTTTTTCAAAAAAAGTTGTTCAGACGTCGAGGGCTAATTCTGTTTCCGATGATAAAAACCCATCTGTTTCCACCGAAAAACATTTCAGGGGATCACTTGCAACGGTTTTCCAACATTTTTGAGTGAATTGCAGAATGTCAGATTTTTAGCAGAAATTGTGACCGCGCGGCTTAGGGATTTTTTCAAAAAAAGTTGTTCATACGTCGAGGGCTAATTCTGTTTCCGATGATAAAAACCCATATGTTTCCACCGAAAATCATTTCAGGGGATCACTTGCAACACTTTGCCAACATTTTTGAGTGAATTGCAGAATGTCAGATTTTTAGCAGAAATTGTGACCGCGCGGCTTAGGGATTTTTTCAAAAAAAGTTGTTCAGACGTCGAGGGCTAATTCTGTTTCCGATGATAAAAACCCATCTGTTTCCACCGAAAAACATTTCAGGGGATCACTTGCAACAGTTTGCCAACATTTTTGAGGGAATTGCAGAACGTCAGATTTTTAGCAGAAATTGTGATCGCGCGGCTTAGGGATTTTTCAAAAAAAGTTGTTCAGACGTCGGGGGCTACTTTTGTTTCCGAAGATAAAAAGCCAACTGTTTCCACCGAAAAACATTTCAGGGGATCACTTGCAACGGTTTTCCAACATTTTTGAGTGAATTGCAGAACGTCAGATTTTTAGCAGAAATTGTGACCGCGCGGCTTAGGGATTTTTTCAAAAAAAGTTGTTCAGACGTCGAGGGCTAATTCTGTTTCCGATGATAAAAACCCATCTGTTTCCACCGAAAAACATTTCAGGCGATCACTTGCAACACTTTGCCAACATTTTTCAGGGAATTGCAGAACGTCAGATTTTTAGCAGAAATTGTGACCGCGCGGCTTAGGGATTTTTTCAAAAAAAGTTGTTCATACGTCGAGGGCTAATTCTGTTTCCGATGATAAAAACCCATCTGTTCCCACCGAAAAACCTTTCAGGGGATCGTTTGCAACAGTTTGGGACCATTTGTGAATGAATTGAAGAACGTCAGATTTTTAGCAGAAATTGTGACCGCGCCGCTTAGGGATTTTTTCAAAAAAAGTTTTTCCGACGTCGAAGGCTAATTCTGTTTCCGATGATAAAAACCCATCTGTTTCCACCGAAAAACATTTCAGGGGATCATTTGCAACAGTTTGCCAACGTTTTTGAGGGAATTGCAGAACGTCAGATTTTTAGCAGAAATTGTGACCGCGCGGCTTAGGGATTTTTTCAAAAAAAGTTGTTCAGACGTCGAGGGCTAATTCTGTTTCCGATGATAAAAACCCATCTGTTTCCACCGAAAAACATTTCAGGGGATCACTTGCAACACTTTGCCAACATTTTTGAGTGAATTGCAGAATGTCAGATTTTTAGCAGAAATTGTGACCGCGCGGCTTAGGGATTTTTTCAAAAAAAGTTGTTCATACGTCGAGGGCTAATTCTGTTTCCGATGATAAAAACCCATCTGTTCCCACCGAAAAACCTTTCAGGGGATCGTTTGCAACAGTTTGGGACCATTTGTGAATGAATTGAAGAACGTCAGATTTTTAGCAGAAATTGTGACCGCGCCGCTTAGGGATTTTTTCAAAAAAAGTTTTTCAGACGTCGAAGGCTAATTCTGTTTCCGATGATAAAAACCCATCTGTTTCCACCGGAAAACATTTCAGGGGATCATTTGCAACAGTTTGCCAACGTTTTTGAGGGAATTGCAGAACGTCAGATTTTTAGCAGAAATTGTGACCGCGCGGCTTAGGGATTTTTTCAAAAAAAGTTGTTCAGACGTCGAGGGCTAATTCTGTTTCCGATGATAAAAACCCATCTGTTTCCACCGAAAAACATTTCAGGGGATCACTTGCAACACTTTGCCAACATTTTTGAGTGAATTGCAGAATGTCAGATTTTTAGCGGAAATTGTGACCAGGCAGCTTAGGGATTTTTTCAAAAAAAGTTGTTCATACGTCGAGGGCTAATTCTGTTTCCGATGATAAAAACCCATATGTTTCCACCGAAAATCATTTCAGGGGATCACTTGCAACACTTTGCCAACATTTTTGAGTGAATTGCAGAATGTCAGATTTTTAGCAGAAATTGTGACCGCGCGGCTTAGGGATTTTTTCAAAAAAAGTTTTTCAGACGTCGAGGGATAATTCTGTTTCCGATGATAAAAACCCATCTGTTTCCACCAAAAAACATTTCAGGGGATCATTTGCAACAGTTTTCCAACATTTTTGAGTGAATTGCAGAACGTCAGATTTTTAGCAGAAATCGTGACCGCGCGGCTTAGGGACTTTTCAAAAAAAGTTGTTCAGACGTGGAGGGCTAATTCTGTTTCCGATGATAAAAACCCATCTGTTCCCACCGAAAAACCTTTCAGGGGATCACTTGCAACACTTTGCCAACATTTTTGAGGGAATTGCAGAACGTCAGATTTTTAACAGAAATTGTGACCGCGCCGCTTAGGGATTTTTTCAAAAAAAGTTGTTCAGACGTCGAGGGCTAATTCTGTTTCCGATGATAAAAACCCATCTGTTTCCACCGAAAAACATTTCAGGGGATCACTTGCAACACTTTGCCAACATTTTTGAGTGAATTGCAGAATGTCAGATTTTTAGCAGAAATTGTGACCGCGCGGCTTAGGGATTTTTTCAAAAAAAGTTGTTCATACGTCGAGGGCTAATTCTGTTTCCGATGATAAAAACCCATATGTTTCCACCGAAAATCATTTCAGGGGATCACTTGCAACACTTTGCTAACATTTTTGAGTGAATTGCAGAATGTCAGATTTTTAGCAGAAATTGTGACCGCGCGGCTTAGGGATTTTTTCAAAAAAAGTTGTTCAGACGTCGAGGGATAATTCTGTTTCCGATGATAAAAACCCATCTGTTTCCACCGAAAAACATTTCAGGGGATCATTTACAACGGTTTTCCAACATTTTTGAGTGAATTGCAGAACGTCAGATTTTTAGCAGAAATTGTGACCGCACGGCTTAGGGATTTTTTCAAAAAAAGTTGTTCAGACGTCGAGGGCTAATTCTGTTTCCGATGATAAAAACCCATCTGTTTCCACCGAAAAACATTTCAGAGGATCATTTGCAACAGTTTGCCAACGTTTTTGAGGGAATTGCAGAACGTCAGATTTTTAGCAGAAATTGTGACCGCGCGGCTTAGGGATTTTTTCAAAAAAAGTTGTTCATACGTCGAGGGCTAATTCTGTTTCCGATGATAAAAACCCATATGTTTCCACCGAAAATCATTTCAGGGGATCACTTGCAACAGTTTGCCAACATTTTTGAGGGAATTCCAGAACGTCAGATTTTTAGCAGAAATTGTGACCGCGCGGCTTAGGGACTTTTCAAAAAAAGGTGTTCAGACGTCGAGGGCTACTTTTGTTTCCGATGATAAAAACCCAACTGTTTCCACCGAAAAACATTTCAGGCGATCACTTGCAACACTTTGCCATCATTTTTGAGGGAATTGCAGAATGTCAGATTTTTAGCAGAAATTGTGACCGCGCGGCTTAGGGATTTTTTTCAAAAAAGGTGTTCAGACGTCGAGGGCTAATTCTGTTTCCGATGATAAAAACCCATCTGTTTCCACCGAAAAACATTTCAGGGGATCACTTGCAACACTTTGCCAACATTTTTGAGTGAATTGCAGAATGTCAGATTTTTAGCAGAAATTGTGACCGCGCGGCTTAGGGATTTTTTCAAAAAAAGTTGTTCAGACGTCGAGGGCTAATTCTGTTTCCGATGATAAAAACCCATCTGTTTCCACCGAAAAACATTTCAGGCGATCACTTGCAACGGTTTTCCAACATTTTTGAGTGAATTGCAGAACGTCAGATTTTTAGCAGAAATTGTGACCGCGCGGCTTAGGGGTTTTATTCAAAAAAAGTTGTTCAGACGTCGAGGGCTAATTCTGTTTCCGATGATAAAAACCCATCTGTTTCCTCCGAAAAACATTTCAGAGGATCACTTGCAACGGTTTTCCAACATTTTTGAGTGAATTGCAGAATGTCAGATTTTTAGCAGAAATTGTGACCGCGCGGCTTAGGGATTTTTTCAAAAAAAGTTGTTCAGACGTCGAGGGCTAATTCTGTTTCCGATGATAAAAACCCATCTGTTTCCACCGAAAAACATTTCAGGCGATCACTTGCAACACTTTGCCAACATTTTTGAGGGAATTGCAGAACGTCAGATTTTTAGCAGAAATTGTGACCGCGCGGCTTAGGGATTTTTTCAAAAAAAGTTGTTCAGACGTCGAGGGCTAATTCTGTTTCCGATGATAAAAACCCATCTGTTTCCACCGAAAAACATTTCAGGGGATCACTTGCAACAGTTTGGGACCATTTGTGAATGAATTGAAGAACGTCAGATTTTTAGCAGAAATTGTGACCGCGCCGCTTAGGGATTTTTTCAAAAAAAGTTTTTCAGACGTCGAAGGCTAATTCTGTTTCCGATGATAAAAACCCATCTGTTTCCACCGAAAAACATTTCAGGGGATCATTTGCAACAGTTTGCCAACGTTTTTGAGGGAATTGCAGAACGTCAGATTTTTAGCAGAAATTGTGACCGCGCGGCTTAGGGATTTTTTCAAAAAAAGTTGTTCAGACGTCGAGGGCTAATTCTGTTTCCGATGATAAAAACCCATCTGTTTCCACCGAAAAACATTTCAGGGGATCACTTGCAACACTTTGCCAACATTTTTGAGTGAATTGCAGAATGTCAGATTTTTAGCAGAAATTGTGACCGCGCGGCTTAGGGATTTTTTCAAAAAAAGTTGTTCATACGTCGAGGGCTAATTCTGTTTCCGATGATAAAAACCCATATGTTTCCACCGAAAATCATTTCAGGGGATCACTTGCAACACTTTGCTAACATTTTTGAGTGAATTGCAGAATGTCAGATTTTTAGCAGAAATTGTGACCGCGCGGCTTAGGGATTTTTTCAAAAAAAGTTGTTCAGACGTCGAGGGATAATTCTGTTTCCGATGATAAAAACCCATCTGTTTCCACCGAAAAACATTTCAGGGGATCATTTGCAACGGTTTTCCAACATTTTTGAGTGAATTGCAGAACGTCAGATTTTTAGCAGAAATTGTGACCGCACGGCTTAGGGATTTTTTCAAAAAAAGTTGTTCAGACGTCGAGGGCTAATTCTGTTTCCGATGATAAAAACCCATATGTTTCCACCGAAAAACATTTCAGGGGATCATTTGCAACAGTTTGCCAACGTTTTTGAGGGAATTGCAGAACGTCAGATTTTTAGCAGAAATTGTGACCGCGCGGCTTAGGGACTTTTCAAAAAAAGGTGTTCAGACGTCGAGGGCTACTTTTGTTTCCGATGATAAAAACCCAACTGTTTCCACCGAAAAACATTTCAGGCGATCACTTGCAACACTTTGCCAACATTTTTGAGGGAATTGCAGAATGTCAGATTTTTAGCAGAAATTGTGACCGCGCGGCTTAGGGATTTTTTTCAAAAAAGGTGTTCAGACGTCGAGGGCTAATTCTGTTTCCGATGATAAAAACCCATCTGTTTCCACCGAAAAACATTTCAGGGGATCACTTGCAACACTTTGCCAACATTTTTGAGTGAATTGCAGAATGTCAGATTTTTAGCAGAAATTGTGACCGCGCGGCTTAGGGATTTTTTCAAAAAAAGTTGTTCATACGTCGAGGGCTAATTCTGTTTCCGATGATAAAAACCCATATGTTTCCACCGAAAATCATTTCAGGGGATCACTTGCAACACTTTGCCAACATTTTTGAGTGAATTGCAGAATGTCAGATTTTTAGCAGAAATTGTGACCGCGCGGCTTAGGGATTTTTTCAAAAAAAGTTGTTCAGACGTCGAGGGATAATTCGGTTTCCGATGATAAAAACCCATCTGTTTCCACCGAAAAACATTTCAGGGCATCACTTGCAACGGTTTTCCAACATTTTTGAGTGAATTGCAGAACGTCAGATTTTTAGCAGAAATTGTGACCGCGCGGCTTAGGGGTTTTATTCAAAAAAAGTTGTTCAGACGTCGAGGGCTAATTCTGTTTCCGATGATAAAAACCCATCTGTTTCCACCGAAAAACATTTCAGAGGATCACTTGCAACGGTTTTCCAACATTTTTGAGTGAATTGCAGAATGTCAGATTTTTAGCAGAAATTGTGACCGCGCGGCTTAGGGATTTTTTCAAAAAAAGTTGTTCAGACGTCGAGGGCTAATTCTGTTTCCGATGATAAAAACCCATCTGTTTCCACCGAAAAACATTTCAGGCGATCACTTGCAACACTTTGCCAACATTTTTGAGGGAATTGCAGAACGTCAGATTTTTAGCAGAAATTGTGACCGCGCGGCTTAGGGATTTTTTCAAAAAAAGTTGTTCAGACGTCGAGGGCTAATTCTGTTTCCGATGATAAAAACCCATCTGTTTCCACCGAAAAACATTTCAGGGGATCACTTGCAACAGTTTGCCAACATTTTTGAGGGAATTGCAGAACGTCAGATTTTTAGCAGAAATTGTGACCGCGCGGCTTAGGGATTTTTTCAAAAAAAGTTGTTCATACGTCGAGGGCTAATTCTGTTTCCGATGATAAAAACCCATATGTTTCCACCGAAAATCATTTCAGGGGATCACTTGCAACAGTTTGCCAACATTTTTGAGGGAATTCCAGAACGTCAGATTTTTAGCAGAAATTGTGACCGCGCGGCTTAGGGACTTTTCAAAAAAAGGTGTTCAGACGTCGAGGGCTACTTTTGTTTCCGATGATAAAAACCCAACTGTTTCCACCGAAAAACATTTCAGGCGATCACTTGCAACACTTTGCCAACATTTTTGAGGGAATTGCAGAATGTCAGATTTTTAGCAGAAATTGTGACCGCGCGGCTTAGGGATTTTTTTCAAAAAAGGTGTTCAGACGTCGAGGGCTAATTCTGTTTCCGATGATAAAAACCCATCTGTTTCCACCGAAAAACATTTCAGGGGATCACTTGCAACACTTTGCCAACATTTTTGAGTGAATTGCAGAATGTCAGATTTTTAGCAGAAATTGTGACCGCGCGGCTTAGGGATTTTTTCAAAAAAAGTTGTTCATACGTCGAGGGCTAATTCTGTTTCCGATGATAAAAACCCATATGTTTCCACCGAAAATCATTTCAGGGGATCACTTGCAACACTTTGCCAACATTTTTGAGTGAATTGCAGAATGTCAGATTTTTAGCAGAAATTGTGACCGCACGGCTTAGGGATTTTTTCAAAAAAAGTTGTTCAGACGTCGAGGGATAATTCGGTTTCCGATGATAAAAACCCATCTGTTTCCACCGAAAAACATTTCAGGGCATCACTTGCAACGGTTTTCCAACATTTTTGAGTGAATTGCAGAACGTCAGATTTTTAGCAGAAATTGTGACCGCGCGGCTTAGGGGTTTTATTCAAAAAAAGTTGTTCAGACGTCGAGGGCTAATTCTGTTTCCGATGATAAAAACCCATCTGTTTCCACCGAAAAACATTTCAGAGGATCACTTGCAACGGTTTTCCAACATTTTTGAGTGAATTGCAGAATGTCAGATTTTTAGCAGAAATTGTGACCGCGCGGCTTAGGGATTTTTTCAAAAAAAGTTGTTCAGACGTCGAGGGCTAATTCTGTTTCCGATGATAAAAACCCATCTGTTTCCACCGAAAAACATTTCAGGCGATCACTTGCAACACTTTGCCAACATTTTTGAGGGAATTGCAGAACGTCAGATTTTTAGCAGAAATTGTGACCGCGCGGCTTAGGGATTTTTTCAAAAAAAGTTGTTCAGACGTCGAGGGCTAATTCTGTTTCCGATGATAAAAACCCATCTGTTTCCACCGAAAAACATTTCAGGGGATCACTTGCAACACTTTGCCAACATTTTTGAGTGAATTGCAGAATGTCAGATTTTTAGCAGAAATTGTGACCGCGCGGCTTAGGGATTTTTTCAAAAAAAGTTGTTCATACGTCGAGGGCTAATTCTGTTTCCGATGATAAAAACCCATCTGTTTCCACCGAAAAACATTTCAGGGGATCACTTGCAACGGTTTTCCAACATTTTTGAGTGAATTGCAGAATGTCAGATTTTTAGCAGAAATTGTGACCGCACGGCTTAGGGATTTTTTCAAAAAAAGTTGTTCAGACGTCGAGGGCTAATTCTGTTTCCGATGATAAAAACCCATCTGTTTCCACCGAAAAACATTTCAGGCGATCACTTGCAACACTTTGCCAACATTTTTGAGGGAATTGCAGAACGTCAGATTTTTAGCAGAAATTGTGACCGCGCGGCTTAGGGATTTTTTCAAAAAAAGTTGTTCAGACGTCGAGGGCTAATTCTGTTTCCGATGATAAAAACCCATCTGTTTCCACCGAAAAACATTTCAGGGGATCACTTGCAACAGTTTGCCAACATTTTTGAGGGAATTGCAGAACGTCAGATTTTTAGCAGAAATTGTAACCGCGCGGCTTAGGGATTTTTCAAAAAAAGTTGTTCAGACGTCGGGGGCTACTTTTGTTTCCGAAGATAAAAAGCCAACTGTTTCCACCGAAAAACATTTCAGGGGATCACTTGCAACGGTTTTCCAACATTTTTGAGTGAATTGCAGAACGTCAGATTTTTAGCAGAAATTGTGACCGCGCGGCTTAGGGATTTTTTCAAAAAAAGTTGTTCAGACGTCGAGGGCTCATTCTGTTTCCGATGATAAAAACCTATCTGTTTCCACCGAAAAACCTTTCAGGGGATCGTTTGCAACAGTTTGGCACCATTTTTGAGTGAAATGCAGAACGTCAGATTTTTAGCAGAAATTGTGACCGCTCGGCTTAGGGATTTTTTCAAAAAAAGTTGTTCAGACGTCGAGGGCTAATTCTGTTTCCGATGATAAAAACCCATCTGTTTCCACCGAAAAACACTTCAGGGGATCACTTGCAACACTTTGCCAACATTTTTGAGTGAATTGCAGAATGTCAGATTTTTAGCAGAAATTGTGACCGCGCGGCTTAGGGATTTTTTCAAAAAAAGTTGTTCAGACGTCGAGGGCTAATTCTGTTTCTGATGATAAAAACCCATATGTTTCCACCGAAAATCATTTCAGGGGATCACTTGCAACACTTTGCCAACATTTTTGACTGAATTGCAGAATGTCAGATTTTTAGCAGAAATTGTGACCGCGCGGCTTAGGGATTTTTTCAAAAAAAGTTGTTCAGACGTTGAGGGCTAACGTCAGATTTTTAGCAGAAATTGTGACCGCGCGGCTTAGGGATTTTTTCAAAAAAAGTTGTTCAGACGTCGAGGGCTAATTCTGTTTCCGATGATAAAAACCCATCTGTTTCCACCGAAAAACACTTCAGGGGATCACTTGCAACAGTTTGCCAACATTTTTGAGTGAATTGCAGAATGTCAGATTTTTAGCAGAAATTGTGACCGCGCGGCTTAGGGATTTTTTTCAAAAAAGTTGTTCAGACGTCGAGGGCTAATTCTGTTTCCGATGATAAAAACCCATCTGTTTCCACCGAAAAACATTTCAGGGGATCACTTGCAACAGTTTGGGACCATTTGTGAATGTATTGAAGAACGTCAGATTTTTAGCAGAAATTGTGACCGCGCGGCTTAGGGATTTTTTCAAAAAAAAGTTTTTCAGACGTCGAAGGCTAATTCTGTTTCCGATGATAAAAACCCATCTGTTTCCACCGAAAAACATTTCAGGGGATCATTTGCAACAGTTTCCAACGTTTTTGAGGGAATTGCAGAACGTCAGATTTTTAGCAGAAATTGTGACCGCGCGGCTTAGGGATTGTTTCAAAAAAAGTTGTTCAGACGTCGAGGGATAATTCTGTTTCCGATGATAAAAACCCATCTGTTTCCACCGAAAAACATTTCAGGGGATCACTTGCAACGGTTTTCCAACATTTTTGAGTGAATTGCAGAACGTCAGATTTTTAGCAGAAATTGTGACCGCGCGGCTTAGGGATTTTTTCAAAAAAAGTTTTTCAGATGTCGAAGGCTAATTCTGTTTCCGATGATAAAAACCCATCTGTTTCCACCGAAAAACATTTCAGGGGATCATTTGCAACAGTTTGCCAACGTTTTTGAGGGAATTGCAGAACGTCAGATTTTTAGCAGAAATTGTGACCGCGCGGCTTAGGGATTTTTTCAAAAAAAGTTGTTCAGACGTCGAGGGCTAATTCTGTTTCCGATGATAAAAACCCATCTGTTTCCACCGAAAAACATTTCAGGCGATCACTTGCAACACTTTGCCAACATTTTTGAGGGAATTGCAGAACGTCAGATTTTTAGCAGAAATTGTGACCGCGCGGCTTAGGGATTTTTTCAAAAAAAGTTGTTCAGACGTCGAGGGCTAATTCTGTTTCCGATGATAAAAACCCATCTGTTTCCACCGAAAAACATTTCAGGGGATCACTTGCAACAGTTTGCCAACATTTTTGAGGGAATTGCAGAACGTCAGATTTTTAGCAGAAATTGTAACCGCGCGGCTTAGGGATTTTTTCAAAAAAAGTTGTTCAGACGTCGAGGGCTCATTCTGTTTCCGATGATAAAAACCTATCTGTTTCCACCGAAAAACCTTTCAGGGGATCGTTTGCAACAGTTTGGCACCATTTTTGAGTGAAATGCAGAACGTCAGATTTTTAGCAGAAATTGTGACCGCGCAGCTTAGGGATTTTTTCAAAAAAAGTTGTTCAGACGTCGAGGGCTAATTCTGTTTCCGATGATAAAAACCCATCTGTTTCCACCGAAAAACACTTCAGGGGATCACTTGCAACACTTTGCCAACATTTTTGAGTGAATTGCAGAATGTCAGATTTTTAGCAGAAATTGTGACCGCGCGGCTTAGGGATTTTTTCAAAAAAAGTTGTTCAGACGTCGAGGGCTAATTCTGTTTCCGATGATAAAAACCCATATGTTTCCACCAAAAATCATTTCAGGGGATCACTTGCAACACTTTGCCAACATTTTTGACTGAATTGCAGAATGTCAGATTTTTAGCAGAAATTGTGACCGCGCGGCTTAGGGATTTTTTCAAAAAAAGTTGTTCAGACGTTGAGGGCTAACGTCAGATTTTTAGCAGAAATTGTGACCGCGCGGCTTAGGGATTTTTTCAAAAAAAGTTGTTCAGACGTCGAGGGCTAATTCTGTTTCCGATGATAAAAACCCATCTGTTTCCACCGAAAAACACTTCAGGGGATCACTTGCAACAGTTTGCCAACATTTTTGAGTGAATTGCAGAATGTCAGATTTTTAGCAGAAATTGTGACCGCGCGGCTTAGGGATTTTTTTCAAAAAAGTTGTTCAGACGTCGAGGGCTAATTCTGTTTCCGATGATAAAAACCCATCTGTTTCCACCGAAAAACATTTCAGGGGATCACTTGCAACAGTTTGGGACCATTTGTGAATGAATTGAAGAACGTCAGATTTTTAGCAGAAATTGTGACCGCGCGGCTTAGGGATTTTTTCAAAAAAAGTTTTTCAGACGTCGAAGGCTAATTCTGTTTCCGATGATAAAAACCCATCTGTTTCCACCGAAAAACATTTCAGGGGATCATTTGCAACAGTTTCCAACGTTTTTGAGGGAATTGCAGAACGTCAGATTTTTAGCAGAAATTGTGACCGCGCGGCTTAGGGATTTTTTCAAAAAAAGTTTTTCAGATGTCGAAGGCTAATTCTGTTTCCGATGATAAAAACCCATCTGTTTCCACCGAAAAACATTTCAGGGGATCATTTGCAACAGTTTGCCAACGTTTTTGAGGGAATTGCAGAACGTCAGATTTTTAGCAGAAATTGTGACCGCGCGCCTTAGGGATTTTTTCAAAAAAAGTTGTTCAGACGTCGAGGGCTAATTCTGTTTCCGATGATAAAAACCCATCTGTTTCCACCGAAAAACATTTCAGGGGATCACTTGCAACACTTTGCCAACATTTTTGAGTGAATTGCAGAATGTCAGATTTTTAGCAGAAATTGTGACCGCACGGCTTAGGGATTTTTTCAAAAAAAGTTGTTCATACGTCGAGGGCTAATTCTGTTTCCGATGATAAAAACCCATATGTTTCCACCGAAAATCATTTCAGGGGATCACTTGCAACACTTTGCCAACATTTTTGAGTGAATTGCAGAATGTCAGATTTTTAGCAGAAATTGTGACCGCGCGGCTTAGGGATTTTTTCAAAAAAAGTTGTTCAGACGTCGAGGGATAATTCTGTTTCCGATGATAAAAACCCATCTGTTTCCACCGAAAAACATTTCAGGGGATCATTTGCAACGGTTTTCCAACATTTTTAAGTGAATTGCAGAACGTCAGATTTTTAGCAGAAATTGTGACCGCACGGCTTAGGGATTTTTTCAAAAAAATTTGCTCAGACGTCGAGGGCTAATTCTGTTTCCGATGATAAAAACCCATGTGTTTCCAACGAAAAACATTTCAGGGGATCACTTGCAACAGTTTGCCAACATTTTTGAGGGAATTGCAGAACGTCAGATTTTTAGCAGAAATTGTGACCGCGCGGCTTAGGGACATTTCAAAAAAAGGTGTTCAGACGTCGAGGGCTAATTCTGTTTCCGATGATAAAAACCCATCTGTTTCCACCGAAAAACATTTCAGGGGATCACTTGCAACAGTTTGCCAACATTTTTGAGGGAATTGCAGAACGTCAGATTTTTAGCAGAAATTGTGACCGCGCGGCTTAGGGACTTTTCAAAAAAAGGTGTTCAGACGTCGAGGGCTACTTTTGTTTCCGATGATAAAAACCCAACAGTTTCCACCGAAAAACATTTCAGGGGATCACTTGCAATGGTTTTCCAACATTTTTGAGTGAATTGCAGAACGTCAGATTTTTAGCAGAAATTGTGACCGCGGGGCTTAGGGATTTTTTCAAAAAAAGTTGTTCAGACGTCGAGGGCTAATTCTGTTTCCGATGATAAAAACCCATCTGTTTCCACCGAAAAATATTTCAGGGGATCACTTGCAACAGTTTGCCAACATTTTTGAGGGAATTGTAGAACGTCAGATTTTTAGCAGAAATTGTGACCGCGCGGCTTGGGGATTTTTTCAAAAAAAGTTGTTCAGACGTCGAGGGCTGATTCTGTTTCCAATGATAAAAACCCATCTGTTTCCACCGAAAAACATTTCAGGGGATTACTTGCAACGGTTTTCCAACATTTTTGAGTGAATTGCAGAACGTCAGATTTTTAGCAGAAATTGTGACCGCGCGGCTTAGGGACTTTTCAAAAAAAGGTGTTCAGACGTCGAGGGCTACTTTTGTTTCCGATGATAAAAACCCAACAGTTTCCACCGAAAAACATTTCAGGGGATCACTTGCAATGGTTTTCCAACATTTTTGAGTGAATTGCAGAACGTCAGATTTTTAGCAGAAATTGTGACCGCGCGGCTTAGGGATTTTTTCAAAAAAAGTTGTTCAGACGTCGAGGGCTAATTCTGTTTCCGATGATAAAAACCCATCTGTTTCCACTGAAAAATATTTCAGGGGATCACTTGCAACGGTTTTCCAACATTTTTGAGTGAATTGCAGAACGTCAGATTTTTAGCAGAAATTGTGACCGCGCGGCTTGGGGATTTTTTCAAAAAAAGTTGTTCAGACGTCGAGGGCTGATTCTGTTTCCAATGATAAAAACCCATCTGTTTCCACCGAAAAACATTTCAGGGGATTACTTGCAACGGTTTTCCAACATTTTTGAGTGAATTGCAGAACGTCAGATTTTTAGCAGAAATTGTGACCGCGCGGCTTAGGGATTTTTTCAAAAAAAGTTGTTCAGACGTCGAGGGCTAATTCTGTTTCCGATGATAAAAACCCATATGTTTCCACCGAAAATCATTTCAGGGGATCACTTGCAACACTTTGCCAACATTTTTGACTGAATTGCAGAATGTCAGATTTTTAGCAGAAATTGTGACCGCGCGGCTTAGGGATTTTTTCAAAAAAAGTTGTTCAGACGTCGAGGGATAATTCTGTTTCCGATGATAAAAACCCATCTGTTTCCACCGAAAAACATTTCAGGGGATCATTTGCAACGGTTTTCCAACATTTTTGAGTGAATTGCAGAACGTCAGATTTTTAGCAGAAATTTTGACCGCACGGCTTAGGGATTTTTTCAAAAAAAGTTGTTCAGACGTCGAGGGCTAATTCTGTTTCCGATGATAAAAACCCATCTGTTTCCACCGAAAAACATTTCAGGGGATCACTTGCAACAGTTTGCCAACATTTTTGAGGGAATTGCAGAACGTCAGATTTTTAGCAGAAATTGTGACCGCGCGGCTTAGGGACTTTTCAAAAAAAGTTGTTCAGACGTCGAGGGCTACTTTTGTTTCCGATGATAAAAACCCAACTGTTTCCAGCGAAAAACATTTCAGGGGATCACTTGCAACACTTTGCCAACATTTTTGAGGGAATTGCAGAATGTCAGATTTTTAGCAGAAATTGTGACCGCGCGGCTTAGGGATTTTTTTCAAAAAAGGTGTTCAGACGTCGAGGGCTAATTCTGTTTCCGATGATAAAAACCCATCTGTTTCCACCGAAAAACATTTCAGGGGATCACTTGCAACACTTTGCCAACATTTTTGAGTGAATTGCAGAATGTCAGATTTTTAGCAGAAATTGTGACCGCGCGGCTTAGGGATTTTTTCAAAAAAAGTTGTTCATACGTCGAGGGCTAATTCTGTTTCCGATGATAAAAACCCATATGTTTCCACCGAAAATCATTTCAGGGGATCACTTGCAACACTTTGCCAACATTTTTGAGTGAATTGCAGAATGTCAGATTTTTAGCAGAAATTGTGACCGCGCGGCTTAGGGATTTTTTCAAAAAAAGTTGTTCAGACGTCGAGGGCTAATTCGGTTTCCGATGATAAAAACCCATCTGTTTCCACCGAAAAACATTTCAGGCGATCACTTGCAACACTTTGCCAACATTTTTGAGGGAATTGCAGAACGTCAGATTTTTAGCAGAAATTGTGACCGCGCGGCTTAGGGATTTTTTCAAAAAAAGTTGTTCAGACGTCGAGGGCTAATTCTGTTTCCGATGATAAAAACCCATCTGTTTCCACCGAAAAACATTTCAGGGGATCACTTGCAACAGTTTGCCAACATTTTTGAGGGAATTGCAGAACGTCAGATTTTTAGCAGAAATTGTAACCGCGCGGCTTAGGGATTTTTCAAAAAAAGTTGTTCAGACGTCGGGGGCTACTTTTGTTTCCGAAGATAAAAAGCCAACTGTTTCCACCGAAAAACATTTCAGGGGATCACTTGCAACGGTTTTCCAACATTTTTGAGTGAATTGCAGAACGTCAGATTTTTAGCAGAAATTGTGACCGCGCGGCTTAGGGATTTTTTCAAAAAAAGTTGTTCAGACGTCGAGGGCTCATTCTGTTTCCGATGATAAAAACCCATCTGTTTCCAACGAAAAACATTTCAGGGGATCACTTGCAACAGTTTGCCAACATTTTTGAGGGAATTGCAGAACGTCAGATTTTTAGCAGAAATTGTGACCGCGCGGCTTAGGGACATTTCAAAAAAAGGTGTTCAGACGTCGAGGGCTAATTCTGTTTCCGATGATAAAAACCCATCTGTTTCCACCGAAAAACATTTCAGGGGATCACTTGCAACAGTTTGCCAACATTTTTGAGGGAATTGCAGAACGTCAGATTTTTAGCAGAAATTGTGACCGCGCGGCTTAGGGACTTTTCAAAAAAAGGTGTTCAGACGTCGAGGGCTACTTTTGTTTCCGATGATAAAAACCCAACAGTTTCCACCGAAAAACATTTCAGGGGATCACTTGCAATGGTTTTCCAACATTTTTGAGTGAATTGCAGAACGTCAGATTTTTAGCAGAAATTGTGACCGCGCGGCTTAGGGATTTTTTCAAAAAAAGTTGTTCAGACGTCGAGGGCTAATTCTGTTTCCGATGATAAAAACCCATCTGTTTCCACCGAAAAATATTTCAGGGGATCACTTGCAACAGTTTGCCAACATTTTTGAGGGAATTGTAGAACGTCAGATTTTTAGCAGAAATTGTGACCGCGCGGCTTGGGGATTTTTTCAAAAAAAGTTGTTCAGACGTCGAGGGCTGATTCTGTTTCCAATGATAAAAACCCATCTGTTTCCACCGAAAAACATTTCAGGGGATTACTTGCAACGGTTTTCCAACATTTTTGAGTGAATTGCAGAACGTCAGATTTTTAGCAGAAATTGTGACCGCGCGGCTTAGGGACTTTTCAAAAAAAGGTGTTCAGACGTCGAGGGCTACTTTTGTTTCCGATGATAAAAACCCAACAGTTTCCACCGAAAAACATTTCAGGGGATCACTTGCAATGGTTTTCCAACATTTTTGAGTGAATTGCAGAACGTCAGATTTTTAGCAGAAATTGTGACCGCGCGGCTTAGGGATTTTTTCAAAAAAAGTTGTTCAGACGTCGAGGGCTAATTCTGTTTCCGATGATAAAAACCCATCTGTTTCCACCGAAAAACATTTCAGGGGATCACTTGCAACACTTTGCCAACATTTTTGAGTGAATTGCAGAATGTCAGATTTTTAGCAGAAATTGTGACCGCGCGGCTTAGGGATTTTTTCAAAAAAAGTTGTTCATACGTCGAGGGCTAATTCTGTTTCCGATGATAAAAACCCATATGTTTCCACCGAAAATCATTTCAGGGGATCACTTGCAACACTTTGCCAACATTTTTGAGTGAATTGCAGAATGTCAGATTTTTAGCAGAAATTGTGACCGCGCGGCTTAGGGATTTTTTCAAAAAAAGTTGTTCAGACGTCGAGGGCTAATTCGGTTTCCGATGATAAAAACCCATCTGTTTCCACCGAAAAACATTTCAGGCGATCACTTGCAACACTTTGCCAACATTTTTGAGGGAATTGCAGAACGTCAGATTTTTAGCAGAAATTGTGACCGCGCGGCTTAGGGATTTTTTCAAAAAAAGTTGTTCAGACGTCGAGGGCTAATTCTGTTTCCGATGATAAAAACCCATCTGTTTCCACCGAAAAACATTTCAGGGGATCACTTGCAACAGTTTGCCAACATTTTTGAGGGAATTGCAGAACGTCAGATTTTTAGCAGAAATTGTAACCGCGCGGCTTAGGGATTTTTCAAAAAAAGTTGTTCAGACGTCGGGGGCTACTTTTGTTTCCGAAGATAAAAAGCCAACTGTTTCCACCGAAAAACATTTCAGGGGATCACTTGCAACGGTTTTCCAACATTTTTGAGTGAATTGCAGAACGTCAGATTTTTAGCAGAAATTGTGACCGCGCGGCTTAGGGATTTTTTCAAAAAAAGGTGTTCAGACGTCGAGGGCTAATTCTGTTTCCGATGATAAAAACCCATCTGTTTCCACCGAAAAACATTTCAGGGGATCACTTGCAACAGTTTGCCAACATTTTTGAGGGAATTGCAGAACGTCAGATTTTTAGCAGAAATTGTGACCGCGCGGCTTAGGGACTTTTCAAAAAAAGGTGTTCAGACGTCGAGGGCTACTTTTGTTTCCGATGATAAAAACCCAACAGTTTCCACCGAAAAACATTTCAGGGGATCACTTGCAATGGTTTTCCAACATTTTTGAGTGAATTGCAGAACGTCAGATTTTTAGCAGAAATTGTGACCGCGCGGCTTAGGGATTTTTTCAAAAAAAGTTGTTCAGACGTCGAGGGCTAATTCTGTTTCCGATGATAAAAACCCATCTGTTTCCACCGAAAAATATTTCAGGGGATCACTTGCAACAGTTTGCCAACATTTTTGAGGGAATTGTAGAACGTCAGATTTTTAGCAGAAATTGTGACCGCGCGGCTTGGGGATTTTTTCAAAAAAAGTTGTTCAGACGTCGAGGGCTGATTCTGTTTCCAATGATAAAAACCCATCTGTTTCCACCGAAAAACATTTCAGGGGATTACTTGCAACGGTTTTCCAACATTTTTGAGTGAATTGCAGAACGTCAGATTTTTAGCAGAAATTGTGACCGCGCGGCTTAGGGATTTTTTCAAAAAAAGTTGTTCAGACGTCGAGGGCTAATTCTGTTTCCGATGATAAAAACCCATATGTTTCCACCGAAAATCATTTCAGGGGATCACTTGCAACACTTTGCCAACATTTTTGACTGAATTGCAGAATGTCAGATTTTTAGCAGAAATTGTGACCGCGCGGCTTAGGGATTTTTTCAAAAAAAGTTGTTCAGACGTCGAGGGATAATTCTGTTTCCGATGATAAAAACCCATCTGTTTCCACCGAAAAACATTTCAGGGGATCATTTGCAACGGTTTTCCAACATTTTTGAGTGAATTGCAGAACGTCAGTTTTTTAGCAGAAATTGTGACCGCGCGGCTTAGGGATTTTTTCAAAAAAAGTTGTTCAGACGTCGAGGGCTAATTCTGTTTCCGATGATAAAAACCCATCTGTTTCCACCGAAAAACATTTCAGGGGATCATTTGCAACGGTTTTCCAACATTTTTGAGTGAATTGCAGAACGTCAGATTTTTAGCAGAAATTTTGACCGCACGGCTTAGGGATTTTTTCAAAAAAAGTTGTTCAGACGTCGAGGGCTAATTCTGTTTCCGATGATAAAAACCCATCTGTTTCCACCGAAAAACATTTCAGGGGATCACTTGCAACAGTTTGCCAACATTTTTGAGGGAATTGCAGAACGTCAGATTTTTAGCAGAAATTGTGACCGCGCGGCTTAGGGACTTTTCAAAAAAAGTTGTTCAGACGTCGAGGGCTACTTTTGTTTCCGATGATAAAAACCCAACTGTTTCCAGCGAAAAACATTTCAGGGGATCACTTGCAACACTTTGCCAACATTTTTGAGGGAATTGCAGAATGTCAGATTTTTAGCAGAAATTGTGACCGCGCGGCTTAGGGATTTTTTTCAAAAAAGGTGTTCAGACGTCGAGGGCTAATTCTGTTTCCGATGATAAAAACCCATATGTTTCCACCGAAAATCATTTCAGGGGATCACTTGCAACACTTTGCCAACATTTTTGAGTGAATTGCAGAATGTCAGATTTTTAGCAGAAATTGTGACCGCGCGGCTTAGGGATTTTTTCAAAAAAAGTTGTTCAGACGTCGAGGGCTAATTCGGTTTCCGATGATAAAAACCCATCTGTTTCCACCGAAAAACATTTCAGGCGATCACTTGCAACACTTTGCCAACATTTTTGAGGGAATTGCAGAACGTCAGATTTTTAGCAGAAATTGTGACCGCGCGGCTTAGGGATTTTTTCAAAAAAAGTTGTTCAGACGTCGAGGGCTAATTCTGTTTCCGATGATAAAAACCCATCTGTTTCCACCGAAAAACATTTCAGGGGATCACTTGCAACAGTTTGCCAACATTTTTGAGGGAATTGCAGAACGTCAGATTTTTAGCAGAAATTGTGACCGCGCGGCTTAGGGACTTTTCAAAAAAAGGTGTTCAGACGTCGAGGGCTACTTTTGTTTCCGATGATAAAAACCCAACTGTTTCCACTGAAAAACATTTCAGGGGATCACTTGCAACGGTTTTCCAACATTTTTGAGTGAATTGCAGAACGTCAGATTTTTAGCAGAAATTGTGACCGCGCGGCTTAGGGATTTTTTCAAAAAAAGTTGTTCAGACGTCGAGGGATAATTCTGTTTCCGATGATAAAAACCCATCTGTTTCCACCGAAAAACATTTCAGGGGATCATTTGCAACGGTTTTCCAACATTTTTGAGTGAATTGCAGAACGTCAGATTTTTAGCAGAAATTTTGACCGCACGGCTTAGGGATTTTTTCAAAAAAAGTTGTTCAGACGTCGAGGGCTAATTCTGTTTCCGATGATAAAAACCCATCTGTTTCCACCGAAAAACATTTCAGGGGATCACTTGCAACAGTTTGCCAACATTTTTGAGGGAATTGCAGAACGTCAGATTTTTAGCAGAAATTGTGACCGCGCGGCTTCGGGACTTTTCAAAAAAAGTTGTTCAGACGTCGAGGGCTACTTTTGTTTCCGATGATAAAAACCCAACTGTTTCCACCGAAAAACATTTCAGGCGATCACTTGCAACACTTTGCCAACATTTTTGAGGGAATTGCAGAATGTCAGATTTTTAGCAGAAATTGTGACCGCGCGGCTTAGGGATTTTTTTCAAAAAAGGTGTTCAGACGTCGAGGGCTAATTCTGTTTCCGATGATAAAAACCCATCTGTTTCCACCGAAAAACATTTCAGGGGATCACTTGCAACACTTTGCCAACATTTTTGAGTGAATTGCAGAATGTCAGATTTTTAGCAGAAATTGTGACCGCGCGGCTTAGGGATTTTTTCAAAAAAAGTTGTTCATACGTCGAGGGCTAATTCTGTTTCCGATGATAAAAACCCATATGTTTCCACCGAAAATCATTTCAGGGGATCACTTGCAACACTTTGCCAACATTTTTGAGTGAATTGCAGAATGTCAGATTTTTAGCAGAAATTGTGACCGCGCGGCTTAGGGATTTTTTCAAAAAAAGTTGTTCAGACGTCGAGGGCTAATTCGGTTTCCGATGATAAAAACCCATCTGTTTCCACCGAAAAACATTTCAGGCGATCACTTGCAACACTTTGCCAACATTTTTGAGGGAATTGCAGAACGTCAGATTTTTAGCAGAAATTGTGACCGCGCGGCTTAGGGATTTTTTCAAAAAAAGTTGTTCAGACGTCGAGGGCTAATTCTGTTTCCGATGATAAAAACCCATCTGTTTCCACCGAAAAACATTTCAGGGGATCACTTGCAACAGTTTGCCAACATTTTTGAGGGAATTGCAGAACGTCAGATTTTTAGCAGAAATTGTAACCGCGCGGCTTAGGGATTTTTCAAAAAAAGTTGTTCAGACGTCGGGGGCTACTTTTGTTTCCGAAGATAAAAAGCCAACTGTTTCCACCGAAAAACATTTCAGGGGATCACTTGCAACGGTTTTCCAACATTTTTGAGTGAATTGCAGAACGTCAGATTTTTAGCAGAAATTGTGACCGCGCGGCTTAGGGATTTTTTCAAAAAAAGTTGTTCAGACGTCGAGGGCTCATTCTGTTTCCGATGATAAAAACCTATCTGTTTCCACCGAAAAACCTTTCAGGGGATCGTTTGCAACAGTTTGGCACCATTTTTGAGTGAAATGCAGAACGTCAGATTTTTAGCAGAAATTGTGACCGCGCGGCTTAGGGATTTTTTCAAAAAAAGTTGTTCAGACGTCGAGGGCTAATTCTGTTTCCGATGATAAAAACCCATCTGTTTCCACCGAAAAACACTTCAGGGGATCACTTGCAACACTTTGCCAACATTTTTGAGTGAATTGCAGAATGTCAGATTTTTAGCAGAAATTGTGACCGCGCGGCTTAGGGATTTTTTCAAAAAAAGTTGTTCAGACGTCGAGGGCTAATTCTGTTTCCGATGATAAAAACCCATATGTTTCCACCGAAAATCATTTCAGGGGATCACTTGCATCACTTTGCCAACATTTTTGACTGAATTGCAGAATGTCAGATTTTTAGCAGAAATTGTGACCGCGCGGCCTAGGGATTTTTTCAAAAAAAGTTGTTCAGACGTTGAGGGCTAACGTCAGATTTTTAGCAGAAATTGTGACCGCGCGGCTTAGGGATTTTTTCAAAAAAAGTTGTTCAGACGTCGAGGGCTAATTCTGTTTCCGATGATAAAAACCCATCTGTTTCCACCGAAAAACACTTCAGGGGATCACTTGCAACAGTTTGCCAACATTTTTGAGTGAATTGCAGAATGTCAGATTTTTAGCAGAAATTGTGACCGCGCGGCTTAGGGATTTTTTTCAAAAAAGTTGGTCAGACGTCGAGGGCTAATTCTGTTTCCGATGATAAAAACCCATCTGTTTCCACCGAAAAACATTTCAGGGGATCACTTGCAACAGTTTGGGACCATTTGTGAATGAATTGAAGAACGTCAGATTTTTAGCAGAAATTGTGACCGCGCGGCTTAGGGATTTTTTCAAAAAAAGTTTTTCAGACGTCGAAGGCTAATTCTGTTTCCGATGATAAAAACCCATCTGTTTCCACCGAAAAACATTTCAGGGGATCATTTGCAACAGTTTCCAACGTTTTTGAGGGAATTGCAGAACGTCAGATTTTTAGCAGAAATTGTGACCGCGCGGCTTAGGGATTGTTTCAAAAAAAGTTGTTCAGACGTCGAGGGATAATTCTGTTTCCGATGATAAAAACCCATCTGTTTCCACCGAAAAACATTTCAGGGGATCACTTGCAACGGTTTTCCAACATTTTTGAGTGAATTGCAGAACGTCAGATTTTTAGCAGAAATTGTGACCGCGCGGCTTAGGGATTTTTTCAAAAAAAGTTTTTCAGATGTCGAAGGCTAATTCTGTTTCCGATGATAAAAACCCATCTGTTTCCACCGAAAAACATTTCAGGGGATCATTTGCAACAGTTTGCCAACGTTTTTGAGGGAATTGCAGAACGTCAGATTTTTAGCAGAAATTGTGACCGCGCGGCTTAGGGATTTTTTCAAAAAAAGTTGTTCAGACGTCGAGGGCTAATTCTGTTTCCGATGATAAAAACCCATCTGTTTCCACCGAAAAACATTTCAGGCGATCACTTGCAACACTTTGCCAACATTTTTGAGGGAATTGCAGAACGTCAGATTTTTAGCAGAAATTGTGACCGCGCGGCTTAGGGATTTTTTCAAAAAAAGTTGTTCAGACGTCGAGGGCTAATTCTGTTTCCGATGATAAAAACCCATCTGTTTCCACCGAAAAACATTTCAGGGGATCACTTGCAACAGTTTGCCAACATTTTTGAGGGAATTGCAGAACGTCAGATTTTTAGCAGAAATTGTAACCGCGCGGCTTAGGGATTTTTCAAAAAAAGTTGTTCAGACGTCGGGGGCTACTTTTGTTTCCGAAGATAAAAAGCCAACTGTTTCCACCGAAAAACATTTCAGGGGATCACTTGCAACGGTTTTCCAACATTTTTGAGTGAATTGCAGAACGTCAGATTTTTAGCAGAAATTGTGACCGCGCGGCTTAGGGATTTTTTCAAAAAAAGTTGTTCAGACGTCGAGGGCTCATTCTGTTTCCGATGATAAAAACCTATCTGTTTCCACCGAAAAACCTTTCAGGGGATCGTTTGCAACAGTTTGGCACCATTTTTGAGTGAAATGCAGAACGTCAGATTTTTGGCAGAAATTGTGACCGCGCGGCTTAGGGATTTTTTCAGAAAAAGTTGTTCAGACGTCGAGGGCTAATTCTGTTTCCGATGATAAAAACCCATCTGTTTCCACCGAAAAACACTTCAGGGGATCACTTGCAACACTTTGCCAACATTTTTGAGTGAATTGCAGAATGTCAGATTTTTAGCAGAAATTGTGACCGCGCGGCTTAGGGATTTTTTCAAAAAAAGTTGTTCAGACGTCGAGGGCTAATTCTGTTTTCGATGATAAAAACCCATATGTTTCCACCGAAAATCATTTCAGGGGATCACTTGCAACACTTTGCCAACATTTTTGACTGAATTGCAGAATGTCAGATTTTTAGCAGAAATTGTGACCGCGCGGCTTAGGGATTTTTTCAAAAAAAGTTGTTCAGACGTTGAGGGCTAACGTCAGATTTTTAGCAGAAATTGTGACCGCGCGGCTTAGGGATTTTTTCAAAAAAAGTTGTTCAGACGTCGAGGGCTAATTCTGTTTCCGATGATAAAAACCCATCT
Source organism: Podarcis bocagei (assembly GCF_964188305.1). NCBI lineage: Eukaryota > Metazoa > Chordata > Lepidosauria > Squamata > Lacertidae > Podarcis > Podarcis bocagei. The sequence continues at coordinate 88,306 of NW_027670334.1, forward strand.
GTTTCCACCGAAAAACACTTCAGGGGATCACTTGCAACAGTTTGCCAACATTTTTGAGTGAATTGCAGAATGTCAGATTTTTAGCAGAAATTGTGACCGCGCGGCTTAGGGATTTTTTTCAAAAAAGTTGTTCAGACGTCGAGGGCTAATTCTGTTTCCGATGATAAAAACCCATCTGTTTCCACCGAAAAACATTTCAGGGGATCACTTGCAACAGTTTGGGACCATTTGTGAATGAATTGAAGAACGTCAGATTTTTAGCAGAAATTGTGACCGCGCGGCTTAGGGATTTTTTCAAAAAAAGTTTTTCAGACGTCGAAGGCTAATTCTGTTTCCGATGATAAAAACCCATCTGTTTCCACCGAAAAACATTTCAGGGGATCATTTGCAACAGTTTCCAACGTTTTTGAGGGAATTGCAGAACGTCAGATTTTTAGCAGAAATTGTGACCGCGCGGCTTAGGGATTGTTTGAAAAAAAGTTGTTCAGACGTCGAGGGATAATTCTGTTTCCGATGATAAAAACCCATCTGTTTCCACCGAAAAACATTTCAGGGGATCACTTGCAACGGTTTTCCAACATTTTTGAGTGAATTGCAGAACGTCAGATTTTTAGCAGAAATTGTGACCGCACGGCTTAGGGATTTTTTCAAAAAAAGTTTTTCAGATGTCGAAGGCTAATTCTGTTTCCGATGATAAAAACCCATCTGTTTCCACCGAAAAACATTTCAGGGGATCATTTGCAACAGTTTGCCAACGTTTTTGAGGGAATTGCAGAACGTCAGATTTTTAGCAGAAATTGTGACCGCGCGGCTTAGGGATTTTTTCAAAAAAAGTTGTTCAGACGTCGAGGGCTAATTCTGTTTCCGATGATAAAAACCCATCTGTTTCCACCGAAAAACATTTCAGGGGATCACTTGCAACACTTTGCCAACATTTTTGAGTGAATTGCAGAATGTCAGATTTTTAGCAGAAATTGTGACCGCACGGCTTAGGGATTTTTTCAAAAAAAGTTGTTCATACGTCGAGGGCTAATTCTGTTTCCGATGATAAAAACCCATATGTTTCCACCGAAAATCATTTCAGGGGATCACTTGCAACACTTTGCCAACATTTTTGAGTGAATTGCAGAATGTCAGATTTTTAGCAGAAATTGTGACCGCGCGGCTTAGGGATTTTTTCAAAAAAAGTTGTTCAGACGTCGAGGGATAATTCTGTTTCCGATGATAAAAACCCATCTGTTTCCACCGAAAAACATTTCAGGGGATCATTTGCAACGGTTTTCCAACATTTTTAAGTGAATTGCAGAACGTCAGATTTTTAGCAGAAATTGTGACCGCACGGCTTAGGGATTTTTTCAAAAAAATTTGCTCAGACGTCGAGGGCTAATTCTGTTTCCGATGATAAAAACCCATCTGTTTCCACCGAAAAACATTTCAGGGGATCACTTGCAACAGTTTGCCAACATTTTTGAGGGAATTGCAGAACGTCAGATTTTTAGCAGAAATTGTGACCGCGCGGCTTAGGGACATTTCAAAAAAAGGTGTTCAGACGTCGAGGGCTAATTCTGTTTCCGATGATAAAAACCCAACTGTTTCCACAGAAAAACATTTAAGGGATCATTTGCAACGGTTTTCCAACATTTTTGAGTGAATTGCAGAACGTCAGATTTTTAGCAGAAATTGTGACCGCACGGCTTAGGGATTTTTTCAAAAAAAGTTGTTCAGACGTCGAGGGCTAATTCTGTTTCCGATGATAAAAACCCATCTGTTTCCACCGAAAAACATTTCAGGGGATCACTTGCAACAGTTTGCCAACATTTTTGAGGGAATTGCAGAACGTCAGATTTTTAGCAGAAATTGTGACCGCGCGGCTTAGGGACTTTTCAAAAAAAGGTGTTCAGACGTCGAGGGCTACTTTTGTTTCCGATGATAAAAACCCAACAGTTTCCACCGAAAAACATTTCAGGGGATCACTTGCAATGGTTTCCCAACATTTTTGAGTGAATTGCAGAACGTCAGATTTTTAGCAGAAATTGTGACCGCGCGGCTTAGGGATTTTTTCAAAAAAAGTTGTTCAGACGTCGAGGGCTAATTCTGTTTCCGATGATAAAAACCCATCTGTTTCCACCGAAAAATATTTCAGGGGATCACTTGCAACAGTTTGCCAACATTTTTGAGGGAATTGTAGAACGTCAGATTTTTAGCAGAAATTGTGACCGCGCGGCTTAGGGACTTTTCAAAAAAAGGTGTTCAGACGTCGAGGGCTACTTTTGTTTCCGATGATAAAAACCCAACAGTTTCCACCGAAAAACATTTCAGGGGATCACTTGCAATGGTTTTCCAACATTTTTGAGTGAATTGCAGAACGTCAGATTTTTAGCAGAAATTGTGACCGCGCGGCTTAGGGATTTTTTCAAAAAAAGTTGTTCAGACGTCGAGGGCTAATTCTGTTTCCGATGATAAAAACCCATCTGTTTCCACCGAAAAATATTTCAGGGGATCACTTGCAACGGTTTTCCAACATTTTTGAGTGAATTGCAGAACGTCAGATTTTTAGCAGAAATTGTGACCGCGTGGCTTGGGGATTTTTTCAAAAAAAGTTGTTCAGACGTCGAGGGCTGATTCTGTTTCCAATGATAAAAACCCATCTGTTTCCACCGAAAAACATTTCAGGGGATTACTTGCAACGGTTTTCCAACATTTTTGAGTGAATTGCAGAACGTCAGATTTTTAGCAGAAATTGTGACCGCGCGGCTTAGGGATTTTTTCAAAAAAAGTTGTTCAGAGGTCGAGGGCTAATTCTGTTTCCGATGATAAAAACCCATATGTTTCCACCGAAAATCATTTCAGGGGATCACTTGCAACACTTTGCCAACATTTTTGACTGAATTGCAGAATGTCAGATTTTTAGCAGAAATTGTGACCGCGCGGCTTAGGGATTTTTTCAAAAAAAGTTGTTCAGACGTCGAGGGATAATTCTGTTTCCGATGATAAAAACCCATCTGTTTCCACCGAAAAACATTTCAGGGGATCATTTGCAACGGTTTTCCAACATTTTTGAGTGAATTGCAGAACGTCAGTTTTTTAGCAGAAATTGTGACCGCGCGGCTTAGGGATTTTTTCACAAAAAGTTGTTCAGACGTCGAGGGATAATTCTGTTTCCGATGATAAAAACCCATCTGTTTCCACCGAAAAACATTTCAGGGGATCATTTGCAACGGTTTTCCAACATTTTTGAGTGAATTGCAGAACGTCAGATTTTTAGCAGAAATTTTGACCGCACGGCATAGGGATTTTTTCAAAAAAAGTTGTTCAGACGTCGAGGGCTAATTCTGTTTCCGATGATAAAAACCCATCTGTTTCCACCGAAAAACATTTCAGGGGATCACTTGCAACAGTTTGCCAACATTTTTGAGTGAATTGCAGAACGTCAGATTTTTAGCAGAAATTGTGACCGCGCGGCTTAGGGACTTTTCAAAAAAAGTTGTTCAGACGTCGAGGGCTACTTTTGTTTCCGATGATAAAAACCCAACTGTTTCCACCGAAAAACATTTCAGGCGATCACTTGCAACACTTTGCCAACATTTTTGAGGGAATTGCAGAATGTCAGATTTTTAGCAGAAATTGTGACCGCGCGGCTTAGGGATTTTTTTCAAAAAAGGTGTTCAGACGTCGAGGGCTAATTCTGTTTCCGATGATAAAAACCCATCTGTTTCCACCGAAAAACATTTCAGGGGATCACTTGCAACACTTTGCCAACATTTTTGAGTGAATTGCAGAATGTCAGATTTTTAGCAGAAATTGTGACCGCGCGGCTTAGGGATTTTTTCAAAAAAAGTTGTTCATACGTCGAGGGCTAATTCTGTTTCCGATGATAAAAACCCATATGTTTCCACCGAAAATCATTTCAGGGGATCACTTGCAACACTTTTCCAACATTTTTGAGTGAATTGCAGAATGTCAGATTTTTAGCAGAAATTGTGACCGCGCGGCTTAGGGATTTTTTCAAAAAAAGTTGTTCAGACGTCGAGGGATAATTCGGTTTCCGATGATAAAAACCCATCTGTTTCCACCGAAAAACATTTCAGGGGATCACTTGCAACGGTTTTCCAACATTTTTGAGTGAATTGCAGAACGTCAGATTTTTAGCAGAAATTGTGACCGCACGGCTTAGGGATTTTTTCAAAAAAAGTTGTTCAGACGTCGAGGGCTAATTCTGTTTCCGATGATAAAAACCCATCTGTTTCCACCGAAAATCATTTCAGGGGATCACTTGCAACGGTTTTCCAACATTTTTGAGTGAATTGCAGAATGTCAGATTTTTAGCAGAAATTGTGACCGCGCGGCTTAGGGATTTTTTCAAAAAAAGTTGTTCAGACGTCGAGGGATAATTCGGTTTCCGATGATAAAAACCCATCTGTTTCCACCGAAAAACATTTCAGGGGATCACTTGCAACGGTTTTCCAACATTTTTGAGTGAATTGCAGAACGTCAGATTTTTAGCAGAAATTGTGACCGCACGGCTTAGGGATTTTTTCAAAAAAAGTTGTTCAGACGTCGAGGGCTAATTCTGTTTCCGATGATAAAAACCCATCTGTTTCCACCGAAAAACATTTCAGGGGATCACTTGCAACAGTTTGCCAACATTTTTGAGGGAATTGCAGAACGTCAGATTTTTAGCAGAAATTGTGACCGCGCGGCTTAGGGACTTTTCAAAAAAAGGTGTTCAGACGTCGAGGGCTACTTTTGTTTCCGATGATAAAAACCCAACAGTTTCCACCGAAAAACATTTCAGGGGATCACTTGCAATGGTTTTCCAACATTTTTGAGTGAATTGCAGAACGTCAGATTTTTAGCAGAAATTGTGACCGCGCGGCTTAGGGATTTTTTCAAAAAAAGTTGTTCAGACGTCGAGGGCTAATTCTGTTTCCGATGATAAAAACCCATCTGTTTCCACCGAAAAATATTTCAGGGGATCACTTGCAACAGTTTGCCAACATTTTTGAGGGAATTGTAGAACGTCAGATTTTTAGCAGAAATTGTGACCGCGCGGCTTAGGGACTTTTCAAAAAAAGGTGTTCAGACGTCGAGGGCTACTTTTGTTTCCGATGATAAAAACCCAACAGTTTCCACCGAAAAACATTTCAGGGGATCACTTGCAATGGTTTTCCAACATTTTTGAGTGAATTGCAGAACGTCAGATTTTTAGCAGAAATTGTGACCGCGCGGCTTAGGGATTTTTTCAAAAAAAGTTGTTCAGACGTCGAGGGCTAATTCTGTTTCCGATGATAAAAACCCATCTGTTTCCACCGAAAAATATTTCAGGGGATCACTTGCAACGGTTTTCCAACATTTTTGAGTGAATTGCAGAACGTCAGATTTTTAGCAGAAATTGTGACCGCGTGGCTTGGGGATTTTTTCAAAAAAAGTTGTTCAGACGTCGAGGGCTGATTCTGTTTCCAATGATAAAAACCCATCTGTTTCCACCGAAAAACATTTCAGGGGATTACTTGCAACGGTTTTCCAACATTTTTGAGTGAATTGCAGAACGTCAGATTTTTAGCAGAAATTGTGACCGCGCGGCTTAGGGATTTTTTCAAAAAAAGTTGTTCAGAGGTCGAGGGCTAATTCTGTTTCCGATGATAAAAACCCATATGTTTCCACCGAAAATCATTTCAGGGGATCACTTGCAACACTTTGCCAACATTTTTGACTGAATTGCAGAATGTCAGATTTTTAGCAGAAATTGTGACCGCGCGGCTTAGGGATTTTTTCAAAAAAAGTTGTTCAGACGTCGAGGGATAATTCTGTTTCCGATGATAAAAACCCATCTGTTTCCACCGAAAAACATTTCAGGGGATCATTTGCAACGGTTTTCCAACATTTTTGAGTGAATTGCAGAACGTCAGTTTTTTAGCAGAAATTGTGACCGCGCGGCTTAGGGATTTTTTCACAAAAAGTTGTTCAGACGTCGAGGGATAATTCTGTTTCCGATGATAAAAACCCATCTGTTTCCACCGAAAAACATTTCAGGGGATCATTTGCAACGGTTTTCCAACATTTTTGAGTGAATTGCAGAACGTCAGATTTTTAGCAGAAATTTTGACCGCACGGCATAGGGATTTTTTCAAAAAAAGTTGTTCAGACGTCGAGGGCTAATTCTGTTTCCGATGATAAAAACCCATCTGTTTCCACCGAAAAACATTTCAGGGGATCACTTGCAACAGTTTGCCAACATTTTTGAGTGAATTGCAGAACGTCAGATTTTTAGCAGAAATTGTGACCGCGCGGCTTAGGGACTTTTCAAAAAAAGTTGTTCAGACGTCGAGGGCTACTTTTGTTTCCGATGATAAAAACCCAACTGTTTCCACCGAAAAACATTTCAGGCGATCACTTGCAACACTTTGCCAACATTTTTGAGGGAATTGCAGAATGTCAGATTTTTAGCAGAAATTGTGACCGCGCGGCTTAGGGATTTTTTTCAAAAAAGGTGTTCAGACGTCGAGGGCTAATTCTGTTTCCGATGATAAAAACCCATCTGTTTCCACCGAAAAACATTTCAGGGGATCACTTGCAACACTTTGCCAACATTTTTGAGTGAATTGCAGAATGTCAGATTTTTAGCAGAAATTGTGACCGCGCGGCTTAGGGACTTTTTCAAAAAAAGTTGTTCATACGTCGAGGGCTAATTCTGTTTCCGATGATAAAAACCCATATGTTTCCACCGAAAATCATTTCAGGGGATCACTTGCAACACTTTTCCAACATTTTTGAGTGAATTGCAGAATGTCAGATTTTTAGCAGAAATTGTGACCGCGCGGCTTAGGGATTTTTTCAAAAAAAGTTGTTCAGACGTCGAGGGATAATTCGGTTTCCGATGATAAAAACCCATCTGTTTCCACCGAAAAACATTTCAGGGGATCACTTGCAACGGTTTTCCAACATTTTTGAGTGAATTGCAGAACGTCAGATTTTTAGCAGAAATTGTGACCGCACGGCTTAGGGATTTTTTCAAAAAAAGTTGTTCAGACGTCGAGGGCTAATTCTGTTTCCGATGATAAAAACCCATCTGTTTCCACCGAAAATCATTTCAGGGGATCACTTGCAACGGTTTTCCAACATTTTTGAGTGAATTGCAGAATGTCAGATTTTTAGCAGAAATTGTGACCGCGCGGCTTAGGGATTTTTTCAAAAAAAGTTGTTCAGACGTCGAGGGATAATTCGGTTTCCGATGATAAAAACCCATCTGTTTCCACCGAAAAACATTTCAGGGGATCACTTGCAACGGTTTTCCAACATTTTTGAGTGAATTGCAGAACGTCAGATTTTTAGCAGAAATTGTGACCGCACGGCTTAGGGATTTTTTCAAAAAAAGTTGTTCAGACGTCGAGGGCTAATTCTGTTTCCGATGATAAAAATCCATCTGTTTCCACCGAAAAACATTTCAGGGGATCACTTGCAACAGTTTGCCAACATTTTTGAGGGAATTGCAGAACGTCAGATTTTTAGCAGAAATTGTGACCGCGCGGCTTAGGGATTTTTCAAAAAAAGTTGTTCAGACGTCGGGGGCTACTTTTGTTCCCGAAGATAAAAAGCCAACTGTTTCCACCGAAAAACATTTCAGGGGATCACTTGCAACGGTTTTCCAACATTTTTGAGTGAATTGCAGAACGTCAGATTTTTAGCAGAAATTGTGACCGCGCGGCTTAGGGATTTTTTCAAAAAAAGTTGTTCAGACGTCGAGGGCTCATTCTGTTTCCGATGATAAAAACCTATCTGTTTCCACCGAAAAACCTTTCAGGGGATCGTTTGCAACAGTTTGGCACCATTTTTGAGTGAAATGCAGAACGTCAGATTTTTAGCAGAAATTGTGACCGCGCGGCTTACGGATTTTTTCAAAAAAAGTTGTTCAGACGTCGAGGGCTAATTCTGTTTCCGATGATAAAAACCCATCTGTTTCCACCGAAAAACACTTCAGGGGATCACTTGCAACACTTTGCCAACATTTTTGAGTGAATTGCAGAATGTCAGATTTTTAGCAGAAATTGTGACCGCGCGGCTTAGGGATTTTTTCAAAAAAAGTTGTTCAGACGTCGAGGGCTAATTCTGTGTCCGATGATAAAAACCCATATGTTTCCACCGAAAATCATTTCAGGGGATCACTTGCAACACTTTGCCAACATTTTTGACTGAATTGCAGAATGTCAGATTTTTAGCAGAAATTGTGACCGCGCGGCTTAGGGATTTTTTCAAAAAAAGTTGTTCAGACGTTGCTGGCTAACGTCAGATTTTTAGCAGAAATTGTGACCGCGCGGCTTAGGGATTTTTTCAAAAAAAGTTGTTCAGACGTCGAGGGCTAATTCTGTTTCCGATGATAAAAACCCATCTGTTTCCACCGAAAAACATTTCAGGGGATCACTTGCAACACTTTGCCAACATTTTTGAGGGAATTGCAGAACGTCAGATTTTTAGCAGAAATTGTGACCGCGCCGCTTAGGGATTTTCTCAAAAAAAGTTGTTCAGACGTCGAGGGCTAATTCTGTTTCCGATGATAAAAACCCATCTGTTTCCACCGAAAAACACTTCAGGGGATCACTTGCAACACTTTGCCAACATTTTTGAGGGAATTGCAGAAGGTCAGATTTTTAGCAGAAATTGTGACCGCGCGGCTTAGGGATTTTTTCAAAAAAAGTTGTTCAGACTTCGAGGGCTCATTCTGTTTCCAATGATAAAAACCCATCTGTTTCCACCGAAAAACATTTCAGGGGATCACTTGCAACAGTTTGGGACCATTTGTGAATGAATTGAAGAACGTCAGATTTTTAGCAGAAATTGTGACCGCGCGGCTTAGGGATTTTTTCAAAAAAAGTTTTTCAGACGTCGAAGGCTAATTCTGTTTCCGATGATAAAAACCCATCTGTTTCCACCGAAAAACATTTCAGGGGATCATTTGCAACAGTTTGCCAACGTTTTTGAGGGAATTGCAGAACGTCAGATTTTTAGCAGAAATTGTGACCGCGCGGCTTAGGGATTGTTTCAAAAAAAGTTGTTCAGACGTCGAGGGCTAATTCTGTTTCCGATGATAAAAACCCATCTGTTTCCACCGAAAAACATTTCAGGGGATCACTTGCAACACTTTGCCAACATTTTTGAGTGAATTGCAGAATGTCAGATTTTTAGCAGAAATTGTGACCGCGCGGCTTAGGGATTTTTTCAAAAAAAGTTGTTCAGACGTCGAGGGCTAATTCTGTTTCCGATGATAAAAACCCATCTGTTTCCACCGAAAAACATTTCAGGGGATCACTTGCAACACTTTGCCAACATTTTTGAGTGAATTGCAGAATGTCAGATTTTTAGCAGAAATTGTGACCGCGCGGCTTAGGGACATTTCAAAAAAAGGTGTTCAGACGTCGAGGGCTACTTTTGTTTCCGATGATAAAAACCCAACTGTTTCCACCGAAAAACATTTCAGGGGATCATTTGCAACGGTTTTCCAACATTTTTGAGTGAATTGCAGAACGTCAGATTTTTAGCAGAAATTGTGACCGCACGGCTTAGGGATTTTTTCAAAAAAAGTTGTTCAGACGTCGAGGGCTAATTCTGTTTCCGATGATAAAAACCCATCTGTTTCCACCGAAAAACATTTCAGGGGATCACTTGCAACAGTTTGCCAACATTTTTGAGGGAATTGCAGAACGTCAGATTTTTAGCAGAAATTGTGACCGCGCGGCTTAGGGACTTTTCAAAAAAAGGTGTTCAGACGTCGAGGGCTACTTTTGTTTCCGATGATAAAAACCCAACAGTTTCCACCGAAAAACATTTCAGGGGATCACTTGCAATGGTTTTCCAACATTTTTGAGTGAATTGCAGAACGTCAGATTTTTAGCAGAAATTGTGACCGCGCGGCTTAGGGATTTTTTCAAAAAAAGTTGTTCAGACGTCGAGGGCTAATTCTGTTTCCGATGATAAAAACCCATCTGTTTCCACCGAAAAATATTTCAGGGGATCACTTGCAACAGTTTGCCAACATTTTTGAGGGAATTGTAGAACGTCAGATTTTTAGCAGAAATTGTGACCGCGCGGCTTAGGGATTTTTTCAAAAAAAGTTGTTCAGACGTCGAGGGCTAATTCTGTTTCCGATGATAAAAACCCAACTGTTTCCACCGAAAAACATTTCAGGGGATCACTTGCAACGGTTTTCCAACATTTTTGAGTGAATTGCAGAACGTCAGATTTTTAGCAGAAATTGTGACCGCGCGGCTTGGGGATTTTTTCAAAAAAAGTTGTTCAGACGTCGAGGGCTCATTCTGTTTCCAATGATAAAAACCCATCTGTTTCCACCGAAAAAAATTTCAGGGGATTACTTGCAACGGTTTTCCAACATTTTTGAGTGAATTGCAGAACGTCAGATTTTTAGCAGAAATTGTGACCGCACGGCTTAGGGATTTTTTCAAAAAAATTTGCTCAGACGTCGAGGGCTAATTCTGTTTCCGATGATAAAAACCCATCTGTTTCCACCGAAAATCATTTCAGGGGATCACTTGCAACACTTTGCCAACATTTTTGACTGAATTGCAGAATGTCAGATTTTTAGCAGAAATTGTGACCGCGCGGCTTAGGGATTTTTTCAAAAAAAGTTGTTCAGACGTCGAGGGCTAATTCTGTTTCCGATGATAAAAACCCAACTGTTTCCACCGAAAAACATTTCAGGGGATCATTTGCAACGGTTTTCCAACATTTTTGAGTGAATTGCAGAACGTCAGATTTTTAGCAGAAATTGTGACCGCACGGCTTAGGGATTTTTTCAAAAAAAGTTGTTCAGACTTCGAGGGCTAATTCTGTTTCCGATGATAAAAACCCATCTGTTTCCACCGAAAAACATTTCAGGGGATCACTTGCAACAGTTTGCCAACATTTTTGAGGGAATTGCAGAACGTCAGATTTTTAGCAGAAATTGTGACCGCGCGGCTTAGGGACTTTTCAAAAAAAGGTGTTCAGACGTCGAGGGCTACTTTTGTTTCCGATGATAAAAACCCAACAGTTTCCACCGAAAAACATTTCAGGGGATCACTTGCAACGGTTTTCCAACATTTTTGAGTGAATTGCAGAACGTCAGATTTTTAGCAGAAATTGTGACCGCGCGGCTTAGGGATTTTTTCAAAAAAAGTTGTTCAGACGTCGAGGGCTAATTCTGTTTCCGATGATAAAAACCCATCTGTTTCCACCGAAAAACATTTCAGGGGATCACTTGCAACGGTTTTCCAACATTTTTGAGTGAATTGCAGAACGTCAGATTTTTAGCAGAAATTGTGACCGCGCGGCTTGGGGATTTTTTCAAAAAAAGTTGTTCAGACGTCGAGGGCTAATTCTGTTTCCGATGATAAAAACCCATCTGTTTCCACCGAAAAACATTTCAGGGGATCACTTGCAACAGTTTGCCAACATTTTTGAGGGAATTGCAGAACGTCAGATTTTTAGCGGAAATTGTGACCGCGCGGCTTAGGGATTTTTTCAAAAAAAGTTGTTCAGACGTCGAGGGCTAACGTCAGATTTTTAGCAGAAATTGTGACCGCGCGGCTTAGGGATTTTTTCAAAAAAAGTTGTTCAGACGTCGAGGGCTAATTCTGTTTCCGATGATAAAAACCCATCTGTTTCCACCGAAAAACACTTCAGGGGATCACTTGCAACACTTTGCCAACATTTTTGAGTGAATTGCAGAATGTCAGATTTTTAGCAGAAATTGTGACCGCGCGGCTTAGGGATTTTTTCAAAAAAAGTTGTTCAGACGTCGAGGGCTAATTCTGTTTCCGATGATAAAAACCCATATGTTTCCACCGAAAATCATTTCAGGGGATCACTTGCAACACTTTGCCAACATTTTTGATTGAATTGCAGAATGTCAGATTTTTAGCAGAAATTGTGACCGCGCGGCTTAGGGATTTTTTCAAAAAAAGTTGTTCAGACGTCGAGGGCTAATTCTGTTTCCGATGATAAAAACCCATCTGTTTCCACCGAAAAACACTTCAGGGGATCACTTGCAACACTTTGCCAACATTTTTGAGGGAATTGCAGAAGGTCAGATTTTTAGCAGAAATTGTGACCGCGCAGCTTAGGGATTTTTTCAAAAAAAGTTGTTCAGACGTCGAGGGCTCATTCTGTTTCCCATGATAAAAACCCATCTGTTTCCACCGAAAAACATTTCAGGGGATCACTTGCAACAGTTTGCCAACATTTTTGAGTGAATTGCAGAATGTCAGATTTTTAGCAGAAATTGTGACCGCGCGGCTTAGGGATTTTTTCAAAAAAAGTTGTTCAGACGTCGAGGGCTAATTCTGTTTCCGATGATAAAAACCCATCTGTTTCCACCGAAAAACATTTCAGGGGATCACTTGCAACAGTTTGCCAACATTTTTGAGGGAGTTGCAGAACGTCAGATTTTTAGCAGAAATTGTGACCGCGCGGCTTGGGGATTTTTTCAAAAAAAGTTGTTCAGACGTCGAGGGCTAATTCTGTTTCCGATGATAAAAACCCATCTGTTTCCACCGAAAAACATTTCAGGGGATCACTTGCAACAGTTTGCCAACATTTTTGAGGGAATTGCAGAACGTCAGATTTTTAGCGGAAATTGTGACCGCGCGGCTTAGGGATTTTTTCAAAAAAAGTTGTTCAGACGTCGAGGGCTAACGTCAGATTTTTAGCAGAAATTGTGACCGCGCGGCTTAGGGATTTTTTCAAAAAAAGTTGTTCAGACGTCGAGGGCTAATTCTGTTTCCGATGATAAAAACCCATCTGTTTCCACCGAAAAACACTTCAGGGGATCACTTGCAACACTTTGCCAACATTTTTGAGTGAATTGCAGAATGTCAGATTTTTAGCAGAAATTGTGACCGCGCGGCTTAGGGATTTTTTCAAAAAAAGTTGTTCAGACGTCGAGGGCTAATTCTGTTTCCGATGATAAAAACCCATATGTTTCCACCGAAAATCATTTCAGGGGATCACTTGCAACACTTTGCCAACATTTTTGATTGAATTGCAGAATGTCAGATTTTTAGCAGAAATTGTGACCGCGCGGCTTAGGGATTTTTTCAAAAAAAGTTGTTCAGACGTCGAGGGCTAATTCTGTTTCCGATGATAAAAACCCATCGGTTTCCACCGAAAAACACTTCAGGGGATCACTTGCAACACTTTGCCAACATTTTTGAGGGAATTGCAGAAGGTCAGATTTTTAGCAGAAATTGTGACCGCGCAGCTTAGGGATTTTTTCAAAAAAAGTTGTTCAGACGTCGAGGGCTCATTCTGTTTCCCATGATAAAAACCCATCTGTTTCCACCGAAAAACATTTCAGGGGATCACTTGCAACAGTTTGCCAACATTTTTGAGTGAATTGCAGAATGTCAGATTTTTAGCAGAAATTGTGACCGCGCGGCTTAGGGATTTTTTCAAAAAAAGTTGTTCAGACGTCGAGGGCTAATTCTGTTTCCGATGATAAAAACCCATCTGTTTCCACCGAAAAACATTTCAGGGGATCACTTGCAACAGTTTGCCAACATTTTTGAGGGAATTGCAGAACGTCAGATTTTTAGCAGAAATTGTGACCGCGCGGCTTAGGGACTTTTCAAAAAAAGGTGTTCAGACGTCGAGGGCTACTTTTGTTTCCGATGATAAAAACCCAACTGTTTCCAGCGAAAAACATTTCAGGGGATCACTTGCAACGGTTTTCCAACATTTTTGAGTGAATTGCAGAACGTCAGATTTTTAGCAGAAATTGTGACCGCGCGGCTTAGGGATTTTTTCAAAAAAAGTTGTTCAGACGTCGAGGGCTAATTCTGTTTCCGATGATAAAAACCCATCTGTTTCCACCGAAAAACATTTCAGGGGATCACTTGCAACACTTTGCCAACATTTTTGAGGGAATTGCAGAACGTCAGATTTTTAGCAGAAATTGTGACCGCGCCGCTTAGGGATTTTTTCAAAAAAAGTTGTTCAGACGTCGAGGGCTAATTCTGTTTCCGATGATAAAAACCCATCTGTTTCCACCGAAAAACATTTCAGGGGATCACTTGCAACAGTTTGCCAACATTTTTGAGGGAATTGCAGAACGTCAGATTTTTAGCAGAAATTGTGACCGCGCGGCTTAGGGACTTTTCAAAAAAAGGTGTTCAGACGTCGAGGGCTACTTTTGTTTCCGATTATAAAAACCCAACTGTTTCCAGCGAAAAACATTTCAGGGGATCACTTGCAACGGTTTTCCAACATTTTTGAGTGAATTGCAGAACGTCAGATTTTTAGCAGAAATTGTGACCGCGCGGCTTAGGGATTTTTTCAAAAAAAGTTGTTCAGACGTCGAGGGCTAATTCTGTTTCCGATGATAAAAACCCATCTGTTTCCACCGAAAAACATTTCAGGGGATCACTTGCAACACTTTGCCAACATTTTTGAGGGAATTGCAGAACGTCAGATTTTTAGCAGAAATTGTGACCGCGCCGCTTAGGGATTTTCTCAAAAAAAGTTGTTCAGACGTCGAGGGCTAATTCTGTTTCCGATGATAAAAACCCATCTGTTTCCACCGAAAAACACTTCAGGGGATCACTTGCAACACTTTGCCAACATTTTTGAGGGAATTGCAGAACGTCAGATTTTTAGCAGAAATTGTGACCGCGCGGCTTAGGGATTTTTTCAAAAAAAGTTGTTCAGACGTCGAGGGCTCATTCTGTTTCCAATGATAAAAACCCATCTGTTTCCACCGAAAAACATTTCAGGGGATCACTTGCAACAGTTTGCCAACATTTTTGAGTGAATTGCAGAATGTCAGATTTTTAGCAGAAATTGTGACCGCGCGGCTTAGGGATTTTTTTCAAAAAAGTTGTTCAGACGTCGAGGGCTAATTCTGTTTCCGATGATAAAAACCCATATGTTTCCACCGAAAATCATTTCAGGGGATCACTTGCAACACTTTGCCAACATTTTTGATTGAATTGCAGAATGTCAGATTTTTAGCAGAAATTGTGACCGCGCGGCTTAGGGATTTTTTCAAAAAAAGTTGTTCAGACGTCGAGGGCTAATTCTGTTTCCGATGATAAAAACCCATCGGTTTCCACCGAAAAACACTTCAGGGGATCACTTGCAACACTTTGCCAACATTTTTGAGGGAATTGCAGAAGGTCAGATTTTTAGCAGAAATTGTGACCGCGCAGCTTAGGGATTTTTTCAAAAAAAGTTGTTCAGACGTCGAGGGCTCATTCTGTTTCCCATGATAAAAACCCATCTGTTTCCACTGAAAAACATTTCAGGGGATCACTTGCAACAGTTTGCCAACATTTTTGAGTGAATTGCAGAATGTCAGATTTTTAGCAGAAATTGTGACCGCGCGGCTTAGGGATTTTTTCAAAAAAAGTTGTTCAGACGTCGAGGGCTAATTCTGTTTCCGATGATAAAAACCCATCTGTTTCCACCGAAAAACATTTCAGGGGATCACTTGCAACAGTTTGCCAACATTTTTGAGGGAATTGCAGAACGTCAGATTTTTAGCAGAAATTGTGACCGCGCGGCTTAGGGACTTTTCAAAAAAAGGTGTTCAGACGTCGAGGGCTACTTTTGTTTCCGATGATAAAAACCCAACTGTTTCCACCGAAAAACATTTCAGGGGATCACTTGCAACGGTTTTCCAACATTTTTGAGTGAATTGCAGAACGTCAGATTTTTAGCAGAAATTGTGACCGCGCGGCTTAGGGATTTTTTCAAAAAAAGTTGTTCAGACGTCGAGGGCTAATTCTGTTTCCGATGATAAAAACCCATCTGTTTCCACCGAAAAACATTTCAGGGGATCACTTGCAACACTTTGCCAACATTTTTGAGGGAATTGCAGAACGTCAGATTTTTAGCAGAAATTGTGACCGCGCCGCTTAGGGATTTTCTCAAAAAAAGTTGTTCAGACGTCGAGGGCTCATTCTGTTTCCAATGATAAAAACCCATCTGTTTCCACCGAAAAACATTTCAGGGGATCACTTGCAACAGTTTGCCAACATTTTTGAGTGAATTGCAGAATGTCAGATTTTTAGCAGAAATTGTGACCGCGCGGCTTAGGGATTTTTTTCAAAAAAGTTGTTCAGACGTCGAGGGCTAATTCTGTTTCCGATGCTAAAAACCCATCTGTTTCCACCGAAAAACATTTCAGGGGATCACTTGCAACACTTTGCCAACATTTTTGAGGGAATTGCAGAACGTCAGATTTTTAGCAGAAATTGTGACCGCGCCGCTTAGGGATTTTCTCAAAAAAAGTTGTTCAGACGTCGAGGGCTAATTCTGTTTCCGATGATAAAAACCCATCTGTTTCCACCAAAAAATATTTCAGGGGATCACTTGCAACAGTTTGCCAACATTTTTGAGGGAATTGCAGAACGTCAGATTTTTAGCAGAAATTGTGACCGCGCGGCTTAGGGATTTTTTCAAAAAAAGTTGTTCAGACGTCGAGGGCTAATTCTGTTTCCGATGATAAAAACCCAACTGTTTCCACCGAAAAACATTTCAGGGGATCACTTGCAACGGTTTTCCAACATTTTTGAGTGAATTGCAGAACGTCAGATTTTTAGCAGAAATTGTGACCGCGCGGCTTAGGGATTTTTTCAAAAAAAGTTGTTCAGACGTCGAGGGCTAATTCTGTTTCCGATGATAAAAACCCCTCTGTTTCCACCGAAAAACATTTCAGGGGATCACTTGCAACAGTTTGCCAACATTTTTGAGGGAATTGCAGAACGTCAGATTTTTAGCAGAAATTGTGACCGCGCGGCTTAGGGACTTTTCAAAAAAAGGTGTTCAGACGTCGAGGGCTACTTTTGTTTCCGATGATAAAAACCCAACAGTTTCCACCGAAAAACATTTCAGGGGATCACTTGCAACGGTTTTCCAACATTTTCGAGTGAATTGCAGAACGTCAGATTTTTAGCAGAAATTGTGACCGCGCGGCTTGGGGATTTTTTCAAAAAAAGTTGTTCAGACGTCGAGGGCTAATTCTGTTTCCGATGATAAAAACCCATCTGTTTCCACCGCAAAACATTTCAGGGGATCACTTGCAACAGTTTGCCAACATTTTTGAGGGAATTGCAGAACGTCAGATTTTTAGCGGAAATTGTGACCGCGCGGCTTAGGGATTTTTTCAAAAAAAGTTGTTCAGACGTCGAGGGCTAACGTCAGATTTTTAGCAGAAATTGTGACCGCGCGGCTTAGGGATTCTTTCAAAAAAGTTGTTCAGACGTCGAGGGCTAATTCTGTTTCCGATGATAAAAACCCATCTGTTTCCACCGAAAAACACTTCAGGGGATCACTTGCAACACTTTGCCAACATTTTTGAGTGAATTGCAGAATGTCAGATTTTTAGCAGAAATTGTGACCGCGCGGCTTAGGGATTTTTTCAAAAAAAGTTGTTCAGACGTCGAGGGCTAATTCTGTTTCCGATGATAAAAACCCATATGTTTCCACCGAAAATCATTTCAGGGGATCACTTGCAACACTTTGCCAACATTTTTGATTGAATTGCAGAATGTCAGATTTTTAGCAGAAATTGTGACCGCGCGGCTTAGGGATTTTTTCAAAAAAAGTTGTTCAGACGTCGAGGGCTAATTCTGTTTCCGATGATAAAAACCCATCTGTTTCCACCGAAAAACACTTCAGGGGATCACTTGCAACACTTTGCCAACATTTTTGAGGGAATTGCAGAAGGTCAGATTTTTAGCAGAAATTGTGACCGCGCAGCTTAGGGATTTTTTCAAAAAAAGTTGTTCAGACGTCAAGGGCTCATTCTGTTTCCCATGATAAAAACCCATCTGTTTCCACCGAAAAACATTTCAGGGGATCACTTGCAACAGTTTGCCAACATTTTTGAGTGAATTGCAGAATGTCAGATTTTTAGCAGAAATTGTGACCGCGCGGCTTAGGGATTTTTTCAAAAAAAGTTGTTCAGACGTCGAGGGCTAATTCTGTTTCCGATGATAAAAACCCATCTGTTTCCACCGAAAAACATTTCAGGGGATCACTTGCAACAGTTTGCCAACATTTTTGAGGGAATTGCAGAACGTCAGATTTTTAGCAGAAATTGTGACCGCGCGGCTTAGGGACTTTTCAAAAAAAGGTGTTCAGACGTCGAGGGCTACTTTTGTTTCCGATGATAAAAACCCAACTGTTTCCACTGAAAAACATTTCAGGGGATCACTTGCAACGGTTTTCCAACATTTTTGAGTGAATTGCAGAACGTCAGATTTTTAGCAGAAATTGTGACCGCGCGGCTTAGGGATTTTTTCAAAAAAAGTTGTTCAGACGTCGAGGGCTAATTCTGTTTCCGATGATAAAAACCCATCTGTTTCCACCGAAAAACATTTCAGGGGATCACTTGCAACACTTTGCCAACATTTTTGAGGGAATTGCAGAACGTCAGATTTTTAGCAGAAATTGTGACCGCGCCGCTTAGGGATTTTCTCAAAAAAAGTTGTTCAGACGTCGAGGGCTAATTCTGTTTCCGATGATAAAAACCCATCTTTTTCCACCGAAAAACACTTCAGGGGATCACTTGCAACACTTTGCCAACATTTTTGAGGGAATTGCAGAACGTCAGATTTTTAGCAGAAATTGTGACCGCGCGGCTTAGGGATTTTTTCAAAAAAAGTTGTTCAGACGTCGAGGGCTCATTCTGTTTCCAATGATAAAAACCCATCTGTTTCCACCGAAAAACATTTCAGGGGATCACTTGCAACAGTTTGCCAACATTTTTGAGTGAATTGCAGAATGTCAGATTTTTAGCAGAAATTGTGACCGCGCGGCTTAGGGATTTTTTTCAAAAAAGTTGTTCAGACGTCGAGGGCTAATTCTGTTTCCGATGCTAAAAACCCATCTGTTTCCACCGAAAAACATTTCAGGGGATCACTTGCAACACTTTGCCAACATTTTTGAGGGAATTGCAGAACGTCAGATTTTTAGCAGAAATTGTGACCGCGCCGCTTAGGGATTTTCTCAAAAAAAGTTGTTCAGACGTCGAGGGCTAATTCTGTTTCCGATGATAAAAACCCATCTGTTCCCACCGAAAAACCTTTCAGGGGATCGTTTGCAACAGTTTGGGACCATTTGTGAATGAATTGAAGAACGTCAGATTTTTAGCAGAAATTGTGACCGCGCGGCTTAGGGATTTTTTCAAAAAAAGTTTTTCAGACGTCGAAGGCTAATTCTGTTTCCGATGATAAAAACCCATCTGTTTCCACCGAAAAACATTTCAGGGGATCATTTGCAACAGTTTCCAACGTTTTTGAGGGAATTGCAGAACGTCAGATTTTTAGCAGAAATTGTGACCGCGCGGCTTAGGGATTTTTTTCAAAAAAGTTGTTCAGACGTCGAGGGCTAATTCTGTTTCCGATGCTAAAAACCCATCTGTTTCCACCGAAAAACATTTCAGGGGATCACTTGCAACACTTTGCCAACATTTTTGAGGGAATTGCAGAACGTCAGATTTTTAGGAGAAATTGTGACCGCGCCGCTTAGGGATTTTCTCAAAAAAAGTTGTTCAGACGTCGAGGGCTAATTCTGTTTCCGATGATAAAAACCCATCTGTTCCCACCGAAAAACCTTTCAGGGGATCGTTTGCAACAGTTTGGGACCATTTGTGAATGAATTGAAGAACGTCAGATTTTTAGCAGAAATTGTGACCGCGCGGCTTAGGGATTTTTTCAAAAAAAGTTTTTCAGACGTCGAAGGCTAATTCTGTTTCCGATGATAAAAACCCATCTGTTTCCACCGAAAAACATTTCAGGGGATCATTTGCAACAGTTTCCAACGTTTTTGAGGGAATTGCAGAACGTCAGATTTTTAGCAGAAATTGTGACCGCGCGGCTTAGGGATTGTTTCAAAAAAAGTTGTTCAGACGTCGAGGGATAATTCTGTTTCCGATGATAAAAACCCATCTGTTTCCACCGAAAAACATTTCAGGGGATCACTTGCAACGGTTTTCCAACATTTTTGAGTGAATTGCAGAACGTCAGATTTTTAGCAGAAATTGTGACCGCGCGGCTTAGGGATTTTTTCAAAAAAAGTTTTTCAGATGTCGAAGGCTAATTCTGTTTCCGATGATAAAAACCCATCTGTTTCCACCGAAAAACCTTTCAGGGGATCGTTTGCAACAGTTTGGGACCATTTGTGAATGAATTGAAGAACGTCAGATTTTTAGCAGAAATTGTGACCGCGCGGCTTAGGGATTTTTTTCAAAAAAGTTGTTCAGACGTCGAGGGCTAATTCTGTTTCCGATGATAAAAACCTATCTGTTTCCACCGAAAAACATTTCAGGGGATCACTTGCAACAGTTTGCCAACATTTTTGAGGGAATTGCAGAACGTCAGATTTTTAGCGGAAATTGTGACCGCGCGGCTTAGGGATTTTTTCAAAAAAAGTTGTTCAGACGTCGAGGGGTAACGTCAGATTTTTAGCAGAAATTGTGACCGCGCGGCTTAGGGATTTTTTCAAAAAAAGTTGTTCAGACGTCGAGGGCTAATTCTGTTTCCGATGATAAAACCCATCTGTTTCCACCGAAAAACACTTCAGGGGATCACTTGCAACACTTTGCCAACATTTTTGAGTGAATTGCAGAATGTCAGATTTTTAGCAGAAATTGTGACCGCGCGGCTTAGGGATTTTTTTCAAAAAAGTTGTTCAGACGTCGAGGGCTAATTCTGTTTCCGATGCTAAAAACCCATCTGTTTCCACCGAAAAACATTTCAGGGGATCACTTGCAACACTTTGCCAACATTTTTGAGGGAATTGCAGAACGTCAGATTTTTAGCAGAAATTGTGACCGCGCCGCTTAGGGATTTTCTCAAAAAAAGTTGTTCAGACGTCGAGGGCTAATTCTGTTTCCGATGATAAAAACCCATCTGTTCCCACCGAAAAACCTTTCAGGGGATCGTTTGCAACAGTTTGGGACCATTTGTGAATGAATTGAAGAACGTCAGATTTTTAGCAGAAATTGTGACCGCGCGGCTTAGGGATTTTTTCAAAAAAAGTTTTTCAGACGTCGAGGGCTAATTCTGTTTCCGATGATAAAAACCCATCTGTTTCCACCGAAAAACACTTCAGGGGATCACTTGCAACACTTTGCCAACATTTTTGAGTGAATTGCAGAATGTCAGATTTTTAGCAGAAATTGTGACCGCGCGGCTTAGGGATTTTTTCAAAAAAAGTTGTTCAGACGTCGAGGGCTAATTCTGTTTCCGATGATAAAAACCCATATGTTTCCACCGAAAATCATTTCAGGGGATCACTTGCAACACTTTGCCAACATTTTTGATTGAATTGCAGAATGTCAGATTTTTAGCAGAAATTGTGACCGCGCGGCTTAGGGATTTTTTCAAAAAAAGTTGTTCAGACGTCGAGGGCTAATTCTGTTTCCGATGATAAAAACCCATCTGTTTCCACCGAAAAACACTTCAGGGGATCACTTGCAACACTTTGCCAACATTTTTGAGGGAATTGCAGAAGGTCAGATTTTTAGCAGAAATTGTGACCGCGCAGCTTAGGGATTTTTTCAAAAAAAGTTGTTCAGACGTCAAGGGCTCATTCTGTTTCCCATGATAAAAACCCATCTGTTCCCACCGAAAAACCTTTCAGGGGATCGTTTGCAACAGTTTGGGACCATTTGTGAATGAATTGAAGAACGTCAGATTTTTAGCAGAAATTGTGACCGCGCGGCTTAGGGATTTTTTCAAAAAAGTTTTTCAGACGTCGAAGGCTAATTCTGTTTCCGATGATAAAAACCCATCTGTTTCCACCGAAAAACATTTCAGGGGATCATTTGCAACAGTTTCCAACGTTTTTGAGGGAATTGCAGAACGTCAGATTTTTAGCAGAAATTGTGACCGCGCGGCTTAGGGATTGTTTCAAAAAAAGTTGTTCAGACGTCGAGGGATAATTCTGTTTCCGATGATAAAAACCCATCTGTTTCCACCGAAAAACATTTCAGGGGATCACTTGCAACGGTTTTCCAACATTTTTGAGTGAATTGCAGAACGTCAGATTTTTAGCAGAATTTGTGACCGCGCGGCTTAGGGATTTTTTCAAAAAAAGTTTTTCAGATGTCGAAGGCTAATTCTGTTTCCGATGATAAAAACCCATCTGTTTCCACCGAAAAACCTTTCAGGGGATCGTTTGCAACAGTTTGGGACCATTTGTGAATGAATTGAAGAACGTCAGATTTTTAGCAGAAATTGTGACCGCGCGGCTTAGGGATTTTTTTCAAAAAAGTTGTTCAGACGTTGAGGGCTAATTCTGTTTCCGATGATAAAAACCCATCTGTTTCCACCGAAAAACATTTCAGGGGATCACTTGCAACAGTTTGCCAACATTTTTGAGGGAATTGCAGAACGTCAGATTTTTAGCGGAAATTGTGACCGCGCGGCTTAGGGATTTTTTCAAAAAAAGTTGTTCAGACGTCGAGGGGTAACGTCAGATTTTTAGCAGAAATTGTGACCGCGCGGCTTAGGGATTTTTTCAAAAAAAGTTGTTCAGACGTCGAGGGCTAATTCTGTTTCCGATGATAAAAACCCATCTGTTTCCACCGAAAAACACTTCAGGGGATCACTTGCAACACTTTGCCAACATTTTTGAGTGAATTGCAGAATGTCAGATTTTTAGCAGAAATTGTGACCGCGCGGCTTAGGGATTTTTTCAAAAAAAGTTGTTCAGACGTCGAGGGCTCATTCTGTTTCCCATGATAAAAACCCATCTGTTTCCACCGAAAAACATTTCAGGGGATCACTTGCAACAGTTTGCCAACATTTTTGAGTGAATTGCAGAATGTCAGATTTTTAGCAGAAATTGTGACCGCACGGCTTAGGGATTTTATCAAAAAAAGTTGTTCAGACGTCGAGGGCTAATTCTGTTTCCGATGATAAAAACCCATCTGTTTCCACCGAAAAACATTTCAGGGGATCACTTGCAACAGTTTGCCAACATTGTTGAGGGAATTGCAGAACGTCAGATTTTTAGCAGAAATTGTGACCGCGCGGCTTAGGGACTTTTCAAAAAAAGGTGTTCAGACGTCGAGGGCTAATTCTGTTTCCGATGATAAAAACCCATCTGTTTCCACCGAAAAACACTTCAGGGGATCACTTGCAACACTTTGCCAACATTTTTGAGGGAATTGCAGAACGTCAGATTTTTAGCAGAAATTGTGACCGCGCGGCTTAGGGATTTTTTCAAAAAAAGTTGTTCAGACGTCGAGGGCTCATTCTGTTTCCAATGATAAAAACCCATCTGTTTCCACCGAAAAACATTTCAGGGGATCACTTGCAACAATTTGCCAACATTTTTGAGTGAATTGCAGAATGTCAGATTTTTAGCAGAAATTGTGACCGCGCGGCTTAGGGATTTTTTTCAAAAAAGTTGTTCAGACGTCGAGGGCTAATTCTGTTTCCGATGCTAAAAACCCATCTGTTTCCACCGAAAAACATTTCAGGGGATCACTTGCAACACTTTGCCAACATTTTTGAGGGAATTGCAGAACGTCAGATTTTTAGCAGAAATTGTGACCGCGCCGCTTAGGGATTTTCTCAAAAAAAGTTGTTCAGACGTCGAGGGCTAATTCTGTTTCCGATGATAAAAACCCATCTGTTCCCACCGAAAAACCTTTCAGGGGATCGTTTGCAACAGTTTGGGACCATTTGTGAATGAATTGAAGAACGTCAGATTTTTAGCAGAAATTGTGACCGCGCGGCTTAGGGATTTTTTCAAAAAAAGTTTTTCAGACGTCGAAGGCTAATTCTGTTTCCGATGATAAAAACCCATCTGTTTCCACCGAAAAACATTTCAGGGGATCATTTGCAACAGTTTCCAACGTTTTTGAGGGAATTGCAGAACGTCAGATTTTTAGCAGAAATTGTGACCGCGCGGCTTAGGGATTGTTTCAAAAAAAGTTGTTCAGACGTCGAGGGATAATTCTGTTTCCGATGATAAAAACCCATCTGTTTCCACCGAAAAACATTTCAGGGGATCACTTGCAACGGTTTTCCAACATTTTTGAGTGAATTGCAGAACGTCAGATTTTTAGCAGAATTTGTGACCGCGCGGCTTAGGGATTTTTTCAAAAAAAGTTTTTCAGATGTCGAAGGCTAATTCTGTTTCCGATGATAAAAACCCATCTGTTTCCACCGAAAAACCTTTCAGGGGATCGTTTGCAACAGTTTGGGACCATTTGTGAATGAATTGAAGAACGTCAGATTTTTAGCAGAAATTGTGACCGCGCGGCTTAGGGATTTTTTTCAAAAAAGTTGTTCAGACGTCGAGGGCTAATTCTGTTTCCGATGATAAAAACCCATCTGTTTCCACCGAAAAACATTTCAGGGGATCACTTGCAACAGTTTGCCAACATTTTTGAGGGAATTGCAGAACGTCAGATTTTTAGCGGAAATTGTGACCGCGCGGCTTAGGGATTTTTTCAAAAAAAGTTGTTCAGACGTCGAGGGGTAACGTCAGATTTTTAGCAGAAATTGTGACCGCGCGGCTTAGGGATTTTTTCAAAAAAAGTTGTTCAGACGTCGAGGGCTAATTCTGTTTCCGATGATAAAAACCCATCTGTTTCCACCGAAAAACACTTCAGGGGATCACTTGCAACACTTTGCCAACATTTTTGAGTGAATTGCAGAATGTCAGATTTTTAGCAGAAATTGTGACCGCGCGGCTTAGGGATTTTTTCAAAAAAAGTTGTTCAGACGTCGAGGGCTCATTCTGTTTCCCATGATAAAAACCCATCTGTTTCCACCGAAAAACATTTCAGGGGATCACTTGCAACAGTTTGCCAACATTTTTGAGTGAATTGCAGAATGTCAGATTTTTAGCAGAAATTGTGACCGCGCGGCTTAGGGATTTTATCAAAAAAAGTTGTTCAGACGTCGAGGGCTAATTCTGTTTCCGATGATAAAAACCCATCTGTTTCCACCGAAAAACATTTCAGGGGATCACTTGCAACAGTTTGCCAACATTTTTGAGGGAATTGCAGAACGTCAGATTTTTAGCAGAAATTGTGACCGCGCGGCTTAGGGACTTTTCAAAAAAAGGTGTTCAGACGTCGAGGGCTACTTTTGTTTCCGATGATAAAAACCCAACAGTTTCCACCGAAAAACATTTCAGGGGATCACTTGCAACGGTTTTCCAACATTTTTGAGTGAATTGCAGAACGTCAGATTTTTAGCAGAAATTGTGACCGCGCGGCTTGGGGATTTTTTCAAAAAAAGTTGTTCAGACGTCGAGGGCTAATTCTGTTTCCGATGATAAAAACCCATCTGTTTCCACCGAAAAATATTTCAGGGGATCACTTGCAACAGTTTGCCAACATTTTTGAGTGAATTGCAGAACGTCAGATTTTTAGCGGAAATTGTGACCGCGCGGCTTAGGGATTTTTTCAAAAAAAGTTGTTCAGACGTCGAGGGCTAACGTCAGATTTTTAGCAGAAATTGTGACCGCGCGGCTTAGGGATTTTTTCAAAAAAAGTTGTTCAGACGTCGAGGGCTAATTCTGTTTCCGATGATAAAAACCCATCTGTTTCCACCGAAAAACATTTCAGGGGATCACTTGCAACAGTTTGCCAACATTTTTGAGGGAATTGCAGAACGTCAGATTTTTAGCGGAAATTGTGACCGCGCGGCTTAGGGATTTTTTCAAAAAAAGTTGTTCAGACGTCGAGGGCTAACGTCAGATTTTTAGCAGAAATTGTGACCGCGCGGCTTAGGGATTTTTTCAAAAAAAGTTGTTCAGACGTCGAGGGCTAATTCTGTTTCCGATGATAAAAACCCATCTGTTTCCACCGAAAAGCACTTCAGGGGATCACTTGCAACACTTTGCCAACATTTTTGAGTGAATTGCAGAATGTCAGATTTTTTGCAGAAATTGTGACCGCGCGGCTTAGGGATTTTTTCAAAAAAAGTTGTTCAGACGTCGAGGGCTAATTCTGTTTCCGATGATAAAAACCCATATGTTTCCACCGAAAATCATTTCAGGGGATCACTTGCAACACTTTGCCAACATTTTTGACTGAATTGCAGAATGTCAGATTTTTAGCAGAAATTGTGACCGCGCGGCTTAGGGATTTTTTCAAAAAAAGTTGTTCAGACGTCGAGGGCTAATTCTGTTTCCGATGATAAAAACCCATCTGTTTCCACCGAAAAACACTTCAGGGGATCACTTGCAACACTTTGCCAACATTTTTGAGGGAATTGCAGAAGGTCAGATTTTTAGCAGAAATTGTGACCGCGCAGCTTAGGGATTTTTTCAAAAAAAGTTGTTCAGACGTCAAGGGCTCATTCTGTTTCCCATGATAAAAACCCATCTGTTTCCACCGAAAAACACTTCAGGGGATCACTTGCAACACTTTGCCAACATTTTTGAGGGAATTGCAGAAGGTCAGATTTTTAGCAGAAATTGTGACCGCGCAGCTTAGGGATTTTTTCAAAAAAAGTTGTTCAGACGTCAAGGGCTCATTCTGTTTCCCATGATAAAAACCCATCTGTTTCCACCGAAAAACATTTCAGGGGATCACTTGCAACAGTTTGCCAACATTTTTGAGTGAATTGCAGAATGTCAGATTTTTAGCAGAAATTGTGACCGCGCGGCTTAGGGATTTTTTCAAAAAAAGTTGTTCAGACGTCGAGGGCTAATTCTGTTTCCGATGATAAAAACCCATCTGTTTCCACCGAAAAACATTTCAGGGGATCACTTGCAACACTTTGCCAACATTTTTGAGGGAATTGCAGAACGTCAGATTTTTAGCAGAAATTGTGACCGCGCCGCTTAGGGATTTTCTCAAAAAAAGTTGTTCAGACGTCGAGGGCTAATTCTGTTTCCGATGATAAAAACCCATCTGTTTCCACCGAAAAACACTTCAGGGGATCACTTGCAACACTTTGCCAACATTTTTGAGGGAATTGCAGAACGTCAGATTTTTAGCAGAAATTGTGACCGCGCGGCTTAGGGATTTTTTCAAAAAAAGTTGTTCAGACGTCGAGGGCTAATTCTGTTTCCGATGATAAAAACCCATCTGTTTCCACCGAAAAACACTTCAGGGGATCACTTGCAACACTTTGCCAACATTTTTGAGGGAATTGCAGAAGGTCAGATTTTTAGCAGAAATTGTGACCGCGCAGCTTAGGGATTTTTTCAAAAAAAGTTGTTCAGACGTCGAGGGCTAACGTCAGATTTTTAGCAGAAATTGTGACCGCGCGGCTTAGGGATTTTTTCAAAAAAAGTTGTTCAGACGTCGAGGGCTCATTCTGTTTCCAATGATAAAAACCCATCTGTTTCCACCGAAAAACACTTCAGGGGATCA
Source organism: Podarcis bocagei (assembly GCF_964188305.1). Taxonomy (NCBI): domain Eukaryota; kingdom Metazoa; phylum Chordata; class Lepidosauria; order Squamata; family Lacertidae; genus Podarcis; species Podarcis bocagei. The sequence continues at coordinate 115,649 of NW_027670334.1, forward strand.
CTTGCAACACTTTGCCAACATTTTTGAGTGAATTGCAGAATGTCAGATTTTTAGCAGAAATTGTGACCGCGCGGCTTAGGGATTTTTTCAAAAAAAGTTGTTCAGACGTCGAGGGCTAATTCTGTTTCCGATGATAAAAACCCATATGTTTCCACCGAAAATCATTTCAGGGGATCACTTGCAACACTTTGCCAACATTTTTGACTGAATTGCAGAATGTCAGATTTTTAGCAGAAATTGTGACCGCGCGGCTTAGGGATTTTTTCAAAAAAAGTTGTTCAGACGTTGCTGGCTAACGTCAGATTTTTAGCAGAAATTGTGACCGCGCGGCTTAGGGATTTTTTCAAAAAAAGTTGTTCAGACGTCGAGGGCTAATTCTGTTTCCGATGATAAAAACCCATCTGTTTCCACCGAAAAACATTTCAGGGGATCACTTGCAACACTTTGCCAACATTTTTGAGGGAATTGCAGAACGTCAGATTTTTAGCAGAAATTGTGACCGCGCCGCTTAGGGATTTTCTCAAAAAAAGTTGTTCAGACGTCGAGGGCTAATTCTGTTTCCGATGATAAAAACCCATCTGTTTCCACCGAAAAACACTTCAGGGGATCACTTGCAACAGTTTGCCAACATTTTTGAGGGAATTGCAGAAGGTCAGATTTTTAGCAGAAATTGTGACCGCGCGGCTTAGGGATTTTTTCAAAAAAAGTTGTTCAGACGTCGAGGGCTCATTCTGTTTCCAATGATAAAAACCCATCTGTTTCCACCGAAAAACATTTCAGGGGATCACTTGCAACAGTTTGGGACCATTTGTGAATGAATTGAAGAACGTCAGATTTTTAGCAGAAATTGTGACCGCGCGGCTTAGGGATTTTTTCAAAAAAAGTTGTTCAGACGTCGAGGGCTCATTCTGTTTCCAATGATAAAAACCCATCTGTTTCCACCGAAAAACACTTCAGGGGATCACTTGCAACACTTTGCCAACATTTTTGAGTGAATTGCAGAATGTCAGATTTTTAGCAGAAATTGTGACCGCGCGGCTTAGGGATTTTTTCAAAAAAAGTTGTTCAGACGTCGAGGGCTAATTCTGTTTCCGATGATAAAAACCCATCTGTTTCCACCGAAAAACATTTCAGGGGATCACTTGCAACACTTTGCCAACATTTTTGAGTGAATTGCAGAATGTCAGATTTTTAGCAGAAATTGTGACCGCGCGGCTTAGGGATTTTTTCAAAAAAAGTTGTTCAGACGTCGAGGGCTAATTCTGTTTCCGATGATAAAAACCCATCTGTTTCCACCGAAAAACATTTCAGGGGATCACTTGCAACACTTTGCCAACATTTTTGAGTGAATTGCAGAATGTCAGATTTTTAGGAGAAATTGTGACCGCGCGGCTTAGGGACATTTCAAAAAAAGGTGTTCAGACGTCGAGGGCTACTTTTGTTTCCGATGATAAAAACCCAACTGTTTCCACCGAAAAACATTTCAGGGGATCATTTGCAACGGTTTTCCAACATTTTTGAGTGAATTGCAGAACGTCAGATTTTTAGCAGAAATTGTGACCGCACGGCTTAGGGATTTTTTCAAAAAAAGTTGTTCAGACGTCGAGGGCTAATTCTGTTTCCGATGATAAAAACCCATCTGTTTCCACCGAAAAACATTTCAGGGGATCACTTGCAACAGTTTGCCAACATTTTTGAGGGAATTGCAGAACGTCAGATTTTTAGCAGAAATTGTGACCGCGCGGCTTAGGGACTTTTCAAAAAAAGGTGTTCAGACGTCGAGGGCTACTTTTGTTTCCGATGATAAAAACCCAACAGTTTCCACCGAAAAACATTTCAGGGGATCACTTGCAATGGTTTTCCAACATTTTTGAGTGAATTGCAGAACGTCAGATTTTTAGCAGAAATTGTGACCGCGCGGCTTAGGGATTTTTTCAAAAAAAGTTGTTCAGACGTCGAGGGCTAATTCTGTTTCCGATGATAAAAACCCATCTGTTTCCACTGAAAAATATTTCAGGGGATCACTTGCAACAGTTTGCCAACATTTTTGAGGGAATTGTAGAACGTCAGATTTTTAGCAGAAATTGTGACCGCGCGGCTTAGGGATTTTTTCAAAAAAAGTTGTTCAGACGTCGAGGGCTAATTCTGTTTCCGATGATAAAAACCCAACTGTTTCCACCGAAAAACATTTCAGGGGATCACTTGCAACGGTTTTCCAACATTTTTGAGTGAATTGCAGAACGTCAGATTTTTAGCAGAAATTGTGACCGCGCGGCTTGGGGATTTTTTCAAAAAAAGTTGTTCAGACGTCGAGGGCTCATTCTGTTTCCAATGATAAAAACCCATCTGTTTCCACCGAAAAAAATTTCAGGGGATTACTTGCAACGGTTTTCCAACATTTTTGAGTGAATTGCAGAACGTCAGATTTTTAGCAGAAATTGTGACCGCGCGGCTTAGGGATTTTTTCAAAAAAAGTTGTTCAGACGTCGAGGGCTAATTCTGTTTCCGATGATAAAAACCCATATGTTTCCACCGAAAATCATTTCAGGGGATCACTTGCAACACTTTGCCAACATTTTTGACTGAATTGCAGAATGTCAGATTTTTAGCAGAAATTGTGACCGCGCGGCTTAGGGATTTTTTCAAAAAAAGTTGTTCAGACGTCGAGGGCTAATTCTGTTTCCGATGATAAAAACCCAACTGTTTCCACCGAAAAACATTTCAGGGGATCATTTGCAACGGTTTTCCAACATTTTTGAGTGAATTGCAGAACGTCAGATTTTTAGCAGAAATTGTGACCGCACGGCTTAGGGATTTTTTCAAAAAAAGTTGTTCAGACTTCGAGGGCTAATTCTGTTTCCGATGATAAAAACCCATCTGTTTCCACCGAAAAACATTTCAGGGGATCACTTGCAACAGTTTGCCAACATTTTTGAGGGAATTGCAGAACGTCAGATTTTTAGCAGAAATTGTGACCGCGCGGCTTAGGGACTTTTCAAAAAAAGGTGTTCAGACGTCGAGGGCTACTTTTGTTTCCGATGATAAAAACCCAACAGTTTCCACCGAAAAACATTTCAGGGGATCACTTGCAACGGTTTTCCAACATTTTTGAGTGAATTGCAGAACGTCAGATTTTTAGCAGAAATTGTGACCGCGCGGCTTAGGGATTTTTTCAAAAAAAGTTGTTCAGACGTCGAGGGCTAATTCTGTTTCCGATGATAAAAACCCATCTGTTTCCACCGAAAAACATTTCAGGGGATCACTTGCAACGGTTTTCCAACATTTTTGAGTGAATTGCAGAACGTCAGATTTTTAGCAGAAATTGTGACCGCGCGGCTTGGGGATTTTTTCAAAAAAAGTTGTTCAGACGTCGAGGGCTAATTCTGTTTCCGATGATAAAAACCCATCTGTTTCCACCGAAAAACATTTCAGGGGATCACTTGCAACAGTTTGCCAACATTTTTGAGGGAATTGCAGAACGTCAGATTTTTAGCGGAAATTGTGACCGCGCGGCTTAGGGATTTTTTCAAAAAAAGTTGTTCAGACGTCGAGGGCTAACGTCAGATTTTTAGCAGAAATTGTGACCGCGCGGCTTAGGGATTTTTTCAAAAAAAGTTGTTCAGACGTCGAGGGCTAATTCTGTTTCCGATGATAAAAACCCATCTGTTTCCACCGAAAAACACTTCAGGGGATCACTTGCAACACTTTGCCAACATTTTTGAGTGAATTGCAGAATGTCAGATTTTTAGCAGAAATTGTGACCGCGCGGCTTAGGGATTTTTTCAAAAAAAGTTGTTCAGACGTCGAGGGCTAATTCTGTTTCCGATGATAAAAACCCATATGTTTCCACCGAAAATCATTTCAGGGGATCACTTGCAACACTTTGCCAACATTTTTGATTGAATTGCAGAATGTCAGATTTTTAGCAGAAATTGTGACCGCGCGGCTTAGGGATTTTTTCAAAAAAAGTTGTTCAGACGTCGAGGGCTAATTCTGTTTCCGATGATAAAAACCCATCTGTTTCCACCGAAAAACACTTCAGGGGATCACTTGCAACACTTTGCCAACATTTTTGAGGGAATTGCAGAAGGTCAGATTTTTAGCAGAAATTGTGACCGCGCAGCTTAGGGATTTTTTCAAAAAAAGTTGTTCAGACGTCGAGGGCTCATTCTGTTTCCCATGATAAAAACCCATCTGTTTCCACCGAAAAACATTTCAGGGGATCACTTGCAACAGTTTGCCAACATTTTTGAGTGAATTGCAGAATGTCAGATTTTTAGCAGAAATTGTGACCGCGCGGCTTAGGGATTTTTTCAAAAAAAGTTGTTCAGACGTCGAGGGCTAATTCTGTTTCCGATGATAAAAACCCATCTGTTTCCACCGAAAAACATTTCAGGGGATCACTTGCAACAGTTTGCCAACATTTTTGAGGGAGTTGCAGAACGTCAGATTTTTAGCAGAAATTGTGACCGCGCGGCTTGGGGATTTTTTCAAAAAAAGTTGTTCAGACGTCGAGGGCTAATTCTGTTTCCGATGATAAAAACCCATCTGTTTCCACCGAAAAACATTTCAGGGGATCACTTGCAACAGTTTGCCAACATTTTTGAGGGAATTGCAGAACGTCAGATTTTTAGCGGAAATTGTGACCGCGCGGCTTAGGGATTTTTTCAAAAAAAGTTGTTCAGACGTCGAGGGCTAACGTCAGATTTTTAGCAGAAATTGTGACCGCGCGGCTTAGGGATTTTTTCAAAAAAAGTTGTTCAGACGTCGAGGGCTAATTCTGTTTCCGATGATAAAAACCCATCTGTTTCCACCGAAAAACACTTCAGGGGATCACTTGCAACACTTTGCCAACATTTTTGAGTGAATTGCAGAATGTCAGATTTTTAGCAGAAATTGTGACCGCGCGGCTTAGGGATTTTTTCAAAAAAAGTTGTTCAGACGTCGAGGGCTAATTCTGTTTCCGATGATAAAAACCCATCGGTTTCCACCGAAAAACACTTCAGGGGATCACTTGCAACACTTTGCCAACATTTTTGAGGGAATTGCAGAAGGTCAGATTTTTAGCAGAAATTGTGACCGCGCAGCTTAGGGATTTTTTCAAAAAAAGTTGTTCAGACGTCGAGGGCTCATTCTGTTTCCCATGATAAAAACCCATCTGTTTCCACCGAAAAACATTTCAGGGGATCACTTGCAACAGTTTGCCAACATTTTTGAGTGAATTGCAGAATGTCAGATTTTTAGCAGAAATTGTGACCGCGCGGCTTAGGGATTTTTTCAAAAAAAGTTGTTCAGACGTCGAGGGCTAATTCTGTTTCCGATGATAAAAACCCATCTGTTTCCAACGAAAAACATTTCAGGGGATCACTTGCAACAGTTTGCCAACATTTTTGAGGGAATTGCAGAACGTCAGATTTTTAGCAGAAATTGTGACCGCGCGGCTTAGGGACTTTTCAAAAAAAGGTGTTCAGACGTCGAGGGCTACTTTTGTTTCCGATGATAAAAACCCAACTGTTTCCAGCGAAAAACATTTCAGGGGATCACTTGCAACGGTTTTCCAACATTTTTGAGTGAATTGCAGAACGTCAGATTTTTAGCAGAAATTGTGACCGCGCGGCTTAGGGATTTTTTCAAAAAAAGTTGTTCAGACGTCGAGGGCTAATTCTGTTTCCGATGATAAAAACCCATCTGTTTCCACCGAAAAACATTTCAGGGGATCACTTGCAACACTTTGCCAACATTTTTGAGGGAATTGCAGAACGTCAGATTTTTAGCAGAAATTGTGACCGCGCCGCTTAGGGATTTTTTCAAAAAAAGTTGTTCAGACGTCGAGGGCTAATTCTGTTTCCGATGATAAAAACCCATCTGTTTCCACCGAAAAACATTTCAGGGGATCACTTGCAACAGTTTGCCAACATTTTTGAGGGAATTGCAGAACGTCAGATTTTTAGCAGAAATTGTGACCGCGCGGCTTAGGGACTTTTCAAAAAAAGGTGTTCAGACGTCGAGGGCTACTTTTGTTTCCGATTATAAAAACCCAACTGTTTCCAGCGAAAAACATTTCAGGGGATCACTTGCAACGGTTTTCCAACATTTTTGAGTGAATTGCAGAACGTCAGATTTTTAGCAGAAATTGTGACCGCGCGGCTTAGGGATTTTTTCAAAAAAAGTTGTTCAGACGTCGAGGGCTAATTCTGTTTCCGATGATAAAAACCCATCTGTTTCCACCGAAAAACATTTCAGGGGATCACTTGCAACACTTTGCCAACATTTTTGAGGGAATTGCAGAACGTCAGATTTTTAGCAGAAATTGTGACCGCGCCGCTTAGGGATTTTCTCAAAAAAAGTTGTTCAGACGTCGAGGGCTAATTCTGTTTCCGATGATAAAAACCCATCTGTTTCCACCGAAAAACATTTCAGGGGATCACTTGCAACAGTTTGCCAACATTTTTGAGGGAGTTGCAGAACGTCAGATTTTTAGCAGAAATTGTGACCGCGCGGCTTGGGGATTTTTTCAAAAAAAGTTGTTCAGACGTCGAGGGCTAATTCTGTTTCCGATGATAAAAACCCATCTGTTTCCACCGAAAAACATTTCAGGGGATCACTTGCAACAGTTTGCCAACATTTTTGAGGGAATTGCAGAACGTCAGATTTTTAGCGGAAATTGTGACCGCGCGGCTTAGGGATTTTTTCAAAAAAAGTTGTTCAGACGTCGAGGGCTAACGTCAGATTTTTAGCAGAAATTGTGACCGCGCGGCTTAGGGATTTTTTCAAAAAAAGTTGTTCAGACGTCGAGGGCTAATTCTGTTTCCGATGATAAAAACCCATCTGTTTCCACCGAAAAACACTTCAGGGGATCACTTGCAACACTTTGCCAACATTTTTGAGTGAATTGCAGAATGTCAGATTTTTAGCAGAAATTGTGACCGCGCGGCTTAGGGATTTTTTCAAAAAAAGTTGTTCAGACGTCGAGGGCTAATTCTGTTTCCGATGATAAAAACCCATCGGTTTCCACCGAAAAACACTTCAGGGGATCACTTGCAACACTTTGCCAACATTTTTGAGGGAATTGCAGAAGGTCAGATTTTTAGCAGAAATTGTGACCGCGCAGCTTAGGGATTTTTTCAAAAAAAGTTGTTCAGACGTCGAGGGCTCATTCTGTTTCCCATGATAAAAACCCATCTGTTTCCACCGAAAAACATTTCAGGGGATCACTTGCAACAGTTTGCCAACATTTTTGAGTGAATTGCAGAATGTCAGATTTTTAGCAGAAATTGTGACCGCGCGGCTTAGGGATTTTTTCAAAAAAAGTTGTTCAGACGTCGAGGGCTAATTCTGTTTCCGATGATAAAAACCCATCTGTTTCCAACGAAAAACATTTCAGGGGATCACTTGCAACAGTTTGCCAACATTTTTGAGGGAATTGCAGAACGTCAGATTTTTAGCAGAAATTGTGACCGCGCGGCTTAGGGACTTTTCAAAAAAAGGTGTTCAGACGTCGAGGGCTACTTTTGTTTCCGATGATAAAAACCCAACTGTTTCCAGCGAAAAACATTTCAGGGGATCACTTGCAACGGTTTTCCAACATTTTTGAGTGAATTGCAGAACGTCAGATTTTTAGCAGAAATTGTGACCGCGCGGCTTAGGGATTTTTTCAAAAAAAGTTGTTCAGACGTCGAGGGCTAATTCTGTTTCCGATGATAAAAACCCATCTGTTTCCACCGAAAAACATTTCAGGGGATCACTTGCAACACTTTGCCAACATTTTTGAGGGAATTGCAGAACGTCAGATTTTTAGCAGAAATTGTGACCGCGCCGCTTAGGGATTTTTTCAAAAAAAGTTGTTCAGACGTCGAGGGCTAATTCTGTTTCCGATGATAAAAACCCATCTGTTTCCACCGAAAAACATTTCAGGGGATCACTTGCAACAGTTTGCCAACATTTTTGAGGGAATTGCAGAACGTCAGATTTTTAGCAGAAATTGTGACCGCGCGGCTTAGGGACTTTTCAAAAAAAGGTGTTCAGACGTCGAGGGCTACTTTTGTTTCCGATTATAAAAACCCAACTGTTTCCAGCGAAAAACATTTCAGGGGATCACTTGCAACGGTTTTCCAACATTTTTGAGTGAATTGCAGAACGTCAGATTTTTAGCAGAAATTGTGACCGCGCGGCTTAGGGATTTTTTCAAAAAAAGTTGTTCAGACGTCGAGGGCTAATTCTGTTTCCGATGATAAAAACCCATCTGTTTCCACCGAAAAACATTTCAGGGGATCACTTGCAACACTTTGCCAACATTTTTGAGGGAATTGCAGAACGTCAGATTTTTAGCAGAAATTGTGACCGCGCCGCTTAGGGATTTTCTCAAAAAAAGTTGTTCAGACGTCGAGGGCTAATTCTGTTTCCGATGATAAAAACCCATCTGTTTCCACCGAAAAACACTTCAGGGGATCACTTGCAACACTTTGCCAACATTTTTGAGGGAATTGCAGAACGTCAGATTTTTAGCAGAAATTGTGACCGCGCGGCTTAGGGATTTTTTCAAAAAAAGTTGTTCAGACGTCGAGGGCTCATTCTGTTTCCAATGATAAAAACCCATCTGTTTCCACCGAAAAACATTTCAGGGGATCACTTGCAACAGTTTGCCAACATTTTTGAGTGAATTGCAGAATGTCAGATTTTTAGCAGAAATTGTGACCGCGCGGCTTAGGGATTTTTTTCAAAAAAGTTGTTCAGACGTCGAGGGCTAATTCTGTTTGCGATGATAAAAACCCATATGTTTCCACCGAAAATCATTTCAGGGGATCACTTGCAACACTTTGCCAACATTTTTGATTGAATTGCAGAATGTCAGATTTTTAGCAGAAATTGTGACCGCGCGGCTTAGGGATTTTTTCAAAAAAAGTTGTTCAGACGTCGAGGGCTAATTCTGTTTCCGATGATAAAAACCCATCTGTTTCCACCGAAAAACACTTCAGGGGATCACTTGCAACACTTTGCCAACATTTTTGAGGGAATTGCAGAAGGTCAGATTTTTAGCAGAAATTGTGACCGCGCGGCTTAGGGATTTTTTCAAAAAAGTTGTTCAGACGTCGAGGGCTAATTCTGTTTCCCATGATAAAAACCCATCTGTTTCCACCGAAAAACACTTCAGGGGATCACTTGCAACACTTTGCCAACATTTTTGAGTGAATTGCAGAATGTCAGATTTTTAGCAGAAATTGTGACCGCGCGGCTTAGGGATTTTTTCAAAAAAAGTTGTTCAGACGTCGAGGGCTAATTCTGTTTCCGATGATAAAAACCCATATGTTTCCACCGAAAATCATTTCAGGGGATCACTTGCAACACTTTGCCAACATTTTTGATTGAATTGCAGAATGTCAGATTTTTAGCAGAAATTGTGACCGCGCGGCTTAGGGATTTTTTCAAAAAAAGTTGTTCAGACGTCGAGGGCTAATTCTGTTTCCGATGATAAAAACCCATCTGTTTCCACCGAAAAACACTTCAGGAGATCACTTGCAACACTTTGCCAAGATTTTGAGGGAATTGCAGAAGGTCAGATTTTTAGCAGAAATTGTGACCGCGCGACTTAGGGATTTTTTCAAAAAAAGTTGTTCAGACGTCAAGGGCTCATTCTGTTTCCCATGATAAAAACCCATCTGTTTCCACCGAAAAACATTTCAGGGGATCACTTGCAACAGTTTGCCAACATTTTTGAGTGAATTGCAGAACGTCAGATTTTTAGCAGAAATTGTGACCGCGCGGCTTAGGGATTTTTTCAAAAAAAGTTGTTCAGACGTCGAGGGCTAATTCTGTTTCCGATGATAAAAACCCATCTGTTTCCACCGAAAAACATTTCAGGGGATCACTTGCAACACTTTGCCAACATTTTTGAGGGAATTGCAGAACGTCAGATTTTTAGCAGAAATTGTGACCGCGCGGCTTAGGGACTTTTCAAAAAAAGGTGTTCAGACGTCGAGGGCTACTTTTGTTTCCGATGATAAAAACCCATCTGTTTCCACCGAAAAACACTTCAGGGGATCACTTGCAACACTTTGCCAACATTTTTGAGGGAATTGCAGAACGTCAGATTTTTAGCAGAAATTGTGACCGCGCGGCTTAGGGATTTTTTCAAAAAAAGTTGTTCAGACGTCGAGGGCTCATTCTGTTTCCAATGATAAAAACCCATCTGTTTCCACCGAAAAACATTTCAGGGGATCACTTGCAACAGTTTGCCAACATTTTTGAGTGAATTGCAGAATGTCAGATTTTTAGCAGAAATTGTGACCGCGCGGCTTAGGGATTTTTTTCAAAAAAGTTGTTCAGACGTCGAGGGCTAATTCTGTTTCCGATGCTAAAAACCCATCTGTTTCCACCGAAAAACATTTCAGGGGATCACTTGCAACACTTTGCCAACATTTTTGAGGGAATTGCAGAACGTCAGATTTTTAGCAGAAATTGTGACCGCGCCGCTTAGGGATTTTCTCAAAAAAAGTTGTTCAGACGTCGAGGGCTAATTCTGTTTCCGATGATAAAAACCCATCTGTTCCCACCGAAAAACCTTTCAGGGGATCGTTTGCAACAGTTTGGGACCATTTGTGAATGAATTGAAGAACATCAGATTTTTAGCAGAAATTGTGAGCGCGCGGCTTAGGGATTTTTTCAAAAAAAGTTTTTCAGACGTCGAAGGCTAATTCTGTTTCCGATGATAAAAACCCATCTGTTTCCACCGAAAAACATTTCAGGGGATCATTTGCAACAGTTTCCAACGTTTTTGAGGGAATTGCAGAACGTCAGATTTTTAGCAGAAATTGTGACCGCGCGGCTTAGGGATTGTTTCAAAAAAAGTTGTTCAGACGTCGAGGGATAATTCTGTTTCCGATGATAAAAACCCATCTGTTTCCACCGAAAAACATTTTAGGGGATCACTTGCAACGGTTTTCCAACATTTTTGAGTGAATTGCAGAACGTCAGATTTTTAGCAGAAATTGTGACCGCGCGGCTTAGGGATTTTTTCAAAAAAAGTTTTTCAGATGTCGAAGGCTAATTCTGTTTCCGATGATAAAAACCCATCTGTTTCCACCGAAAAACCTTTCAGGGGATCGTTTGCAACAGTTTGGGACCATTTGTGAATGAATTGAAGAACGTCAGATTTTTAGCAGAAATTGTGACCGCGCGGCTTAGGGATTTTTTTCAAAAAAGTTGTTCAGACGTCGAGGGCTAATTCTGTTTCCGATGATAAAAACCCATCTGTTTCCACCGAAAAACATTTCAGGGGATCACTTGCAACAGTTTGCCAACATTTTTGAGGGAATTGCAGAACGTCAGATTTTTAGCGGAAATTGTGACCGCGAAGCTTAGGGATTTTTTCAAAAAAAGTTGTTCAGACGTCGAGGGGTAACGTCAGATTTTTAGCAGAAATTGTGACCGCGCGGCTTAGGGATTTTTTCAAAAAAAGTTGTTCAGACGTCGAGGGCTAATTCTGTTTCCGATGATAAAAACCCATCTGTTTCCACCGAAAAACACTTCAGGGGATCACTTGCAACACTTTGCCAACATTTTTGAGTGAATTGCAGAATGTCAGATTTTTAGCAGAAATTGTGACCGCGCGGCTTAGGGATTTTTTCAAAAAAAGTTGTTCAGACGTCGAGGGCTCATTCTGTTTCCCATGATAAAAACCCATCTGTTTCCACCGAAAAACATTTCAGGGGATCACTTGCAACAGTTTGCCAACATTTTTGAGTGAATTGCAGAATGTCAGATTTTTAGCAGAAATTGTGACCGCACGGCTTAGGGATTTTATCAAAAAAAGTTGTTCAGACGTCGAGGGCTAATTCTGTTTCCGATGATAAAAACCCATCTGTTTCCACCGAAAAACATTTCAGGGGATCACTTGCAACAGTTTGCCAACATTTTTGAGGGAATTGCAGAACGTCAGATTTTTAGCAGAAATTGTGACCGCGCGGCTTAGGGACTTTTCAAAAAAAGGTGTTCAGATGTCGAGGGCTACTTTTGTTTCCGATGATAAAAACCCAACTGTTTCCACCGAAAAACATTTCAGGGGATCACTTGCAACGGTTTTCCAACATTTTTGAGTGAATTGCAGAACGTCAGATTTTTAGCAGAAATTGTGACCGCGCGGCTTAGGGATTTTTTCAAAAAAAGTTGTTCAGACGTCGAGGGCTAATTCTGTTTCCGATGATAAAAACCCATCTGTTTCCACCGAAAAATATTTCAGGGGATCACTTGCAACAGTTTGCCAACATTTTTGAGTGAATTGCAGAACGTCAGATTTTTAGCGGAAATTGTGACCGCGCGGCTTAGGGATTTTTTCAAAAAAAGTTGTTCAGACGTCGAGGGCTAACGTCAGATTTTTAGCAGAAATTGTGACCGCGCGGCTTAGGGATTTTTTCAAAAAAAGTTGTTCAGACGTCGAGGGCTAATTCTGTTTCCGATGATAAAAACCCATCTGTTTCCACCGAAAAACATTTCAGGGGATCACTTGCAACAGTTTGCCAACATTTTTGAGGGAATTGCAGAACGTCAGATTTTTAGCAGAAATTGTGACCGCGCGGCTTAGGGATTTTTTCAAAAAAAGTTGTTCAGACGTCGAGGGCTAACGTCAGATGTTGAGCAGAAATTGTGACCGCGCGGCTTAGGGATTTTTTCAAAAAAAGTTGTTCAGACGTCGAGGGCTAATTCTGTTTCCGATGATAAAAACCCATCTGTTTCCACCGAAAAGCACTTCAGGGGATCACTTGCAACACTTTGCCAACATTTTTGAGTGAATTGCAGAATGTCAGATTTTTTGCAGAAATTGTGACCGCGCGGCTTAGGGATTTTTTCAAAAAAAGTTGTTCAGACGTCGAGGGCTAATTCTGTTTCCGATGATAAAAACCCATATGTTTCCACCGAAAATCATTTCAGGGGATCACTTGCAACACTTTGCCAACATTTTTGACTGAATTGCAGAATGTCAGATTTTTAGCAGAAATTGTGACCGCGCGGCTTAGGGATTTTTTCAAAAAAAGTTGTTCAGACGTCGAGGGCTAATTCTGTTTCCGATGATAAAAACCCATCTGTTTCCACCGAAAAACACTTCAGGGGATCACTTGCAACACTTTGCCAACATTTTTGAGGGAATTGCAGAAGGTCAGATTTTTAGCAGAAATTGTGACCGCGCAGCTTAGGGATTTTTTCAAAAAAAGTTGTTCAGACGTCAAGGGCTCATTCTGTTTCCCATGATAAAAACCCATCTGTTTCCACCGAAAAACATTTCAGGGGATCACTTGCAACAGTTTGCCAACATTTTTGAGTGAATTGCAGAATGTCAGATTTTTAGCAGAAATTGTGACCGCGCGGCTTAGGGATTTTTTCAAAAAAAGTTGTTCAGACGTCGAGGGCTAATTCTGTTTCCGATGATAAAAACCCATCTGTTTCCACCGAAAAACATTTCAGGGGATCACTTGCAACACTTTGCCAACATTTTTGAGGGAATTGCAGAACGTCAGATTTTTAGCAGAAATTGTGACCGCGCGGCTTAGGGATTTTTTCAAAAAAAGTTGTTCAGACGTCAAGGGCTAATTCTGTTTCCGATGATAAAAACCCATCTGTTTCCACCGAAAAACACTTCAGGGGATCACTTGCAACACTTTGCCAACATTTTTGAGGGAATTGCAGAACGTCAGATTTTTAGCAGAAATTGTGACCGCGCGGCTTAGGGATTTTTTCAAAAAAAGTTGTTCAGACGTCGAGGGCTCATTCTGTTTCCAATGATAAAAACCCATCTGTTTCCACCGAAAAACATTTCAGGGGATCACTTGCAACAGTTTGCCAACATTTTTGAGTGAATTGCAGAATGTCAGATTTTTAGCAGAAATTGTGACCGCGCGGCTTAGGGATTTTTTTCAAAAAAGTTGTTCAGACGTCGAGGGCTAATTCTGTTTCCGATGATAAAAACCCATATGTTTCCACCGAAAATCATTTCAGGGGATCACTTGCAACACTTTGCCAACATTTTTGATTGAATTGCAGAATGTCAGATTTTTAGCAGAAATTGTGACCGCGCGGCTTAGGGATTTTTTCAAAAAAAGTTGTTCAGACGTCGAGGGCTAATTCTGTTTCCGATGATAAAAACCCATCTGTTTCCACCGAAAAACACTTCAGGGGATCACTTGCAACACTTTGCCAACATTTTTGAGGGAATTGCAGAAGGTCAGATTTTTAGCAGAAATTGTGACCGCGCAGCTTAGGGATTTTTTCAAAAAAAGTTGTTCAGACGTCGAGGGCTAACGTCAGATTTTTAGCAGAAATTGTGACCGCGCGGCTTAGGGATTTTTTCAAAAAAGTTGTTCAGACGTCGAGGGCTAATTCTGTTTCCGATGATAAAAACCCATCTGTTTCCACCGAAAAACACTTCAGGGGATCACTTGCAACACTTTGCCAACATTTTTGAGTGAATTGCAGAATGTCAGATTTTTAGCAGAAATTGTGACCGCGCGGCTTAGGGATTTTTTCAAAAAAAGTTGTTCAGACGTCGAGTGCTAATTCTGTTTCCGATGATAAAAACCCATATGTTTCCACCGAAAATCATTTCAGGGGATCACTTGCAACACTTTGCCAACATTTTTGATTGAATTGCAGAATGTCAGATTTTTAGCAGAAATTGTGACCGCGCGGCTTAGGGATTTTTTCAAAAAAAGTTGTTCAGACGTCGAGGGCTAATTCTGTTTCCGATGATAAAAACCCAACTGTTTCCACCGAAAAACATTTCAGGGGATCACTTGCAACGGTTTTCCAACATTTTTGAGTGAATTGCAGAACGTCAGATTTTTAGCAGAAATTGTGACCGCGCGGCTTAGGGATTTTTTCAAAAAAAGTTGTTCAGACGTCGAGGGCTAATTCTGTTTCCGATGATAAAAACCCATATGTTTCCACCGAAAATCATTTCAGGGGATCACTTGCAACACTTTGCCAACATTTTTGATTGAATTGCAGAATGTCAGATTTTTAGCAGAAATTGTGACCGCGCGGCTTAGGGATTTTTTCAAAAAAAGTTGTTCAGACGTCGAGGGCTAATTCTGTTTCCGATGATAAAAACCCAACTGTTTCCACCGAAAAACATTTCAGGGGATCACTTGCAACGGTTTTCCAACATTTTTGAGTGAATTGCAGAACGTCAGATTTTTAGCAGAAATTGTGACCGCGCGGCTTAGGGATTTTTTCAAAAAAAGTTGTTCAGACGTCGAGGGCTAATTCTGTTTCCGATGATAAAAACCCATCTGTTTCCACCGAAAAACATTTCAGGGGATCACTTGCAACAGTTTGCCAACATTTTTGAGGGAATTGCAGAACGTCAGATTTTTAGCAGAAATTGTGACCGCGCGGCTTAGGGACTTTTCAAAAAAAGGTGTTCAGACGTCGAGGGCTACTTTTGTTTCCGATGATAAAAACCCAACAGTTTCCACCGAAAAACATTTCAGGGGATCACTTGCAACGGTTTTCCAACATTTTTGAGTGAATTGCAGAACGTCATATTTTTAGCAGAAATTGTGACCGCGCGGCTTGGGGATTTTTTCAAAAAAAGTTGTTCAGACGTCGAGGGCTAATTCTGTTTCCGATGATAAAAACCCATCTGTTTCCACCGAAAAACATTTCAGGGGATCACTTGCAACAGTTTGCCAACATTTTTGAGGGAATTGCAGAACGTCAGATTTTTAGCGGAAATTGTGACCGCGCGGCTTAGGGATTTTTTCAAAAAAAGTTGTTCAGACGTCGAGGGCTAACGTCAGATTTTTAGCAGAAATTGTGACCGCGCGGCTTAGGGATTTTTTCAAAAAAGTTGTTCAGACGTCGAGGGCTAATTCTGTTTCCGATGATAAAAACCCATCTGTTTCCACCGAAAAACACTTCAGGGGATCACTTGCAACACTTTGCCAACATTTTTGAGTGAATTGCAGAATGTCAGATTTTTAGCAGAAATTGTGACCGCGCGGCTTAGGGATTTTTTCAAAAAAAGTTGTTCAGACGTCGAGGGCTAATTCTGTTTCCGATGATAAAAACCCATATGTTTCCACCGAAAATCATTTCAGGGGATCACTTGCAACACTTTGCCAACATTTTTGATTGAATTGCAGAATGTCAGATTTTTAGCAGAAATTGTGACCGCGCGGCTTAGGGATTTTTTCAAAAAAAGTTGTTCAGACGTCGAGGGCTAATTCTGTTTCCGATGATAAAAACCCAACTGTTTCCACCGAAAAACATTTCAGGGGATCACTTGCAACGGTTTTCCAACATTTTTGAGTGAATTGCAGAACGTCAGATTTTTAGCAGAAATTGTGACCGCGCGGCTTAGGGATTTTTTCAAAAAAAGTTGTTCAGACGTCGAGGGCTAATTCTGTTTCCGATGATAAAAACCCATCTGTTTCCACCGAAAAACATTTCAGGGGATCACTTGCAACACTTTGCCAACATTTTTGAGGGAATTGCAGAACGTCAGATTTTTAGCAGAAATTGTGACCGCGCCGCTTAGGGATTTTCTCAAAAAAAGTTGTTCAGACGTCGAGGGCTCATTCTGTTTCCAATGATAAAAACCCATCTGTTTCCACCGAAAAACATTTCAGGGGATCACTTGCAACAGTTTGCCAACATTTTTGAGTGAATTGCAGAATGTCAGATTTTTAGCAGAAATTGTGACCGCGCGGCTTAGGGATTTTTTTCAAAAAAGTTGTTCAGACGTCGAGGGCTAATTCTGTTTCCGATGCTAAAAACCCATCTGTTTCCACCGAAAAACATTTCAGGGGATCACTTGCAACACTTTGCCAACATTTTTGAGGGAATTGCAGAACGTCAGATTTTTAGCAGAAATTGTGACCGCGCCGCTTAGGGATTTTCTCAAAAAAAGTTGTTCAGACGTCGAGGGCTAATTCTGTTTCCGATGATAAAAACCCATCTGTTTCCACCGAAAAATATTTCAGGGGATCACTTGCAACAGTTTGCCAACATTTTTGAGGGAATTGCAGAACGTCAGATTTTTAGCAGAAATTGTGACCGCGCGGCTTAGGGATTTTTTCAAAAAAAGTTGTTCAGACGTCGAGGGCTAATTCTGTTTCCGATGATAAAAACCCAACTGTTTCCACCGAAAAACATTTCAGGGGATCACTTGCAACGGTTTTCCAACATTTTTGAGTGAATTGCAGAACGTCAGATTTTTAGCAGAAATTGTGACCGCGCGGCTTAGGGATTTTTTCAAAAAAAGTTGTTCAGACGTCGAGGGCTAATTCTGTTTCCGATGATAAAAACCCATCTGTTTCCACCGAAAAACATTTCAGGGGATCACTTGCAACAGTTTGCCAACATTTTTGAGGGAATTGCAGAACGTCAGATTTTTAGCAGAAATTGTGACCGCGCGGCTTAGGGACTTTTCAAAAAAAGGTGTTCAGACGTCGAGGGCTACTTTTGTTTCCGATGATAAAAACCCAACAGTTTCCACCGAAAAACATTTCAGGGGATCACTTGCAACGGTTTTCCAACATTTTTGAGTGAATTGCAGAACGTCAGATTTTTAGCAGAAATTGTGACCGCGCGGCTTGGGGATTTTTTCAAAAAAAGTTGTTCAGACGTCGAGGGCTAATTCTGTTTCCGATGATAAAAACCCATCTGTTTCCACCGAAAAACATTTCAGGGGATCACTTGCAACAGTTTGCCAACATTTTTGAGGGAATTGCAGAACGTCAGATTTTTAGCGGAAATTGTGACCGCGCGGCTTAGGGATTTTTTCAAAAAAAGTTGTTCAGACGTCGAGGGCTAACGTCAGATTTTTAGCAGAAATTGTGACCGCGCGGCTTAGGGATTTTTTCAAAAAAGTTGTTCAGACGTCGAGGGCTAATTCTGTTTCCGATGATAAAAACCCATCTGTTTCCACCGAAAAACACTTCAGGGGATCACTTGCAACACTTTGCCAACATTTTTGAGTGAATTGCAGAATGTCAGATTTTTAGCAGAAATTGTGACCGCGCGGCTTAGGGATTTTTTCAAAAAAAGTTGTTCAGACGTCGAGGGCTAATTCTGTTTCCGATGATAAAAACCCATATGTTTCCACCGAAAATCATTTCAGGGGATCACTTGCAACACTTTGCCAACATTTTTGATTGAATTGCAGAATGTCAGATTTTTAGCAGAAATTGTGACCGCGCGGCTTAGGGATTTTTTCAAAAAAAGTTGTTCAGACGTCGAGGGCTAATTCTGTTTCCGATGATAAAAACCCATCTGTTTCCACCGAAAAACACTTCAGGGGATCACTTGCAACACTTTGCCAACATTTTTGAGGGAATTGCAGAAGGTCAGATTTTTAGCAGAAATTGTGACCGCGCAGCTTAGGGATTTTTTCAAAAAAAGTTGTTCAGACGTCAAGGGCTCATTCTGTTTCCCATGATAAAAACCCATCTGTTTCCACCGAAAAACATTTCAGGGGATCACTTGCAACAGTTTGCCAACATTTTTGAGTGAATTGCAGAATGTCAGATTTTTAGCAGAAATTGTGACCGCGCGGCTTAGGGATTTTTTCAAAAAAAGTTGTTCAGACGTCGAGGGCTAATTCTGTTTCCGATGATAAAAACCCATCTGTTTCCACCGAAAAACATTTCAGGGGATCACTTGCAACAGTTTGCCAACATTTTTGAGGGAATTGCAGAACGTCAGATTTTTAGCAGAAATTGTGACCGCGCGGCTTAGGGACTTTTCAAAAAAAGGTGTTCAGACGTCGAGGGCTACTTTTGTTTCCGATGATAAAAACCCAACTGTTTCCACTGAAAAACATTTCAGGGGATCACTTGCAACGGTTTTCCAACATTTTTGAGTGAATTGCAGAACGTCAGATTTTTAGCAGAAATTGTGACCGCGCGGCTTAGGGATTTTTTCAAAAAAAGTTGTTCAGACGTCGAGGGCTAATTCTGTTTCCGATGATAAAAACCCATCTGTTTCCACCGAAAAACATTTCAGGGGATCACTTGCAACACTTTGCCAACATTTTTGAGGGAATTGCAGAACGTCAGATTTTTAGCAGAAATTGTGACCGCGCCGCTTAGGGATTTTCTCAAAAAAAGTTGTTCAGACGTCGAGGGCTAATTCTGTTTCCGATGATAAAAACCCATCTGTTTCCACCGAAAAACACTTCAGGGGATCACTTGCAACACTTTGCCAACATTTTTGAGGGAATTGCAGAACGTCAGATTTTTAGCAGAAATTGTGACCGCGCGGCTTAGGGATTTTTTCAAAAAAAGTTGTTCAGACGTCGAGGGCTCATTCTGTTTCCAATGATAAAAACCCATCTGTTTCCACCGAAAAACATTTCAGGGGATCACTTGCAACAGTTTGCCAACATTTTTGAGTGAATTGCAGAATGTCAGATTTTTAGCAGAAATTGTGACCGCGCGGCTTAGGGATTTTTTTCAAAAAAGTTGTTCAGACGTCGAGGGCTAATTGTGTTTCCGATGCTAAAAACCCATCTGTTTCCACCGAAAAACATTTCAGGGGATCACTTGCAACACTTTGCCAACATTTTTGAGGGAATTGCAGAACGTCAGATTTTTTGCAGAAATTGTGACCGCGCCGCTTAGGGATTTTCTCAAAAAAAGTTGTTCAGACGTCGAGGGCTAATTCTGTTTCCGATGATAAAAACCCATCTGTTCCCACCGAAAAACCTTTCAGGGGATCGTTTGCAACAGTTTGGGACCATTTGTGAATGAATTGAAGAACGTCAGATTTTTAGCAGAAATTGTGACCGCGCGGCTTAGGGATTTTTTCAAAAAAAGTTTTTCAGACGTCGAAGGCTAATCCTGTTTCCGATGATAAAAACCCATCTGTTTCCACCGAAAAACCTTTCAGGGGATCGTTTGCAACAGTTTGGGACCATTTGTGAATGAATTGAAGAACGTCAGATTTTTAGCAGAAATTGTGACCGCGCGGCTTAGGGATTTTTTTCAAAAAAGTTGTTCAGACGTCGAGGGCTAATTCTGTTTCCGATGATAAAAACCCATCTGTTTCCACCGAAAAACATTTCAGGGGATCACTTGCAACAGTTTGCCAACATTTTTGAGGGAATTGCAGAACGTCAGATTTTTAGCGGAAATTGTGACCGCGCGGCTTAGGGATTTTTTCAAAAAAAGTTGTTCAGACGTCGAGGGCTAACGTCAGATTTTTAGCAGAAATTGTGACCGCGCGGCTTAGGGATTTTTTCAAAAAAAGTTGTTCAGACGTCGAGGGCTAATTCTGTTTCCGATGATAAAAACCCATCTGTTTCCACCGAAAAACACTTCAGGGGATCACTTGCAACACTTTGCCAACATTTTTGAGTGAATTGCAGAATGTCAGATTTTTAGCAGAAATTGTGACCGCGCGGCTTAGGGATTTTTTCAAAAAAAGTTGTTCAGACGTCGAGGGCTCATTCTGTTTCCCATGATAAAAACCCATCTGTTTCCACCGAAAAACATTTCAGGGGATCACTTGCAACAGTTTGCCAACATTTTTGAGTGAATTGCAGAATGTCAGATTTTTAGCAGAAATTGTGACCGCGCGGCTTAGGGATTTTTTCAAAAAAAGTTGTTCAGACGTCGAGGGCTAATGCTGTTTCCGATGATAAAAACCCATCTGTTTCCACCGAAAAACATTTCAGGGGATCACTTGCAACAGTTTGCCAACATTTTTGAGGGAATTGCAGAACGTCAGATTTTTAGCAGAAATTGTGACCGCGCGGCTTAGGGACTTTTCAAAAAAAGGTGTTCAGACGTCGAGGGCTACTTTTGTTTCCGATGATAAAAACCCAACTGTTTCCACCGAAAAACATTTCAGGGGATCACTTGCAACGGTTTTCCAACATTTTTGAGTGAATTGCAGAACGTCAGATTTTTAGCAGAAATTGTGACCGCGCGGCTTAGGGATTTTTTCAAAAAAAGTTGTTCAGACGTCGAGGGCTAATTCTGTTTCCGATGATAAAAACCCATCTGTTTCCACCGAAAAATATTTCAGGGGATCACTTGCAACAGTTTGCCAACATTTTTGAGTGAATTGCAGAACGTCAGATTTTTAGCGGAAATTGTGACCGCGCGGCTTAGGGATTTTTTCAAAAAAAGTTGTTCAGACGTCGAGGGCTAACGTCAGATTTTTAGCAGAAATTGTGACCGCGCGGCTTAGGGATTTTTTCAAAAAAAGTTGTTCAGACGTCGAGGGCTAATTCTGTTTCCGATGATAAAAACCCATCTGTTTCCACCGAAAAACATTTCAGGGGATCACTTGCAACAGTTTGCCAACATTTTTGAGGGAATTGCAGAACGTCAGATTTTTAGCGGAAATTGTGACCGCGCGGCTTAGGGATTTTTTCAAAAAAAGTTGTTCAGACGTCGAGGGCTAACGTCAGATTTTTAGCAGAAATTGTGACCGCGCGGCTTAGGGATTTTTTCAAAAAAAGTTGTTCAGACGTCGAGGGCTAATTCTGTTTCCGATGATAAAAACCCATATGTTTCCACCGAAAATCATTTCAGGGGATCACTTGCAACACTTTGCCAACATTTTTGACTGAATTGCAGAATGTCAGATTTTTAGCAGAAATTGTGACCGCGCGGCTTAGGGATTTTTTCAAAAAAAGTTGTTCAGACGTCGAGGGCTAATTCTGTTTCCGATGATAAAAACCCATCTGTTTCCACCGAAAAACACTTCAGGGGATCACTTGCAACACTTTGCCAACATTTTTGAGGGAATTGCAGAACGTCAGATTTTTAGCAGAAATTGTGACCGCGCAGCTTAGGGATTTTTTCAAAAAAAGTTGTTCAGACGTCAAGGGCTCATTCTGTTTCCCATGATAAAAACCCATCTGTTTCCACCGAAAAACATTTCAGGGGATCACTTGCAACAGTTTGCCAACATTTTTGAGTGAATTGCAGAATGTCAGATTTTTAGCAGAAATTGTGACCGCGCGGCTTAGGGATTTTTTCAAAAAAAGTTGTTCAGACGTCGAGGGCTAATTCTGTTTCCGATGATAAAAACCCATCTGTTTCCACCGAAAAACATTTCAGGGGATCACTTGCAACAGTTTGCCAACATTTTGGAGGGAATTGCAGAACGTCAGATTTTTAGCAGAAATTGTGACCGCGCGGCTTAGGGACTTTTCAAAAAAAGTTGTTCAGACGTCGAGGGCTACTTTTGTTTCCGATGATAAAAACCCAACTGTTTCCACTGAAAAACATTTCAGGGGATCACTTGCAACGGTTTTCCAACATTTTTGAGTGAATTGCAGAACGTCAGATTTTAGGCAGAAATTGTGACCGCGCGGCTTAGGGATTTTTTCAAAAAAAGTTGTTCAGACGTCGAGGGCTAATTCTGTTTCCGATGATAAAAACCCATCTGTTTCCACCGAAAAACATTTCAGGGGATCACTTGCAACAGTTTGCCAACATTTTTGAGGGAATTGCAGAACGTCAGATTTTTAGCAGAAATTGTGACCGCGCGGCTTAGGGACTTTTCAAAAAAAGGTGTTCAGACGTCGAGGGCTACTTTTGTTTCCGATGATAAAAACCCAACAGTTTCCACCGAAAAACATTTCAGGGGATCACTTGCAACGGTTTTCCAACATTTTTGAGTGAATTGCAGAACGTCAGATTTTTAGCAGAAATTGTGACCGCGCGGCTTGGGGATTTTTTCAAAAAAAGTTGTTCAGACGTCGAGGGCTAATTCTGTTTCCGATGATAAAAACCCATCTGTTTCCACCGAAAAACATTTCAGGGGATCACTTGCAACAGTTTGCCAACATTTTTGAGGGAATTGCAGAACGTCAGATTTTTAGCGGAAATTGTGACCGCGCGGCTTAGGGATTTTTTCAAAAAAAGTTGTTCAGACGTCGAGGGCTAACGTCAGATTTTTAGCAGAAATTGTGACCGCGCGGCTTAGGGATTTTTTCAAAAAAGTTGTTCAGACGTCGAGGGCTAATTCTGTTTCCGATGATAAAAACCCATCTGTTTCCACCGAAAAACACTTCAGGGGATCACTTGCAACACTTTGCCAACATTTTTGAGTGAATTGCAGAATGTCAGATTTTTAGCAGAAATTGTGACCGCGCGGCTTAGGGATTTTTTCAAAAAAAGTTGTTCAGACGTTGAGGGCTAATTCTGTTTCCGATGATAAAAACCCATATGTTTCCACCGAAAATCATTTCAGGGGATCACTTGCAACACTTTGCCAACATTTTTGATTGAATTGCAGAATGTCAGATTTTTAGCAGAAATTGTGACCGCGCGGCTTAGGGATTTTTTCAAAAAAAGTTGTTCAGACGTCGAGGGCTAATTCTGTTTCCGATGATAAAAACCCAACTGTTTCCACCGAAAAACATTTCAGGGGATCACTTGCAACGGTTTTCCAACATTTTTGAGTGAATTGCAGAACGTCAGATTTTTAGCAGAAATTGTGACCGCGCGGCTTAGGGATTTTTTCAAAAAAAGTTGTTCAGACGTCGAGGGCTAATTCTGTTTCCGATGATAAAAACCCATCTGTTTCCACCGAAAAACATTTCAGGGGATCACTTGCAACACTTTGCCAACATTTTTGAGGGAATTGCAGAACGTCAGATTTTTAGCAGAAATTGTGACCGCGCCGCTTAGGGATTTTCTCAAAAAAAGTTGTTCAGACGTCGAGGGCTCATTCTGTTTCCAATGATAAAAACCCATCTGTTTCCACCGAAAAACATTTCAGGGGATCACTTGCAACAGTTTGCCAACATTTTTGAGTGAATTGCAGAATGTCAGATTTTTAGCAGAAATTGTGACCGCGCGGCTTAGGGATTTTTTTCAAAAAAGTTGTTCAGACGTCGAGGGCTAATTCTGTTTCCGATGCTAAAAACCCATCTGTTTCCACCGAAAAACATTTCAGGGGATCACTTGCAACACTTTGCCAACATTTTTGAGGGAATTGCAGAACGTCAGATTTTTAGCAGAAATTGTGACCGCGCCGCTTAGGGATTTTCTCAAAAAAAGTTGTTCAGACGTCGAGGGCTAATTCTGTTTCCGATGTAAAAAACCCATCTGTTTCCACCGAAAAATATTTCAGGGGATCACTTGCAACAGTTTGCCAACATTTTTGAGGGAATTGCAGAACGTCAGATTTTTAGCAGAAATTGTGACCGCGCGGCTTAGGG
This sequence comes from Podarcis bocagei, assembly GCF_964188305.1. Taxonomy (NCBI): domain Eukaryota; kingdom Metazoa; phylum Chordata; class Lepidosauria; order Squamata; family Lacertidae; genus Podarcis; species Podarcis bocagei. Next base: position 139,824 of record NW_027670334.1, read on the forward strand.
ATTTTTTCAAAAAAAGTTGTTCAGACGTCGAGGGCTAATTCTGTTTCCGATGATAAAAACCCAACTGTTTCCACCGAAAAACATTTCAGGGGATCACTTGCAACGGTTTTCCAACATTTTTGAGTGAATTGCAGAACGTCAGATTTTTAGCAGAAATTGTGACCGCGCGGCTTAGGGATTTTTTCAAAAAAAGTTGTTCAGACGTCGAGGGCTAATTCTGTTTCCGATGATAAAAACCCATCTGTTTCCACCGAAAAACATTTCAGGGGATCACTTGCAACAGTTTGCCAACATTTTTGAGGGAATTGCAGAACGTCAGATTTTTAGCAGAAATTGTGACCGCGCGGCTTAGGGACTTTTCAAAAAAAGGTGTTCAGACGTCGAGGGCTACTTTTGTTTCCGATGATAAAAACCCAACAGTTTCCACCGAAAAACATTTCAGGGGATCACTTGCAACGGTTTTCCAACATTTTTGAGTGAATTGCAGAACGTCAGATTTTTAGCAGAAATTGTGACCGCGCGGCTTGGGGATTTTTTCAAAAAAAGTTGTTCAGACGTCGAGGGCTAATTCTGTTTCCGATGATAAAAACCCATCTGTTTCCACCGAAAAACATTTCAGGGGATCACTTGCAACAGTTTGCCAACATTTTTGAGGGAATTGCAGAACGTCAGATTTTTAGCGGAAATTGTGACCGCGCAGCTTAGGGATTTTTTCAAAAAAAGTTGTTCAGACGTCAAGGGCTCATTCTGTTTCCCATGATAAAAACCCATCTGTTTCCACCGAAAAACATTTCAGGGGATCACTTGCAACAGTTTGCCAACATTTTTGAGTGAATTGCAGAATGTCAGATTTTTAGCAGAAATTGTGACCGCGCGGCTTAGGGACTTTTCAAAAAAAGTTGTTCAGACGTCGAGGGCTACTTTTGTTTCCGATGATAAAAACCCAACTGTTTCCACTGAAAAACATTTCAGGGGATCACTTGCAACGGTTTTCCAACATTTTTGAGTGAATTGCAGAACGTCAGATTTTAGGCAGAAATTGTGACCGCGCGGCTTAGGGATTTTTTCAAAAAAAGTTGTTCAGACGTCGAGGGCTAATTCTGTTTCCGATGATAAAAACCCATCTGTTTCCACCGAAAAACATTTCAGGGGATCACTTGCAACAGTTTGCCAACATTTTTGAGGGAATTGCAGAACGTCAGATTTTTAGCAGAAATTGTGACCGCGCGGCTTAGGGACTTTTCAAAAAAAGGTGTTCAGACGTCGAGGGCTACTTTTGTTTCCGATGATAAAAACCCAACAGTTTCCACCGAAAAACATTTCAGGGGATCACTTGCAACGGTTTTCCAACATTTTTGAGTGAATTGCAGAACGTCAGATTTTTAGCAGAAATTGTGACCGCGCGGCTTGGGGATTTTTTCAAAAAAAGTTGTTCAGACGTCGAGGGCTAATTCTGTTTCCGATGATAAAAACCCATCTGTTTCCACCGAAAAACATTTCAGGGGATCACTTGCAACAGTTTGCCAACATTTTTGAGGGAATTGCAGAACGTCAGATTTTTAGCGGAAATTGTGACCGCGCGGCTTAGGGATTTTTTCAAAAAAAGTTGTTCAGACGTCGAGGGCTAACGTCAGATTTTTAGCAGAAATTGTGACCGCGCGGCTTAGGGATTTTTTCAAAAAAGTTGTTCAGACGTCGAGGGCTAATTCTGTTTCCGATGATAAAAACCCATCTGTTTCCACCGAAAAACACTTCAGGGGATCACTTGCAACACTTTGCCAACATTTTTGAGTGAATTGCAGAATGTCAGATTTTTAGCAGAAATTGTGACCGCGCGGCTTAGGGATTTTTTCAAAAAAAGTTGTTCAGACGTTGAGGGCTAATTCTGTTTCCGATGATAAAAACCCATATGTTTCCACCGAAAATCATTTCAGGGGATCACTTGCAACACTTTGCCAACATTTTTGATTGAATTGCAGAATGTCAGATTTTTAGCAGAAATTGTGACCGCGCGGCTTAGGGATTTTTTCAAAAAAAGTTGTTCAGACGTCGAGGGCTAATTCTGTTTCCGATGATAAAAACCCAACTGTTTCCACCGAAAAACATTTCAGGGGATCACTTGCAACGGTTTTCCAACATTTTTGAGTGAATTGCAGAACGTCAGATTTTTAGCAGAAATTGTGACCGCGCGGCTTAGGGATTTTTTCAAAAAAAGTTGTTCAGACGTCGAGGGCTAATTCTGTTTCCGATGATAAAAACCCATCTGTTTCCACCGAAAAACATTTCAGGGGATCACTTGCAACACTTTGCCAACATTTTTGAGGGAATTGCAGAACGTCAGATTTTTAGCAGAAATTGTGACCGCGCCGCTTAGGGATTTTCTCAAAAAAAGTTGTTCAGACGTCGAGGGCTCATTCTGTTTCCAATGATAAAAACCCATCTGTTTCCACCGAAAAACATTTCAGGGGATCACTTGCAACAGTTTGCCAACATTTTTGAGTGAATTGCAGAATGTCAGATTTTTAGCAGAAATTGTGACCGCGCGGCTTAGGGATTTTTTTCAAAAAAGTTGTTCAGACGTCGAGGGCTAATTCTGTTTCCGATGCTAAAAACCCATCTGTTTCCACCGAAAAACATTTCAGGGGATCACTTGCAACACTTTGCCAACATTTTTGAGGGAATTGCAGAACGTCAGATTTTTAGCAGAAATTGTGACCGCGCCGCTTAGGGATTTTCTCAAAAAAAGTTGTTCAGACGTCGAGGGCTAATTCTGTTTCCGATGATAAAAACCCATCTGTTTCCACCGAAAAATATTTCAGGGGATCACTTGCAACAGTTTGCCAACATTTTTGAGGGAATTGCAGAACGTCAGATTTTTAGCAGAAATTGTGACCGCGCGGCTTAGGGATTTTTTCAAAAAAAGTTGTTCAGACGTCGAGGGCTAATTCTGTTTCCGATGATAAAAACCCAACTGTTTCCACCGAAAAACATTTCAGGGGATCACTTGCAACGGTTTTCCAACATTTTTGAGTGAATTGCAGAACGTCAGATTTTTAGCAGAAATTGTGACCGCGCGGCTTAGGGATTTTTTCAAAAAAAGTTGTTCAGACGTCGAGGGCTAATTCTGTTTCCGATGATAAAAACCCATCTGTTTCCACCGAAAAACATTTCAGGGGATCACTTGCAACAGTTTGCCAACATTTTTGAGGGAATTGCAGAACGTCAGATTTTTAGCAGAAATTGTGACCGCGCGGCTTAGGGACTTTTCAAAAAAAGGTGTTCAGACGTCGAGGGCTACTTTTGTTTCCGATGATAAAAACCCAACAGTTTCCACCGAAAAACATTTCAGGGGATCACTTGGAACGGTTTTCCAACATTTTTGAGTGAATTGCAGAACGTCAGATTTTTAGCAGAAATTGTGACCGCGCGGCTTGGGGATTTTTTCAAAAAAAGTTGTTCAGACGTCGAGGGCTAATTCTGTTTCCGATGATAAAAACCCATCTGTTTCCACCGAAAAACATTTCAGGGGATCACTTGCAACAGTTTGCCAACATTTTTGAGGGAATTGCAGAACGTCAGATTTTTAGCGGAAATTGTGACCGCGCAGCTTAGGGATTTTTTCAAAAAAAGTTGTTCAGACGTCAAGGGCTCATTCTGTTTCCCATGATAAAAACCCATCTGTTTCCACCGAAAAACATTTCAGGGGATCACTTGCAACAGTTTGCCAACATTTTTGAGTGAATTGCAGAATGTCAGATTTTTAGCAGAAATTGTGACCGCGCGGCTTAGGGATTTTTTCAAAAAAAGTTGTTCAGACGTCGAGGGCTAATTCTGTTTCCGATGATAAAAACCCATCTGTTTCCACCGAAAAACATTTCAGGGGATCTCTTGCAACAGTTTGCCAACATTTTTGAGGGAATTGCAGAACGTCAGATTTTTAGCAGAAATTGTGACCGCGCGGCTTAGGGACTTTTCAAAAAAAGTTGTTCAGACGTCGAGGGCTACTTTTGTTTCCGATGATAAAAACCCAACTGTTTCCACTGAAAAACATTTCAGGGGATCACTTGCAACGGTTTTCCAACATTTTTGAGTGAATTGCAGAACGTCAGATTTTAGGCAGAAATTGTGACCGCGCGGCTTAGGGATTTTTTCAAAAAAAGTTGTTCAGACGTCGAGGGCTAATTCTGTTTCCGATGATAAAAACCCATCTGTTTCCACCGAAAAACATTTCAGGGGATCACTTGCAACAGTTTGCCAACATTTTTGAGGGAATTGCAGAACGTCAGATTTTTAGCAGAAATTGTGACCGCGCGGCTTAGGGACTTTTCAAAAAAAGGTGTTCAGACGTCGAGGGCTACTTTTGTTTCCGATGATAAAAACCCAACAGTTTCCACCGAAAAACATTTCAGGGGATCACTTGCAACGGTTTTCCAACATTTTTGAGTGAATTGCAGAACGTCAGATTTTTAGCAGAAATTGTGACCGCGCGGCTTGGGGATTTTTTCAAAAAAAGTTGTTCAGACGTCGAGGGCTAATTCTGTTTCCGATGATAAAAACCCATCTGTTTCCACCGAAAAACATTTCAGGGGATCACTTGCAACAGTTTGCCAACATTTTTGAGGGAATTGCAGAACGTCAGATATTTAGCGGAAATTGTGACCGCGCGGCTTAGGGATTTTTTCAAAAAAAGTTGTTCAGACGTCGAGGGCTAACGTCAGATTTTTAGCAGAAATTGTGACCGCGCGGCTTAGGGATTTTTTCAAAAAAGTTGTTCAGACGTCGAGGGCTAATTCTGTTTCCGATGATAAAAACCCATCTGTTTCCACCGAAAAACACTTCAGGGGATCACTTGCAACACTTTGCCAACATTTTTGAGTGAATTGCAGAATGTCAGATTTTTAGCAGAAATTGTGACCGCGCGGCTTAGGGATTTTTTCAAAAAAAGTTGTTCAGACGTTGAGGGCTAATTCTGTTTCCGATGATAAAAACCCATATGTTTCCACCGAAAATCATTTCAGGGGATCACTTGCAACACTTTGCCAACATTTTTGATTGAATTGCAGAATGTCAGATTTTTAGCAGAAATTGTGACCGCGCGGCTTAGGGATTTTTTCAAAAAAAGTTGTTCAGACGTCGAGGGCTAATTCTGTTTCCGATGATAAAAACCCATCTGTTTCCACCGAAAAACATTTCAGGGGATCACTTGCAACGGTTTTCCAACATTTTTGAGTGAATTGCAGAACGTCAGATTTTTAGCAGAAATTGTGACCGCGCGGCTTAGGGATTTTTTCAAAAAAAGTTGTTCAGACGTCGAGGGCTAATTCTGTTTCCGATGATAAAAACCCATCTGTTTCCACCGAAAAACATTTCAGGGGATCACTTGCAACAGTTTGCCAACATTTTTGAGGGAATTGCAGAACGTCAGATTTTTAGCAGAAATTGTGACCGCGCGGCTTAGGGACTTTTCAAAAAAAGGTGTTCAGACGTCGAGGGCTACTTTTGTTTCCGATGATAAAAACCCAACAGTTTCCACCGAAAAACATTTCAGGGGATCACTTGCAACGGTTTTCCAACATTTTTGAGTGAATTGCAGAACGTCAGATTTTTAGCAGAAATTGTGACCGCGCGGCTTGGGGATTTTTTCAAAAAAAGTTGTTCAGACGTCGAGGGCTAATTCTGTTTCCGATGATAAAAACCCATCTGTTTCCACCGAAAAACATTTCAGGGGATCACTTGCAACAGTTTGCCAACATTTTTGAGGGAATTGCAGAACGTCAGATTTTTAGCGGAAATTGTGACCGCGCAGCTTAGGGATTTTTTCAAAAAAAGTTGTTCAGACGTCAAGGGCTCATTCTGTTTCCCATGATAAAAACCCATCTGTTTCCACCGAAAAACATTTCAGGGGATCACTTGCAACAGTTTGCCAACATTTTTGAGTGAATTGCAGAATGTCAGATTTTTAGCAGAAATTGTGACCGCGCGGCTTAGGGATTTTTTCAAAAAAAGTTGTTCAGACGTCGAGGGCTAATTCTGTTTCCGATGATAAAAACCCATCTGTTTCCACCGAAAAACATTTCAGGGGATCACTTGCAACAGTTTGCCAACATTTTTGAGGGAATTGCAGAACGTCAGATTTTTAGCAGAAATTGTGACCGCGCGGCTTAGGGACTTTTCAAAAAAAGTTGTTCAGACGTCGAGGGCTACTTTTGTTTCCGATGATAAAAACCCAACTGTTTCCACTGAAAAACATTTCAGGGGATCACTTGCAACGGTTTTCCAACATTTTTGAGTGAATTGCAGAACGTCAGATTTTAGGCAGAAATTGTGACCGCGCGGCTTAGGGATTTTTTCAAAAAAAGTTGTTCAGACGTCGAGGGCTAATTCTGTTTCCGATGATAAAAACCCATCTGTTTCCACCGAAAAACATTTCAGGGGATCACTTGCAACAGTTTGCCAACATTTTTGAGGGAATTGCAGAACGTCAGATTTTTAGCAGAAATTGTGACCGCGCGGCTTAGGGACTTTTCAAAAAAAGGTGTTCAGACGTCGAGGGCTACTTTTGTTTCCGATGATAAAAACCCAACAGTTTCCACCGAAAAACATTTCAGGGGATCACTTGCAACGGTTTTCCAACATTTTTGAGTGAATTGCAGAACGTCAGATTTTTAGCAGAAATTGTGACCGCGCGGCTTGGGGATTTTTTCAAAAAAAGTTGTTCAGACGTCGAGGGCTAATTCTGTTTCCGATGATAAAAACCCATCTGTTTCCACCGAAAAACATTTCAGGGGATCACTTGCAACAGTTTGCCAACATTTTTGAGGGAATTGCAGAACGTCAGATTTTTAGCGGAAATTGTGACCGCGCGGCTTAGGGATTTTTTCAAAAAAAGTTGTTCAGACGTCGAGGGCTAACGTCAGATTTTTAGCAGAAATTGTGACCGCGCGGCTTAGGGATTTTTTCAAAAAAGTTGTTCAGACGTCGAGGGCTAATTCTGTTTCCGATGATAAAAACCCATCTGTTTCCACCGAAAAACACTTCAGGGGATCACTTGCAACACTTTGCCAACATTTTTGAGTGAATTGCAGAATGTCAGATTTTTAGCAGAAATTGTGACCGCGCGGCTTAGGGATTTTTTCAAAAAAAGTTGTTCAGACGTTGAGGGCTAATTCTGTTTCCGATGATAAAAACCCATATGTTTCCACCGAAAATCATTTCAGGGGATCACTTGCAACACTTTGCCAACATTTTTGATTGAATTGCAGAATGTCAGATTTTTAGCAGAAATTGTGACCGCGCGGCTTAGGGATTTTTTCAAAAAAAGTTGTTCAGACGTCGAGGGCTAATTCTGTTTCCGATGATAAAAACCCAACTGTTTCCACCGAAAAACATTTCAGGGGATCACTTGCAACGGTTTTCCAACATTTTTGAGTGAATTGCAGAACGTCAGATTTTTAGCAGAAATTGTGACCGCGCGGCTTAGGGATTTTTTCAAAAAAAGTTGTTCAGACGTCGAGGGCTAATTCTGTTTCCGATGATAAAAACCCATCTGTTTCCACCGAAAAACATTTCAGGGGATCACTTGCAACACTTTGCCAACATTTTTGAGGGAATTGCAGAACGTCAGATTTTTAGCAGAAATTGTGACCGCGCCGCTTAGGGATTTTCTCAAAAAAAGTTGTTCAGACGTCGAGGGCTCATTCTGTTTCCAATGATAAAAACCCATCTGTTTCCACCGAAAAACATTTCAGGGGATCACTTGCAACAGTTTGCCAACATTTTTGAGTGAATTGCAGAATGTCAGATTTTTAGCAGAAATTGTGACCGCGCGGCTTAGGGATTTTTTTCAAAACAGTTGTTCAGACGTCGAGGGCTAATTCTGTTTCCGATGCTAAAAACCCATCTGTTTCCACCGAAAAACATTTCAGGGGATCACTTGCAACACTTTGCCAACATTTTTGAGGGAATTGCAGAACGTCAGATTTTTAGCAGAAATTGTGACCGCGCCGCTTAGGGATTTTCTCAAAAAAAGTTGTTCAGACGTCGAGGGCTAATTCTGTTTCCGATGATAAAAACCCATCTGTTTCCACCGAAAAATATTTCAGGGGATCACTTGCAACAGTTTGCCAACATTTTTGAGGGAATTGCAGAACGTCAGATTTTTAGCAGAAATTGTGACCGCGCGGCTTAGGGATTTTTTCAAAAAAAGTTGTTCAGACGTCGAGGGCTAATTCTGTTTCCGATGATAAAAACCCAACTGTTTCCACCGAAAAACATTTCAGGGGATCACTTGCAACGGTTTTCCAACATTTTTGAGTGAATTGCAGAACGTCAGATTTTTAGCAGAAATTGTGACCGCGCGGCTTAGGGATTTTTTCAAAAAAAGTTGTTCAGACGTCGAGGGCTAATTCTGTTTCCGATGATAAAAACCCATCTGTTTCCACCGAAAAACATTTCAGGGGATCACTTGCAACAGTTTGCCAACATTTTTGAGGGAATTGCAGAACGTCAGATTTTTAGCGGAAATTGTGACCGCGCGGCTTAGGGATTTTTTCAAAAAAAGTTGTTCAGACGTCGAGGGCTAACGTCAGATTTTTAGCAGAAATTGTGACCGCGCGGCTTAGGGATTTTTTCAAAAAAGTTGTTCAGACGTCGAGGGCTAATTCTGTTTCCGATGATAAAAACCCATATGTTTCCACCGAAAATCATTTCAGGGGATCACTTGCAACACTTTGCCAACATTTTTGATTGAATTGCAGAATGTCAGATTTTTAGCAGAAATTGTGACCGCGCGGCTTAGGGATTTTTTCAAAAAAAGTTGTTCAGACGTCGAGGGCTAATTCTGTTTCCGATGATAAAAACCCATCTGTTTCCACCGAAAAACACTTCAGGGGATCACTTGCAACACTTTGCCAACATTTTTGAGGGAATTGCAGAAGGTCAGATTTTTAGCAGAAATTGTGACCGCGCAGCTTAGGGATTTTTTCAAAAAAAGTTGTTCAGACGTCAAGGGCTCATTCTGTTTCCCATGATAAAAACCCATCTGTTTCCACCGAAAAACATTTCAGGGGATCACTTGCAACAGTTTGCCAACATTTTTGAGTGAATTGCAGAATGTCAGATTTTTAGCAGAAATTGTGACCGCGCGGCTTAGGGATTTTTTCAAAAAAAGTTGTTCAGACGTCGAGGGCTAATTCTGTTTCCGATGATAAAAACCCATCTGTTTCCACCGAAAAACATTTCAGGGGATCACTTGCAACAGTTTGCCAACATTTTTGAGGGAATTGCAGAACGTCAGATTTTTAGCAGAAATTGTGACCGCGCGGCTTAGGGACTTTTCAAAAAAAGGTGTTCAGACGTCGAGGGCTACTTTTGTTTCCGATGATAAAAACCCAACTGTTTCCACTGAAAAACATTTCAGGGGATCACTTGCAACGGTTTTCCAACATTTTTGAGTGAATTGCAGAACGTTAGATTTTTAGCAGAAATTGTGACCGCGCGGCTTAGGGATTTTTTCAAAAAAAGTTGTTCAGACGTCGAGGGCTAATTCTGTTTCCGATGATAAAAACCCATCTGTTTCCACCGAAAAACATTTCAGGGGATCACTTGCAACACTTTGCCAACATTTTTGAGGGAATTGCAGAACGTCAGATTTTTAGCAGAAATTGTGACCGCGCCGCTTAGGGATTTTCTCAAAAAAAGTTGTTCAGACGTCGAGGGCTCATTCTGTTTCCAATGATAAAAACCCATCTGTTTCCACCGAAAAACATTTCAGGGGATCACTTGCAACAGTTTGCCAACATTTTTGAGTGAATTGCAGAATGTCAGATTTTTAGCAGAAATTGTGACCGCGCGGCTTAGGGATTTTTTTCAAAAAAGTTGTTCAGACGTCGAGGGCTAATTCTGTTTCCGATGCTAAAAACCCATCTGTTTCCACCGAAAAACATTTCAGGGGATCACTTGCAACACTTTGCCAACATTTTTGAGGGAATTGCAGAATGTCAGATTTTTAGCAGAAATTGTGACCGCGCGGCTTAGGGATTTTTTTCAAAAAAGTTGTTCAGACGTCGAGGGCTAATTCTGTTTCCGATGATAAAAACCCATCTGTTCCCACCGAAAAACCTTTCAGGGGATCGTTTGCAACAGTTTGGGACCATTTGTGAATGAATTGAAGAACGTCAGATTTTTAGCAGAAATTGTGACCGCGCGGCTTAGGGATTTTTTTCAAAAAAGTTGTTCAGACGTCGAGGGATAATTCTGTTTCCGATGATAAAAACCCATCTGTTTCCACCGAAAAACATTTCAGGGGATCACTTGCAACAGTTTGCCAACATTTTTGAGGGAATTGCAGAACGTCAGATTTTTAGCGGAAATTGTGACCGCGCGGCTTAGGGATTTTTTCAAAAAAAGTTGTTCAGACGTCGAGGGCTAACGTCAGATTTTTAGCAGAAATTGTGACCGCGCGGCTTAGGGATTTTTTCAAAAAAAGTTGTTCAGACGTCGAGGGCTAATTCTGTTTCCGATGATAAAAACCCATCTGTTTCCACCGAAAAACACTTCAGGGGATCACTTGCAACACTTTGCCAACATTTTTGAGTGAATTGCAGAATGTCAGATTTTTAGCAGAAATTGTGACCGCGCGGCTTAGGGATTTTTTCAAAAAAAGTTGTTCAGACGTCGAGGGCTCATTCTGTTTCCCATGATAAAAACCCATCTGTTTCCACCAAAAAACATTTCAGGGGATCACTTGCAACAGTTTGCCAACATTTTTGAGTGAATTGCAGAATGTCAGATTTTTAGCAGAAATTGTGACCGCACGGCTTAGGGATTTTTTCAAAAAAAGTTGTTCAGACGTCGAGGGCTAATTCTGTTTCCGATGATAAAAACCCATCTGTTTCCACCGAAAAACATTTCAGGGGATCACTTGCAACAGTTTGCCAACATTTTTGAGGGAATTGCAGAACGTCAGATTTTTAGCAGAAATTGTGACGGCGCGGCTTAGGGATTTTTTCAAAAAAAGTTGTTCAGACGTCGAGGGCTAATTCTGTTTCCGATGATAAAAACCCATCTGTTTCCACCGAAAAATATTTCAGGGGATCACTTGCAACAGTTTGCCAACATTTTTGAGTGAATTGCAGAACGTCAGATTTTTAGCGGAAATTGTGACCGCGCGGCTTAGGGATTTTTTCAAAAAAAGTTGTTCAGACGTCGAGGGCTAACGTCAGATTTTTAGCAGAAATTGTGACCGCGCGGCTTAGGGATTTTTTCAAAAAAAGTTGTTCAGACGTCGAGGGCTAATTCTGTTTCCGATGATAAAAACCCATCTGTTTCCACCGAAAAACATTTCAGGGGATCACTTGCAACAGTTTGCCAACATTTTTGAGGGAATTGCAGAACGTCAGATTTTTAGCGGAAATTGTGACCGCGCGGCTTAGGGATTTTTTCAAAAAAAGTTGTTCAGACGTCGAGGGCTAACGTCAGATTTTTAGCAGAAATTGTGACCGCGCGGCTTAGGGATTTTTTCAAAAAAAGTTGTTCAGACGTCGAGGGCTAATTCTGTTTCCGATGATAAAAACCCATCTGTTTCCACCGAAAAGCACTTCAGGGGATCACTTGCAACACTTTGCCAACATTTTTGAGTGAATTGCAGAATGTCAGATTTTTTGCAGAAATTGTGACCGCGCGGCTTAGGGATTTTTTCAAAAAAAGTTGTTCAGACGTCGAGGGCTAATTCTGTTTCCGATGATAAAAACCCATATGTTTCCACCGAAAATCATTTCAGGGGATCACTTGCAACACTTTGCCAACATTTTTGACTGAATTGCAGAATGTCAGATTTTTAGCAGAAATTGTGACCGCGCGGCTTAGGGATTTTTTCAAAAAAAGTTGTTCAGACGTCGAGGGCTAATTCTGTTTCCGATGATAAAAACCCATCTGTTTCCACCGAAAAACACTTCAGGGGATCACTTGCAACACTTTGCCAACATTTTTGAGGGAATTGCAGAACGTCAGATTTTTAGCAGAAATTGTGACCGCGCAGCTTAGGGATTTTTTCAAAAAAAGTTGTTCAGAAGTCAAGGGCTCATTCTGTTTCCCATGATAAAAACCCATCTGTTTCCACCGAAAAACATTTCAGGGGATCACTTGCAACAGTTTGCCAACATTTTTGAGTGAATTGCAGAATGTCAGATTTTTAGCAGAAATTGTGACCGCGCGGCTTAGGGATTTTTTCAAAAAAAGTTGTTCAGACGTCGAGGGCTAATTCTGTTTCCGATGATAAAAACCCATCTGTTTCCACCGAAAATCATTTCAGGGGATCACTTGCAACAGTTTGCCAACATTTTTGAGGGAATTGCAGAACGTCAGATTTTTAGCAGAAATTGTGACCGCGCGGCTTAGGGACTTTTCAAAAAAAGGTGTTCAGACGTCGAGGGCTACTTTTGTTTCCGATGATAAAAACCCAACTGTTTCCACTGAAAAACATTTCAGGGGATCACTTGCAACGGTTTTCCAACATTTTTGAGTGAATTACAGAACGTCAGATTTTTAGCAGAAATTGTGACCGCGCGGCTTAGGGATTTTTTCAAAAAAAGTTGTTCAGACGTCGAGGGCTAATTCTGTTTCCGATGATAAAAACCCATCTGTTTCCACCGAAAAACATTTCAGGGGATCACTTGCAACACTTTGCCAACATTTTTGAGTGAATTACAGAACGTCAGATTTTTAGCAGAAATTGTGACCGCGCGGCTTAGGGATTTTCTCAAAAAAAGTTGTTCAGACGTCGAGGGCTAATTCTGTTTCCGATGATAAAAACCCATCTGTTTCCACCGAAAAACACTTCAGGGGATCACTTGCAACACTTTGCCAACATTTTTGAGGGAATTGCAGAACGTCAGATTTTTAGCAGAAATTGTGACCGCGCGGTTTAGGGATTTTTTCAAAAAAAGTTGTTCAGACGTCGAGGGCTCATTCTGTTTCCAATGATAAAAACCCATCTGTTTCCACCGAAAAACATTTCAGGGGATCACTTGCAACAGTTTGCCAACATTTTTGAGTGAATTGCAGAATGTCAGATTTTTAGCAGAAATTGTGACCGCGCGGCTTAGGGATTTTTTTCAAAAAAGTTGTTCAGACGTCGAGGGCTAACGTCAGATTTTTAGCAGAAATTGTGACCGCGCGGCTTAGGGATTTTTTCAAAAAAGTTGTTCAGACGTCGAGGGCTAATTCTGTTTCCGATGATAAAAACCCATCTGTTTCCACCGAAAAACATTTCAGGGGATCACTTGCAACACTTTGCCAACATTTTTGAGGGAATTGCAGAACGTCAGATTTTTAGCAGAAATTGTGACCGCGCCGCTTAGGGATTTTCTCAAAAAAAGTTGTTCAGACGTCGAGGGCTCATTCTGTTTCCAATGATAAAAACCCATCTGTTTCCACCGAAAAACATTTCAGGGGATCACTTGCAACAGTTTGCCAACATTTTTGAGTGAATTGCAGAATGTCAGATTTTTAGCAGAAATTGTGACCGCGCGGCTTAGGGATTTTTTTCAAAAAAGTTGTTCAGACGTCGAGGGCTAATTCTGTTTCCGATGCTAAAAACCCATCTGTTTCCACCGAAAAACATTTCAGGGGATCACTTGCAACACTTTGCCAACATTTTTGAGGGAATTGCAGAATGTCAGATTTTTAGCAGAAATTGTGACCGCGCGGCTTAGGGATTTTTTTCAAAAAAGTTGTTCAGACGTCGAGGGCTAATTCTGTTTCCGATGATAAAAACCCATCTGTTCCCACCGAAAAACCTTTCAGGGGATCGTTTGCAACAGTTTGGGACCATTTGTGAATGAATTGAAGAACGTCAGATTTTTAGCAGAAATTGTGACCGCGCGGCTTAGGGATTTTTTTCAAAAAAGTTGTTCAGACGTCGAGGGATAATTCTGTTTCCGATGATAAAAACCCATCTGTTTCCACCGAAAAACATTTCAGGGGATCACTTGCAACAGTTTGCCAACATTTTTGAGGGAATTGCAGAACGTCAGATTTTTAGCGGAAATTGTGACCGCGCGGCTTAGGGATTTTTTCAAAAAAAGTTGTTCAGACGTCGAGGGCTAACGTCAGATTTTTAGCAGAAATTGTGACCGCGCGGCTTAGGGATTTTTTCAAAAAAAGTTGTTCAGACGTCGAGGGCTAATTCTGTTTCCGATGATAAAAACCCATCTGTTTCCACCGAAAAACACTTCAGGGGATCACTTGCAACACTTTGCCAACATTTTTGAGTGAATTGCAGAATGTCAGATTTTTAGCAGAAATTGTGACCGCGCGGCTTAGGGATTTTTTCAAAAAAAGTTGTTCAGACGTCGAGGGCTCATTCTGTTTCCCATGATAAAAACCCATCTGTTTCCACCAAAAAACATTTCAGGGGATCACTTGCAACAGTTTGCCAACATTTTTGAGTGAATTGCAGAATGTCAGATTTTTAGCAGAAATTGTGACCGCACGGCTTAGGGATTTTTTCAAAAAAAGTTGTTCAGACGTCGAGGGCTAATTCTGTTTCCGATGATAAAAACCCATCTGTTTCCACCGAAAAACATTTCAGGGGATCACTTGCAACAGTTTGCCAACATTTTTGAGGGAATTGCAGAACGTCAGATTTTTAGCAGAAATTGTGACGGCGCGGCTTAGGGATTTTTTCAAAAAAAGTTGTTCAGACGTCGAGGGCTAATTCTGTTTCCGATGATAAAAACCCATCTGTTTCCACCGAAAAATATTTCAGGGGATCACTTGCAACAGTTTGCCAACATTTTTGAGTGAATTGCAGAACGTCAGATTTTTAGCGGAAATTGTGACCGCGCGGCTTAGGGATTTTTTCAAAAAAAGTTGTTCAGACGTCGAGGGCTAACGTCAGATTTTTAGCAGAAATTGTGACCGCGCGGCTTAGGGATTTTTTCAAAAAAAGTTGTTCAGACGTCGAGGGCTAATTCTGTTTCCGATGATAAAAACCCATCTGTTTCCACCGAAAAACATTTCAGGGGATCACTTGCAACAGTTTGCCAACATTTTTGAGGGAATTGCAGAACGTCAGATTTTTAGCGGAAATTGTGACCGCGCGGCTTAGGGATTTTTTCAAAAAAAGTTGTTCAGACGTCGAGGGCTAACGTCAGATTTTTAGCAGAAATTGTGACCGCGCGGCTTAGGGATTTTTTCAAAAAAAGTTGTTCAGACGTCGAGGGCTAATTCTGTTTCCGATGATAAAAACCCATCTGTTTCCACCGAAAAGCACTTCAGGGGATCACTTGCAACACTTTGCCAACATTTTTGAGTGAATTGCAGAATGTCAGATTTTTTGCAGAAATTGTGACCGCGCGGCTTAGGGATTTTTTCAAAAAAAGTTGTTCAGACGTCGAGGGCTAATTCTGTTTCCGATGATAAAAACCCATATGTTTCCACCGAAAATCATTTCAGGGGATCACTTGCAACACTTTGCCAACATTTTTGACTGAATTGCAGAATGTCAGATTTTTAGCAGAAATTGTGACCGCGCGGCTTAGGGATTTTTTCAAAAAAAGTTGTTCAGACGTCGAGGGCTAATTCTGTTTCCGATGATAAAAACCCATCTGTTTCCACCGAAAAACACTTCAGGGGATCACTTGCAACACTTTGCCAACATTTTTGAGGGAATTGCAGAACGTCAGATTTTTAGCAGAAATTGTGACCGCGCAGCTTAGGGATTTTTTCAAAAAAAGTTTGTTCAGAAGTCAAGGGCTCATTCTGTTTCCCATGATAAAAACCCATCTGTTTCCACCGAAAAACATTTCAGGGGATCACTTGCAACAGTTTGCCAACATTTTTGAGTGAATTGCAGAATGTCAGATTTTTAGCAGAAATTGTGACCGCGCGGCTTAGGGATTTTTCAAAAAAAGTTGTTCAGACGTCGAGGGCTAATTCTGTTTCCGATGATAAAAACCCATCTGTTTCCACCGAAAAACATTTCAGGGGATCACTTGCAACAGTTTGCCAACATTTTTGAGGGAATTGCAGAACGTCAGATTTTTAGCAGAAATTGTGACCGCGCGGCTTAGGGACTTTTCAAAAAAAGGTGTTCAGACGTCGAGGGCTACTTTTGTTTCCGATGATAAAAACCCAACTGTTTCCACTGAAAAACATTTCAGGGGATCACTTGCAACGGTTTTCCAACATTTTTGAGTGAATTACAGAACGTCAGATTTTTAGCAGAAATTGTGACCGCGCGGCTTAGGGATTTTTTCAAAAAAAGTTGTTCAGACGTCGAGGGCTAATTCTGTTTCCGATGATAAAAACCCATCTGTTTCCACCGAAAAACATTTCAGGGGATCACTTGCAACACTTTGCCAACATTTTTGAGTGAATTACAGAACGTCAGATTTTTAGCAGAAATTGTGACCGCGCGGCTTAGGGATTTTCTCAAAAAAAGTTGTTCAGACGTCGAGGGCTAATTCTGTTTCCGATGATAAAAACCCATCTGTTTCCACCGAAAAACACTTCAGGGGATCACTTGCAACACTTTGCCAACATTTTTGAGGGAATTGCAGAACGTCAGATTTTTAGCAGAAATTGTGACCGCGCGGTTTAGGGATTTTTTCAAAAAAAGTTGTTCAGACGTCGAGGGCTCATTCTGTTTCCAATGATAAAAACCCATCTGTTTCCACCGAAAAACATTTCAGGGGATCACTTGCAACAGTTTGCCAACATTTTTGAGTGAATTGCAGAATGTCAGATTTTTAGCAGAAATTGTGACCGCGCGGCTTAGGGATTTTTTTCAAAAAAGTTGTTCAGACGTCGAGGGCTAATTCTGTTTCCGATGCTAAAAACCCATCTGTTTCCACCGAAAAACATTTCAGGGGATCACTTGCAACACTTTGCCAACATTTTTGAGGGAATTGCAGAACGTCAGATTTTTAGCAGAAATTGTGACCGCGCCGCTTAGGGATTTTCTCAAAAAAAGTTGTTCATACGTCGAGGGCTAATTCTGTTTCCGATGATAAAAACCCATCTGTTCCCACCGAAAAACCTTTCAGGGGATCGTTTGCAACAGTTTGGGACCATTTGTGAATGAATTGAAGAACGTCAGATTTTTAGCAGAAATTGTGACCGCGCGGCTTAGGGATTTTTTCAAAAAAAGTTTTTCAGACGTCGAAGGCTAATTCTGTTTCCGATGATAAAAACCCATCTGTTTCCACCGAAAAACATTTCAGGGGATCATTTGCAACAGTTTCCAACGTTTTTGAGGGAATTGCAGAACGTCAGATTTTTAGCAGAAATTGTGACCGCGCGGCTTAGGGATTGTTTCAAAAAAAGTTGTTCAGACGTCGAGGGATAATTCTGTTTCCGATGATAAAAACCCATCTGTTTCCACCGAAAAACATTTCAGGGGATCACTTGCAACGGTTTTCCAACATTTTTGAGTGAATTGCAGAACGTCAGATTTTTAGCAGAAATTGTGACCGCGCGGCTTAGGGATTTTTTCAAAAAAAGTTTTTCAGATGTCGAAGGCTAATTCTGTTTCCGATGATAAAAACCCATCTGTTTCCACCGAAAAACCTTTCAGGGGATCGTTTGCAACAGTTTGGGACCATTTGTGAATGAATTGAAGAACAAAAAACAACGTCAGATTTTTAGCAGAAATTGTGACCGCGCGGCTTAGGGATTTTTTTCAAAAAAGTTGTTCAGACGTCGAGGGCTAATTCTGTTTCCGATGATAAAAACCCATCTGTTTCCACCGAAAAACATTTCAGGGGATCACTTGCAACAGTTTGCCAACATTTTTGAGGGAATTGCAGAACGTCAGATTTTTAGCGGAAATTGTGACCGCGCGGCTTAGGGATTTTTTCAAAAAAAGTTGTTCAGACGTCGAGGGCTAACGTCAGATTTTTAGCAGAAATTGTGACCGCGCGGCTTAGGGATTTTTTCAAAAAAAGTTGTTCAGACGTCGAGGGCTAATTCTGTTTCCGATGATAAAAACCCATTGTTTCCACCGAAAAACACTTCAGGGGATCACTTGCAACACTTTGCCAACATTTTTGAGTGAATTTCAGAATGTCAGATTTTTAGCAGAAATTGTGACCGCGCGGCTTAGGGATTTTTTCAAAAAAAGTTGTTCAGACGTCGAGGGCTCATTCTGTTTCCGATGATAAAAACCCATCTGTTTCCACCGAAAAACATTTCAGGGGATCACTTGCAACAGTTTGCCAACATTTTTGAGGGAATTGCAGAACGTCAGATTTTTAGCAGAAATTGTGACCGCGCGGCTTAGGGACTTTTCAAAAAAAGGTGTTCAGACGTCGAGGGCTACTTTTGTTTCCGATTATAAAAACCCAACTGTTTCCACCGAAAAACATTTCAGGGGATCACTTGCAACGGTTTTCCAACATTTTTGAGTGAATTGCAGAACGTCAGATTTTTAGCAGAAATTGTGACCGCGCGGCTTAGGGACTTTTCAAAAAAAGTTGTTCAGACGTCGAGGGCTAATTCTGTTTCCGATGATAAAAACCCATCTGTTTCCACCGAAAAACATTTCAGGGGATCACTTGCAACAGTTTGCCAACATTTTTGAGGGAATTGCAGAACGTCAGATTTTTAGCGGAAATTGTGACCGCGCGGCTTAGGGATTTTTTCAAAAAAAGTTGTTCAGACGTCGAGGGCTAACGTCAGATTTTTAGCGGAAATTGTGACCGCGCGGCTTAGGGATTTTTTCAAAAAAAGTTGTTCAGACGTCGAGGGCTAACGTCAGATTTTTAGCAGAAATTGTGACCGCGCGGCTTAGGGATTTTTTCAAAAAAAGTTGTTCAGACGTCGAGGGCTAATTCTGTTTCCGATGATAAAAACCCATCTGTTTCCACCGAAAAACATTTCAGGGGATCACTTGCAACAGTTTGCCAACATTTTTGAGGGAATTGCAGAACGTCAGATTTTTAGCGGAAATTGTGACCGCGCGGCTTAGGGATTTTTTCAAAAAAAGTTGTTCAGACGTCGAGGGCTAACGTCAGATTTTTAGCAGAAATTGTGACCGCGCGGCTTAGGGATTTTTTCAAAAAAAGTTGTTCAGACGTCGAGGGCTAATTCTGTTTCCGATGATAAAAACCCATCTGTTTCCACCGAAAAGCACTTCAGGGGATCACTTGCAACACTTTGCCAACATTTTTGAGTGAATTGCAGAATGTCAGATTTTTTGCAGAAATTGTGACCGCGCGGCTTAGGGATTTTTTCAAAAAAAGTTGTTCAGACGTCGAGGGCTAATTCTGTTTCCGATGATAAAAACCCATATGTTTCCACCGAAAATCATTTCAGGGGATCACTTGCAACACTTTGCCAACATTTTTGACTGAATTGCAGAATGTCAGATTTTTAGCAGAAATTGTGACCGCGCGGCTTAGGGATTTTTTCAAAAAAAGTTGTTCAGACGTCGAGGGCTAATTCTGTTTCCGATGATAAAAACCCATCTGTTTCCACCGAAAAACACTTCAGGGGATCACTTGCAACACTTTGCCAACATTTTTGAGGGAATTGCAGAACGTCAGATTTTTAGCAGAAATTGTGACCGCGCAGCTTAGGGATTTTTTCAAAAAAAGTTGTTCAGAAGTCAAGGGCTCATTCTGTTTCCCATGATAAAAACCCATCTGTTTCCACCGAAAAACATTTCAGGGGATCACTTGCAACAGTTTGCCAACATTTTTGAGTGAATTGCAGAACGTCAGATTTTTAGCAGAAATTGTGACCGCGCGGCTTAGGGATTTTTTCAAAAAAAGTTGTTCAGACGTCGAGGGCTAATTCTGTTTCCGATGATAAAAACCCATCTGTTTCCACCGAAAAACATTTCAGGGGATCACTTGCAACAGTTTGCCAACATTTTTGAGGGAATTGCAGAACGTCAGATTTTTAGCAGAAATTGTGACCGCGCGGCTTAGGGACTTTTCAAAAAAAGGTGTTCAGACGTCGAGGGCTACTTTTGTTTCCGATGATAAAAACCCAACTGTTTCCACTGAAAAACATTTCAGGGGATCACTTGCAACGGTTTTCCAACATTTTTGAGTGAATTACAGAACGTCAGATTTTTAGCAGAAATTGTGACCGCGCGGCTTAGGGATTTTTTCAAAAAAAGTTGTTCAGACGTCGAGGGCTAATTCTGTTTCCGATGATAAAAACCCATCTGTTTCCACCGAAAAACATTTCAGGGGATCACTTGCAACACTTTGCCAACATTTTTGAGTGAATTACAGAACGTCAGATTTTTAGCAGAAATTGTGACCGCGCGGCTTAGGGATTTTCTCAAAAAAAGTTGTTCAGACGTCGAGGGCTAATTCTGTTTCCGATGATAAAAACCCATCTGTTTCCACCGAAAAACACTTCAGGGGATCACTTGCAACACTTTGCCAACATTTTTGAGGGAATTGCAGAACGTCAGATTTTTAGCAGAAATTGTGACCGCGCGGTTTAGGGATTTTTTCAAAAAAAGTTGTTCAGACGTCGAGGGCTCATTCTGTTTCCAATGATAAAAACCCATCTGTTTCCACCGAAAAACATTTCAGGGGATCACTTGCAACAGTTTGCCAACATTTTTGAGTGAATTGCAGAATGTCAGATTTTTAGCAGAAATTGTGACCGCGCGGCTTAGGGATTTTTTTCAAAAAAGTTGTTCAGACGTCGAGGGCTAATTCTGTTTCCGATGCTAAAAACCCATCTGTTTCCACCGAAAAACATTTCAGGGGATCACTTGCAACACTTTGCCAACATTTTTGAGGGAATTGCAGAACGTCAGATTTTTAGCAGAAATTGTGACCGCGCCGCTTAGGGATTTTCTCAAAAAAAGTTGTTCATACGTCGAGGGCTAATTCTGTTTCCGATGATAAAAACCCATCTGTTCCCACCGAAAAACCTTTCAGGGGATCGTTTGCAACAGTTTGGGACCATTTGTGAATGAATTGAAGAACGTCAGATTTTTAGCAGAAATTGTGACCGCGCGGCTTAGGGATTTTTTCAAAAAAAGTTTTTCAGACGTCGAAGGCTAATTCTGTTTCCGATGATAAAAACCCATCTGTTTCCACCGAAAAACATTTCAGGGGATCATTTGCAACAGTTTCCAACGTTTTTGAGGGAATTGCAGAACGTCAGATTTTTAGCAGAAATTGTGACCGCGCGGCTTAGGGATTGTTTCAAAAAAAGTTGTTCAGACGTCGAGGGATAATTCTGTTTCCGATGATAAAAACCCATCTGTTTCCACCGAAAAACATTTCAGGGGATCACTTGCAACGGTTTTCCAACATTTTTGAGTGAATTGCAGAACGTCAGATTTTTAGCAGAAATTGTGACCGCGCGGCTTAGGGATTTTTTCAAAAAAAGTTTTTCAGATGTCGAAGGCTAATTCTGTTTCCGATGATAAAAACCCATCTGTTTCCACCGAAAAACCTTTCAGGGGATCGTTTGCAACAGTTTGGGACCATTTGTGAATGAATTGAAGAACGTCAGATTTTTAGCAGAAATTGTGACCGCGCGGCTTAGGGATTTTTTTCAAAAAAGTTGTTCAGACGTCGAGGGCTAATTCTGTTTCCGATGATAAAAACCCATCTGTTTCCACCGAAAAACATTTCAGGGGATCACTTGCAACAGTTTGCCAACATTTTTGAGGGAATTGCAGAACGTCAGATTTTTAGCGGAAATTGTGACCGCGCGGCTTAGGGATTTTTTCAAAAAAAGTTGTTCAGACGTCGAGGGCTAACGTCAGATTTTTAGCAGAAATTGTGACCGCGCGGCTTAGGGATTTTTTCAAAAAAAGTTGTTCAGACGTCGAGGGCTAATTCTGTTTCCGATGATAAAAACCCATCTGTTTCCACCGAAAAACACTTCAGGGGATCACTTGCAACACTTTGCCAACATTTTTGAGTGAATTGCAGAATGTCAGATTTTTAGCAGAAATTGTGACCGCGCGGCTTAGGGATTTTTTCAAAAAAAGTTGTTCAGACGTCGAGGGCTCATTCTGTTTCCGATGATAAAAACCCATCTGTTTCCACCGAAAAACATTTCAGGGGATCACTTGCAACAGTTTGCCAACATTTTTGAGGGAATTGCAGAACGTCAGATTTTTAGCAGAAATTGTGACCGCGCGGCTTAGGGACTTTTCAAAAAAAGGTGTTCAGACGTCGAGGGCTACTTTTGTTTCCGATTATAAAAACCCAACTGTTTCCACCGAAAAACATTTCAGGGGATCACTTGCAACGGTTTTCCAACATTTTTGAGTGAATTGCAGAACGTCAGATTTTTAGCAGAAATTGTGACCGCGCGGCTTAGGGATTTTTTCAAAAAAAGTTGTTCAGACGTCGAGGGCTAATTCTGTTTCCGATGATAAAAACCCATCTGTTTCCACCGAAAAATATTTCAGGGGATCACTTGCAACAGTTTGCCAACATTTTTGAGTGAATTGCAGAACGTCAGATTTTTAGCGGAAATTGTGACCGCGCGGCTTAGGGATTTTTTCAAAAAAAGTTGTTCAGACGTCGAGGGCTAATTCTGTTTCCGATGATAAAAACCCATCTGTTTCCACCGAAAAACATTTCAGGGGATCACTTGCAACAGTTTGCCAACATTTTTGAGGGAATTGCAGAACGTCAGATTTTTAGCGGAAATTGTGACCGCGCGGCTTAGGGATTTTTTCAAAAAAAGTTGTTCAGACGTCGAGGGCTAACGTCAGATTTTTAGCAGAAATTGTGACCGCGCGGCTTAGGGATTTTTTCAAAAAAAGTTGTTCAGACGTCGAGGGCTAATTCTGTTTCCGATGATAAAAACCCATCTGTTTCCACCGAAAAGCACTTCAGGGGATCACTTGCAACACTTTGCCAACATTTTTGAGTGAATTGCAGAATGTCAGATTTTTTGCAGAAATTGTGACCGCGCGGCTTAGGGATTTTTTCAAAAAAAGTTGTTCAGACGTCGAGGGCTAATTCTGTTTCCGATGATAAAAACCCATATGTTTCCACCGAAAATCATTTCAGGGGATCACTTGCAACACTTTGCCAACATTTTTGACTGAATTGCAGAATGTCAGATTTTTAGCAGAAATTGTGACCGCGCGGCTTAGGGATTTTTTCAAAAAAAGTTGTTCAGACGTCGAGGGCTAATTCTGTTTCCGATGATAAAAACCCATCTGTTTCCACCGAAAAACACTTCAGGGGATCACTTGCAGCACTTTGCCAACATTTTTGAGGGAATTGCAGAACGTCAGATTTTTAGCAGAAATTGTGACCGCGCAGCTTAGGGATTTTTTCAAAAAAAGTTGTTCAGACGTCGAGGGCTCATTCTGTTTCCAATGATAAAAACCCATCTGTTTCCACCGAAAAACATTTCAGGGGATCACTTGCAATAGTTTGCCAACATTTTTGAGTGAATTGCAGAATGTCAGATTTTTAGCAGAAATTGTGACCGCGCGGCTTAGGGATTTTTTCAAAAAAAGTTGTTCAGACGTCGAGGGCTAATTCTATTTCCGATGATAAAAACCCATCTGTTTCCACCGAAAAACATTTCAGGGGATCACTTGCAACAGTTTGCCAACATTTTTGAGGGAATTGCAGAACGTCAGATTTTTAGCAGAAATTGTGACCGCGCGGCTTAGGGACTTTTCAAAAAAAGGTGTTCAGACGTCGAGGGCTACTTTTGTTTCCGATTATAAAAACCCAACTGTTTCCACCGAAAAACATTTCAGGGGATCACTTGCAACGATTTTCCAACATTTTTGAGTGAATTGCAGAACGTCAGATTTTTAGCAGAAATTGTGACCGCGCGGCTTAGGGATTTTTTCAAAAAAAGTTGTTCAGACGTCGAGGGCTAATTCTGTTTCCGATGATAAAAACCCATCTGTTTCCACCGAAAAATATTTCAGGGGATCACTTGCAACAGTTTGCCAACATTTTTGAGGGAATTGCAGAACGTAAGATTTTTAGCAGAAATTGTGACCGCGCGGCTTAGGGATTTTTTCAAAAAAAGTTGTTCAGACGTCGAGGGCTAATTCTGTTTCCGATGATAAAAACCCAACTGTTTCCACCGAAAAACATTTCAGGGGATCACTTGCAACGGTTTTCCAACATTTTTGAGTGAATTGCAGAACGTCAGATTTTTAGCAGAAATTGTGACCGCGCGGCTTGGGGATTTTTTCAAAAAAAGTTGTTCAGACGTCGAGGGCTCATTCTGTTTCCAATGATAAAAACCCATCTTTTCCCACCGAAAAACATTTCAGGGGATCACTTGCAATGGTTTTCCAACATTTTTGAGTGAATTGCAGAACGTCAGATTTTTAGCAGAAATTGTGACCGCGCGGCTTAGGGATTTTTTCAAAAAAAGTTGTTCAGACGTCGAGGGCTAATTCTGTTTCCGATGATAAAAACCCAACTGTTTCCACCCAAAAACATTTCAGGGGATCACTTGCAACAGTTTGCCAACATTTTTGAGTGAATTGCAGAATGTCAGATTTTTAGCAGAAATTGTGACCACGCGGCTTAGGGATTTTTTCAAAAAAAGTTGTTCAGACGTCGAGGGCTAATTCTGTTTCCGATGATAAAAACCCATCTGTTTCCACCGAAAAAAATTTCAGGGGATCACTTGCAACACTTTGCCAACAATTTTGAGTGAATTGCAGAACGTCAGATTTTTAGCAGAAATTGTGACCGCGCGGCTTAGGGATTTTTTCAAAAAAGGTTGTTCAGACGTCGAGGGCTAATTCTGTTTCCGATTATAAAAACCCATCTGTTTCCACCGAAAAACATTTCAGGGGATCACTTGCAACGGTTTGCCAACATTTTTGAGTGAATTGCAGAACGTCAGATTTTTAGCAGAAATTGTGACCGCGCGGCTAAGGGATTTTTTCAAAAAAAGTTGTTCAGACGTCGAGGGCTAATTCTGTTTCCGATGATAAAAACCCATCTGTTTCCACCGAAAAACCTTTCAGGGGATCGTTTGCAACAGTTTGGGACCATTTTTGAGGGAATTGCAGAACGTCAGATTTTTAGCAGAAATTGTGACCGTGCGGCTTAGGGATTTTTTCAAAAAAAGTTGTTCAGACGTCGAGGGCTAATTCTGTTTCCGATGATAAAAACCCAACTGTTTCCACCGAAAAACATTTCAGGGGATCACTTGCAACGGTTTTCCAACATTTTTGAGTGAATTGCAGAACGTCAGATTTTTAGCAGAAATTGTGACCGCGCGGCTTGGGGATTTTTTCAAAAAAAGTTGTTCAGACGTCGAGGGCTCATTCTGTTTCCAATGATAAAAACCCATCTGTTTCCACCGAAAAACATTTCAGGGGATTACTTGCAACGGTTTTCCAACATTTTTGAGTGAATTGCAGAACGTCAGATTTTTAGCAGAAATTGTGACCGCGCGGCTTAGGGATCTTTTCAAAAAAAGTTGTTCAGACGTCGAGGGCTAATTCTGTTTCCGATTATAAAAACCCATCTGTTTCCACCGAAAAACATTTCAGGGGATCACTTGCAACGGTTTTCCAACATTTTTGAGTGAATTGCAGAACGTCAGATTTTTAGCAGAAATTGTGATCGCGCGGCTTAGGGATTTTTTCAAAAAAAGTTGTTCAGACGTCGAGGGCTAATTCTGTTTCCGATGATAAAAACCCATCTGTTTCCACTGAAAAACATTTCAGGGGATCACTTGCAACACTTTGCCAACATTTTTGAGTGAATTGCAGAACGTCATATTTTTAGCAGAAATTGTGACCGCGCGGCATAGGGATTTTTTCAAAAAAAGTTGTTCAGACGTCGAGGGCTAATTCTGTTTCTGATGATAAAAACCCATCTGTTTCCACCGAAAAACATTTCAGGGGATCACTTGCAACAGTTTGCCAACATTTTTGAGGGAATTGCAGAACGTCAGATTTTTAGCAGAAATTGTGACCGCACAGCTTAGGGATTTTTTCAAAAAAAGTTGTTCAGACGTCGAGGGCTAATTCTGTTTCCGATGATAAAAACCCATCTGTTTCCACCGAAAAACATTTCAGGGGATCACTTGCAACAGTTTGCCAACATTTTTGAGGGAATTGCAGAACGTCAGATTTTTAGCAGAAATTGTGACCGCGCGGCTTAGGGACTTTTCAAAAAAAGGTGTTCAGACGTCGAGGGCTACTTTTGTTTCCGATTATAAAAACCCAACTGTTTCCACCGAAAAACATTTCAGGGGATCACTTGCAACGATTTTCCAACATTTTTGAGTGAATTGCAGAACGTCAGATTTTTAGCAGAAATTGTGACCGCGCGGCTTAGGGATTTTTTCAAAAAAAGTTGTTCAGACGTCGAGGGCTAATTCTGTTTCCGATGATAAAAACCCATCTGTTTCCACCGAAAAATATTTCAGGGGATCACTTGCAACAGTTTGCCAACATTTTTGAGGGAATTGCAGAACGTAAGATTTTTAGCAGAAATTGTGACCGCGCGGCTTAGGGATTTTTTCAAAAAAAGTTGTTCAGACGTCGAGGGCTAATTCTGTTTCCGATGATAAAAACCCAACTGTTTCCACCGAAAAACATTTCAGGGGATCACTTGCAACGGTTTTCCAACATTTTTGAGTGAATTGCAGAACGTCAGATTTTTAGCAGAAATTGTGACCGCGCGGCTTGGGGATTTTTTCAAAAAAAGTTGTTCAGACGTCGAGGGCTCATTCTGTTTCCAATGATAAAAACCCATCTTTTCCCACCGAAAAACATTTCAGGGGATCACTTGCAATGGTTTTCCAACATTTTTGAGTGAATTGCAGAACGTCAGATTTTTAGCAGAAATTGTGACCGCGCGGCTTAGGGATTTTTTCAAAAAAAGTTGTTCAGACGTCGAGGGCTAATTCTGTTTCCGATGATAAAAACCCAACTGTTTCCACCCAAAAACATTTCAGGGGATCACTTGCAACAGTTTGCCAACATTTTTGAGTGAATTGCAGAATGTCAGATTTTTAGCAGAAATTGTGACCACGCGGCTTAGGGATTTTTTCAAAAAAAGTTGTTCAGACGTCGAGGGCTAATTCTGTTTCCGATGATAAAAACCCATCTGTTTCCACCGAAAAAAATTTCAGGGGATCACTTGCAACACTTTGCCAACAATTTTGAGTGAATTGCAGAACGTCAGATTTTTAGCAGAAATTGTGACCGCGCGGCTTAGGGATTTTTTCAAAAAAGGTTGTTCAGACGTCGAGGGCTAATTCTGTTTCCGATTATAAAAACCCATCTGTTTCCACCGAAAAACATTTCAGGGGATCACTTGCAACGGTTTGCCAACATTTTTGAGTGAATTGCAGAACGTCAGATTTTTAGCAGAAATTGTGACCGCGCGGCTAAGGGATTTTTTCAAAAAAAGTTGTTCAGACGTCGAGGGCTAATTCTGTTTCCGATGATAAAAACCCATCTGTTTCCACCGAAAAACCTTTCAGGGGATCGTTTGCAACAGTTTGGGACCATTTTTGAGGGAATTGCAGAACGTCAGATTTTTAGCAGAAATTGTGACCGTGCGGCTTAGGGATTTTTTCAAAAAAAGTTGTTCAGACGTCGAGGGCTAATTCTGTTTCCGATGATAAAAACCCAACTGTTTCCACCGAAAAACATTTCAGGGGATCACTTGCAACGGTTTTCCAACATTTTTGAGTGAATTGCAGAACGTCAGATTTTTAGCAGAAATTGTGACCGCGCGGCTTGGGGATTTTTTCAAAAAAAGTTGTTCAGACGTCGAGGGCTCATTCTGTTTCCAATGATAAAAACCCATCTGTTTCCACCGAAAAACATTTCAGGGGATTACTTGCAACGGTTTTCCAACATTTTTGAGTGAATTGCAGAACGTCAGATTTTTAGCAGAAATTGTGACCGCGCGGCTTAGGGATCTTTTCAAAAAAAGTTGTTCAGACGTCGAGGGCTAATTCTGTTTCCGATTATAAAAACCCATCTGTTTCCACCGAAAAACATTTCAGGGGATCACTTGCAACGGTTTGCCAACATTTTTGAGTGAATTGCAGAACGTCAGATTTTTAGCAGAAATTGTGACCGCGCGGCTAAGGGTTTTTTTCAAAAAAAGTTGTTCAGACGTCGAGGGCTAATTCTGTTTCCGATGATAAAAACCCAACTGTTTCCACCGAAAAACATTTCAGGGGATCACTTGCAACGGTTTTCCAACATTTTTGAGTGAATTGCAGAACGTCAGATTTTTAGCAGAAATTGTGATCGCGCGGCTTAGGGATTTTTTCAAAAAAAGTTGTTCAGACGTCGAGGGCTAATTCTGTTTCTGATGATAAAAACCCATCTGTTTCCACCGAAAAACATTTCAGGGGATCACTTGCAACAGTTTGCCAACATTTTTGAGGGAATTGCAGAACGTCAGATTTTTAGCAGAAATTGTGACCGCACAGCTTAGGGATTTTTTCAAAAAAAGTTGTTCAGACGTCGAGGGCTAATTCTGTTTCCGATGATAAAAACCCATCTGTTTCCACCGAAAAACATTTCAGGGGATCACTTCCAACACTTTGCCAACATTTTTGAGTGAATTGCAGAATGTCAGATTTTTAGCAGAAATTGTGACTGCGCGGCTTAGGGATTTTTTCAAAAAAAGTTGTTCAGACGTCGAGGGCTAATTCTGTTTCCGATGATAAAAACCCATCTGTTTCCACCGAAAAACACTTCAGGGGATCACGTGCAACAGTTTGCCAACATTTTTGAGTGAATTGCAGAACGTCAGATTTTTAGCAGAAATTGTGACCGCACAGCTTAGGGATTTTTTCAAAAAAAGTTGTTCAGACGTCGAGGGCTAATTCTGTTTCCGATGATAAAAACCCAACTGTTTCCACCCAAAAACATTTCAGGGGATCACTTGCAACAGTTTGCCAACATTTTTGAGTGAATTGCAGAATTTCAGATTTTTAGCAGAAATTGTGACCACGCGGCTTAGGGATTTTTTCAAAAAAAGTTGTTCAGACGTCGAGGGCTAATTCTGTTTCCGATGATAAAAACCCAACTGTTTCCACCGAAAAACATTTCAGGGGATCACTTGCAACGGTTTTCCAACATTTTTGAGTGAATTGCAGAACGTCAGATTTTTAGCAGAAATTGTGACCGCGCGGCTTGGGGATTTTTTCAAAAAAAGTTGTTCAGACGTCGAGGGCTCATTCTGTTTCCAATGATAAAAACCCATCTTTTCCCACCGAAAAACATTTCAGGGGATCACTTGCAATGGTTTTCCAACATTTTTGAGTGAATTGCAGAACGTCAGATTTTTAGCAGAAATTGTGACCGCGCGGCTTAGGGATTTTTTCAAAAAAAGTTGTTCAGACGTCGAGGGCTAATTCTGTTTCCGATGATAAAAACCCAACTGTTTCCACCCAAAAACATTTCAGGGGATCACTTGCAACAGTTTGCCAACATTTTTGAGTGAATTGCAGAATGTCAGATTTTTAGCAGAAATTGTGACCACGCGGCTTAGGGATTTTTTCAAAAAAAGTTGTTCAGACGTCGAGGGCTAATTCTGTTTCCGATGATAAAAACCCATCTGTTTCCACCGAAAAAAATTTCAGGGGATCACTTGCAACACTTTGCCAACAATTTTGAGTGAATTGCAGAACGTCAGATTTTTAGCAGAAATTGTGACCGCGCGGCTTAGGGATTTTTTCAAAAAAGGTTGTTCAGACGTCGAGGGCTAATTCTGTTTCCGATTATAAAAACCCATCTGTTTCCACCGAAAAACATTTCAGGGGATCACTTGCAACGGTTTGCCAACATTTTTGAGTGAATTGCAGAACGTCAGATTTTTAGCAGAAATTGTGACCGCGCGGCTAAGGGATTTTTTCAAAAAAAGTTGTTCAGACGTCGAGGGCTAATTCTGTTTCCGATGATAAAAACCCATCTGTTTCCACCGAAAAACCTTTCAGGGGATCGTTTGCAACAGTTTGGGACCATTTTTGAGGGAATTGCAGAACGTCAGATTTTTAGCAGAAATTGTGACCGTGCGGCTTAGGGATTTTTTCAAAAAAAGTTGTTCAGACGTCGAGGGCTAATTCTGTTTCCGATGATAAAAACCCAACTGTTTCCACCGAAAAACATTTCAGGGGATCACTTGCAACGGTTTTCCAACATTTTTGAGTGAATTGCAGAACGTCAGATTTTTAGCAGAAATTGTGACCGCGCGGCTTGGGGATTTTTTCAAAAAAAGTTGTTCAGACGTCGAGGGCTCATTCTGTTTCCAATGATAAAAACCCATCTGTTTCCACCGAAAAACATTTCAGGGGATTACTTGCAACGGTTTTCCAACATTTTTGAGTGAATTGCAGAACGTCAGATTTTTAGCAGAAATTGTGACCGCGCGGCTTAGGGATCTTTTCAAAAAAAGTTGTTCAGACGTCGAGGGCTAATTCTGTTTCCGATTATAAAAACCCATCTGTTTCCACCGAAAAACATTTCAGGGGATCACTTGCAACGGTTTGCCAACATTTTTGAGTGAATTGCAGAACGTCAGATTTTTAGCAGAAATTGTGACCGCGCGGCTAAGGGTTTTTTTCAAAAAAAGTTGTTCAGACGTCGAGGGCTAATTCTGTTTCCGATGATAAAAACCCAACTGTTTCCACCGAAAAACATTTCAGGGGATCACTTGCAACGGTTTTCCAACATTTTTGAGTGAATTGCAGAACGTCAGATTTTTAGCAGAAATTGTGATCGCGCGGCTTAGGGATTTTTTCAAAAAAAGTTGTTCAGACGTCGAGGGCTAATTCTGTTTCCGATGATAAAAACCCATCTGTTTCCACTGAAAAACATTTCAGGGGATCACTTGCAACACTTTGCCAACATTTTTGAGTGAATTGCAGAACGTCATATTTTTAGCAGAAATTGTGACCGCGCGGCATAGGGATTTTTTCAAAAAAAGTTGTTCAGACGTCGAGGGCTAATTCTGTTTCTGATGATAAAAACCCATCTGTTTCCACCGAAAAACATTTCAGGGGATCACTTGCAACAGTTTGCCAACATTTTTGAGGGAATTGCAGAACGTCAGATTTTTAGCAGAAATTGTGACCGCACAGCTTAGGGATTTTTTCAAAAAAAGTTGTTCAGACGTCGAGGGCTAATTCTGTTTCCGATGATAAAAACCCATCTGTTTCCACCGAAAAACATTTCAGGGGATCACTTCCAACACTTTGCCAACATTTTTGAGTGAATTGCAGAATGTCAGATTTTTAGCAGAAATTGTGACTGCGCGGCTTAGGGATTTTTTCAAAAAAAGTTGTTCAGACGTCGAGGGCTAATTCTGTTTCCGATGATAAAAACCCATCTGTTTCCACCGAAAAACACTTCAGGGGATCACGTGCAACAGTTTGCCAACATTTTTGAGTGAATTGCAGAACGTCAGATTTTTAGCAGAAATTGTGACCGCACAGCTTAGGGATTTTTTCAAAAAAAGTTGTTCAGACGTCGAGGGCTAATTCTGTTTCCGATGATAAAAACCCAACTGTTTCCACCCAAAAACATTTCAGGGGATCACTTGCAACAGTTTGCCAACATTTTTGAGTGAATTGCAGAATTTCAGATTTTTAGCAGAAATTGTGACCACGCGGCTTAGGGATTTTTTCAAAAAAAGTTGTTCAGACGTCGAGGGCTAATTCTGTTTCCGATGATAAAAACCCATCTGTTTCCACCGAAAAAAATTTCAGGGGATCACTTGCAACACTTTGCCAACATTTTTGAGTGAATTGCAGAACGTCAGATTTTTAGCAGAAATTGTGACCGCGCGGCTTAGGGATTTTTTCAAAA
Source organism: Podarcis bocagei (assembly GCF_964188305.1). NCBI lineage: Eukaryota > Metazoa > Chordata > Lepidosauria > Squamata > Lacertidae > Podarcis > Podarcis bocagei. Next base: position 171,607 of record NW_027670334.1, read on the forward strand.
AAGGTTGTTCAGACGTCGAGGGCTAATTCTGTTTCCGATTATAAAAACCCATCTGTTTCCACCGAAAAACATTTCAGGGGATCACTTGCAACGGTTTGCCAACATTTTTGAGTGAATTGCAGAACGTCAGATTTTTAGCAGAAATTGTGACCGCGCGGCTAAGGGATTTTTTCAAAAAAAGTTGTTCAGACGTCGAGGGCTAATTCTGTTTCCGATGATAAAAACCCATCTGTTTCCAACGAAAAACCTTTCAGGGGATCGTTTGCAACAGTTTGGGACCATTTTTGAGGGAATTGCAGAACGTCAGATTTTTAGCAGAAATTGTGACCGCGCGGCTTAGGGATTTTTTCAAAAAAAGTTGTTCAGACGTCGAGGGCTAATTCTGTTTCCGATTATAAAAACCCATCTGTTTCCACCGAAAAACATTTCAGGGGATCACTTGCAACGGTTTGCCAACATTTTTGAGTGAATTGCAGAACGTCAGATTTTTAGCAGAAATTGTGACCGCGCGGCTACGGGTTTTTTTCAAAAAAAGTTGTTCAGACGTCGAGGGCTAATTCTGTTTCCGATGATAAAAACCCAACTGTTTCCACCGAAAAACATTTCAGGGGATCACTTGCAACGGTTTTCCAACATTTTTGAGTGAATTGCAGAACGTCAGATTTTTAGCAGAAATTGTGATCGCGCGGCTTAGGGATTTTTTCAAAAAAAGTTGTTCAGACGTCGAGGGCTAATTCTGTTTCCGATGATAAAAACCCATCTGTTTCCACTGAAAAACATTTCAGGGGATCACTTGCAACACTTTGCCAACATTTTTGAGTGAATTGCAGAACGTCATATTTTTAGCAGAAATTGTGACCGCGCGGCATAGGGATTTTTTCAAAAAAAGTTGTTCAGACGTCGAGGGCTAATTCTGTTTCTGATGATAAAAACCCATCTGTTTCCACCGAAAAACATTTCAGGGGATCACTTGCAACAGTTTGCCAACATTTTTGAGTGAATTGCAGAACGTCAGATTTTTAGCAGAAATTGTGACCGCGCGGCTACGGGTTTTTTTCAAAAAAAGTTGTTCAGACGTCGAGGGCTAATTCTGTTTCCGATGATAAAAACCCAACTGTTTCCACCGAAAAACATTTCAGGGGATCACTTGCAACGGTTTTCCAACATTTTTGAGTGAATTGCAGAACGTCAGATTTTTAGCAGAAATTGTGATCGCGCGGCTTAGGGATTTTTTCAAAAAAAGTTGTTCAGACGTCGAGGGCTAATTCTGTTTCCGATGATAAAAACCCATCTGTTTCCACTGAAAAACATTTCAGGGGATCACTTGCAACACTTTGCCAACATTTTTGAGTGAATTGCAGAACGTCATATTTTTAGCAGAAATTGTGACCGCGCGGCATAGGGATTTTTTCAAAAAAAGTTGTTCAGACGTCGAGGGCTAATTCTGTTTCTGATGATAAAAACCCATCTGTTTCCACCGAAAAACATTTCAGGGGATCACTTGCAACAGTTTGCCAACATTTTTGAGGGAATTGCAGAACGTCAGATTTTTAGCAGAAATTGTGACCGCACAGCTTAGGGATTTTTTCAAAAAAAGTTGTTCAGACGTCGAGGGCTAATTCTGTTTCCGATGATAAAAACCCATCTGTTTCCACCGAAAAACATTTCAGGGGATCACTTGCAACACTTTGCCAACATTTTTGAGTGAATTGCAGAATGTCAGATTTTTAGCAGAAATTGTGAATGCGCGGCTTAGGGATTTTTTCAAAAAAAGTTGTTCAGACGTCGAGGGCTAATTCTGTTTCCGATGATAAAAACCCATCTGTTTCCACCGAAAAACACTTCAGGGGATCACGTGCAACAGTTTGCCAACATTTTTGAGTGAATTGCAGAACGTCAGATTTTTAGCAGAAATTGTGACCGCACAGCTTAGGGATTTTTTCAAAAAAAGTTGTTCAGACGTCGAGGGCTAATTCTGTTTCCGATGATAAAAACCCATCTGTTTCCACCGAAAAACATTTCAGGGGATCACTTGCAACAGTTTGCCAACATTTTTGAGGGAATTGCAGAACGTCACATTTTTAGCTGAAATTGTGACCGCGCGGCTTAGGGATTTTTTCAAAAAAAGTTGTTCAGACGTCGAGGGCTGATTCTGTTTCCGATGATAAAAACCCATCTGTTTCCACCGAAAAACATTTCAGGGGATCACTTGCAAAACTTTGCCAACATTTTTGAGTGAATTGCAGAACGTCAGATTTTTAGCAGAAATTGTGACCGCGCGGCTTAGGGATTTTTTCAAAAAAAGTTGTTCAGACGTCGAGGGCTAATTCTGTTTCCGATTATAAAAACCCATCTGTTTCCACCGAAAAACATTTCAGGGGATCACTTGCAACGGTTTGCCAACATTTTTGAGTGAATTGCAGAACGTCAGATTTTTAGCAGAAATTGTGACCGCGCGGCTAAGGGATTTTTTCAAAAAAAGTTGTTCAGACGTCGAGGGCTAATTCTGTTTCCGATGATAAAAACCCATCTGTTTCCACCGAAAAACCTTTCAGGGGATCGTTTGCAACAGTTTGGGACCATTTTTGAGGGAATTGCAGAACGTCAGATTTTTAGCAGAAATTGTGACCGTGCGGCTTAGGGATTTTTTCAAAAAAAGTTGTTCAGACGTCGAGGGCTCATTCTGTTCCCGATGATAAAAACCCATCTGTTTCCACCGAAAAACATTTCAGGGGATCATTTGCAACAGTTTGCCAACGTTTTTGAGGGAATTGCAGAACGTCAGATTTTTAGCAGAAATTGTGACCGCGCAGCTTAGGGATTTTTCAAAAAAAGTTGTTCAGATGTCGAGGGCTAATTCTGTTTCCGATGATAAAAACCCATCTGTTTCCACCGAAAAACATTTCAGGGGATCACTTGCAACACTTTGCCAACATTTTTGAGTGAATTGCAGAATGTCAGATTTTTAGCAGAAATTGTGACTGCGCGGCTTAGGGATTTTTTCAAAAAAAGTTGTTCAGATGTCGAGGGCTAATTCTGTTTCCGATGATAAAAACCCATCTGTTTCCACCGAAAAACACTTCAGGGGATCACTTGCAACACTTTGCCAACATTTTTGAGGGAATTGCAGAAGGTCAGATTTTTAGCAGAAATTGTGACCGCGCAGCTTAGGGATTTTTTCAAAAAAAGTTGTTCAGACGTCAAGGGCTCATTCTGTTTCCCATGATAAAAACCCATCTGTTTCCACTGAAAAACATTTCAGGGGATCACTTGCAACACTTTGCCAACATTTTTGAGTGAATTGCAGAACGTCATATTTTTAGCAGAAATTGTGACCGCGCGGCATAGGGATTTTTTCAAAAAAAGTTGTTCAGACGTCGAGGGCTAATTCTGTTTCTGATGATAAAAACCCATCTGTTTCCACCGAAAAACATTTCAGGGGATCACTTGCAACAGTTTGCCAACATTTTTGAGGGAATTGCAGAACGTCAGATTTTTAGCAGAAATTGTGACCGCACAGCTTAGGGATTTTTTCAAAAAAAGTTGTTCAGACGTCGAGGGCTAATTCTGTTTCCGATGATAAAAACCCATCTGTTTCCACCGAAAAACATTTCAGGGGATCACTTCCAACACTTTGCCAACATTTTTGAGTGAATTGCAGAATGTCAGATTTTTAGCAGAAATTGTGACTGCGCGGCTTAGGGATTTTTTCAAAAAAAGTTGTTCAGACGTCGAGGGCTAATTCTGTTTCCGATGATAAAAACCCATCTGTTTCCACCGAAAAACACTTCAGGGGATCACGTGCAACAGTTTGCCAACATTTTTGAGTGAATTGCAGAACGTCAGATTTTTAGCAGAAATTGTGACCGCACAGCTTAGGGATTTTTTCAAAAAAAGTTGTTCAGACGTCGAGGGCTAATTCTGTTTCCGATGATAAAAACCCAACTGTTTCCACCCAAAAACATTTCAGGGGATCACTTGCAACAGTTTGCCAACATTTTTGAGTGAATTGCAGAATTTCAGATTTTTAGCAGAAATTGTGACCACGCGGCTTAGGGATTTTTTCAAAAAAAGTTGTTCAGACGTCGAGGGCTAATTCTGTTTCCGATGATAAAAACCCATCTGTTTCCACCGAAAAAAATTTCAGGGGATCACTTGCAACACTTTGCCAACATTTTTGAGTGAATTGCAGAACGTCAGATTTTTAGCAGAAATTGTGACCGCGCGGCTTAGGGATTTTTTCAAAAAAGGTTGTTCAGACGTCGAGGGCTAATTCTGTTTCCGATTATAAAAACCCATCTGTTTCCACCGAAAAACATTTCAGGGGATCACTTGCAACGGTTTGCCAACATTTTTGAGTGAATTGCAGAACGTCAGATTTTTAGCAGAAATTGTGACCGCGCGGCTAAGGGATTTTTTCAAAAAAAGTTGTTCAGACGTCGAGGGCTAATTCTGTTTCCGATGATAAAAACCCATCTGTTTCCAACGAAAAACCTTTCAGGGGATCGTTTGCAACAGTTTGGGACCATTTTTGAGGGAATTGCAGAACGTCAGATTTTTAGCAGAAATTGTGACCGTGCGGCTTAGGGATTTTTTCAAAAAAAGTTGTTCAGACGTCGAGGGCTAATTCTGTTTCCGATGATAAAAACCCAACTGTTTCCACCGAAAAACATTTCAGGGGATCACTTGCAACGGTTTTCCAACATTTTTGAGTGAATTGCAGAACGTCAGATTTTTAGCAGAAATTGTGACCGCGCGGCTACGGGTTTTTTTCAAAAAAAGTTGTTCAGACGTCGAGGGCTAATTCTGTTTCCGATGATAAAAACCCAACTGTTTCCACCGAAAAACATTTCAGGGGATCACTTGCAACGGTTTTCCAACATTTTTGAGTGAATTGCAGAACGTCAGATTTTTAGCAGAAATTGTGATCGCGCGGCTTAGGGATTTTTTCAAAAAAAGTTGTTCAGACGTCGAGGGCTAATTCTGTTTCCGATGATAAAAACCCATCTGTTTCCACTGAAAAACATTTCAGGGGATCACTTGCAACACTTTGCCAACATTTTTGAGTGAATTGCAGAACGTCATATTTTTAGCAGAAATTGTGACCGCGCGGCATAGGGATTTTTTCAAAAAAAGTTGTTCAGACGTCGAGGGCTAATTCTGTTTCTGATGATAAAAACCCATCTGTTTCCACCGAAAAACATTTCAGGGGATCACTTGCAACAGTTTGCCAACATTTTTGAGTGAATTGCAGAACGTCAGATTTTTAGCAGAAATTGTGACCGCGCGGCTACGGGTTTTTTTCAAAAAAAGTTGTTCAGACGTCGAGGGCTAATTCTGTTTCCGATGATAAAAACCCAACTGTTTCCACCGAAAAACATTTCAGGGGATCACTTGCAACGGTTTTCCAACATTTTTGAGTGAATTGCAGAACGTCAGATTTTTAGCAGAAATTGTGATCGCGCGGCTTAGGGATTTTTTCAAAAAAAGTTGTTCAGACGTCGAGGGCTAATTCTGTTTCCGATGATAAAAACCCATCTGTTTCCACTGAAAAACATTTCAGGGGATCACTTGCAACACTTTGCCAACATTTTTGAGTGAATTGCAGAACGTCATATTTTTAGCAGAAATTGTGACCGCGCGGCATAGGGATTTTTTCAAAAAAAGTTGTTCAGACGTCGAGGGCTAATTCTGTTTCTGATGATAAAAACCCATCTGTTTCCACCGAAAAACATTTCAGGGGATCACTTGCAACAGTTTGCCAACATTTTTGAGGGAATTGCAGAACGTCAGATTTTTAGCAGAAATTGTGACCGCACAGCTTAGGGATTTTTTCAAAAAAAGTTGTTCAGACGTCGAGGGCTAATTCTGTTTCCGATGATAAAAACCCATCTGTTTCCACCGAAAAACATTTCAGGGGATCACTTGCAACACTTTGCCAACATTTTTGAGTGAATTGCAGAATGTCAGATTTTTAGCAGAAATTGTGAATGCGCGGCTTAGGGATTTTTTCAAAAAAAGTTGTTCAGACGTCGAGGGCTAATTCTGTTTCCGATGATAAAAACCCATCTGTTTCCACCGAAAAACACTTCAGGGGATCACGTGCAACAGTTTGCCAACATTTTTGAGTGAATTGCAGAACGTCAGATTTTTAGCAGAAATTGTGACCGCACAGCTTAGGGATTTTTTCAAAAAAAGTTGTTCAGACGTCGAGGGCTAATTCTGTTTCCGATGATAAAAACCCATCTGTTTCCACCGAAAAACATTTCAGGGGATCACTTGCAACAGTTTGCCAACATTTTTGAGGGAATTGCAGAACGTCACATTTTTAGCTGAAATTGTGACCGCGCGGCTTAGGGATTTTTTCAAAAAAAGTTGTTCAGACGTCGAGGGCTGATTCTGTTTCCGATGATAAAAACCCATCTGTTTCCACCGAAAAACATTTCAGGGGATCACTTGCAAAACTTTGCCAACATTTTTGAGTGAATTGCAGAACGTCAGATTTTTAGCAGAAATTGTGACCGCGCGGCTTAGGGATTTTTTCAAAAAAAGTTGTTCAGACGTCGAGGGCTAATTCTGTTTCCGATTATAAAAACCCATCTGTTTCCACCGAAAAACATTTCAGGGGATCACTTGCAACGGTTTGCCAACATTTTTGAGTGAATTGCAGAACGTCAGATTTTTAGCAGAAATTGTGACCGCGCGGCTAAGGGATTTTTTCAAAAAAAGTTGTTCAGACGTCGAGGGCTAATTCTGTTTCCGATGATAAAAACCCATCTGTTTCCACCGAAAAACCTTTCAGGGGATCGTTTGCAACAGTTTGGGACCATTTTTGAGGGAATTGCAGAACGTCAGATTTTTAGCAGAAATTGTGACCGTGCGGCTTAGGGATTTTTTCAAAAAAAGTTGTTCAGACGTCGAGGGCTCATTCTGTTCCCGATGATAAAAACCCATCTGTTTCCACCGAAAAACATTTCAGGGGATCATTTGCAACAGTTTGCCAACGTTTTTGAGGGAATTGCAGAACGTCAGATTTTTAGCAGAAATTGTGACCGCGCAGCTTAGGGATTTTTCAAAAAAAGTTGTTCAGATGTCGAGGGCTAATTCTGTTTCCGATGATAAAAACCCATCTGTTTCCACCGAAAAACATTTCAGGGGATCACTTGCAACACTTTGCCAACATTTTTGAGTGAATTGCAGAATGTCAGATTTTTAGCAGAAATTGTGACTGCGCGGCTTAGGGATTTTTTCAAAAAAAGTTGTTCAGATGTCGAGGGCTAATTCTGTTTCCGATGATAAAAACCCATCTGTTTCCACCGAAAAACACTTCAGGGGATCACGTGCAACAGTTTGCCAACATTTTTGAGTGAATTGCAGAACGTCAGATTTTTAGCAGAAATTGTGACCGCACAGCTTAGGGATTTTTTCAAAAAAAGTTGTTCAGACGTCGAGGGCTAATTCTGTTTCCGATGATAAAAACCCATCTGTTTCCACCGAAAAACATTTCCGGGGATCACTTGCAACAGTTTGCCAACATTTTTGAGGGAATTGCAGAACGTCACATTTTTAGCAGAAATTGTGACCGCGCGGCTTAGGGATTTTTTCAAAAAAAGTTGTTCAGACGTCGAGGGCTGATTCTGTTTCCGATGATAAAAACACATCTGTTTCCACCGAAAAACATTTCAGGGGATCACTTGCAACACTTTGCCAACATTTTTGAGTGAATTGCAGAACGTCAGATTTTTAGCAGAAATTGTGACCGCGCGGCTATGGGATTTTTTCAAAAAAAGTTGTTCAGACGTCGAGTGCTAATTCTGTTTCCTAATGATAAAAACCCATCTGTTTCCACCGAAAAACATTTCAGGGGATCACTTGCAACAGTTTGCCAACATTTTTGAGGGAATTGCAGAACGTCAGATTTTTAGCTGAAATTGTGACCGCGCAGCTTATGGATTTTTTCAAAAAAAGTTGTTCAGACGTCGAGGGCTAATTCTTTTTCCGATGATAAAAACCCAACTGTTTCCACCGGAAAACATTTCAGGGGATCACTTGCAACGGTTTGCCAACATTTTTGAGTGAATTGCAGAACGTCAGATCTTTAGCAGAAATTGTGACCGCGCAGCTTAGGGATTTTTTCAAAAAAAGTTGTTCAGACGTCGAGGGCTAATTCTGTTTCCGATGATAAAAACCCATCTGTTTCCACCGAAAAACATTTCAGGGGATCACTTGCAACACTTTGCCAACATTTTTGAGGGAATTGCAGAACGTCAGATTTTTAGCAGAAATTGTGACCGCGCGGCTTAGGGATTTTTTCAAAAAAAGTTGTTCAGACGTCGAGGGCTCATTCTGTTTCCGATGATAAAAACCCATCTGTTTCCACCGAAAAACCTTTCAGGGGATCGTTTGCAACAGTTTGGCACCATTTTTGAGTGAATTGCAGAACGTCAGATTTTTAGCAGAAATTGTGACTGCACGGCTTAGGGATTTTTTCAAAAAAAGTTGTTCAGATGTCGAGTGCTAATTCTGTTTCCTAATGATAAAAACCCATCTGTTTCCACCGAAAAACATTTCAGGGGATCACTTGCAACAGTTTGCCAACATTTTTGAGGGAATTGCAGAATGTCAGATTTTTAGCAGAAATTGTGACTGCGCGGCTTAGGGATTTTTTCAAAAAAAGTTGTTCAGACGTCGAGGGCTAATTCTGTTTCCGATGATAAAAACCCATCTGTTTCCACCGAAAAACACTTCAGGGGATCACGTGCAACAGTTTGCCAACATTTTTGAGTGAATTGCAGAACGTCAGATTTTTAGCAGAAATTGTGACCGCGCGGCTTAGGGATTTCTTCAAAAAAAGTTGTTCAGACGTCGAGGGCTAATTCTGTTTCCGATGATAAAAACCCATCTGTTTCCACCGAAAAACCTTTCAGGGGATCGTTTGCAACAGTTTGGCACCATTTTTGAGTGAATTGCAGAACGTCAGATTTTTAGCAGAAATTGTGACTGCGCGGCTTAGGGATTTTTTCAAAAAAAGTTGTTCAGACGTCGAGTGCTAATTCTGTTTCCTAATGATAAAAACCCATCTGTTTCCACCGAAAAACATTTCAGGGGATCACTTGCAACAGTTTGCCAACATTTTTGAGGGAATTGCAGAACGTCAGATTTTTAGCTGAAATTGTGACCGCGCGGCTATGGGATTTTTTCAAAAAAAGTTGTTCAGACGTCGAGGGCTAATTCTTTTTCCGATGATAAAAACCCATCTGTTTCCACCGAAAAACATTTCAGGGGATCACTTGCAACACTTTGCCAACATTTTTGAGTGAATTGCAGAATGTCAGATTTTTAGCAGAAATTGTGACTGCGCGGCTTAGGGATTTTTTCAAAAAAAGTTGTTCAGACGTCGAGGGCTAATTCTGTTTCCGATGATAAAAACCCATCTGTTTCCACCGAAAAACACTTCAGGGGATCACGTGCAACAGTTTGCCAACATTTTTGAGTGAATTGCAGAACGTCAGATTTTTAGCAGAAATTGTGACCGCGCGGCTTAGGGATTTCTTCAAAAAAAGTTGTTCAGACGTCGAGGGCTAATTCTGTTTCCGATGATAAAAACCCATCTGTTTCCACCGAAAAACATTTCAGGGGATCACTTGCAACAGTTTGCCAACATTTTTGAGGGAATTGCAGAACGTCACATTTTTAGCAGAAATTGTGACCGCGCGGCTTAGGGATTTTTTCAAAAAAAGTTGTTCAGACGTCGAGGGCTAATTCTGTTTCCGATGATAAAAACCCATCTGTTTCCACCGAAAAACATTTCAGGGGATCACTTGCAACACTTTGCCAACATTTTTGAGTGAATTGCAGAACGTCAGATTTTTAGCAGAAATTGTGACCGCGCGGCTTAGGGATTTTTTCAAAAAAAGTTGTTCAGACCTCGAGGGCTCATTCTGTTTCCGATGATAAAAACCCATCTGTTTCCACCGAAAAACCTTTCAGGGGATCGTTTGCAACAGTTTGGCACCATTTTTGAGTGAATTGCAGAACGTCAGATTTTTAGCAGAAATTGTGACTGCGCGGCTTAGGGATTTTTTCAAAAAAAGTTGTTCAGACGTCGAGTGCTAATTCTGTTTCCTAATGATAAAAACCCATCTGTTTCCACCGAAAAACATTTCAGGGGATCACTTGCAACAGTTTGCCAACATTTTTGAGGGAATTGCAGAACGTCAGATTTTTAGCTGAAATTGTGACCGCGCGGCTATGGGATTTTTTCAAAAAAAGTTGTTCAGACGTCGAGGGCTAATTCTTTTTCCGATGATAAAAACCCAACTGTTTCCACCGAAAAACATTTCAGGGGATCACTTGCAACACTTTGCCAACATTTTTGAGGGAATTGCAGAACGTCAGATTTTTAGCAGAAATTGTGACCGCGCAGCTTAGGGATTTTTTCAAAAAAAGTTGTTCAGACGTCGAGGGCTAATTCTGTTTCCGATGATAAAAACCCATCTGTTTCCACCGAAAAACATTTCAGGGGATCACTTGCAACACTTTGCCAACATTTTTGAGTGAATTGCAGAACGTCAGATTTTTAGCAGAAATTGTGACCGCGCGGCTTAGGGATTTTTTCAAAAAAAGTTGTTCAGACGTCATGGGCTAATTCTGTTTCCAATGATAAAAACCCATCTGTTTCCACCGAAAAACATTTCAGGGGATCACTTGCAACAGTTTAGCACCATTTTTGAGTGAATTGCAGAACGTCAGATTTTTAGCAGAAATTGTGACCGCGCGGCTTAGGGATTTTTTCAAAAAAAGTTGTTCAGACGTCGAGGGCTAATTCTATTTCCGATTATAAAAACCCATCTGTTTCCACCGAAAAACATTTCAGGGGATCACTTGCAACGGTTTGCCAACATTTTTGAGTGAATTGCAGAACGTCAGATTTTTAGCAGAAATTGTGACCGCGCGGCTTAGGGATTTTTTCAAAAAAAGTTGTTCAGACGTCGAAGGATAATTCTATTTCCGATGATAAAAACCCATCTGTTTCCACCGAAAAACATTTCAGGGGATCGTTTGCAACAGTTTGGCACCATTTTTGAGTGAATTGCAGAACGTCAGATTTTTAGCAGAAATTGTGACCGCGCGGCTTAGGGATTTTTTCAAAAAAAGTTGTTCAGACGTCGAGGGCTAATTCTGTTTCCGATGATAAAAACCCATCTGTTTCCACCAAACAACATTTCAGGGGATCACTTGCAACAGTTTGCCAACATTTTTGAGGGAATTGCAGAACGTCAGATTTTTAGCAGAAATTGTGACCGCGCGGCTTAGGGATTTTTTTCAAAAAAAGTTGTTCAGACGTCGAGGGCTAATTCTGTTTCCGATGATAAAAACCCATCTGTTTCCACTGAAAAACCTTTCATGGGATCGTTTGTAACAGTTTGGCACCATTTTTGAGTGAATTGCAGAACGTCAGATTTTTAGCAGAAATTGTGACCGCGCGGCTTAGGGATTTTTTCAAAAAAAGTTGTTCAGACGTCGAGGGCTAATTCTGTTTCCGATGATAAAAACACATCTGTTTCCACCGAAAAACATTTCAGGGGATCACTTGCAACGGTTTGCCAACATTTTTGAGTGAATTGCAGAACGTCAGATTTTTAGCAGAAATTGTGACCGTGCGGCTTAGGGATTTCTTCAAAAAAAGTTGTTCAGACGTCGAGGGCTAATTCTGTTTCCGATGATAAAAACCCATCTGTTTCCACCGAAAAACATTTCAGGGGATCACTTGCAACAGTTTGCCAACATTTTTGAGGGAATTGCAGAACGTCACATTTTTAGCAGAAATTGTGACCGCGCGGCTTAGGGATTTTTTCAAAAAAAGTTGTTCAGACGTCGAGGGCTAATTCTGTTTCCGATGATAAAAACCCATCTGTTTCCACCAAACAACGTTTCAGGGGATCACTTGCAACAGTTTGCCAACATTTTTGAGGGAATTGCAGAATGTCAGATTTTTAGCAGAAATTGTGACCGTGCGGCTTAGGGATTTTTTCAAAAAAAGTTGTTGAGACGTCGAGGGCTAATTCTGTTTCCAATGATAAAAACCCATCTGTTTCCACTGAAAAACCTTTCATGGGATCCTTTGCAACAGTTTGGCACCATTTTTGAGTGAATTGCAGAACGTCAGATTTTTAGCAGAAATTGTGACCGCGCGGCTTAGGAATTTTTTCAAAAAAAGGTGTTCAGACGTCGAGGGCTAATTCTGTTTCCGATGATAAAAACCCATCTGTTTCCACCGAACAACATTTCAGGGGATCACTTGCAACAGTTTGCCAACATTTTTGAGGGAATTGCAGAACGTCAAATTTTTAGCAGAAAATGTGACCGCGCGGCTTAGGGATTTTTTCAAAAAAAGTTGTTCAGACGTCGAGGGCTAATTCTGTTTCCGATGATAAAAACCCATCTGTTTCCACCGAAAAACATTTCAGGGGATCACTTGCAACAGTTTGGGACCATTTTTGAATGAATTGCAGAACGTCAGATTTTTAGCAGAAATTGTGACCGCGCGGCTTAGGGATTTTTTCAAAAAAAGTTGTTCAGACGTCGAAGGCTAATTCTGTTTCCGATGATAAAAACCCATCTGTTTCCACCGAAAAACATTTCAGGGGATCATTTGCAACAGTTTGCCAACGTTTTTGAGGGAATTGCAGAACGTCAGATTTTTAGCAGAAATTGTGACCGCGCGGCTATGGGATTTTTTTCAAAAAAAGTTGTTCAGACGTCGAGGGCTAATTCTGATTCCAATGATAAAAACGCATCTGTTTCCACCGAAAAACATTTCAGGGGATCACTTGCAACAGTTTGCCAACATTTTTGAGGGAATTGCAGAACGTCACATTTTTAGCAGAAATTGTGACCGCGCGGCTTAGGGATTTTTTCAAAAAAAGTTGTTCAGACGTCGAGGGCTAATTCTGTTTCCGATGATAAAAACCCATCTGTTTCCACCGAAAAACATTTCAGGGGATCACTTGCAACACTTTGCCAACATTTTTGAGTGAATTGCAGAACGTCAGATTTTTAGCAGAAATTGTGACCGCGCGGCTTAGGGATTTTTTCAAAAAAAGTTGTTCAGACCTCGAGGGCTCATTCTGTTTCCGATGATAAAAACCCATCTGTTTCCACCGAAAAACCTTTCAGGGGATCGTTTGCAACAGTTTGGCACCATTTTTGAGTGAATTGCAGAACGTCAGATTTTTAGCAGAAATTGTGACTGCGCGGCTTAGGGATTTTTTCAAAAAAAGTTGTTCAGACGTCGAGTGCTAATTCTGTTTCCTAATGATAAAAACCCATCTGTTTCCACCGAAAAACATTTCAGGGGATCACTTGCAACAGTTTGCCAACATTTTTGAGGGAATTGCAGAACGTCAGATTTTTAGCTGAAATTGTGACCGCGCGGCTATGGGATTTTTTCAAAAAAAGTTGTTCAGACGTCGAGGGCTAATTCTTTTTCCGATGATAAAAACCCAACTGTTTCCACCGGAAAACATTTCAGGGGATCACTTGCAACGGTTTGCCAACATTTTTGAGTGAATTGCAGAACGTCAGATTTTTAGCAGAAATTGTGACCGCGCAGCTTAGGGATTTTTTCAAAAAAAGTTGTTCAGACGTCGAGGGCTAATTCTGTTTCCGATGATAAAAACCCATCTGTTTCCACCGAAAAACATTTCAGGGGATCACTTGCAACACTTTGCCAACATTTTTGAGGGAATTGCAGAACGTCAGATTTTTAGCAGAAATTGTGACCGCGCAGCTTAGGGATTTTTTCAAAAAAAGTTGTTCAGACGTCGAGGGCTAATTCTGTTTCCGATGATAAAAACCCATCTGTTTCCACCGAAAAACATTTCAGGGGATCACTTGCAACACTTTGCCAACATTTTTGAGTGAATTGCAGAACGTCAGATTTTTAGCAGAAATTGTGACCGCGCGGCTTAGGGATTTTTTCAAAAAAAGTTGTTCAGACGTCATGGGCTAATTCTGTTTCCAATGATAAAAACCCATCTGTTTCCACCGAAAAACATTTCAGGGGATCACTTGCAACAGTTTAGCACCATTTTTGAGTGAATTGCAGAACGTCAGATTTTTAGCAGAAATTGTGACCGCGCGGCTTAGGGATTTTTTCAAAAAAAGTTGTTCAGACGTCGAGGGCTAATTCTATTTCCGATTATAAAAACCCATCTGTTTCCACCGGAAAAACATTTCAGGGGATCACTTGCAACGGTTTGCCAACATTTTTGAGTGAATTGCAGAACGTCAGATTTTTAGCAGAAATTGTGACCGCGCGGCTTAGGAATTTTTTCAAAAAAAGGTGTTCAGACGTCGAGGGCTAATTCTGTTTCCGATGATAAAAACCCATCTGTTTCCACCGAACAACATTTCAGGGGATCACTTGCAACAGTTTGCCAACATTTTTGAGGGAATTGCAGAACGTCAAATTTTTAGCAGAAAATGTGACCGCGCGGCTTAGGGATTTTTTCAAAAAAAGTTGTTCAGACGTCGAGGGCTAATTCTGTTTCCGATGATAAAAACCCATCTGTTTCCACCGAAAAACATTTCAGGGGATCACTTGCAACAGTTTGGGACCATTTTTGAATGAATTGCAGAACGTCAGATTTTTAGCAGAAATTGTGACCGCGCGGCTTAGGGATTTTTTCAAAAAAAGTTGTTCAGACGTCGAAGGCTAATTCTGTTTCCGATGATAAAAACCCATCTGTTTCCACCGAAAAACATTTCAGGGGATCATTTGCAACAGTTTGCCAACGTTTTTGAGGGAATTGCAGAACGTCAGATTTTTAGCAGAAATTGTGACCGCGCGGCTATGGGATTTTTTTCAAAAAAAGTTGTTCAGACGTCGAGGGCTAATTCTGATTCCAATGATAAAAACGCATCTGTTTCCACCGAAAAACATTTCAGGGGATCACTTGCAACAGTTTGCCAACATTTTTGAGGGAATTGCAGAACGTCACATTTTTAGCAGAAATTGTGACCGCGCGGCTTAGGGATTTTTTCAAAAAAAGTTGTTCAGACGTCGAGGGCTAATTCTGTTTCCGATGATAAAAACCCATCTGTTTCCACCGAAAAACATTTCAGGGGATCACTTGCAACACTTTGCCAACATTTTTGAGTGAATTGCAGAACGTCAGATTTTTAGCAGAAA
The DNA here is from genome assembly GCF_964188305.1 of Podarcis bocagei. NCBI lineage: Eukaryota > Metazoa > Chordata > Lepidosauria > Squamata > Lacertidae > Podarcis > Podarcis bocagei. Next base: position 186,803 of record NW_027670334.1, read on the forward strand.
TTGTGACCGCGCGGCTTAGGGATTTTTTCAAAAAAAGTTGTTCAGACCTCGAGGGCTCATTCTGTTTCCGATGATAAAAACCCATCTGTTTCCACCGAAAAACCTTTCAGGGGATCGTTTGCAACAGTTTGGCACCATTTTTGAGTGAATTGCAGAACGTCAGATTTTTAGCAGAAATTGTGACTGCGCGGCTTAGGGATTTTTTCAAAAAAAGTTGTTCAGACGTCGAGTGCTAATTCTGTTTCCTAATGATAAAAACCCATCTGTTTCCACCGAAAAACATTTCAGGGGATCACTTGCAACAGTTTGCCAACATTTTTGAGGGAATTGCAGAACGTCAGATTTTTAGCTGAAATTGTGACCGCGCGGCTATGGGATTTTTTCAAAAAAAGTTGTTCAGACGTCGAGGGCTAATTCTTTTTCCGATGATAAAAACCCAACTGTTTCCACCGGAAAACATTTCAGGGGATCACTTGCAACGGTTTGCCAACATTTTTGAGTGAATTGCAGAACGTCAGATTTTTAGCAGAAATTGTGACCGCGCAGCTTAGGGATTTTTTCAAAAAAAGTTGTTCAGACGTCGAGGGCTAATTCTGTTTCCGATGATAAAAACCCATCTGTTTCCACCGAAAAACATTTCAGGGGATCACTTGCAACACTTTGCCAACATTTTTGAGGGAATTGCAGAACGTAAGATTTTTAGCAGAAATTGTGACCGCGCAGCTTAGGGATTTTTTCAAAAAAAGTTGTTCAGACGTCGAGGGCTAATTCTGTTTCCGATGATAAAAACCCATCTGTTTCCACCGAAAAACATTTCAGGGGATCACTTGCAACACTTTGCCAACATTTTTGAGTGAATTGCAGAACGTCAGATTTTTAGCAGAAATTGTGACTGCGCGGCTTAGGGATTTTTTCAAAAAAAGTTGTTCAGACGTCGAGGGCTAATTCTATTTCCGATTATAAAAACCCATCTGTTTCCACCGAAAAACATTTCAGGGGATCACTTGCAACGGTTTGCCAACATTTTTGAGTGAATTGCAGAACGTCAGATTTTTAGCAGAAATTGTGACCGCGCGGCTTAGGGATTTTTTCAAAAAAAGTTGTTCAGACGTCGAAGGATAATTCTATTTCCGATGATAAAAACCCATCTGTTTCCACCGAAAAACATTTCAGGGGATCGTTTGCAACAGTTTGGCACCATTTTTGAGTGAATTGCAGAACGTCAGATTTTTAGCAGAAATTGTGACCGCGCGGCTTAGGGATTTTTTCAAAAAAAGTTGTTCAGACGTCGAGGGCTAATTCTGTTTCCGATGATAAAAACCCATCTGTTTCCACCAAACAACATTTCAGGGGATCACTTGCAACAGTTTGCCAACATTTTTGAGGGAATTGCAGAACGTCAGATTTTTAGCAGAAATTGTGACCGCGCGGCTTAGGGATTTTTTTCAAAAAAAGTTGTTCAGACGTCGAGGGCTAATTCTGTTTCCGATGATAAAAACCCATCTGTTTCCACTGAAAAACCTTTCATGGGATCGTTTGTAACAGTTTGGCACCATTTTTGAGTGAATTGCAGAACGTCAGATTTTTAGCAGAAATTGTGACCGCGCGGCTTAGGGATTTTTTCAAAAAAAGTTGTTCAGACGTCGAGGGCTAATTCTGTTTCCGATGATAAAAACACATCTGTTTCCACCGAAAAACATTTCAGGGGATCACTTGCAACGGTTTGCCAACATTTTTGAGTGAATTGCAGAACGTCAGATTTTTAGCAGAAATTGTGACCGTGCGGCTTAGGGATTTTTTCAAAAAAAGTTGTTCAGACGTCGAGGGCTAATTCTGTTTCCGATGATAAAAACCCATCTGTTTCCACTGAAAAACCTTTCAGGGGATCGTTTGCAACAGTTTGGCACCATTTTTGAGTGAATTGCAGAACGTCAGATTTTTAGCAGAAATTGTGACCGCGCGGCTTAGGGATTTTTACAAAAAAAGTTGTTCAGACGTCGAGGGCTAATTCTGTTTCCGATGATAAAAACCCATCTGTTTCCACCAAACAACGTTTCAGGGGATCACTTGCAACAGTTTGCCAACATTTTTGAGGGAATTGCAGAATGTCAGATTTTTAGCAGAAATTGTGACCGTGCGGCTTAGGGATTTTTTCAAAAAAAGTTGTTGAGACGTCGAGGGCTAATTCTGTTTCCAATGATAAAAACCCATCTGTTTCCACTGAAAAACCTTTCATGGGATCCTTTGCAACAGTTTGGCACCATTTTTGAGTGAATTGCAGAACGTCAGATTTTTAGCAGAAATTGTGACCGCGCGGCTTAGGAATTTTTTCAAAAAAAGGTGTTCAGACGTCGAGGGCTAATTCTGTTTCCGATGATAAAAACCCATCTGTTTCCACCGAACAACATTTCAGGGGATCACTTGCAACAGTTTGCCAACATTTTTGAGGGAATTGCAGAACGTCAAATTTTTAGCAGAAAATGTGACCGCGCGGCTTAGGGATTTTTTCAAAAAAAGTTGTTCAGACGTCGAGGGCTAATTCTGTTTCCGATGATAAAAACCCATCTGTTTCCACCGAAAAACATTTCAGGGGATCACTTGCAACAGTTTGGGACCATTTTTGAATGAATTGCAGAACGTCAGATTTTTAGCAGAAATTGTGACCGCGCGGCTTAGGGATTTTTTCAAAAAAAGTTGTTCAGACGTCGAAGGCTAATTCTGTTTCCGATGATAAAAACCCATCTGTTTCCACCGAAAAACATTTCAGGGGATCATTTGCAACAGTTTGCCAACGTTTTTGAGGGAATTGCAGAACGTCAGATTTTTAGCAGAAATTGTGACCGCGCGGCTATGGGATTTTTTTCAAAAAAAGTTGTTCAGACGTCGAGGGCTAATTCTGATTCCAATGATAAAAACGCATCTGTTTCCACCGAAAAACATTTCAGGGGATCACTTGCAACAGTTTGCCAACATTTTTGAGGGAATTGCAGAACGTCACATTTTTAGCAGAAATTGTGACCGCGCGGCTTAGGGATTTTTTCAAAAAAAGTTGTTCAGACGTCGAGGGCTAATTCTGTTTCCGATGATAAAAACCCATCTGTTTCCACCGAAAAACCTTTCAGGGGATCGTTTGCAACAGTTTGGCACCATTTTTGAGTGAATTGCAGAACGTCAGATTTTTAGCAGAAATTGTGACTGCGCGGCTTAGGGATTTTTTCAAAAAAAGTTGTTCAGATGTCGAGTGCTAATTCTGTTTCCTAATGATAAAAACCCATCTGTTTCCACCGAAAAACATTTCAGGGGATCACTTGCAACAGTTTGCCAACATTTTTGAGGGAATTGCAGAACGTCAGATTTTTAGCTGAAATTGTGACCGCGCGGCTATGGGATTTTTTCAAAAAAAGTTGTTCAGACGTCGAGGGCTAATTCTTTTTCCGATGATAAAAACCCATCTGTTTCCACCGAAAAACATTTCAGGGGATCACTTGCAACACTTTGCCAACATTTTTGAGTGAATTGCAGAATGTCAGATTTTTAGCAGAAATTGTGACTGCGCGGCTTAGGGATTTTTTCAAAAAAAGTTGTTCAGACGTCGAGGGCTAATTCTTTTTCCGATGATAAAAACCCATCTGTTTCCACCGAAAAACATTTCAGGGGATCACTTGCAACACTTTGCCAACATTTTTGAGTGAATTGCAGAATGTCAGATTTTTAGCAGAAATTGTGACTGCGCGGCTTAGGGATTTTTTCAAAAAAAGTTGTTCAGACGTCGAGGGCTAATTCTGTTTCCGATGATAAAAACCCATCTGTTTCCACCGAAAAACACTTCAGGGGATCACGTGCAACAGTTTGCCAACATTTTTGAGTGAATTGCAGAACGTCAGATTTTTAGCAGAAATTGTGACCGCGCGGCTTAGGGATTTCTTCAAAAAAAGTTGTTCAGACGTCGAGGGCTAATTCTGTTTCCGATGATAAAAACCCATCTGTTTCCACCGAAAAACCTTTCAGGGGATCGTTTGCAACAGTTTGGCACCATTTTTGAGTGAATTGCAGAACGTCAGATTTTTAGCAGAAATTGTGACTGCGCGGCTTAGGGATTTTTTCAAAAAAAGTTGTTCAGACGTCGAGTGCTAATTCTGTTTCCTAATGATAAAAACCCATCTGTTTCCACCGAAAAACATTTCAGGGGATCACTTGCAACAGTTTGCCAACATTTTTGAGGGAATTGCAGAACGTCAGATTTTTAGCTGAAATTGTGACCGCGCGGCTATGGGATTTTTTCAAAAAAAGTTGTTCAGATGTCGAGGGCTAATTCTTTTTCCGATGATAAAAACCCATCTGTTTCCACCGAAAAACATTTCAGGGGATCACTTGCAACACTTTGCCAACATTTTTGAGTGAATTGCAGAATGTCAGATTTTTAGCAGAAATTGTGACTGCGCGGCTTAGGGATTTTTTCAAAAAAAGTTGTTCAGACGTCGAGGGCTAATTCTGTTTCCGATGATAAAAACCCATCTGTTTCCACCGAAAAACACTTCAGGGGATCACGTGCAACAGTTTGCCAACATTTTTGAGTGAATTGCAGAACGTCAGATTTTTAGCAGAAATTGTGACCGCGCGGCTTAGGGATTTCTTCAAAAAAACTTGTTCAGACGTCGAGGGCTAATTCTGTTTCCGATGATAAAAACCCATCTGTTTCCACCGAAAAACCTTTCAGGGGATCGTTTGCAACAGTTTGGCACCATTTTTGAGTGAATTGCAGAACGTCAGATTTTTAGCAGAAATTGTGACTGCGCGGCTTAGGGATTTTTTCAAAAAAAGTTGTTCAGACGTCGAGTGCTAATTCTGTTTCCTAATGATAAAAACCCATCTGTTTCCACCGAAAAACATTTCAGGGGATCACTTGCAACAGTTTGCCAACATTTTTGAGGGAATTGCAGAACGTCAGATTTTTAGCTGAAATTGTGACCGCGCGGCTATGGGATTTTTTCAAAAAAAGTTGTTCAGACGTCGAGGGCTAATTCTTTTTCCGATGATAAAAACCCATCTGTTTCCACCGAAAAACATTTCAGGGGATCACTTGCAACACTTTGCCAACATTTTTGAGTGAATTGCAGAATGTCAGATTTTTAGCAGAAATTGTGACTGCGCGGCTTAGGGATTTTTTCAAAAAAAGTTGTTCAGACGTCGAGGGCTAATTCTGTTTCCGATGATAAAAACCCATCTGTTTCCACCGAAAAACACTTCAGGGGATCACGTGCAACAGTTTGCCAACATTTTTGAGTGAATTGCAGAACGTCAGATTTTTAGCAGAAATTGTGACCGCGCGGCTTAGGGATTTCTTCAAAAAAAGTTGTTCAGACGTCGAGGGCTAATTCTGTTTCCGATGATAAAAACCCATCTGTTTCCACCGAAAAACATTTCAGGGGATCACTTGCAACAGTTTGCCAACATTTTTGAGGGAATTGCAGAACGTCACATTTTTAGCAGAAATTGTGACCGCGCGGCTTAGGGATTTTTTCAAAAAAAGTTGTTCAGACGTCGAGGGCTAATTCTGTTTCCGATGATAAAAACCCATCTGTTTCCACCGAAAAACATTTCAGGGGATCACTTGCAACACTTTGCCAACATTTTTGAGTGAATTGCAGAACGTCAGATTTTTAGCAGAAATTGTGACCGCGCGGCTTAGGGATTTTTTCAAAAAAAGTTGTTCAGACCTCGAGGGCTCATTCTGTTTCCGATGATAAAAACCCATCTGTTTCCACCGAAAAACCTTTCAGGGGATCGTTTGCAACAGTTTGGCACCATTTTTGAGTGAATTGCAGAACGTCAGATTTTTAGCAGAAATTGTGACTGCGCGGCTTAGGGATTTTTTCAGAAAAAGTTGTTCAGACGTCGAGTGCTAATTCTGTTTCCTAATGATAAAAACCCATCTGTTTCCACCGAAAAACATTTCAGGGGATCACTTGCAACAGTTTGCCAACATTTTTGAGGGAATTGCAGAACGTCAGATTTTTAGCTGAAATTGTGACCGCGCGGCTATGGGATTTTTTCAAAAAAAGTTGTTCAGACGTCGAGGGCTAATTCTTTTTCCGATGATAAAAACCCAACTGTTTCCACCGCAAAACATTTCAGGGGATCACTTGCAACGGTTTGCCAACATTTTTGAGTGAATTGCAGAACGTCAGATTTTTAGCAGAAATTGTGACCGCGCAGCTTAGGGATTTTTTCAAAAAAAGTTGTTCAGACGTCGAGGGCTAATTCTGTTTCCGATGATAAAAACCCATCTGTTTCCACCGAAAAACATTTCAGGGGATCACTTGCAACACTTTGCCAATATTTTTGAGGGAATTGCAGAACGTCAGATTTTTAGCAGAAATTGTGACCGCGCAGCTTAGGGATTTTTTCAAAAAAAGTTGTTCAGACGTCGAGGGCTAATTCTGTTTCCGATGATAAAAACCCATCTGTTTCCACCGAAAAACATTTCAGGGGATCACTTGCAACACTTTGCCAACATTTTTGAGTGAATTGCAGAACGTCAGATTTTTAGCAGAAATTGTGACCGCGCGGCTTAGGGATTTTTTCAAAAAAAGTTGTTCAGACGTCATGGGCTAATTCTGTTTCCAATGATAAAAACCCATCTGTTTCCACCGAAAAACATTTCAGGGGATCACTTGCAACAGTTTAGCACCATTTTTGAGTGAATTGCAGAACGTCAGATTTTTAGCAGAAATTGTGACCGCGCGGCTTAGGGATTTTTTCAAAAAAAGTTGTTCAGACGTCGAGGGCTAATTCTATTTCCGATTATAAAAACCCATCTGTTTCCACCGAAAAACATTTCAGGGGATCACTTGCAACGGTTTGCCAACATTTTTGAGTGAATTGCAGAATGTCAGATTTTTAGCAGAAATTGTGACCGCGCGGCTTAGGGATTTTTTCAAAAAAAGTTGTTCAGACGTCGAAGGATAATTCTATTTCCGATGATAAAAACCCATCTGTTTCCACCGAAAAACATTTCAGGGGATCGTTTGCAACAGTTTGGCACCATTTTTGAGTGAATTGCAGAACGTCAGATTTTTAGCAGAAATTGTGACCGCGCGGCTTAGGGATTTTTTCAAAAAAAGTTGTTCAGACGTCGAGGGCTAATAATGTTTCCGATGATAAAAACCCATCTGTTTCCACCAAACAACATTTCAGGGGATCACTTGCAACAGTTTGCCAACATTTTTGAGGGAATTGCAGAACGTCAGATTTTTAGCAGAAATTGTGACCGCGCGGCTTAGGGATTTTTTTCAAAATAAGTTGTTCAGACGTCGAGGGCTAATTCTGTTTCCGATGATAAAAACCCATCTGTTTCCACTGAAAAACCTTTCATGGGATCGTTTGTAACAGTTTGGCACCATTTTTGAGTGAATTGCAGAACGTCAGATTTTTAGCAGAAATTGTGACCGCGCGGCTTAGGGATTTTTTCAAAAAAAGTTGTTCAGACGTCGAGGGCTAATTCTGTTTCCGATGATAAAAACACATCTGTTTCCACCGAAAAACATTTCAGGGGATCACTTGCAACGGTTTGCCAACATTTTTGAGTGAATTGCAGAACGTCAGATTTTTAGCAGAAATTGTGACCGTGCGGCTTAGGGATTTTTTCAAAAAAAGTTGTTCAGACGTCGAGGGCTAATTCTGTTTCCGATGATAAAAACCCATCTGTTTCCACTGAAAAACCTTTCAGGGGATCGTTTGCAACAGTTTGGCACCATTTTTGAGTGAATTGCAGAACGTCAGATTTTTAGCAGAAATTGTGACCGCGCGGCTTAGGGATTTTTTCAAAAAAAGTTGTTCAGACGTCGAGGGCTAATTCTGTTTCCGATGATAAAAACCCATCTGTTTCCACCAAACAACGTTTCAGGGGATCACTTGCAACAGTTTGCCAACATTTTTGAGGGAATTGCAGAATGTCAGATTTTTAGCAGAAATTGTGACCGTGCGGCTTAGGGATTTTTTCAAAAAAAGTTGTTGAGACGTCGAGGGCTAATTCTGTTTCCAATGATAAAAACCCATCTGTTTCCACTGAAAAACCTTTCATGGGATCCTTTGCAACAGTTTGGCACCATTTTTGAGTGAATTGCAGAACGTCAGATTTTTAGCAGAAATTGTGACCGCGCGGCTTAGGAATTTTTTCAAAAAAAGGTGTTCAGACGTCGAGGGCTAATTCTGTTTCCGATGATAAAAACCCATCTGTTTCCACCGAACAACATTTCAGGGGATCACTTGCAACAGTTTGCCAACATTTTTGAGGGAATTGCAGAACGTCAAATTTTTAGCAGAAAATGTGACCGCGCGGCTTAGGGATTTTTTCAAAAAAAGTTGTTCAGACGTCGAAGGCTAATTCTGTTTCCGATGATAAAAACCCATCTGTTTCCACCGAAAAACATTTCAGGGGATCACTTGCAACAGTTTGGGACCATTTTTGAATGAATTGCAGAACGTCAGATTTTTAGCAGAAATTGTGACCGCGCGGCTTAGGGATTTTTTCAAAAAAAGTTGTTCAGACGTCGAAGGCTAATTCTGTTTCCGATGATAAAAACCCATCTGTTTCCACCGAAAAACATTTCAGGGGATCATTTGCAACAGTTTGCCAACGTTTTTGAGGGAATTGCAGAACGTCAGATTTTTAGCAGAAATTGTGACCGTGCGGCTTAGGGATTTTTTCAAAAAAAGTTGTTGAGACGTCGAGGGCTAATTCTGTTTCCAATGATAAAAACCCATCTGTTTCCACTGAAAAACCTTTCATGGGATCCTTTGCAACAGTTTGGCACCATTTTTGAGTGAATTGCAGAACGTCAGATTTTTAGCAGAAATTGTGACCGCGCGGCTTAGGGATTTTTTCAAAAAAAGTTGTTCAGACGTCGAGGGCTAATTCTGTTTCCGATGATAAAAACCCATCTGTTTCCACCGAAAAACATTTCAGGGGATCACTTGCAACAGTTTGGGACCATTTTTGAATGAATTGCAGAACGTCAGATTTTTAGCAGAAATTGTGACCGCGCGGCTTAGGGATTTTTTCAAAAAAAGTTGTTCAGACGTCGAAGGCTAATTCTGTTTCCGATGATAAAAACCCATCTGTTTCCACCGAAAAACATTTCAGGGGATCATTTGCAACAGTTTGCCAACATTTTTGAGGGAATTGCAGAACGTCACATTTTTAGCAGAAATTGTGACCGCGCGGCTTAGGGATTTTTTCAAAAAAAGTTGTTCAGACGTCGAGGGCTAATTCTGTTTCCGATGATAAAAACCCATCTGTTTCCACCGAAAAACATTTCAGGGGATCACTTGCAACACTTTGCCAACATTTTTGAGTGAATTGCAGAACGTCAGATTTTTAGCAGAAATTGTGACCGCGCGGCTTAGGGATTTTTTCAAAAAAAGTTGTTCAGACCTCGAGGGCTCATTCTGTTTCCGATGATAAAAACCCATCTGTTTCCACCGAAAAACCTTTCAGGGGATCGTTTGCAACAGTTTGGCACCATTTTTGAGTGAATTGCAGAACGTCAGATTTTTAGCAGAAATTGTGACTGCGCGGCTTAGGGATTTTTTCAAAAAAAGTTGTTCAGACGTCGAGTGCTAATTCTGTTTCCTAATGATAAAAACCCATCTGTTTCCACCGAAAAACATTTCAGGGGATCACTTGCAACAGTTTGCCAACATTTTTGAGGGAATTGCAGAACGTCAGATTTTTAGCTGAAATTGTGACCGCGCGGCTATGGGATTTTTTCAAAAAAAGTTGTTCAGACGTCGAGGGCTAATTCTTTTTCCGATGATAAAAACCCAACTGTTTCCACCGGAAAACATTTCAGGGGATCACTTGCAACGGTTTGCCAACATTTTTGAGTGAATTGCAGAACGTCAGATTTTTAGCAGAAATTGTGACCGCGCAGCTTAGGGATTTTTTCAAAAAAAGTTGTTCAGACGTCGAGGGCTAATTCTGTTTCCGATGATAAAAACCCATCTGTTTCCACCGAAAAACATTTCAGGGGATCACTTGCAACACTTTGCCAACATTTTTGAGGGAATTGCAGAACGTCAGATTTTTAGCAGAAATTGTGACCGCGCAGCTTAGGGATTTTTTCAAAAAAAGTTGTTCAGACGTCGAGGGCTAATTCTGTTTCCGATGATAAAAACCCATCTGTTTCCACCGAAAAACATTTCAGGGGATCACTTGCAACACTTTGCCAACATTTTTGAGTGAATTGCAGAACGTCAGATTTTTAGCAGAAATTGTGACCGCGCGGCTTAGGGATTTTTTCAAAAAAAGTTGTTCAGACGTCATGGGCTAATTCTGTTTCCAATGATAAAAACCCATCTGTTTCCACCGAAAAACATTTCAGGGGATCACTTGCAACAGTTTAGCACCATTTTTGATTGAATTGCAGAACGTCAGATTTTTAGCAGAAATTGTGACCGCGCGGCTTAGGGATTTTTTCAAAAAAAGTTGTTCAGACGTCGAGGGCTAATTCTATTTCCGATTATAAAAACCCATCTGTTTCCACCGAAAAACATTTCAGGGGATCACTTGCAACGGTTTGCCAACATTTTTGAGTGAATTGCAGAACGTCAGATTTTTAGCAGAAATTGTGACCGCGCGGCTTAGGGATTTTTTTCAAAAAAAGTTGTTCAGACGTCGAGGGCTAATTCTGTTTCCGATGATAAAAACCCATCTGTTTCCACTGAAAAACCTTTCATGGGATCGTTTGTAACAGTTTGGCACCATTTTTGAGGGAATTGCAGAACGTCAGATTTTTAGCAGAAATTGTGACCGCGCGGCTTAGGGATTTTTTCAAAAAAAGTTGTTCAGAGGTCGAGGGCTAATTCTGTTTCCGATGATAAAAACACATCTGTTTCCACCGAAAAACATTTCAGGGGATCACTTGCAACGGTTTGCCAACATTTTTGAGTGAATTGCAGAACGTCAGATTTTTAGCAGAAATTGTGACCGTGCGGCTTAGGGATTTTTTCAAAAAAAGTTGTTCAGACGTCGAGGGCTAATTCTGTTTCCGATGATAAAAACCCATCTGTTTCCACTGAAAAACCTTTCAGGGGATCGTTTGCAACAGTTTGGCACCATTTTTGAGTGAATTGCAGAACGTCAGATTTTTAGCAGAAATTGTGACCGCGCGGCTTAGGGATTTTTTCAAAAAAAGTTGTTCAGACGTCGAGGGCTAATTCTGTTTCCGATGATAAAAACCCATCTGTTTCCACCAAACAACGTTTCAGGGGATCACTTGCAACAGTTTGCCAACATTTTTGAGGGAATTGCAGAATGTCAGATTTTTAGCAGAAATTGTGACCGTGCGGCTTAGGGATTTTTTCAAAAAAAGTTGTTGAGACGTCGAGGGCTAATTCTGTTTCCAATGAAAAAAACCCATCTGTTTCCACTGAAAAACCTTTCATGGGATCCTTTGCAACAGTTTGGCACCATTTTTGAGTGAATTGCAGAACGTCAGATTTTTAGCAGAAATTGTGACCGCGCGGCTTAGGAATTTTTTCAAAAAAAGGTGTTCAGACGTCGAGGGCTAATTCTGTTTCCGATGATAAAAACCCATCTGTTTCCACCGAACAACATTTCAGGGGATCACTTGCAACAGTTTGCCAACATTTTTGAGGGAATTGCAGAACGTCAAATTTTTAGCAGAAAATGTGACCGCGCGGCTTAGGGATTTTTTCAAAAAAAGTTGTTCAGACGTCGAGGGCTAATTCTGTTTCCGATGATAAAAACCCATCTGTTTCCACCGAAAAACATTTCAGGGGATCACTTGCAACAGTTTGGGACCATTTTTGAATGAATTGCAGAACGTCAGATTTTTAGCAGAAATTGTGACCGCGCGGCTTAGGGATTTTTTCAAAAAAAGTTGTTCAGACGTCGAAGGCTAATTCTGTTTCCGATGATAAAAACCCATCTGTTTCCACCGTAAAACATTTCAGGGGATCATTTGCAACAGTTTGCCAACGTTTTTGAGGGAATTGCAGAACGTCAGATTTTTAGCAGAAATTGTGACCGCGCGGCTTAGGGATTTTTTTCAAAAAAAGTTGTTCAGACGTCGACGGCTAATTCTGTTTCCGATGATAAAAACCCATCTGTTTCCACTGAAAAACCTTTCATGGGATCGTTTGTAACAGTTTGGCACCATTTTTGAGTGAATTGCAGAACGTCAGATTTTTAGCAGAAATTGTGACCGCGCGGCTTAGGGATTTTTTCAAAAAAAGTTGTTCAGACGTCGAGGGCTAATTCTGTTTCCGATGATAAAAACCCATCTGTTTCCACCAAACAACGTTTCAGGGGATCACTTGCAACAGTTTGCCAACATTTTTGAGGGAATTGCAGAATGTCAGATTTTTAGCAGAAATTGTGACCGTGCGGCTTAGGGATTTTTTCAAAAAAAGTTGTTGAGACGTCGAGGGCTAATTCTGTTTCCAATGAAAAAAACCCATCTGTTTCCACTGAAAAACCTTTCATGGGATCCTTTGCAACAGTTTGGCACCATTTTTGAGTGAATTGCAGAACGTCAGATTTTTAGCAGAAATTGTGACCGCGCGGCTTAGGAATTTTTTCAAAAAAAGGTGTTCAGACGTCGAGGGCTAATTCTGTTTCCGATGATAAAAACCCATCTGTTTCCACCGAACAACATTTCAGGGGATCACTTGCAACAGTTTGCCAACATTTTTGAGGGAATTGCAGAACGTCAAATTTTTAGCAGAAAATGTGACCGCGCGGCTTAGGGATTTTTTCAAAAAAAGTTGTTCAGACGTCGAGGGCTAATTCTGTTTCCGATGATAAAAACCCATCTGTTTCCACCGAAAAACATTTCAGGGGATCACTTGCAACAGTTTGGGACCATTTTTGAATGAATTGCAGAACGTCAGATTTTTAGCAGAAATTGTGACCGCGCGGCTTAGGGATTTTTTCAAAAAAAGTTGTTCAGACGTCGAAGGCTAATTCTGTTTCCGATGATAAAAACCCATCTGTTTCCACCGAAAAACATTTCAGGGGATCATTTGCAACAGTTTGCCAACGTTTTTGAGGGAATTGCAGAACGTCAGATTTTTAGCAGAAATTGTGACCGCGCGGCTATGGGATTTTTTTCAAAAAAAGTTGTTCAGACGTCGAGGGCTAATTCTGATTCCAATGATAAAAACGCATCTGTTTCCACCGAAAAACATTTCAGGGGATCACTTGCAACAGTTTGCCAACATTTTTGAGGGAATTGCAGAACGTCACATTTTTAGCAGAAATTGTGACCGCGCGGCTTAGGGATTTTTTCAAAAAAAGTTGTTCAGACGTCGAGGGCTAATTCTGTTTCCGATGATAAAAACCCATCTGTTTCCACCGAAAAACATTTCAGGGGATCACTTGCAACACTTTGCCAACATTTTTGAGTGAATTGCAGAACGTCACATTTTTAGCAGAAATTGTGACCGCACGGCTTAGGGATTTTTTCAAAAAAAGTTGTTCAGACGTCGAGGGCTAATTCTGTTTCCGATGATAAAAACACATCTGTTTCCACCGAAAAACATTTCAGGGGATCGTTTGCAACAGTTTGGCACCATTTTTGAGTGAATTGCAGAACGTCAGATTTTTAGCAGAAATTGTGACCGCGCGGCTTAGGGATTTTTTCAAAAAAAGTTGTTCAGACGTCGAGGGCTAATTCTGTTTCCGATGATAAAAACCCATCTGTTTCCACCAAACAACGTTTCAGGGGATCACTTGCAACAGTTTGCCAACATTTTTGAGGGAATTGCAGAACGTCAGATTTTTAGCAGAAATTGTGACCGTGCGGCTTAGGGATTTTTTCAAAAAAAGTTGTTCAGACGTCGAGGGCTAATTCTGTTTCCGATGATAAAAACCCATCTGTTTCCACTGAAAAACCTTTCATGGGATCGTTTGCAACAGTTTGGCACCATTTTTGAGTGAATTGCAGAACGTCAGATTTTTAGCAGAAATTGTGACCGCGCGGCTTAGGAATTTTTTCAAAAAAAGTTGTTCAGACGTCGAGGGCTAATTCTGTTTCCGATGATAAAAACCCATCTGTTTCCACCGAACAACATTTCAGGGGATCACTTGCAACAGTTTGCCAACATTTTTGAGGGAATTGCAGAACGTCAAATTTTTAGCAGAAAATGTGACCGCGCGGCTTAGGGATTTTTTCAAAAAAAGTTGTTCAGACGTCGAGGGCTAATTCTGTTTCCGATGATAAAAACCCATCTGTTTCCACCAAACAACGTTTCAGGGGATCACTTGCAACAGTTTGCCAACATTTTTGAGGGAATTGCAGAACGTCAGATTTTTAGCAGAAATTGTGACCGTGCGGCTTAGGGATTTTTTCAAAAAAAGTTGTTCAGACGTCGAGGGCTAATTCTGTTTCCGATGATAAAAACCCATCTGTTTCCACCAAACAACGTTTCAGGGGATCACTTGCAACAGTTTGCCAACATTTTTGAGGGAATTGCAGAACGTCAGATTTTTAGCAGAAATTGTGACCGTGCGGCTTAGGGATTTTTTCAAAAAAAGTTGTTGAGACGTCGAGGGCTAATTCTGTTTCCGATGATAAAAACCCATCTGTTTCCACTGAAAAACCTTTCATGGGATCGTTTGCAACAGTTTGGCACCATTTTTGAGTGAATTGCAGAACGTCAGATTTTTAGCAGAAATTGTGACCGCGCGGCTTAGGAATTTTTTCAAAAAAAGTTGTTCAGACGTCGAGGGCTAATTCTGTTTCCGATGATAAAAACCCATCTGTTTCCACCGAACAACATTTCAGGGGATCACTTGCAACAGTTTGCCAACATTTTTGAGGGAATTGCAGAACGTCAAATTTTTAGCAGAAAATGTGACCGCGCGGCTTAGGGATTTTTTCAAAAAAAGTTGTTCAGACGTCGAGGGCTAATTCTGTTTCCGATGATAAAAACCCATCTGTTTCCACCGAAAAACCTTTCAGGGGATCGTTTGCAACAGTTTGGGACCATTTTTGAATGAATTGCAGAACGTCAGATTTTTAGCAGAAATTGTGACCGCGCGGCTTAGGGATTTTTTCAAAAAAAGTTGTTCAGACGTCGAAGGCTAATTCTGTTTCCGATGATAAAAACCCATCTGTTTCCACCGAAAAACATTTCAGGGGATCATTTGCAACAGTTTGCCAACGTTTTTGAGGGAATTGCAGAACGTCAGATTTCTAGCAGAAATTGTGACCGCGCGGCTATGGGATTTTTTCAAAAAAAGTTGTTCAGACGTCGAGGGCTAATTCTGATTCCAATGATAAAAAGGCATCTGTTTCCACCGAAAAACATTTCAGGGGAACATTTGCAACAGTTTGCCAACGTTTTTGAGGGAATTGCAGAACGTCAGATTTTTAGCAGAAATTGTGACCGCGCGGCTTAGGGATTTTTTTCAAAAAAAAGTTGTTCAGACGTCGAGGGCTAATTCTGTTTCCGATGATAAAAACCCATCTGTTTCCACCGAAAAACCTTTCAGGGGATCGTTTGCAACAGTTTGGGACCATTTTTGAATGAATTGCAGAACGTCAGATTTTTAGCTGAAATTGTGACCGCGCGGCTATGGGATTTTTTCAAAAAAAGTTGTTCAGACGTCGAGGGCTAATTCTTTTTCCGATGATAAAAACCCAACTCTTTCCACCGGAAAACATTTCAGGGGATCACTTGCAACGGTTTGCCAACATTTTTGAGTGAATTGCAGAACGTCAGATTTTTAGCAGAAATTGTGACCGCGCAGCTTAGGTATTTTTTCAAAAAAAGTTGTTCAGACGTCGAGGGCTAATTCTGTTTCCGATGATAAAAACCCATCTGTTTCCACCGAAAAACATTTCAGGGGATCACTTGCAACACTTTGCCAACATTTTTGAGTGAATTGCAGAACGTCAGATTTTTAGCAGAAATTGTGACCGCGCGGCTTAGGGATTTTTTCAAAAAAAGTTGTTCAGACGTCATGGGCTAATTCTGTTTCCAATGATAAAAACCCATCTGTTTCCACCGAAAAACATTTCAGGGGATCACTTGCAACAGTTTAGCACCATTTTTGAGTGAATTGCAGAACGTCAGATTTTTAGCAGAAATTGTGACCGCGCGGCTTAGGGATATTTTCAAAAAAAGTTGTTCAGACGTCGAGGGCTAATTCTGTTTCCGATGATAAAAACCCATCTGTTTCCACCGAAAAACATTTCAGGGGATCACTTGCAACAGTTTGCCAACATTTTTGAGGGAATTGCAGAACGTCAGATTTTTAGCAGAAATTGTGACCGTGCGGCTTAGGGATTTTTTCAAAAAAAGTTGTTCAGACCTCGAGGGCTAATTCTGTTTCCGATGATAAAAACCCATCTGTTTCCACTGAAAAACCTTTCAGGGGATCGTTTGCAACAGTTTGGCACCATTTTTGAGTGAATTGCAGAACGTCAGATTTTTAGCAGAAATTGTGACCGCGCGGCTTAGGGATTTTTTCAAAAAAAGTTGTTCAGACGTCGAGGGCTAATTCTGTTTCCGATGATAAAAACCCATCTGTTTCCACCAAACAACATTTCAGGGGATCACTTGCAACAGTTTGCCAACATTTTTGAGGGAATTGCAGAACGTCAGATTTTTAGCAGAAATTGTGACCGTGCGGCTTAGGGATTTTTTCAAAAAAAGTTGTTGAGACGTCGAGGGCTAATTCTCTTTCCGATGATAAAAACCCATCTGTTTCCACTGAAAAACCTTTCATGGGATCGTTTGCAACAGTTTGGCACCATTTTTGAGTGAATTGCAGAACGTCAGATTTTTAGCAGAAATTGTGACCGCGCGGCTTAGGAATTTTTTCAAAAAAAGGTGTTCAGATGTCGAGGGCTAATTCTGTTTCCGATGATAAAAACCCATCTGTTTCCACCGAACAACATTTCAGGGGATCACTTGCAACAGTTTGCCAACATTTTTGAGGGAATTGCAGAACGTCAGATTTTTAGCAGAAATTGTGACCGCGCGGCTTAGGGATTTTTTCAAAAAAAGTTGTTCAGACGTCGAGGGCTAATTCTGTTTCCGATGATAAAAACCCATCTGTTTCCACCAAACAACGTTTCAGGGGATCACTTGCAACAGTTTGCCAACATTTTTGAGGGAATTGCAGAACGTCAGATTTTTAGCAGAAATTGTGACCGTGCGGCTTAGGGATTTTTTCAAAAAAAGTTGTTCAGACGTCGAGGGCTAATTCTGTTTCCGATGATAAAAACCCATCTGTTTCCACCAAACAACGTTTCAGGGGATCACTTGCAACAGTTTGCCAACATTTTTGAGGGAATTGCAGAACGTCAGATTTTTAGCAGAAATTGTGACCGTGCGGCTTAGGGATTTTTTCAAAAAAAGTTGTTGAGACGTCGAGGGCTAATTCTGTTTCCGATGATAAAAACCCATCTGTTTCCACTGAAAAACCTTTCATGGGATCGTTTGCAACAGTTTGGCACCATTTTTGAGTGAATTGCAGAACGTCAGATTTTTAGCAGAAATTGTGACCGCGCGGCTTAGGAATTTTTTCAAAAAAAGTTGTTCAGACGTCGAGGGCTAATTCTGTTTCCGATGATAAAAACCCATCTGTTTCCACCAAACAACATTTCAGGGGATCACTTGCAACAGTTTGCCAACATTTTTGAGGGAATTGCAGAACGTCAAATTTTTAGCAGAAAATGTGACCGCGCGGCTTAGGGATTTTTTCAAAAAAAGTTGTTCAGACGTCGAGGGCTAATTCTGTTTCCGATGATAAAAACCCATCTGTTTCCACCGAAAAACCTTTCAGGGGATCGTTTGCAACAGTTTGGGACCATTTTTGAATGAATTGCAGAACGTCAGATTTTTAGCAGAAATTGTGACCGCGCGGCTTAGGGATTTTTTCAAAAAAAGTTGTTCAGACGTCGAAGGCTAATTCTGTTTCCGATGATAAAACCCATCTGTTTCCACCGAAAAACATTTCAGGGGATCATTTGCAACAGTTTGCCAACGTTTTTGAGGGAATTGCAGAACGTCAGATTTCTAGCAGAAATTGTGACCGCGCGGCGTAGGGATTTTTTCAAAAAAAGTTGTTCAGACGTCGAGGGCTAATTCTGATTCCAATGATAAAAACGCATCTGTTTCCACCGAAAAACATTTCAGGGGAACATTTGCAACAGTTTGCCAACGTTTTTGAGGGAATTGCAGAACGTCAGATTTTTAGCAGAAATTGTGACCGCGCGGCTTAGGGATTTTTTTCAAAAAAAAGTTGTTCAGACGTCGAGGGCTAATTCTGTTTCCGATGATAAAAACCCATCTGTTTCCACCGAAAAACCTTTCAGGGGATCGTTTGCAACAGTTTGGGACCATTTTTGAATGAATTGCAGAACGTCAGATTTTTAGCTGAAATTGTGACCGCGCGGCTATGGGATTTTTTCAAAAAAAGTTGTTCAGACGTCGAGGGCTAATTCTGTTTCCGATGATAAAAACACATCTGTTTCCACCGAAAAACATTTCAGGGGATCGTTTGCAACAGTTTGGCACCATTTTTGAGTGAATTGCAGAACGTCAGATTTTTAGCAGAAATTGTGACCGCGCGGCTTAGGGATTTTTTCAAAAAAAGTTGTTCAGACGTCGAGGGCTAATTCTGTTTCCGATGATAAAAACCCATCTGTTTCCACCAAACAACGTTTCAGGGGATCACTTGCAACAGTTTGCCAACATTTTTGAGGGAATTGCAGAACGTCAGATTTTTAGCAGAAATTGTGACCGTGCGGCTTAGGGATTTTTTCAAAAAAAGTTGTTCAGACGTCGAGGGCTAATTCTGTTTCCGATGATAAAAACCCATCTGTTTCCACCAAACAACGTTTCAGGGGATCACTTGCAACAGTTTGCCAACATTTTTGAGGGAATTGCAGAACGTCAGATTTTTAGCAGAAATTGTGACCGTGCGGCTTAGGGATTTTTTCAAAAAAAGTTGTTGAGACGTCGAGGGCTAATTCTGTTTCCGATGATAAAAACCCATCTGTTTCCACTGAAAAACCTTTCATGGGATCGTTTGCAACAGTTTGGCACCATTTTTGAGTGAATTGCAGAACGTCAGATTTTTAGCAGAAATTGTGACCGCGCGGCTTAGGAATTTTTTCAAAAAAAGTTGTTCAGACGTCGAGGGCTAATTCTGTTTCCGATGATAAAAACCCATCTGTTTCCACCGAACAACATTTCAGGGGATCACTTGCAACAGTTTGCCAACATTTTTGAGGGAATTGCAGAACGTCAAATTTTTAGCAGAAAATGTGACCGCGCGGCTTAGGGATTTTTTCAAAAAAAGTTGTTCAGACGTCGAGGGCTAATTCTGTTTCCGATGATAAAAACCCATCTGTTTCCACCGAAAAACCTTTCAGGGGATCGTTTGCAACAGTTTGGGACCATTTTTGAATGAATTGCAGAACGTCAGATTTTTAGCAGAAATTGTGACCGCGCGGCTTAGGGATTTTTTCAAAAAAAGTTGTTCAGACGTCGAAGGCTAATTCTGTTTCCGATGATAAAAACCCATCTGTTTCCACCGAAAAACATTTCAGGGGATCATTTGCAACAGTTTGCCAACGTTTTTGAGGGAATTGCAGAACGTCAGATTTCTAGCAGAAATTGTGACCGCGCGGCGTAGGGATTTTTTCAAAAAAAGTTGTTCAGACGTCGAGGGCTAATTCTGATTCCAATGATAAAAATGCATCTGTTTCCACCGAAAAACATTTCAGGGGAACATTTGCAACAGTTTGCCAACGTTTTTGAGGGAATTGCAGAACGTCAGATTTTTAGCAGAAATTGTGACCGCGCGGCTTAGGGATTTTTTTCAAAAAAAAGTTGTTCAGACGTCGAGGGCTAATTCTGTTTCCGATGATAAAAACCCATCTGTTTCCACCGAAAAACCTTTCAGGGGATCGTTTGCAACAGTTTGGGACCATTTTTGAATGAATTGCAGAACGTCAGATTTTTAGCTGAAATTGTGACCGCGCGGCTATGGGATTTTTTCAAAAAAAGTTGTTCAGACGTCGAGGGCTAATTCTGTTTCCGATGATAAAAACACATCTGTTTCCACCGAAAAACATTTCAGGGGATCGTTTGCAACAGTTTGGCACCATTTTTGAGTGAATTGCAGAACGTCAGATTTTTAGCAGAAATTGTGACCGCGCGGCTTAGGGATTTTTTCAAAAAAAGTTGTTCAGACGTCGAGGGCTAATTCTGTTTCCGATGATAAAAACCCATCTGTTTCCACCAAACAACGTTTCAGGGGATCACTTGCAACAGTTTGCCAACATTTTTGAGGGAATTGCAGAACGTCAGATTTTTAGCAGAAATTGTGACCGTGCGGCTTAGGGATTTTTTCAAAAAAAGTTGTTCAGACGTCGAGGGCTAATTCTGTTTCCGATGATAAAAACCCATCTGTTTCCACCAAACAACGTTTCAGGGGATCACTTGCAACAGTTTGCCAACATTTTTGAGGGAATTGCAGAACGTCAGATTTTTAGCAGAAATTGTGACCGTGCGGCTTAGGGATTTTTTCAAAAAAAGTTGTTGAGACGTCGAGGGCTAATTCTGTTTCCGATGATAAAAACCCATCTGTTTCCACTGAAAAACCTTTCATGGGATCGTTTGCAACAGTTTGGCACCATTTTTGAGTGAATTGCAGAACGTCAGATTTTTAGCAGAAATTGTGACCGCGCGGCTTAGGAATTTTTTCAAAAAAAGTTGTTCAGACGTCGAGGGCTAATTCTGTTTCCGATGATAAAAACCCATCTGTTTCCACCAAACAACATTTCAGGGGATCACTTGCAACAGTTTGCCAACATTTTTGAGGGAATTGCAGAACGTCAGATTTTTAGCAGAAATTGTGACCGTGCGGCTTAGGGATTTTTTCAAAAAAAGTTGTTGAGACGTCGAGGGCTAATTCTCTTTCCGATGATAAAAACCCATCTGTTTCCACTGAAAAACCTTTCATGGGATCGTTTGCAACAGTTTGGCACCATTTTTGAGTGAATTGCAGAACGTCAGATTTTTAGCAGAAATTGTGACCGCGCGGCTTAGGAATTTTTTCAAAAAAAGGTGTTCAGATGTCGAGGGCTAATTCTGTTTCCGATGATAAAAACCCATCTGTTTCCACCGAACAACATTTCAGGGGATCACTTGCAACAGTTTGCCAACATTTTTGAGGGAATTGCAGAACGTCAAATTTTTAGCAGAAAATGTGACCGCGCGGCTTAGGGATTTTTTCAAAAAAAGTTGTTCAGACGTCGAGGGCTAATTCTGTTTCCGATGATAAAAACCCATCTGTTTCCACCGAAAAACCTTTCAGGGGATCGTTTGCAACAGTTTGGCACCATTTTTGAGTGAATTGCAGAACGACAGATTTTTAGCAGAAATTGTGACCGCGCGGCTTAGGGATTTTTTTCAAAAAAAAGTTGTTCAGACGTCGAGGGCTAATTCTGTTTCCGATGATAAAAACCCATCTGTTTCCACCGAAAAACCTTTCAGGGGATCGTTTGCAACAGTTTGGGACCATTTTTGAATGAATTGCAGAACGTCAGATTTTTAGCTGAAATTGTGACCGCGCGGCTATGGGATTTTTTCAAAAAAAGTTGTTCAGACGTCGAGGGCTAATTCTTTTTCCGATGATAAAAACCCAACTCTTTCCACCGGAAAACATTTCAGGGGATCACTTGCAACGGTTTGCCAACATTTTTGAGTGAATTGCAGAACGTCAGATTTTTAGCAGAAATTGTGACCGCGCAGCTTAGGGATTTTTTCAAAAAAAGTTGTTCAGACGTCGAGGGCTAATTCTGTTTCCGATGATAAAAACCCATCTGTTTCCACCGAAAAACATTTCAGGGGATCACTTGCAACACTTTGCCAACATTTTTGAGTGAATTGCAGAACGTCAGATTTTTAGCAGAAATTGTGACCGCGCGGCTTAGGGATTTTTTCAAAAAAAGTTGTTCAGACGTCATGGGCTAATTCTGTTTCCAATGATAAAAACCCATCTGTTTCCACCGAAAAACATTTCAGGGGATCACTTGCAACAGTTTAGCACCATTTTTGAGTGAATTGCAGAACGTCAGATTTTTAGCAGAAATTGTGACCGCGCGGCTTAGGGATTTTTTCAAAAAAAGTTGTTCAGACGTCGAGGGCTAATTCTATTTCCGATTATAAAAACCCATCTGTTTCCACCGAAAAACATTTCAGGGGATCACTTGCAACGGTTTGCCAACATTTTTGAGTGAATTGCAGAACGTCAGATTTTTAGCAGAAATTGTGACCGCGCGGCTTAGGGATTTTTTCAAAAAAAGTTGTTCAGACGTCGAAGGATAATTCTATTTCCGATGATAAAAACCCATCTGTTTCCACCGAAAAACATTTCAGGGGATCGTTTGCAACAGTTTGGCACCATTTTTGAGTGAATTGCAGAACGTCAGATTTTTAGCAGAAATTGTGACCGCGCAGCTTAGGGATTTTTTCAAAAAAAGTTGTTCAGACGTCGAGGGCTAATTCTGTTTCCGATGATAAAAACCCATCTGTTTCCACCGAAAAACATTTCAGGGGATCACTTGCAACACTTTGCCAACATTTTTGAGTGAATTGCAGAACGTCAGATTTTTAGCAGAAATTGTGACCGCGCGGCTTAGGGATTTTTTCAAAAAAAGTTGTTCAGACGTCATGGGCTAATTCTGTTTCCAATGATAAAAACCCATCTGTTTCCACCGAAAAACATTTCAGGGGATCACTTGCAACAGTTTAGCACCATTTTT
Organism: Podarcis bocagei; assembly: GCF_964188305.1. NCBI lineage: Eukaryota > Metazoa > Chordata > Lepidosauria > Squamata > Lacertidae > Podarcis > Podarcis bocagei. The sequence continues at coordinate 209,620 of NW_027670334.1, forward strand.
GAGTGAATTGCAGAACGTCAGATTTTTAGCAGAAATTGTGACCGCGCGGCTTAGGGATTTTTTCAAAAAAAGTTGTTCAGACGTCGAGGGCTAATTCTATTTCCGATTATAAAAACCCATCTGTTTCCACCGAAAAACATTTCAGGGGATCACTTGCAACGGTTTGCCAACATTTTTGAGTGAATTGCAGAACGTCAGATTTTTAGCAGAAATTGTGACCGCGCGGCTTAGGGATTTTTTCAAAAAAAGTTGTTCAGACGTCGAAGGATAATTCTATTTCCGATGATAAAAACCCATCTGTTTCCACCGAAAAACATTTCAGGGGATCGTTTGCAACAGTTTGGCACCATTTTTGAGTGAATTGCAGAACGTCAGATTTTTAGCAGAAATTGTGACCGCGCGGCTTAGGGATTTTTTCAAAAAAAGTTGTTCAGACGTCGAGGGCTAATTCTGTTTCCGATGATAAAAACCCATCTGTTTCCACCAAACAACATTTCAGGGGATCACTTGCAACAGTTTGCCAACATTTTTGAGGGAATTGCAGAACGTCAGATTTTTAGCAGAAATTGTGACCGCGCGGCTTAGGGATTTTTTTCAAAAAAAGTTGTTCAGACGTCGAGGGCTAATTCTGTTTCCGATGATAAAAACCCATCTGTTTCCACTGAAAAACCTTTCATGGGATCGTTTGCAACAGTTTGGCACCATTTTTGAGTGAATTGCAGAACGTCAGATTTTTAGCAGAAATTGTGACCGCGCGGCTTAGGGATTTTTTCAAAAAAAGTTGTTCAGACGTCGAGGGCTAATTCTGTTTCCGATGATAAAAACACATCTGTTTCCACCGAAAAACATTTCAGGGGATCACTTGAAACGGTTTGCCAACATTTTTGAGTGAATTGCAGAACGTCAGATTTTTAGCAGAAATTGTGACCGTGCGGCTTAGGGATTTTTTCAAAAAAAGTTGTTCAGACGTCGAGGGCTAATTCTGTTTCCGATGATAAAAACCCATCTGTTTCCACTGAAAAACCTTTCAGGGGATCGTTTGCAACAGTTTGGCACCATTTTTGAGTGAATTGCAGAACGTCAGATTTTTAGCAGAAATTGTGACCGCGCGGCTTAGGGATTTTTTCAAAAAAAGTTGTTCAGACGTCGAGGGCTAATTCTGTTTCCGATGATAAAAACCCATCTGTTTCCACCAAACAACGTTTCAGGGGATCACTTGCAACAGTTTGCCAACATTTTTGAGGGAATTGCAGAATGTCAGATTTTTAGCAGAAATTGTGACCGTGCGGCTTAGGGATTTTTTCAAAAAAAGTTGTTGAGACGTCGAGGGCTAATTCTGTTTCCGATGATAAAAACCCATCTGTTTCCACTGAAAAACCTTTCATGGGATCCTTTGCAACAGTTTGGCACCATTTTTGAGTGAATTGCAGAACGTCAGATTTTTAGCAGAAATTGTGACCGCGCGGCTTAGGAATTTTTTCAAAAAAAGGTGTTCAGACGTCGAGGGCTAATTCTGTTTCCGATGATAAAAACCCATCTGTTTCCACCGAACAACATTTCAGGGGATCACTTGCAACAGTTTGCCAACATTTTTGAGGGAATTGCAGAACGTCAAATTTTTAGCAGAAAATGTGACCGCGCGGCTTAGGGATTTTTTCAAAAAAAGTTGTTCAGACGTCGAGGGCTAATTCTGTTTCCGATGATAAAAACCCATCTGTTTCCACCGAAAAACATTTCAGGGGATCACTTGCAACAGTTTGGGACCATTTTTGAATGAATTGCAGAACGTCAGATTTTTAGCAGAAATTGTGACCGCGCGGCTTAGGGATTTTTTCAAAAAAAGTTGTTCAGACGTCGAAGGCTAATTCTGTTTCCGATGATAAAAACCCATCTGTTTCCACCGAAAAACATTTCAGGGGATCACTTGCAACAGTTTGCCAACATTTTTGAGTGAATTGCAGAACGTCAGATTTCTAGCAGAAATTGTGACCGCGCGGCTATGGGATTTTTTCAAAAAAAGTTGTTCAGACGTCGAGGGCTAATTCTGATTCCAATGATAAAAACGCATCTGTTTCCACCGAAAAACATTTCAGGGGAACATTTGCAACGGTTTTCCAACATTTTTGAGTGAATTGCAGAACGTCAGATTTTTAGCAGAAATTGTGACCGCGCGGCTTAGGGATTTTTTCAAAAAAAGTTGTTCAGACGTCGAAGGATAATTCTGTTTCCGATGATAAAAACCCATCTGTTTCCACTGAAAAACCTTTCAGGGGATCGTTTGCAACAGTTTGGCACCATTTTTGAGTGAATTGCAGAACGTCAGATTTTTAGCAGAAATTGTGACCGCGCGGCTTAGGAATTTTTTCAAAAAAAGGTGTTCAGACGTCGAGGGCTAATTCTGTTTCCGATGATAAAAACCCATCTGTTTCCACCGAACAACATTTCAGGGGATCACTTGCAACAGTTTGCCAACATTTTTGAGGGAATTGCAGAACGTCAAATTTTTAGCAGAAAATGTGACCGCGCGGCTTAGGGATTTTTTCAAAAAAAGTTGTTCAGACGTCGAGGGCTAATTCTGATTCCAATGATAAAAACGCATCTGTTTCCACCGAAAAACATTTCAGGGGAACATTTGCAACGGTTTTCCAACATTTTTGAGTGAATTGCAGAACGTCAGATTTTTAGCAGAAATTGTGACCGCGCGGCTTAGGGATTTTTTCAAAAAAAGTTGTTCAGACGTCGAAGGATAATTCTGTTTCCGATGATAAAAACCCATCTGTTTCCACTGAAAAACCTTTCAGGGGATCGTTTGCAACAGTTTGGCACCATTTTTGAGTGAATTGCAGAACGTCAGATTTTTAGCAGAAATTGTGACCGCGCGGCTTAGGGATTTTTTCAAAAAAAGTTGTTGAGACGTCGAGGGCTAATTCTGTTTCCGATGATAAAAACCCATCTGTTTCCACTGAAAAACCTTTCATGGGATCGTTTCCAACAGTTTGGCACCATTTTTGAGTGAATTGCAGAACGTCAGATTTTTAGCAGAAATTGTGACCGCGCGGCTTAGGAATTTTTTCAAAAAAAGGTGTTCAGACGTCGAGGGCTAATTCTGTTTCCGATGATAAAAACCCATCTGTTTCCACCGAACAACATTTCAGGGGATCACTTGCAACAGTTTGCCAACATTTTTGAGGGAATTGCAGAACGTCAAATTTTTAGCAGAAAATGTGACCGCGCGGCTTAGGGATTTTTTCAAAAAAAGTTGTTCAGACGTCGAGGGCTAATTCTGTTTCCGATGATAAAAACCCATCTGTTTCCACCGAAAAACCTTTCAGGGGATCGTTTGCAACAGTTTGGCACCATTTTTGAGTGAATTGCAGAACGACAGATTTTTAGCAGAAATTGTGACCGCGCGGCTTAGGGATTTTTTTCAAAAAAAAGTTGTTCAGACGTCGAGGGCTAATTCTGTTTCCGATGATTAGAACCCATCTGTTTCCACCGAAAAACCTTTCAGGGGATCGTTTGCAACAGTTTGGGACCATTTTTGAATGAATTGCAGAACGTCAGATTTTTAGCAGAAATTGTGACCGCGCGGCTTAGGGATTTTTTCAAAAAAAGTTGTTCAGACGTCGAAGGCTAATTCTGTCTCCGATGATAAAAACCCATCTGTTTCCACCGAAAAACATTTCAGGGGATCATTTGCAACAGTTTGCCAACGTTTTTGAGGGAATTGCAGAACGTCAGATTTTTAGCAGAAATTGTGACCGCGCGGCTATGGGATTTTTTCAAAAAAAGTTGTTCAGACGTCGAGGGCTAATTCTGATTCCAATGATAAAAACGCATCTGTTTCCACCGAAAAACATTTCAGGGGATCACTTGCAACAGTTTGCCAACATTTTTGAGGGAATTGCAGAACGTCACATTTTTAGCAGAAATTGTGACCGCACGGCTTAGGGATGTTTTCAAAAAAAGTTGTTCAGACGTCGAGGGCTAATTCTGTTTCCGATGATAAAAACACATCTGTTTCCACCGAAAAACATTTCAGGGGATCACTTGCAACGGTTTGCCAACATTTTTGAGTGAATTGCAGAACGTCAGATTTTTAGCAGAAATTGTGACCGCGCGGCTTAGGGATTTTTTTCAAAAAAAGTTGTTCAGACGTCGAAGGATAATTCTGTTTCCGATGATAAAAACCCATCTGTTTCCACCGAAAAACATTTCAGGGGATCACTTGCAACAGTTTGGCACCATTTTTGAGTGAATTGCAGAACGTCAGATTTTTAGCAGAAATTGTGACCGCGCGGCTTAGGGATTTTTTCAAAAAAAGTTGTTCAGACGTCGAGGGCTAATTCTGTTTCCGATGATAAAAACCCATCTGTTTCCACCAAACAACGTTTCAGGGGATCACTTGCAACAGTTTGCCAACATTTTTGAGGGAATTGCAGAACGTCAGATTTTTAGCAGAAATTGTGACCGTGCGGCTTAGGGATTTTTTCAAAAAAAGTTGTTGAAACGTCGAGGGCTAATTCTGTTTCCGATGATAAAAACCCATCTGTTTCCACTGAAAAACCTTTCATGGGATCGTTTGCAACAGTTTGGCACCATTTTTGAGTGAATTGCAGAACGTCAGATTTTTAGCAGAAATTGTGACCGCGCGGCTTAGGAATTTTTTCAAAAAAAGTTGTTCAGACGTCGAGGGCTAATTCTGTTTCCGATGATAAAAACCCATCTGTTTCCACCGAACAACATTTCAGGGGATCACTTGCAACAGTTTGCCAACATTTTTGAGGGAATTGCAGAACGTCAAATTTTTAGCAGAAAATGTGACCGCGCGGCTTAGGGATTTTTTCAAAAAAAGTTGTTCAGACGTCGAGGGCTAATTCTGTTTCCGATGATAAAAACCCATCTGTTTCCACCGAAAAACCTTTCAGGGGATCGTTTGCAACAGTTTGGCACCATTTTTGAGTGAATTGCAGAACGACAGATTTTTAGCAGAAATTGTGACCGCGCGGCTTAGGGGTTTTTCAAAAAAAGTTGTTCAGACGTCGAGGGCTAATTCTGTTTCCGATGATAAAAACCCATCTGTTTCCACCGAAAAACCTTTCAGGGGATCGTTTGCAACAGTTTGGGACCATTTTTGAATGAATTGCAGAACGTCAGATTTTTAGCAGAAATTGTGACCGCGCGGCTTAGGGATTTTTTCAAAAAAAGTTGTTCAGACGTCGAAGGCTAATTCTGTTTCCGATGATAAAAACCCATCTGTTTCCACCGAAAAACATTTCAGGGGATCATTTGCAACAGTTTGCCAACGTTTTTGAGGGAATTGCAGAACGTCAGATTTTTAGCAGAAATTGTGACCGCGCGGCTTAGGGATTTTTTCAAAAAAAGTTGTTCAGACGTCGGGGGCTACTTTTGTTTCCGATGATAAAAAGCCAACTGTTTCCACCGAAAAACATTTCAGGGGATCACTTGCAACATTTTGACAACATTTTTGAGGGAATTGCAGAACGTCATATTTTTAGCAGAAATTGTGACCGCGCGGCTTAGGGATTTTTTCAAAAAAAGTTGTTCAGACGTCGAGGGCTCATTCTGTTTCCGATGATAAAAACCCATCTGTTTTCACCCAAAAACATTTCAGGGGATCACTTGCAACAGTTTGCCAACATTTTTGAGTGAATTGCAGAACGTCAGATTTTTAGCAGAAATTGTGACCGCGCGGCTTAGGGATTTTTTCAAAAAAAGTTGTTCAGACGTCGGGGGCTACTTTTGTTTCCGATGTTAAAAAGCCAACTGTTTCCACCGAAAAACATTTCAGTGGATCACTTGCAACATTTTGACAACATTTTTGAGTGAATTGCAGAACGTCAGATTTTTAGCAGAAATTGTGACCGCGCGGCTTAGGGATTTTTTTCAAAAAAGTTGTTCAGACGTCGAGGGCTAATTCTGTTTCCGATGATAGAAACCCATCTGTTTCCACCGAAAAACATTTCAGGGGATCACTTGCAACAGTTTGCCAACATTTTTGAGGGAATTGCAGAACGTCTGATTTTTAGCAGAAATTGTGACCGCGCGGCTTAGGGATTTTTCAAAAAAAGTTCAGACGTCGGGGGCTACTTTTCTTTCCGATGATAAAAAGCCAACTGTTTCCACCGAAAAACATTTCAGGGGATCACTTGCAACGGTTTTCCCACATTTTTGAGTGAATTGCAGAACGTCAGATTTTTAGCAGAAATTGTGACCGCGCGGCTTAGGGATTTTTTCAAAAAAAGTTGTTCACACGTCGAGGGCTAATTCTGTTTCCGATGATAAAAACCCATCTGTTTCCACCGAAAAACATTTCAGGGGATCACTTGCAACATTTTGACAACATTTTTGAGTGAATTGCAGAACGTCATATTTTTAGCAGAAATTGTGACCGCGCGGCTTAGGGATTTTTTCAAAAAAAGTTGTTCAGACGTCGAGGGCTCATTCTGTTTCCGATGATAAAAACCCATCTGTTTTCACCCAAAAACATTTCAGGGGATCACTTGCAACAGTTTGACAACATTTTTGAGGGAATTGCAGAACGTCTGATTTTTAGCAGAAATTGTGACCGCGCGGCTTAGGGATTTTTCAAAAAAAGTTCAGACGTCGGGGGCTACTTTTGTTTCCGATGATAAAAAGCCAACTGTTTCCACCGAAAAACATTTCAGGGGATCACTTGCAACATTTTGACAACATTTTTGAGGGAATTGCAGAACGTCAGATTTTTAGCAGAAATTGTGACCGCGCGGCGTAGGGGTTTTTCAAAAAAAGTTCAGACGTCGGGGGCTACTTTTCTTTCCGATGATAAAAAGCCAACTGTTTCCACCGAAAAACATTTCAGGGGATCACTTGCAACGGTTTTCCCACATTTTTGAGTGAATTGCAGAACGTCAGATTTTTAGCAGAAATTGTGACCGCGCGGCTTAGGGATTTTTTCAAAAAAAGTTGTTCACACGTCGAGGGCTAATTCTGTTTCCGATGATAAAAACCCATCTGTTTCCACCGAAAAACATTTCAGGGGATCACTTGCAACATTTTGACAACATTTTTGAGTGAATTGCAGAACGTCATATTTTTAGCAGAAATTGTGACCGCGCGGCTTAGGGATTTTTTCAAAAAAAGTTGTTCACACGTCGAGGGCTAATTCTGTTTCCGATGATAAAAACCCATCTGTTTCCACCGAAAAACATTTCAGGGGATCACTTGCAACATTTTGACAACATTTTTGAGTGAATTGCAGAACGTCATATTTTTAGCAGAAATTGTGACCGCGCGGCTTAGGGATTTTTTCAAAAAAAGTTGTTCAGACGTCGAGGGCTCATTCTGTTTCCGATGATAAAAACCCATCTGTTTCCACCGAAAAACATTTCAGGGGATCACTTGCAACATTTTGACAACATTTTTGAGTGAATTGCAGAACGTCAGATTTTTAGCAGAAATTGTGACCGCGCGGCTTAGGGATTTTTTCAAAAAAAGTTGTTCAGACGTCGGGGGCTACTTTTGTTTCCGATGTTAAAAAGCCAACTGTTTCCACCGAAAAACATTTCAGTGGATCACTTGCAACATTTTGACAACATTTTTGAGTGAATTGCAGAACGTCAGATTTTTAGCAGAAATTGTGACCGCGCGGCTTAGGGATTTTTTTCAAAAAAGTTGTTCAGACGTCGAGGGCTAATTCTGTTTCCGATGATAGAAACCCATCTGTTTCCACCGAAAAACATTTCAGGGGATCACTTGCAACAGTTTGCCAACATTTTTGAGGGAATTGCAGAACGTCTGATTTTTAGCAGAAATTGTGACCGCGCGGCTTAGGGATTTTTCAAAAAAAGTTCAGACGTCGGGGGCTACTTTTCTTTCCGATGATAAAAAGCCAACTGTTTCCACCGAAAAACATTTCAGGGGATCACTTGCAACGGTTTTCCCACATTTTTGAGTGAATTGCAGAACGTCAGATTTTTAGCAGAAATTGTGACCGCGCGGCTTAGGGATTTTTTCAAAAAAAGTTGTTCACACGTCGAGGGTTAATTCTGTTTCCGATGATAAAAACCCATCTGTTTCCACCGAAAAACATTTCAGGGGATCACTTGCAACATTTTGACAACATTTTTGAGTGAATTGCAGAACGTCATATTTTTAGCAGAAATTGTGACCGCGCGGCTTAGGGATTTTTTCAAAAAAAGTTGTTCAGACGTCGAGGGCTCATTCTGTTTCCGATGATAAAAACCCATCTGTTTTCACCCAAAAACATTTCAGGGGATCACTTGCAACAGTTTGACAACATTTTTGAGGGAATTGCAGAACGTCTGATTTTTAGCAGAAATTGTGACCGCGCGGCTTAGGGATTTTTCAAAAAAAGTTCAGACGTCGGGGGCTACTTTTGTTTCCGATGATAAAAAGCCAACTGTTTCCACCGAAAAACATTTCAGGGGATCACTTGCAACATTTTGACAACATTTTTGAGGGAATTGCAGAACGTCAGATTTTTAGCAGAAATTGTGACCGCGCGGCGTAGGGGTTTTTCAAAAAAAGTTCAGACGTCGGGGGCTACTTTTCTTTCCGATGATAAAAAGCCAACTGTTTCCACCGAAAAACATTTCAGGGGATCACTTGCAACGGTTTTCCCACATTTTTGAGTGAATTGCAGAACGTCAGATTTTTAGCAGAAATTGTGACCGCGCGGCTTAGGGATTTTTTCAAAAAAAGTTGTTCACACGTCGAGGGCTAATTCTGTTTCCGATGATAAAAACCCATCTGTTTCCACCGAAAAACATTTCAGGGGATCACTTGCAACATTTTGACAACATTTTTGAGTGAATTGCAGAACGTCATATTTTTAGCAGAAATTGTGACCGCGCGGCTTAGGGATTTTTTCAAAAAAAGTTGTTCAGACGTCGAGGGCTCATTCTGTTTCCGATGATAAAAACCCATCTGTTTTCACCCAAAAACATTTCAGGGGATCACTTGCAACAGTTTGACAACATTTTTGTGGGAATTGCAGAACGTCTGATTTTTAGCAGAAATTGTGACCGCGCGGCTTAGGGATTTTTCAAAAAAAGTTCAGACGTCGGGGGCTACTTTTGTTTCCGATGATAAAAAGCCAACTGTTTCCACCGAAAAACATTTCAGGGGATCACTTGCAACATTTTGACAACATTTTTGAGGGAATTGCAGAACGTCAGATTTTTAGCAGAAATTGTGACCGCGCGGCGTAGGGGTTTTTCAAAAAAAGTTGTTCAGACGTCGGGGGCTACTTTTGATTCCGATGATAAAAAGCCAACTGTTTCCACCGAAAAACATTTCAGGGGATCACTTGCAACATTTTGACAACATTTTTGAGTGAATTGCAGAACGTCAGATTTTTAGCAGAAATTGTGACCGCGCGGCTTAGGGATTTTTTTCAAAAAAGTTGTTCAGACGTCGAGGGCTAATTCTGTTTCCGATGATAAAAACCCATCTGTTTCCACCGAAAAACACTTCAGGGGATCACTTGCAACAGTTTGCCAACATTTTTGAGTGAATTGCAGAATGTCAGATTTTTAGCAGAAATTGTGACTGCGCGGCTTAGGGATTTTTTCAAAAAAAGTTGTTCAGACGTCGAGGGCTAATTCTGTTTCCGATGATAAAAACCCATCTGTTTCCACCGAAAAACACTTCAGGGGATCACGTGCAACAGTTTGCCAACATTTTTGAGTGAATTGCAGAACGTCAGATTTTTAGCAGAAATTGTGACCGCGCGGCTTAGGGATTTTTTCAAAAAAAGTTGTTCAGACGTCGGGGGCTACTTTTGTTTCCGATGATAAAAAGCCAACTGTTTCCACCGAAAAACATTTCAGTGGATCACTTGCAACATTTTGACAACATTTTTGAGTGAATTGCAGAACGTCAGATTTTTAGCAGAAATTGTGACCGCGCGGCTTAGGGATTTTTTTCAAAAAAGTTGTTCAGACGTCGAGGGCTAATTCTGTTTCCGATGATAGAAACCCATCTGTTTCCACCGAAAAACATTTCAGGGGATCACTTGCAACAGTTTGCCAACATTTTTGAGGGAATTGCAGAACGTCTGATTTTTAGCAGAAATTGTGACCGCGCGGCTTAGGGATTTTTCAAAAAAAGTTCAGACGTCGGGGGCTACTTTTCTTTCCGATGATAAAAAGCCAACTGTTTCCACCGAAAAACATTTCAGGGGATCACTTGCAACGGTTTTCCCACATTTTTGAGTGAATTGCAGAACGTCAGATTTTTAGCAGAAATTGTGACCGCGCGGCTTAGGGATTTTTTCAAAAAAAGTTGTTCACACGTCGAGGGCTAATTCTGTTTCCGATGATAAAAACCCATCTGTTTCCACCGAAAAACATTTCAGGGGATCACTTGCAACATTTTGACAACATTTTTGAGTGAATTGCAGAACGTCATATTTTTAGCAGAAATTGTGACCGCGCGGCTTAGGGATTTTTTCAAAAAAAGTTGTTCAGACGTCGAGGGCTCATTCTGTTTCCGATGATAAAAACCCATCTGTTTTCACCCAAAAACATTTCAGGGGATCACTTGCAACAGTTTGACAACATTTTTGAGTGAATTGCAGAACGTCAGATTTTTAGCAGAAATTGTGACCGCGCGGCTTAGGGATTTTTTCAAAAAAAGTTGTTCAGACGTCGAGGGCTCATTCTGTTTCCGATGATAAAAACCCATCTGTTTTCACCCAAAAACATTTCAGGGGATCACTTGCAACAGTTTGACAACATTTTTGAGTGAATTGCAGAACGTCAGATTTTTAGCAGAAATTGTGACCGCGCGGCTTAGGGATTTTTTTAAAAAAAGTTGTTCAGACGTCGAGGGCTCATTCTGTTTCCGATGATAAAAACCCATCTGTTTCCACCGAAAAACATTTCAGGGGATCACTTGCAACACTTTGCCAACATTTTTGAGTGAATTGCAGAACGTCACATTTTTAGCAGAAATTGTGACCGCACGGCTTAGGGATTTTTTCAAAAAATGTTGTTCAGACGTCGAGGGCTAATTCTGTTTCCGATGATAAAAACACATCTGTTTCCACCGAAAAACATTTCAGGGGATCACTTGCAACGGTTTGCCAACATTTTTGAGTGAATTGCAGAACGTCAGATTTTTAGCAGAAATTGTGACCGCGCGGCTTAGGGATTTTTTCAAAAAAAGTTGTTCAGACGTCGAAGGATAATTCTGTTTCCGATGATAAAAACCCATCTGTTTCCACCGAAAAACATTTCAGGGGATCACTTGCAACAGTTTGGCACCATTTTTGAGTGAATTGCAGAACGTCAGATTTTTAGCAGAAATTGTGACCGCGCGGCTTAGGGATTTTTTCAAAAAAAGTTGTTGAAACGTCGAGGGCTAATTCTGTTTCCGATGATAAAAACCCATCTGTTTCCACCGAAAAACATTTCAGGGGATCACTTGCAACACTTTGCCAACATTTTTGAGTGAATTGCAGAACGTCACATTTTTAGCAGAAATTGTGACCGCACGGCTTAGGGATTTTTTCAAAAAATGTTGTTCAGACGTCGAGGGCTAATTCTGTTTCCGATGATAAAAACACATCTGTTTCCACCGAAAAACATTTCAGGGGATCACTTGCAACGGTTTGCCAACATTTTTGAGTGAATTGCAGAACGTCAAATTTTTAGCAGAAAATGTGACCGCGCGGCTTAGGGATTTTTTCAAAAAAAGTTGTTCAGACGTCGAGGGCTAATTCTGTTTCCGATGATAAAAACCCATCTGTTTCCACCGAAAAACCTTTCAGGGGATCGTTTGCAACAGTTTGGCACCATTTTTGAGTGAATTGCAGAACGACAGATTTTTAGCAGAAATTGTGACCGTGCGGCTTAGGGGTTTTTCAAAAAAAGTTGTTCAGACGTCGAGGGCTAATTCTGTTTCCGATGATAAAAACCCATCTGTTTCCACCGAAAAACCTTTCAGGGGATCGTTTGCAACAGTTTGGGACCATTTTTGAATGAATTGCAGAACGTCATATTTTTAGCAGAAATTGTGACCGCGCGGCTTAGGGATTTTTTCAAAAAAAGTTGTTCAGACGTCGAAGGCTAATTCTGTTTCCGATGATAAAAACCCATCTGTTTCCACCGAAAAACATTTCAGGGGATCATTTGCAACAGTTTGCCAACGTTTTTGAGGGAATTGCAGAACGTCAGATTTTTAGCAGAAATTGTGACCGCGCGGCTATGGGATTTTTTCAAAAAAAGTTGTTCAGACGTCGAGGGCTAATTCTGATTCCAATGATAAAAACGCATCTGTTTCCACCGAAAAACATTTCAGGGGAACATTTGCAACAGTTTGCCAACGTTTTTGAGGGAATTGCAGAACGTCAGATTTTTAGCAGAAATTGTGACCGCGCGGCTTAGGGATTTTTTCAAAAAAAGTTGTTCAGACGTCGAGGGCTAATTCTGTTTCCGATGATAAAAACCCATCTGTTTCCACCGAAAAACATTTCAGGGGATCACTTGCAACAGTTTGCCAACATTTTTGAGGGAATTGCAGAACGTCAGATTTTTAGCAGAAATTGTGACCGCGCGGCGTAGGGGTTTTTCAAAAAAAGTTGTTCAGACGTCGGGGGCTACTTTTGTTTCCGATGATAAAAAGCCAACTGTTTCCACCGAAAAACATTTCAGGGGATCACTTGCAACATTTTGACAACATTTTTGAGTGAATTGCAGAACGTCAGATTTTTAGCAGAAATTGTGACCGCGCGGCTTAGGGATTTTTTTCAAAAAAGTTGTTCAGACGTCGAGGGCTAATTCTGTTTCCGATGATAAAAACCCATCTGTTTCCACCGAAAAACATTTCAGGGGATCACTTGCAACACTTTGCCAACATTTTTGAGTGAATTGCAGAACATCAGATTTTTAGCAGAAATTGTGACCGCACGGCTTAGGGATTTTTTCAAAAAAAGTTGTTCAGACGTCGGGGGCTACTTTTGTTTCCGATGATAAAAAGCCAACTGTTTCCACCGAAAAACATTTCAGGGGATCACTTGCAACATTTTGACAACATTTTTGAGTGAATTGCAGAACGTCATATTTTTAGCAGAAATTGTGACCGCGCGGCTTAGGGATTTTTTCAAAAAAAGTTGTTCAGACGTCGAGGGCTCATTCTGTTTCCGATGATAAAAACCCATCTGTTTTCACCCAAAAACATTTCAGGGGATCACTTGCAACAGTTTGACTACATTTTTGAGTGAATTGCAGAACGTCAGATTTTTAGCAGAAATTGTGACCGCGCGGCTTAGGGATTTTTTAAAAAAAAGTTGTTCAGACGTCGAGGGCTCATTCTGTTTCCGATGATAAAAACCCATCTGTTTCCACCGAAAAACCTTTCAGGGGATCGTTTGCAACAGTTTGGGACCATTTTTGAGTGAATTGCAGAACGTCAGATTTTTAGCAGAAATTGTGACCACGCGGCTTAGGGATTTTTTTCAAAAAAAGTTTTTCAGACGTCGAGGGCTAATTCTGTTTCCTATGATAAAAACCCATCTGTTTCCACCGAAAAACCTTTCAGGGGATCGTTTGCAACAGTTTGGGACCATTTTTGAATGAATTGCAGAACGTCAGATTTTTAGCAGAAATTGTGACCGCGCGGCTTAGGGATTTTTTCAAAAAAAGTTGTTCAGACGTCGAAGGCTAATTCTGTTTCCGATGATAAAAACCCATCTGTTTCCACCGAAAAACATTTCAGGGGATCATTTGCAACAGTTTGCCAACGTTTTTGAGGGAATTGCAGAACGTCAGATTTTTAGCAGAAATTGTGACCGCGCGGCTTAGGGATTTTCTCAAAAAAAGTTGTTCAGACGTCGAGGGCTCATTATGTTTCCGATGATAAAAACCCATCTGTTTCCACCGAAAAACATTTCAGGGGATCACTTGCAACAGTTTGCCAACATTTTTGAGGGAATTGCAGAACGTCTGATTTTTAGCAGAAATTGTGACCGCGCGGCTTAGGGATTTTTCAAAAAAAGTTCAGACGTCGGGGGCTACTTTTCTTTCCGATGATAAAAAGCCAACTGTTTCCACCGAAAAACATTTCAGGGGATCACTTGCAACGGTTTTCCCACATTTTTGAGTGAATTGCAGAACGTCAGATTTTTAGCAGAAATTGTGACCGCGCGGCTTAGGGATTTTTTCAAAAAAAGTTGTTCACACGTCGAGGGCTAATTCTGTTTCCGATGATAAAAACCCATCTGTTTCCACCGAAAAACATTTCAGGGGATCACTTGCAACATTTTGACAACATTTTTGAGTGAATTGCAGAACGTCATATTTTTAGCAGAAATTGTGACCGCGCGGCTTAGGGATTTTTTCAAAAAAAGTTGTTCAGACGTCGAGGGCTCATTCTGTTTCCGATGATAAAAACCCATCTGTTTTCACCCAAAAACATTTCAGGGGATCACTTGCAACAGTTTGACAACATTTTTGAGTGAATTGCAGAACGTCAGATTTTTAGCAGAAATTGTGACCGCGCGGCTTAGGGATTTTTTTAAAAAAAGTTGTTCAGACGTCGAGGGCTCATTCTGTTTCCGATGATAAAAACCCATCTGTTTCCACCGAAAAACATTTCAGGGGATCACTTGCAACACTTTGCCAACATTTTTGAGTGAATTGCAGAACGTCACATTTTTAGCAGAAATTGTGACCGCACGGCTTAGGGATTTTTTCAAAAAATGTTGTTCAGACGTCGAGGGCTAATTCTGTTTCCGATGATAAAAACACATCTGTTTCCACCGAAAAACATTTCAGGGGATCACTTGCAACGGTTTGCCAACATTTTTGAGTGAATTGCAGAACGTCAGATTTTTAGCAGAAATTGTGACCACGCGGCTTAGGGATTTTTTCAAAAAAAGTTGTTCAGACGTCGAAGGATAATTCTGTTTCCGATGATAAAAACCCATCTGTTTCCACCGAAAAACATTTCAGGGGATCACTTGCAACAGTTTGGCACCATTTTTGAGTGAATTGCAGAACGTCAGATTTTTAGCAGAAATTGTGACCGCGCGGCTTAGGGATTTTTTCAAAAAAAGTTGTTGAAACGTCGAGGGCTAATTCTGTTTCCGATGATAAAAACCCATCTGTTTCCACCGAAAAACATTTCAGGGGATCACTTGCAACACTTTGCCAACATTTTTGAGTGAATTGCAGAACGTCACATTTTTAGCAGAAATTGTGACCGCACGGCTTAGGGATTTTTTCAAAAAATGTTGTTCAGACGTCGAGGGCTAATTCTGTTTCCGATGATAAAAACACATCTGTTTCCACCGAAAAACATTTCAGGGGATCACTTGCAACGGTTTGCCAACATTTTTGAGTGAATTGCAGAACGTCAAATTTTTAGCAGAAAATGTGACCGCGCGGCTTAGGGATTTTTTCAAAAAAAGTTGTTCAGACGTCGAGGGCTAATTCTGTTTCCGATGATAAAAACCCATCTGTTTCCACCGAAAAACCTTTCAGGGGATCGTTTGCAACAGTTTGGCACCATTTTTGAGTGAATTGCAGAACGACAGATTTTTAGCAGAAATTGTGACCGTGCGGCTTAGGGGTTTTTCAAAAAAAGTTGTTCAGACGTCGAGGGCTAATTCTGTTTCCGATGATAAAAACCCATCTGTTTCCACCGAAAAACCTTTCAGGGGATCGTTTGCAACAGTTTGGGACCATTTTTGAATGAATTGCAGAACGTCATATTTTTAGCAGAAATTGTGACCGCGCGGCTTAGGGATTTTTTCAAAAAAAGTTGTTCAGACGTCGAAGGCTAATTCTGTTTCCGATGATAAAAACCCATCTGTTTCCACCGAAAAACATTTCAGGGGATCATTTGCAACAGTTTGCCAACGTTTTTGAGGGAATTGCAGAACGTCAGATTTTTAGCAGAAATTGTGACCGCGCGGCTATGGGATTTTTTCAAAAAAAGTTGTTCAGACGTCGAGGGCTAATTCTGATTCCAATGATAAAAACGCATCTGTTTCCACCGAAAAACATTTCAGGGGAACATTTGCAACAGTTTGCCAACGTTTTTGAGGGAATTGCAGAACGTCAGATTTTTAGCAGAAATTGTGACCGCGCGGCTTAGGGATTTTTTCAAAAAAAGTTGTTCAGACGTCGAGGGCTAATTCTGTTTCCGATGATAAAAACCCATCTGTTTCCACCGAAAAACATTTCAGGGGATCACTTGCAACAGTTTGCCAACATTTTTGAGGGAATTGCAGAACGTCAGATTTTTAGCAGAAATTGTGACCGCGCGGCGTAGGGGTTTTTCAAAAAAAGTTGTTCAGACGTCGGGGGCTACTTTTGTTTCCGATGATAAAAAGCCAACTGTTTCCACCGAAAAACATTTCAGGGGATCACTTGCAACATTTTGACAACATTTTTGAGTGAATTGCAGAACGTCAGATTTTTAGCAGAAATTGTGACCGCGCGGCTTAGGGATTTTTTTCAAAAAAGTTGTTCAGACGTCGAGGGCTAATTCTGTTTCCGATGATAAAAACCCATCTGTTTCCACCGAAAAACATTTCAGGGGATCACTTGCAACACTTTGCCAACATTTTTGAGTGAATTGCAGAACATCAGATTTTTAGCAGAAATTGTGACCGCACGGCTTAGGGATTTTTTCAAAAAAAGTTGTTCAGACGTCGGGGGCTACTTTTGTTTCCGATGATAAAAAGCCAACTGTTTCCACCGAAAAACATTTCAGGGGATCACTTGCAACATTTTGACAACATTTTTGAGTGAATTGCAGAACGTCATATTTTTAGCAGAAATTGTGACCGCGCGGCTTAGGGATTTTTTCAAAAAAAGTTGTTCAGACGTCGAGGGCTCATTCTGTTTCCGATGATAAAAACCCATCTGTTTTCACCCAAAAACATTTCAGGGGATCACTTGCAACAGTTTGACTACATTTTTGAGTGAATTGCAGAACGTCAGATTTTTAGCAGAAATTGTGACCGCGCGGCTTAGGGATTTTTTAAAAAAAAGTTGTTCAGACGTCGAGGGCTCATTCTGTTTCCGATGATAAAAACCCATCTGTTTCCACCGAAAAACCTTTCAGGGGATCGTTTGCAACAGTTTGGGACCATTTTTGAGTGAATTGCAGAACGTCAGATTTTTAGCAGAAATTGTGACCACGCGGCTTAGGGATTTTTTTCAAAAAAAGTTTTTCAGACGTCGAGGGCTAATTCTGTTTCCTATGATAAAAACCCATCTGTTTCCACCGAAAAACCTTTCAGGGGATCGTTTGCAACAGTTTGGGACCATTTTTGAATGAATTGCAGAACGTCAGATTTTTAGCAGAAATTGTGACCGCGCGGCTTAGGGATTTTTTCAAAAAAAGTTGTTCAGACGTCGAAGGCTAATTCTGTTTCCGATGATAAAAACCCATCTGTTTCCACCGAAAAACATTTCAGGGGATCATTTGCAACAGTTTGCCAACGTTTTTGAGGGAATTGCAGAACGTCAGATTTTTAGCAGAAATTGTGACCGCGCGGCTTAGGGATTTTCTCAAAAAAAGTTGTTCAGACGTCGAGGGCTCATTATGTTTCCGATGATAAAAACCCATCTGTTTCCACCGAAAAACATTTCAGGGGATCACTTGCAACAGTTTGCCAACATTTTTGAGGGAATTGCAGAACGTCTGATTTTTAGCAGAAATTGTGACCGCGCGGCTTAGGGATTTTTCAAAAAAAGTTCAGACGTCGGGGGCTACTTTTCTTTCCGATGATAAAAAGCCAACTGTTTCCACCGAAAAACATTTCAGGGGATCACTTGCAACGGTTTTCCCACATTTTTGAGTGAATTGCAGAACGTCAGATTTTTAGCAGAAATTGTGACCGCGCGGCTTAGGGATTTTTTCAAAAAAAGTTGTTCACACGTCGAGGGCTAATTCTGTTTCCGATGATAAAAACCCATCTGTTTCCACCGAAAAACATTTCAGGGGATCACTTGCAACATTTTGACAACATTTTTGAGTGAATTGCAGAACGTCATATTTTTAGCAGAAATTGTGACCGCGCGGCTTAGGGATTTTTTCAAAAAAAGTTGTTCAGACGTCGAGGGCTCATTCTGTTTCCGATGATAAAAACCCATCTGTTTTCACCCAAAAACATTTCAGGGGATCACTTGCAACAGTTTGCCAACATTTTTGAGTGAATTGCAGAACGTCAGATTTTTAGCAGAAATTGTGACCGCGCGGCTTAGGGATTTTTTCAAAAAAAGTTGTTCAGACGTCGGGGGCTACTTTTGTTTCCGATGTTAAAAAGCCAACTGTTTCCACCGAAAAACATTTCAGTGGATCACTTGCAACATTTTGACAACATTTTTGAGTGAATTGCAGAACGTCAGATTTTTAGCAGAAATTGTGACCGCGCGGCTTAGGGATTTTTTTCAAAAAAGTTGTTCAGACGTCGAGGGCTAATTCTTTTTCCGATGATAGAAACCCATCTGTTTCCACCGAAAAACATTTCAGGGGATCACTTGCAACAGTTTGCCAATATTTTTGAGGGAATTGCAGAACGTCTGATTTTTAGCAGAAATTGTGACCGCGCGGCTTAGGGATTTTTCAAAAAAAGTTCAGACGTCGGGGGCTACTTTTCTTTCCGATGATAAAAAGCCAACTGTTTCCACCGAAAAACATTTCAGGGGATCACTTGCAACGGTTTTCCCACATTTTTGAGTGAATTGCAGAACGTCAGATTTTTAGCAGAAATTGTGACCGCGCGGCTTAGGGATTTTTTCAAAAAAAGTTGTTCACACGTCGAGGGCTAATTCTGTTTCCGATGATAAAAACCCATCTGTTTCCACCGAAAAACATTTCAGGGGATCACTTGCAACATTTTGACAACATTTTTGAGTGAATTGCAGAACGTCATATTTTTAGCAGAAATTGTGACCGCGCGGCTTAGGGATTTTTTCAAAAAAAGTTGTTCAGACGTCGAGGGCTCATTCTGTTTCCGATGATAAAAACCCATCTGTTTTCACCCAAAAACATTTCAGGGGATCACTTGCAACAGTTTGACAACATTTTTGAGGGAATTGCAGAACGTCTGATTTTTAGCAGAAATTGTGACCGCGCGGCTTAGGGATTTTTCAAAAAAAGTTCAGACGTCGGGGGCTACTTTTGTTTCCGATGATAAAAAGCCAACTGTTTCCACCGAAAAACATTTCAGGGGATCACTTGCAACATTTTGACAACATTTTTGAGGGAATTGCAGAACGTCAGATTTTTAGCAGAAATTGTGACCGCGCGGCGTAGGGGTTTTTCAAAAAAAGTTCAGACGTCGGGGGCTACTTTTCTTTCCGATGATAAAAAGCCAACTGTTTCCACCGAAAAACATTTCAGGGGATCACTTGCAACGGTTTTCCCACATTTTTGAGTGAATTGCAGAACGTCAGATTTTTAGCAGAAATTGTGACCGCGCGGCTTAGGGATTTTTTCAAAAAAAGTTGTTCACACGTCGAGGGCTAATTCTGTTTCCGATGATAAAAACCCATCTGTTTCCACCGAAAAACATTTCAGGGGATCACTTGCAACATTTTGACAACATTTTTGAGTGAATTGCAGAACGTCATATTTTTAGCAGAAATTGTGACCGCGCGGCTTAGGGATTTTTTCAAAAAAAGTTGTTCAGACGTCGAGGGCTCATTCTGTTTCCGATGATAAAAACCCATCTGTTTTCACCCAAAAACATTTCAGGGGATCACTTGCAACAGTTTGACAACATTTTTGAGGGAATTGCAGAACGTCTGATTTTTAGCAGAAATTGTGACCGCGCGGCTTAGGGATTTTTCAAAAAAAGTTCAGACGTCGGGGGCTACTTTTGTTTCCGATGATAAAAAGCCAACTGTTTCCACCGAAAAACATTTCAGGGGATCACTTGCAACATTTTGACAACATTTTTGAGGGAATTGCAGAACGTCAGATTTTTAGCAGAAATTGTGACCGCGCGGCGTAGGGGTTTTTCAAAAAAAGTTGTTCAGACGTCGGGGGCTACTTTTGATTCCGATGATAAAAAGCCAACTGTTTCCACCGAAAAACATTTCAGGGGATCACTTGCAACATTTTGACAACATTTTTGAGTGAATTGCAGAACGTCAGATTTTTAGCAGAAATTGTGACCGCGCGGCTTAGGGATTTTTTTCAAAAAAGTTGTTCAGACGTCGAGGGCTAATTCTGTTTCCGATGATAAAAACCCATCTGTTTCCACCGAAAAACACTTCAGGGGATCACTTGCAACAGTTTGCCAACATTTTTGAGTGAATTGCAGAATGTCAGATTTTTAGCAGAAATTGTGACTGCGCGGCTTAGGGATTTTTTCAAAAAAAGTTGTTCAGACGTCGAGGGCTAATTCTGTTTCCGATGATAAAAACCCATCTGTTTCCACCGAAAAACACTTCAGGGGATCACGTGCAACAGTTTGCCAACATTTTTGAGTGAATTGCAGAACGTCAGATTTTTAGCAGAAATTGTGACCGCGCGGCTTAGGGATTTTTTCAAAAAAAGTTGTTCAGACGTCGGGGGCTACTTTTGTTTCCGATGATAAAAAGCCAACTGTTTCCACCGAAAAACATTTCAGTGGATCACTTGCAACATTTTGACAACATTTTTGAGTGAATTGCAGAACGTCAGATTTTTAGCAGAAATTGTGACCGCGCGGCTTAGGGATTTTTTTCAAAAAAGTTGTTCAGACGTCGAGGGCTAATTCTGTTTCCGATGATAGAAACCCATCTGTTTCCACCGAAAAACATTTCAGGGGATCACTTGCAACAGTTTGCCAACATTTTTGAGGGAATTGCAGAACGTCTGATTTTTAGCAGAAATTGTGACCGCGCGGCTTAGGGATTTTTCAAAAAAAGTTCAGACGTCGGGGGCTACTTTTCTTTCCGATGATAAAAAGCCAACTGTTTCCACCGAAAAACATTTCAGGGGATCACTTGCAACGGTTTTCCCACATTTTTGAGTGAATTGCAGAACGTCAGATTTTTAGCAGAAATTGTGACCGCGCGGCTTAGGGATTTTTTCAAAAAAAGTTGTTCACACGTCGAGGGCTAATTCTGTTTCCGATGATAAAAACCCATCTGTTTCCACCGAAAAACATTTCAGGGGATCACTTGCAACATTTTGACAACATTTTTGAGTGAATTGCAGAACGTCATATTTTTAGCAGAAATTGTGACCGCGCGGCTTAGGGATTTTTTCAAAAAAAGTTGTTCAGACGTCGAGGGCTCATTCTGTTTCCGATGATAAAAACCCATCTGTTTTCACCCAAAAACATTTCAGGGGATCACTTGCAACAGTTTGACAACATTTTTGAGTGAATTGCAGAACGTCAGATTTTTAGCAGAAATTGTGACCGCGCGGCTTAGGGATTTTTTTAAAAAAAGTTGTTCAGACGTCGAGGGCTCATTCTGTTTCCGATGATAAAAACCCATCTGTTTCCACCGAAAAACATTTCAGGGGATCACTTGCAACACTTTGCCAACATTTTTGAGTGAATTGCAGAACGTCACATTTTTAGCAGAAATTGTGACCGCACGGCTTAGGGATTTTTTCAAAAAATGTTGTTCAGACGTCGAGGGCTAATTCTGTTTCCGATGATAAAAACACATCTGTTTCCACCGAAAAACATTTCAAAGGATCACTTGCAACGGTTTGCCAACATTTTTGAGTGAATTGCAGAACGTCAGATTTTTAGCAGAAATTGTGACCGCGCGGCTTAGGGATTTTTTCAAAAAAAGTTGTTCAGACGTCGAAGGATAATTCTGTTTCCGATGATAAAAACCCATCTGTTTCCACCGAAAAACATTTCAGGGGATCACTTGCAACAGTTTGGCACCATTTTTGAGTGAATTGCAGAACGTCAGATTTTTAGCAGAAATTGTGACCGCGCGGCTTAGGGATTTTTTCAAAAAAAGTTGTTGAAACGTCGAGGGCTAATTCTGTTTCCGATGATAAAAACCCATCTGTTTCCACCGAAAAACATTTCAGGGGATCACTTGCAACACTTTGCCAACATTTTTGAGTGAATTGCAGAACGTCACATTTTTAGCAGAAATTGTGACCGCACGGCTTAGGGATTTTTTCAAAAAATGTTGTTCAGACGTCGAGGGCTAATTCTGTTTCCGATGATAAAAACACATCTGTTTCCACCGAAAAACATTTCAGGGGATCACTTGCAACGGTTTGCCAACATTTTTGAGTGAATTGCAGAACGTCAAATTTTTAGCAGAAAATGTGACCGCGCGGCTTAGGGATTTTTTCAAAAAAAGTTGTTCAGACGTCGAGGGCTAATTCTGTTTCCGATGATAAAAACCCATCTGTTTCCACCGAAAAACATTTCAGGGGATCATTTGCAACAGTTTGCCAACGTTTTTGAGGGAATTGCAGAACGTCAGATTTTTAGCAGAAATTGTGACCGCGCGGCTATGGGATTTTTTCAAAAAAAGTTGTTCAGACGTCGAGGGCTAATTCTGATTCCAATGATAAAAACGCATCTGTTTCCACCGAAAAACATTTCAGGGGAACATTTGCAACAGTTTGCCAACGTTTTTGAGGGAATTGCAGAACGTCAGATTTTTAGCAGAAATTGTGACCGCGCGGCTTAGGGATTTTTTCAAAAAAAGTTGTTCAGACGTCGAGGGCTAATTCTGTTTCCGATGATAAAAACCCATCTGTTTCCACCGAAAAACCTTTCAGGGGATCGTTTGCAACAGTTTGGGACCATTTTTGAATGAATTGCAGAACGTCATATTTTTAGCAGAAATTGTGACCGCGCGGCTTAGGGATTTTTTCAAAAAAAGTTGTTCAGACGTCGAAGGCTAATTCTGTTTCCGATGATAAAAACCCATCTGTTTCCACCGAAAAACATTTCAGGGGATCATTTGCAACAGTTTGCCAACGTTTTTGAGGGAATTGCAGAACGTCAGATTTTTAGCAGAAATTGTGACCGCGCGGCTATGGGATTTTTTCAAAAAAAGTTGTTCAGACGTCGAGGGCTAATTCTGATTCCAATGATAAAAACGCATCTGTTTCCACCGAAAAACATTTCAGGGGAACATTTGCAACAGTTTGCCAACGTTTTTGAGGGAATTGCAGAACGTCAGATTTTTAGCAGAAATTGTGACCGCGCGGCTTAGGGATTTTTTCAAAAAAAGTTGTTCAGACGTCGAGGGCTAATTCTGTTTCCGATGATAAAAACCCATCTGTTTCCACCGAAAAACATTTCAGGGGATCACTTGCAACAGTTTGCCAACATTTTTGAGGGAATTGCAGAACGTCAGATTTTTAGCAGAAATTGTGACCGCGCGGCGTAGGGGTTTTTCAAAAAAAGTTGTTCAGACGTCGGGGGCTACTTTTGTTTCCGATGATAAAAAGCCAACTGTTTCCACCGAAAAACATTTCAGGGGATCACTTGCAACATTTTGACAACATTTTTGAGTGAATTGCAGAACGTCAGATTTTTAGCAGAAATTGTGACCGCGCGGCTTAGGGATTTTTTTCAAAAAAGTTGTTCAGACGTCGAGGGCTAATTCTGTTTCCGATGATAAAAACCCATCTGTTTCCACCGAAAAACATTTCAGGGGATCACTTGCAACACTTTGCCAACATTTTTGAGTGAATTGCAGAACATCAGATTTTTAGCAGAAATTGTGACCGCACGGCTTAGGGATTTTTTCAAAAAAAGTTGTTCAGACGTCGGGGGCTACTTTTGTTTCCGATGATAAAAAGCCAACTGTTTCCACCGAAAAACATTTCAGGGGATCACTTGCAACATTTTGACAACATTTTTGAGTGAATTGCAGAACGTCATATTTTTAGCAGAAATTGTGACCGCGCGGCTTAGGGATTTTTTCAAAAAAAGTTGTTCAGACGTCGAGGGCTCATTCTGTTTCCGATGATAAAAACCCATCTGTTTTCACCCAAAAACATTTCAGGGGATCACTTGCAACAGTTTGACTACATTTTTGAGTGAATTGCAGAACGTCAGATTTTTAGCAGAAATTGTGACCGCGCGGCTTAGGGATTTTTTAAAAAAAAGTTGTTCAGACGTCGAGGGCTCATTCTGTTTCCGATGATAAAAACCCATCTGTTTCCACCGAAAAACCTTTCAGGGGATCGTTTGCAACAGTTTGGGACCATTTTTGAGTGAATTGCAGAACGTCAGATTTTTAGCAGAAATTGTGACCACGCGGCTTAGGGATTTTTTTCAAAAAAAGTTTTTCAGACGTCGAGGGCTAATTCTGTTTCCTATGATAAAAACCCATCTGTTTCCACCGAAAAACCTTTCAGGGGATCGTTTGCAACAGTTTGGGACCATTTTTGAATGAATTGCAGAACGTCAGATTTTTAGCAGAAATTGTGACCGCGCGGCTTAGGGATTTTTTCAAAAAAAGTTGTTCAGACGTCGAAGGCTAATTCTGTTTCCGATGATAAAAACCCATCTGTTTCCACCGAAAAACATTTCAGGGGATCATTTGCAACAGTTTGCCAACGTTTTTGAGGGAATTGCAGAACGTCAGATTTTTAGCAGAAATTGTGACCGCGCGGCTTAGGGATTTTCTCAAAAAAAGTTGTTCAGACGTCGAGGGCTCATTATGTTTCCGATGATAAAAACCCATCTGTTTCCACCGAAAAACATTTCAGGGAATCACTTGCAACAGTTTGCCAACATTTTTGAGTGAATTGCAGAACGTCAGATTTTTAGCAGAAATTGTGACCGCGCGGCGTAGGGATTTTTTCAAAAAAAGTTGTTCAGACGTCGAGGGCTAATTCTGTTTCCGATGATAAAAACCCATCTGTTTCCACCGAAAAACACTTCAGGGGATCACGTGCAACAGTTTGCCAACATTTTTGAGTGAATTGCAGAACGTCAGATTTTTAGCAGAAATTGTGACCGCGCGGCTTAGGGATTTTTTCAAAAAAAGTTGTTCAGACGTCGGGGGCTACTTTTGTTTCCGATGATAAAAAGCCAACTGTTTCCACCGAAAAACATTTCAGTGGATCACTTGCAACATTTTGCCAACATTTTTGAGGGAATTGCAGAACGTCTGATTTTTAGCAGAAATTGTGACCGCGCGGCTTAGGGATTTTTCAAAAAAAGTTCAGACGTCGGGGGCTACTTTTCTTTCCGATGATAAAAAGCCAACTGTTTCCACCGAAAAACATTTCAGGGGATCACTTGCAACGGTTTTCCCACATTTTTGAGTGAATTGCAGAACGTCAGATTTTTAGCAGAAATTGTGACCGCGCGGCTTTGGGATTTTTTCAAAAAAAGTTGTTCACACGTCGAGGGCTAATTCTGTTTCCGATGATAAAAACCCATCTGTTTCCACCGAAAAACATTTCAGGGGATCACTTGCAACATTTTGACAACATTTTTGAGTGAATTGCAGAACGTCATATTTTTAGCAGAAATTGTGACCGCGCGGCTTAGGGATTTTTTCAAAAAAAGTTGTTCAGACGTCGAGGGCTCATTCTGTTTCCGATGATAAAAACCCATCTGTTTTCACCCAAAAACATTTCAGGGGATCACTTGCAACAGTTTGACTACATTTTTGAGTGAACTGCAGAACGTCAGATTTTTAGCAGAAATTGTGACCGCGCGGCTTAGGGATTTTTTAAAAAAAAGTTGTTCAGACGTCGAGGGCTCATTCTGTTTCCGATGATAAAAACCCATCTGTTTCCACCGAAAAACCTTTCAGGGGATCGTTTGCAACAGTTTGGGACCATTTTTGAGTGAATTGCAGAACGTCAGATTTTTAGCAGAAATTGTGACCACGCGGCTTAGGGATTTTTTTCAAAAAAAGTTGTTCAGACGTTGAGGGCTAATTCTGTTTCCTATGATAAAAACCCATCTGTTTCCACCGAAAAACCTTTCAGGGGATCGTTTGCAACAGTTTGGGACCATTTTTGAATGAATTGCAGAACGTCAGATTTTTAGCAGAAATTGTGACCGCGCGGCTTAGGGATTTTTTCAAAAAAAGTTGTTCAGACGTCGAAGGCTAATTCTGTTTCCGATGATAAAAACCCATCTGTTTCCACCGAAAAACATTTCAGGGGATCATTTGCAACAGTTTGCCAACGTTTTTGAGGGAATTGCAGAACGTCAGATTTTTAGCAGAAATTGTGACCGCGCGGCTTAGGGATTTTTTCAAAAAAAGTTGTTCAGACGTCGAGGGCTCATTCTGTTTCCGATGATAAAAACCCATCTGTTTCCACCGAAAAACATTTCAGGGGATCACTTGCAACACTTTGCCAACATTTTTGAGTGAATTGCAGAATGTCAGATTTTTAGCAGAAATTGTGACCGCGCGGCTTAGGGATTTTTTCGAAAAAAGTTGTTCAGACGTCGAGGGCTAATTCTGTTTCCGATGATAAAAACCCATCTGTTTCCACCGAAAAACACTTCAGGGGATCACTTGCAACAGTTTGCCAACATTTTTGAGTGAATTTCAGAACGTCAGATTTTTAGCAGAAATTGTGACCGCGCGGCTTAGGGATTTTTTCAAAAAAAGTTGTTCAGACGTCGAGGGCTAATTCTGTTTCCGATGATAAAAACCCATCTGTTTCCACCGAAAAACATTTCAGGGGATCACTTGCAACAGTTTGCCAACATTTTTGAGGGAATTGCAGAACGTCAGATTTTTAGCAGAAATTGTGACCACGCGGCTTAGGGATTTTTTCAAAAAAAGGTGTTCAGACGTCGAGGGCTAATTCTGTTTCCGATGATAAAAACCCATCTGTTTCCACCGAAAAACATTTCAGGGGATCACTTGCAACAGTTTGCCAACATTTTTGAGGGAATTGCAGAACGTCAGATTTTTAGCAGAAATTGTGATCGTTTGCTTAGGGATTTTTTCAAAAAAAGTTGTTCAGACGTCGAGCGCTAATTCTGTTTCCGATGATAAAAACCCATCTGTTTCCACCGAAAAACATTTCAGGGGATCATTTGCAACAGTTTGCCAACATTTTTGAGGGAATTGCAGAACGTCAGATTTTTAGCAGAAATTGTGACCGCGCGGCTTAGGGATTTTTTCAAAAAAAGTTGTTCAGACGTCGAGGGCTAATTCTGTTTCCGATGATAAAAACCCATCTGTTTCCACCGAAAAACATTTCAGGCGATCACTTGCAACACTTTGCCAACATTTTTGAGTGAATTGCAGGACGTCAGATTTTTAGCAGAAATTGTGACCGCACGGCTTAGGGATTTTTTCAAAAAAAGTTGTTCAGACGTCGAGGGCTAATTCTGTTTCCGATGATAAAAACCCATCTGTTTCCACCGAAAAACATTTCGGGGGATCACTTGCAACAGTTTGCCAACATTTTTGAGGGAATTGCAGAACGTCAGATTTTTAGCAGAAATTGTGACCGCGCGGCTTGGGGATTTTTTCAAAAAAAGTTGTTCAGACGTCGAGGGCTCATTCCGTTTCCGATGATAAAAACCCATCTGTTTCCACCGAAAAACCTTTCAGGGGATCGTTTGCAACAGTTTGGGACCATTTTTGAATGAATTGCAGAACGTCAGATTTTTAGCAGAAATTGTGACCGCGCGGCTTAGGGATTTTTTCAAAAAAAGTTGTTCAGACGTCGAGGGCTAATTCTGTTTCCGATGATAAAAACCCATCTGTTTCCACCGAAAAACCTTTCAGGGGATCGTTTGCAACTGTTTGGGACCATTTTTGAGTGAATTGCAGAACGTCAGATTTTAAGCAGAAATTGTGACCGCGCGGCTTAGGGATTTTTTCAAAAAAAGTAGCTCAGACGTCGAGGGCTAATTCTGTTTCCGATGATAAAAACCCATCTGTTTCCACCGAAAAACATTTCAGGGGATCACTTGCAACAGTTTGACAACATTTTTGAGTGAATTGCAGAACGTCAGATTTTTTGCAGAAATTGTGACCGCGCGGCTTAGGGATTTTTTCAAAAAAAGTTTTTCAGACGTCGAGGGCTCATTCTGTTTCCGATGATAAAAACCCATCTGTTTCCACCGAAAAACCTTTCAGGGGATCGTTTGCAACAGTTTGGCACCATTTTTGAGTGAATTGCAGAACGACAGATTTTTAGCAGAAATTGTGACCGCGCGGCTTAGGGATTTTTTTCAAAAAAAGTTGTTCAGACGTCGAGGGCTAATTCTGTTTCCGATGATAAAAACCCATCTGTTTCCACCGAAAAACATTTCAGGGGATCACTTGCAACAGTTTGCCAACATTTTTGAGGGAATTGCAGAACGTCAGATTTTTAGCAGAAATTGTGACCGCACGGCTTAGGGATTCTTTCAAAAAAAGTTGTTCAGACGTCGAAGGCTAATTCTGTTTCTGATGATATAAACCCATCTGTTTCCACCGAAAAACATTTCAGGGGATCATTTGCAACAGTTTGCCAACGTTTTTGAGGGAATTGCAGAACGTCAGATTTTTAGCAGAAATTGTGACCGCGCGGCTAAGGGATTTTTTCAAAAAAAGTTGTTCAGACGTCGAAGGCTAATTCTGTTTCTGATTATAAAAACCCATCTGTTTCCACCGAAAAACATTTCAGGGGATCATTTGCAACAGTTTGCCAACATTTTTGAGGGAATTGCAGAACGTCAGATTTTTAGCAGAAATTGTGACCGCGCGGCGTAGGGGTTTTTCAAAAAAAGTTGTTCAGACGTCGGGGGCTACTTTTGTTTCCGATGATAAAAAGCCAACTGTTTCCACCGAAAAACATTTCAGGGGATCACTTGCAACATTTTGACAACATTTTTGAGTGAATTGCAGAACGTCATATTTTTAGCAGAAATTGTGACCGCGCGGCTTAGGGATTTTTTCAAAAAAAGTTGTTCAGACGTCGAGGGCTCATTCTGTTTCCGATGATAAAAACCCATCTGTTTTCACCCAAAAACATTTCAGGGGATCACTTGCAACAGTTTGACAACATTTTTGAGTGAATTGCAGAACGTCAGATTTTTAGCAGAAATTGTGACCGCGCGGCTTAGGGATTTTTTTAAAAAAAGTTGTTCAGACGTCGAGGGCTCATTCTGTTTCCGATGATAAAAACCCATCTGTTTCCACCGAAAAACCTTTCAGGGGATCGTTTGCAACAGTTTGGGACCATTTTTGAGTGAATTGCAGAACGACAGATTTTTAGCAGAAATTGTGACCGCGCGGCTTAGGGATTTTTTCAAAAAAAGTTGTTCAGACGTCGAGGGCTCATTCTGTTTCCGATGATAAAAACCCATCTGTTTCCACCGAAAAACCTTTCAGGGGATCGTTTGCAACAGTTTGGCATCATTTTTGAGTGAATTGCAGAACGACAGATTTTTAGCAGAAATTGTGACCGCGCGGCTTAGGGATTTTTTTCCAAAAAAAGTTGTTCAGACGTCGAGGGCTAATTCTGTTTCCGATGATAAAAACCCATCTGTTTCCACCGAAAAACATTTCAGGGGATCACTTGCAACAGTTTGCCAACATTTTTGAGGGAATTGCAGAACGTCAGATTTTTAGCAGAAATTGTGACCGCGCGGCTTAGGGATTTTTTCAAAAAAAGTTGTTCAGACGTCGAAGGCTAATTCTGTTTCTGATGATAAAAACCCATCTGTTTCCACCGAAAAACATTTCAGGGGATCACTTGCAACAGTTTGGGACCATTTGTGAATGAATTGAAGAACGTCAGATTTTTAGCAGAAATTGTGACCGCGCGGCGTAGGGGTTTTTCAAAAAAAGTTGTTCAGACGTCGGGGGCTACTTTTGTTTCCGATGATAAAAAGCCAACTGTTTCCACCGAAAAACATTTCAGGGGATCACTTGCAACATTTTGACAACATTTTTGAGTGAATTGCAGAACGTCAGATTTTTAGCAGAAATTGTGACCGCGCGGCTTAGGGATTTTTTTCAAAAAAGTTGTTCAGACGTCGAGGGCTAATTCTGTTTCCGATGATAAAAACCCATCTGTTTCCACCGAAAAACATTTCAGGGGATCACTTGCAACACTTTGCCAACATTTTTGAGTGAATTGCAGAACATCAGATTTTTAGCAGAAATTGTGACCGCACGGCTTAGGGATTTTTTCAAAAAAAGTTGTTCAGACGTCGGGGGCTACTTTTGTTTCCGATGATAAAAAGCCAACTGTTTCCACCGAAAAACATTTCAGGGGATCACTTGCAACATTTTGACAACATTTTTGAGGGAATTGCAGAACGTCAGATTTTTAGCAGAAATTGTGACCGCGCGGCGTAGGGATTTTTTCAAAAAAAGTTGTTCAGACGTCGAGGGCTAATTCTGTTTCCGATGATAAAAACCCATCTGTTTCCACCGAAAAACACTTCAGGGGATCACGTGCAACAGTTTGCCAACATTTTTGAGTGAATTGCAGAACGTCAGATTTTTAGCAGAAATTGTGACCGCGCGGCTTAGGGATTTTTTCAAAAAAAGTTGTTCAGACGTCGGGGGCTACTTTTGTTTCCGATGATAAAAAGCCAACTGTTTCCACCGAAAAACATTTCAGTGGATCACTTGCAACATTTTGCCAACATTTTTGAGGGAATTGCAGAACGTCAGATTTTTAGCAGAAATTGTGACCGCGCGGCTTAGGGATTTTTCAAAAAAAGTTCAGACGTCGGGGGCTACTTTTCTTTCCGATGATAAAAAGCCAACTGTTTCCACCGAAAAACATTTCAGGGGGTCACTTGCAACTGTTTTCCCACATTTTTGAGTGAATTGCAGAACGTCAGATTTTTAGCAGAAATTGTGACCGCGCGGCTTAGGGATTTTTTCAAAAAAAGTTGTTCACACGTCGAGGGCTAATTCTGTTTCCGATGATAAAAACCCATCTGTTTCCACCGAAAAACATTTCAGGGGATCACTTGCAACATTTTGACAACATTTTTGAGTGAATTGCAGAACGTCATATTTTTAGCAGAAATTGTGACCGCGCGGCTTAGGGATTTTTTCAAAAAAAGTTGTTCAGACGTCGAGGGCTCATTCTGTTTCCGATGATAAAAACCCATCTGTTTCCACCGAAAAACATTTCAGGGGATCACTTGCAACACTTTGCCAACATTTTTGAGTGAATTGCAGAACATCAGATTTTTAGCAGAAATTGTGACCGCACGGCTTAGGGATTTTTTCAAAAAAAGTTGTTCAGACGTCGGGGGCTACTTTTGTTTCCGATGATAAAAAGCCAACTGTTTCCACCGAAAAACATTTCAGGGGATCACTTGCAACATTTTGACAACATTTTTGAGGGAATTGCAGAACGTCAGATTTTTAGCAGAAATTGTGACCGCGCGGCGTAGGGATTTTTTCAAAAAAAGTTGTTCAGACGTCGAGGGCTAATTCTGTTTCCGATGATAAAAACCCATCTGTTTCCACCGAAAAACACTTCAGGGGATCACGTGCAACAGTTTGCCAACATTTTTGAGTGAATTGCAGAACGTCAGATTTTTAGCAGAAATTGTGACCGCGCGGCTTAGGGATTTTTTCAAAAAAAGTTGTTCAGACGTCGGGGGCTACTTTTGTTTCCGATGATAAAAAGCCAACTGTTTCCACCGAAAAACATTTCAGTGGATCACTTGCAACATTTTGCCAACATTTTTGAGGGAATTGCAGAACGTCAGATTTTTAGCAGAAATTGTGACCGCGCGGCTTAGGGATTTTTCAAAAAAAGTTCAGACGTCGGGGGCTACTTTTCTTTCCGATGATAAAAAGCCAACTGTTTCCACCGAAAAACATTTCAGGGGGTCACTTGCAACTGTTTTCCCACATTTTTGAGTGAATTGCAGAACGTCAGATTTTTAGCAGAAATTGTGACCGCGCGGCTTAGGGATTTTTTCAAAAAAAGTTGTTCACACGTCGAGGGCTAATTCTGTTTCCGATGATAAAAACCCATCTGTTTCCACCGAAAAACATTTCAGGGGATCACTTGCAACATTTTGACAACATTTTTGAGTGAATTGCAGAACGTCATATTTTTAGCAGAAATTGTGACCGCGCGGCTTAGGGATTTTTTCAAAAAAAGTTGTTCAGACGTCGAGGGCTCATTCTGTTTCCGATGATAAAAACCCATCTGTTTTCACCCAAAAACATTTCAGGGGATCACTTGCAACAGTTTGACTACATTTTTGAGTGAATTGCAGAACGTCAGATTTTTAGCAGAAATTGTGACCGCGCGGCTTAGGGATTTTTTTAAAAAAAGTTGTTCAGACGTCGAGGGCTCATTCTGTTTCCGATGATAAAAACCCATCTGTTTCCACCGAAAAACCTCTCAGGGGATCGTTTGCAACAGTTTGGGACCATTTTTGAGTGAATTGCAGAACGTCAGATTTTTAGCAGAAATTGTGACCACGCGGCTTAGGGATTTTTTTCAAAAAAAGTTTTTCAGACGTCTAGGGCTAATTCTGTTTCCTATGATAAAAACCCATCTGTTTCCACCGAAAAACCTTTCAGGGGATCGTTTGCATCAGTTTGGGACCATTTTTGAATGAATTGCAGAACGTCAGATTTTTAGCAGAAATTGTGACCGCGCGGCTTAGGGATTTTTTCAAAAAAAGTTGTTCAGACGTCGAAGGCTAATTCTGTTTCCGATGATAAAAACCCATCTGTTTCCACCGAAAAACATTTCAGGGGATCATTTGCAACAGTTTGCCAACGTTTTTGAGGGAATTGCAGAACGTCAGATTTTTAGCAGAAATTGTGACCGCGCGGCTTAGGGATTTTTTCAAAAAAAGTTGTTCAGACGTCGAGGGCTCATTCTGTTTCCGATGATAAAAACCCATCTGTTTCCACCGGAAAACATTTCAGGGGATCACTTGCAACACTTTGCCAACATTTTTGAGTGAATTGCAGAATGTCAGATTTTTAGCAGAAATTGTGACCGCGCGGCTTAGGGATTTTTTCGAAAAAAGTTGTTCAGACGTCGAGGGCTAATTCTGTTTCCGATGATAAAAACCCATCTGTTTCCACCGAAAAACACTTCAGGGGATCACTTGCAACAGTTTGCCAACATTTTTGAGTGAATTTCAGAACGTCAGATTTTTAGCAGAAATTGTGACCGCGCGGCTTAGGGATTTTTTCAAAAAAAGTTGTTCAGACGTCGAGGGCTAATTCTGTTTCCGATGATAAAAACCCATCTGTTTCCACCGAAAAACATTTCAGGGGATCACTTGCAACAGTTTGCCAACATTTTTGAGGGAATTGCAGAACGTCAGATTTTTAGCAGAAATTGTGACCACGCGGCTTAGGGATTTTTTCAAAAAAAGGTGTTCAGACGTCGAGGGCTAATTCTGTTTCCGATGATAAAAACCCATCTGTTTCCACCGAAAAACATTTCAGGGGATCACTTGCAACATTTTGACAACATTTTTGAGTGAATTGCAGAACGTCAGATTTTTAGCAGAAATTGTGACCGCGCGGCTTAGGGATTTCTTCAAAAAAAGTTGTTCACACGTCGAGCGCTAATTCTGTTTCCGATGATAAAAACCCATCTGTTTCCACCGAAAAACATTTCAGGGGATCATTTGCAACAGTTTGCCAACATTTTTGAGGGAATTGCAGAACATCAGATTTTTAGCAGAAATTGTGACCGCGCGGCTTAGGGATTTTTTCAAAAAAAGTTGTTCAGACGTCGAGGGCTAATTCTGTTTCCGATGATAAAAACCCATCTGTTTCCACCGAAAAACATTTCAGGCGATCACTTGCAACACTTTGCCAACATTTTTGAGTGAATTGCAGGACGTCAGATTTTTAGCAGAAATTGTGACCGCACGGCTTAGGGATTTTTTCAAAAAAAGTTGTTCAGACGTCGAGGGCTCATTCTGTTTCCGATGATAAAAACCCATCTGTTTTCACCCAAAAACATTTCAGGGGATCACTTGCAACAGTTTGACAACATTTTTGAGTGAATTGCAGAACGTCAGATTTTTAGCAGAAATTGTGACCGCGCGGCTTAGGGATTTTTTAAAAAAAAGTTGTTCAGACGTCGAGGGCTCATTCTGTTTCCGATGATAAAAACCCATCTGTTTCCACCGAAAAACCTTTCAGGGGATCGTTTGCAACAGTTTGGGACCATTTTTGAGTGAATTGCAGAACGTCAGATTTTTAGCAGAAATTGTGACGGCGCGGCTTAGGGATTTTTTTCAAAAAAAGTTTTTCAGACGTCGAGGGCTAATTCTGTTTCCGATGATAAAAACCCATCTGTTTCCACCGAAAAACCTTTCAGGGGATCGTTTGCAACAGTTTGGCACCATTTTTGAGTGAATTGCAGAACGACAGATTTTTAGCAGAAATTGTGACCGCGCGGCTTAGGGATTTTTTTCAAAAAAAAGTTGTTCAGACGTCGAGGGCTAATTCTGTTTCCGATGATAAAAACCCATCTGTTTCCACCGAAAAACATTTCAGGGGATCACTTGCAACAGTTTGCCAACATTTTTGAGGGAATTGCAGAACGTCAGATTTTTAGCAGAAATTGTGACCGCGCGGCTTAGGGATTTTTTCAAAAAAAGTTGTTCAGACGTCGAAGGCTAATTCTGTTTCTGATGATAAAAACCCATCTGTTTCCACCGAAAAACATTTCAGGGGATCACTTGCAACAGTTTGCCAACATTTTTGAGGGAATTGCAGAACGTCAGATTTTTAGCAGAAATTGTGACCGCGCGGCGTAGGGGTTTTTCAAAAAAAGTTGTTCAGACGTCGGGGGCTACTTTTGTTTCCGATGATAAAAAGCCAACTGTTTCCACCGAAAAACATTTCAGGGGATCACTTGCAACATTTTGACAACATTTTTGAGTGAATTGCAGAACGTCAGATTTTTAGCAGAAATTGTGACCGCGCGGCTTAGGGATTTTTTTCAAAAAAGTTGTTCAGACGTCGAGGGCTAATTCTGTTTCCGATGATAAAAACCCATCTGTTTCCACCGAAAAACATTTCAGGGGATCACTTGCAACACTTTGCCAACATTTTTGAGTGAATTGCAGAACATCAGATTTTTAGCAGAAATTGTGACCGCACGGCTTAGGGATTTTTTCAAAAAAAGTTGTTCAGACGTCGGGGGCTACTTTTGTTTCCGATGATAAAAAGCCAACTGTTTCCACCGAAAAACATTTCAGGGGATCACTTGCAACATTTTGACAACATTTTTGAGGGAATTGCAGAACGTCAGATTTTTAGCAGAAATTGTGACCGCGCGGCGTAGGGATTTTTTCAAAAAAAGTTGTTCAGACGTCGAGGGCTAATTCTGTTTCCGATGATAAAAACCCATCTGTTTCCACCGAAAAACACTTCAGGGGATCACGTGCAACAGTTTGCCAACATTTTTGAGTGAATTGCAGAACGTCAGATTTTTAGCAGAAATTGTGACCGCGCGGCTTAGGGATTTTTTCAAAAAAAGTTGTTCAGACGTCGGGGGCTACTTTTGTTTCCGATGATAAAAAGCCAACTGTTTCCACCGAAAAACATTTCAGTGGATCACTTGCAACATTTTGCCAACATTTTTGAGGGAATTGCAGAACGTCTGATTTTTAGCAGAAATTGTGACCGCGCGGTTTAGGGATTTTTCAAAAAAAGTTCAGACGTCGGGGGCTACTTTTCTTTCCGATGATAAAAAGCCAACTGTTTCCACCGAAAAACATTTCAGGGGATCACTTGCAACTGTTTTCCCACATTTTTGAGTGAATTGCAGAACGTCAGATTTTTAGCAGAAATTGTGACCGCGCGGCTTAGGGATTTTTTCAAAAAAAGTTGTTCACACGTCGAGGGCTAATTCTGTTTCCGATGATAAAAACCCATCTGTTTCCACCGAAAAACATTTCAGGGGATCACTTGCAACATTTTGACAACATTTTTGAGTGAATTGCAGAACGTCATATTTTTAGCAGAAATTGTGACCGCGCGGCTTAGGGATTTTTTAAAAAAAAGTTGTTCAGACGTCGAGGGCTCATTCTGTTTCCGATGATAAAAACCCATCTGTTTCCACCGAAAAACCTTTCAGGGGATCGTTTGCAACAGTTTGGGACCATTTTTGAGTGAATTGCAGAACGTCAGATTTTTAGCAGAAATTGTGACCACGCGGCTTAGGGATTTTTCTCAAAAAAAGTTTTTCAGACGTCGAGGGCTAATTCTGTTTCCTATGATAAAAACCCATCTGTTTCCACCGAAAAACCTTTCAGGGGATCGTTTGCAACAGTTTGGGACCATTTTTGAATGAATTGCAGAACGTCAGATTTTTAGCAGAAATTGTGACCGCGCGGCTTAGGGATTTTTTCAAAAAAAGTTGTTCAGACGTCGAAGGCTAATTCTGTTTCCGATGATAAAAACCCATCTGTTTCCACCGAAAAACATTTCAGGGGATCATTTGCAACAGTTTGCCAACGTTTTTGAGGGAATTGCAGAACGTCAGATTTTTAGCAGAAATTGTGACCGCGCGGCTTAGGGATTTTTTCAAAAAAAGTTGTTCAGACGTCGAGGGCTCATTCTGTTTCCGATGATAAAAACCCATCTGTTTCCACCGGAAAACATTTCAGGGGATCACTTGCAACACTTTGCCAACATTTTTGAGTGAATTGCAGAATGTCAGATTTTTAGCAGAAATTGTGACCGCGCGGCTTAGGGATTTTTTCGAAAAAAGTTGTTCAGACGTCGAGGGCTAATTCTGTTTCCGATGATAAAAACCCATCTGTTTCCACCGAAAAACACTTCAGGGGATCACTTGCAACAGTTTGCCAACATTTTTGAGTGAATTTCAGAACGTCAGATTTTTAGCAGAAATTGTGACCGCGCGGCTTAGGGATTTTTTCAAAAAAAGTTGTTCAGACGTCGAGGGCTAATTCTGTTTCCGATGATAAAAACCCATCTGTTTCCACCGAAAAACATTTCAGGGGATCACTTGCAACAGTTTGTCAACATTTTTGAGGGAATTGCAGAACGTCAGATTTTTAGCAGAAATTGTGACCACGCGGCTTAGGGATTTTTTCAAAAAAAGGTGTTCAGACGTCGAGGGCTAATTCTGTTTCCGATGATAAAAACCCATCTGTTTCCACCGAAAAACATTTCAGGGGTTCACTTGCAACAGTTTGCCAACATTTTTGAGGGAATTGCAGAACGTCAGATTTTTAGCAGAAATTGTGATCGTTTGCTTAGGGATTTTTTCAAAAAAAGTTGTTCAGACGTCGAGGGCTAATTCTGTTTCCGATGATAAAAACCCATCTGTTTCCACCGAAAAACATTTCAGGGGATCACTTGCAACATTTTGACAACATTTTTGAGTGAATTGCAGAACGTCAGATTTTTAGCAGAAATTGTGACCGCGCGGCTTAGGGATTTTTTCAAAAAAAGTTGTTCACACGTCGAGCGCTAATTCTGTTTCCGATGATAAAAACCCATCTGTTTCCACCGAAAAACATTTCAGGGGATCATTTGCAACAGTTTGCCAACATTTTTGAGGGAATTGCAGAACATCAGATTTTTAGCAGAAATTGTGACCGCGCGGCTTAGGGATTTTTTCAAAAAAAGTTGTTCAGACGTCGAGGGCTAATTCTGTTTCCGATGATAAAAACCCATCTGTTTCCACCGAAAAACATTTCAGGCTATCACTTGCAACACTTTGCCAACATTTTTGAGTGAATTGCAGGACGTCAGATTTTTAGCAGAAATTGTGACCGCACGGCTTAGGGATTTTTTCAAAAAAAGTTGTTCAGACGTCGAGGGCTAATTCTGTTTCCGATGATAAAAACCCATCTGTTTCCACCGAAAAACATTTCGGGGGATCACTTGCAACAGTTTTCCAACATTTTTGAGTGAATTGCAGAACGTCATATTTTAAGCAGAAATTGTGACCGCGCGGCTTGGGGATTTTTTCAAAAAAAGTTGTTCAGACGTCGAGGGCTCATTCCGTTTCCGATGATAAAAACCCATCTGTTTCCACCGAAAAACCTTTCAGGGGATCGTTTGCAACAGTTTGGGACCATTTTTGAATGAATTGCAGAAAGTCAGATTTTTAGCAGAAATTGTGACCGCGCGGCTTAGGGATTTTTTTCAAAAAAAAGTTGTTCAGACGTCGAGGGCTAATTCTGTTTCCGATGATAAAAACCCATCTGTTTCCACCGAAAAACATTTCAGGGGTTCACTTGCAACAGTTTGCCAACATTTTTGAGGGAATTGCAGAACGTCAGATTTTTAGCAGAAATTGTGATCGTTTGCTTAGGGATTTTTTCAAAAAAAGT
Organism: Podarcis bocagei; assembly: GCF_964188305.1. Taxonomy (NCBI): domain Eukaryota; kingdom Metazoa; phylum Chordata; class Lepidosauria; order Squamata; family Lacertidae; genus Podarcis; species Podarcis bocagei. Next base: position 247,853 of record NW_027670334.1, read on the forward strand.
TGTTCAGACGTCGAGGGCTAATTCTGTTTCCGATGATAAAAACCCATCTGTTTCCACCGAAAAACATTTCAGGGGATCACTTGCAACATTTTGACAACATTTTTGAGTGAATTGCAGAACGTCAGATTTTTAGCAGAAATTGTGACCGCGCGGCTTAGGGATTTTTTCAAAAAAAGTTGTTCACACGTCGAGCGCTAATTCTGTTTCCGATGATAAAAACCCATCTGTTTCCACTGAAAAACATTTCAGGGGATCATTTGCAACAGTTTGCCAACATTTTTGAGGGAATTGCAGAACATCAGATTTTTAGCAGAAATTGTGACCGCGCGGCTTAGGGATTTTTTCAAAAAAAGTTGTTCAGACGTCGAGGGCTAATTCTGTTTCCGATGATAAAAACCCATCTGTTTCCACCGAAAAACATTTCAGGCTATCACTTGCAACACTTTGCCAACATTTTTGAGTGAATTGCAGGACGTCAGATTTTTAGCAGAAATTGTGACCGCACGGCTTAGGGATTTTTTCAAAAAAAGTTGTTCAGACGTCGAGGGCTAATTCTGTTTCCGATGATAAAAACCCATCTGTTTCCACCGAAAAACATTTCGGGGGATCACTTGCAACAGTTTGCCAACATTTTTGAGGGAATTGCAGAACGCCAGATTTTTAGCAGAAATTGTGACCGCGCGGCTTGGGGATTTTTTCAAAAAAAGTTGTTCAGACGTCGAGGGCTCATTCCGTTTCCGATGATAAAAACCCATCTGTTTCCACCGAAAAACCTTTCAGGGGATCGTTTGCAACAGTTTGGGACCATTTTTGAATGAATTGCAGAAAGTCAGATTTTTAGCAGAAATTGTGACCGCGCGGCTTAGGGATTTTTTCAAAAAAAGTTGTTCAGACGTCGAGGGCTAATTCTGTTTCCGATGATAAAAACCCATCTGTTTCCACCGAAAAACATTTCAGGGGATCACTTGCAACAGTTTGCCAACATTTTTGAGGGAATTGCAGAACGTCAGATTTTTAGCAGAAATTGTGACCGCGCGGCTTAGGGATTTTTCAAAAAAAGTTGTTCAGACGTCGAGGGCTACTTTTGTTTCCGATGATAAAAACCCAACTGTTTCCACCGAAAAACATTTCAGGGGATCACTTGCAACGGTTTTCCAACATTTTTGAGTGAATTGCAGAACGTCATATTTTAAGCAGAAATTGTGACCGCGCGGCTTAGGGATTTTTTCAAAAAAAGTTGTTCAGACGTCGAGGGCTTATTCTGTTTCCGATGATAAAAACCCATCTGTTTCCACCGAAAAACCTTTCAGGGGATCGTTTGCAACAGTTTGGCACCATTTTTGAGTGAATTGCAGAACGACAGATTTTTAGCAGAAATTGTGACCGCGCGGCTTAGGGATTTTTTTCAAAAAAAAGTTGTTCAGACGTCGAGGGCTAATTCTGTTTCCGATGATAAAAACCCATCTGTTTCCACCGAAAAACATTTCAGGTGATCACTTGCAACAGTTTGCCAACATTTTTGAGGGAATTGCAGAACGTCAGATTTTTAGCAGAAATTGTGACCGCGCGGCTTAGGGATTTTTTCAAAAAAAGTTGTTCAGACGTCGAAGGCTAATTCTGTTTCTGATGATAAAAACCCATCTGTTTCCACCGAAAAACATTTCAGGGGATCATTTGCAACAGTTTGCCAACGTTTTTGAGGGAATTGCAGAACGTCAGATTTTTAGCAGAAATTGTGACCGCGCGGCGTAGGGGTTTTTCAAAAAAAGTTGTTCAGACGTCGGGGGCTACTTTTGTTTCCGATGATAAAAAGCCAACTGTTTCCACCGAAAAACATTTCAGGGGATCACTTGCAACATTTTGACAACATTTTTGAGTGAATTGCAGAACGTCATATTTTTAGCAGAAATTGTGACCGCGCGGCTTAGGGATTTTTTCAAAAAAAGTTGTTCAGACGTCGAGGGCTCATTCTGTTTCCGATGATAAAAACCCATCTGTTTTCACCCAAAAACATTTCAGGGGATCACTTGCAACAGTTTGACAACATTTTTGAGTGAATTGCAGAACGTCAGATTTTTAGCAGAAATTGTGACCGCGCGGCTTAGGGATTTTTTAAAAAAAAGTTGTTCAGACGTCGAGGGCTCATTCTGTTTCCGATGATAAAAACCCATCTGTTTCCACCGAAAAACCTTTCAGGGGATCGTTTGCAACAGTTTGGGACCATTTTTGAGTGAATTGCAGAACGTCAGATTTTTAGCAGAAATTGTGACGGCGCGGCTTAGGGATTTTTTTCAAAAAAAGTTTTTCAGACGTCGAGGGCTAATTCTGTTTCCGATGATAAAAACCCATCTGTTTCCACCGAAAAACCTTTCAGGGGATCGTTTGCAACAGTTTGGGACCATTTTTGAATAAATTGCAGAAAATCAGATTTTTAGCAGAAATTGTGACCGCGCGGCTTAGGGATTTTTTCAAAAAAAGGTGTTCAGACGTCGAGGGCTAATTCTGTTTCCGATGATAAAAACCCATCTGTTTCCACCGAAAAACATTTCAGGGGATCACTTGCAACAGTTTGCCAACATTTTTGAGGGAATTGCAGAACGTCAGATTTTTAGCAGAAATTGTGACCGCGCGGCTTAGGGATTTTTCAAAAAAAGTTGTTCAGACGTCGAGGGCTACTTTTGTTTCCGATGATAAAAACCCAACTGTTTCCACCGAAAAACATTTCAGGGGATCACTTGCAACGGTTTTCGAACATTTTTGAGTGAATTGCAGAACGTCATATTTTAAGCAGAAATTGTGACCGCGCGGCTTAGGGATTTTTTCAAAAAAAGTTGTTCAGACGTCGAGGGCTAATTCTGTTTCCGATGATAAAAACCCATCTGTTTCCACCGAAAAACATTTCAGGGGATCACTTGCAACAGTTTGACAACATTTTTGAGTGAATTGCAGAACGTCAGATTTTTTGCAGAAATTGTGACCGCGCGGCTTAGGGATTTTTTCAAAAAAAGTTGTTCAGACGTCGAGGGCTCATTCTGTTTCCGATGATAAAAACCCATCTGTTCCCACCGAAAAACATTTCAGGGGATCACTTGCAACAGTTTGCCAACATTTTTGAGGGAATTGCAGAACGTCAGATTTTTAGCTGAAATTGTGACCGCGCGGTTTAGGGATTTTTTCAAAAAAAGTTGTTCAGACGTCGAAGGCTAATTCTGTTTCTGATGATAAAAACCCATCTGTTTCCACCGAAAAACATTTCAGGTGATCATTTGCAACAGTTTGCCAACATTTTTGAGGGAATTGCAGAACGTCAGATTTTTAGCTGAAATTGTGACCGCGCGGTTTAGGGATTTTTTCAAAAAAAGTTGTTCAGACGTCGAAGGCTAATTCTGTTTCTGATGATAAAAACCCATCTGTTTCCACCGAAAAACATTTCAGGTGATCATTTGCAACAGTTTGCCAACGTTTTTGAGGGAATTGCAGAACGTCAGATTTTTAGCAGAAATTGTGACCGCGCGGCTTAGGGATTTTTTCAAAAAAAGTTGTTCAGACGTCGAAGGCTAATTCTGTTTCTGATGATAAAAACCCATCTGTTTCCACCGAAAAACATTTCAGGGGATCATTTGCAACAGTTTGCCAACATTTTTGAGGGAATTGCAGAACGTCAGATTTTTAGCAGAAATTGTGACCGCGCGGCGTAGGGGTTTTTCAAAAAAAGTTGTTCAGACGTCGGGGGCTACTTTTGTTTCCGATGATAAAAAGCCAACTGTTTCCACCGAAAAACATTTCAGGGGATCACTTGCAACATTTTGACAACATTTTTGAGTGAATTGCAGAACGTCAGATGTTTAGCAGAAATTGTGACCGCGCGGCTTAGGGATTTTTTCAAAAAAAGTTGTTCAGACGTCGAAGGCTAATTCTGTTTCCGATGATAAAAACCCATCTGTTTCCACCGAAAAACATTTCAGGGGATCACTTGCAACAGTTTGCCAACATTTTTGAGGGAATTGCAGAACGTCAGATTTTTAGCAGAAATTGTGACCGCGCGGCTTAGGGATTTTTTAAAAAAAAGTTGTTCAGACGTCGAGGGCTCATTCTGTTTCCGATGATAAAAACCCATCTGTTTCCACCGAAAAACCTTTCAGGGGATCGTTTGCAACAGTTTGGGACCATTTTTGAGTGAATTGCAGAACGTCAGATTTTTAGCAGAAATTGTGACCACGCGGCTTAGGGATTTTTTTCAAAAAAAGTTTTTCAGACGTCGAGGGCTAATTCTGTTTCCTATGATAAAAACCCATCTGTTTCCACCGAAAAACCTTTCAGGGGATCGTTTGCAACAGTTTGGGACCATTTTTGAATGAATTGCAGAACGTCATATTTTTAGCAGAAATTGTGACCGCGCGGCTTAGGGATTTTTTCAAAAAAAGTTGTTCAGACGTCGAAGGCTAATTCTGTTTCCGATGATAAAAACCCATCTGTTTCCACCGAAAAACATTTCAGGGGATCATTTGCAACAGTTTGCCAACGTTTTTGAGGGAATTGCAGAACGTCAGATTTTTAGCAGAAATTGTGACCGCGCGGCTTAGGGATTTTTTCGAAAAAAGTTGTTCAGACGTCGAGGGCTAATTCTGTTTCCGATGATAAAAACCCATCTGTTTCCACCGAAAAACACTTCAGGGGATCACTTGCAACAGTTTGCCAACATTTTTGAGTGAATTTCAGAACGTCAGATTTTTAGCAGAAATTGTGACCGCGCGGCTTAGGGATTTTTTCAAAAAAAGTTGTTCAGACGTCGAGGGCTAATTCTGTTTCCGATGATAAAAACCCATCTGTTTCCACCGAAAAACATTTCAGGGGATCACTTGCAACAGTTTGCCAACATTTTTGAGGGAATTGCAGAACGTCAGATTTTTAGCAGAAATTGTGACCACGCGGCTTAGGGATTTTTTCAAAAAAAGGTGTTCAGACGTCGAGGGCTAATTCTGTTTCCGATGATAAAAACCCATCTGTTTCCACCGAAAAACATTTCAGGGGATCACTTGCAACAGTTTGCCAACATTTTTGAGGGAATTGCAGAACGTCAGATTTTTAGCAGAAATTGTGATCGTTTGCTTAGGGATTTTTTCAAAAAAAGTTGTTCAGACGTCGAGGGCTAATTCTGTTTCCGATGATAAAAACCCATCTGTTTCCACCGAAAAACCTTTCAGGGGATCGTTTGCAACAGTTTGGGACCATTTTTGAATGAATTGCAGAAAGTCAGATTTTTAGCAGAAATTGTGACCGCGCGGCTAAGGGATTTTTTCAAAAAAAGTTGTTCAGACGTCGAAGGCTAATTCTGTTTCTGATTATAAAAACCCATCTGTTTCCACCGAAAAACATTTCAGGGGATCATTTGCAACAGTTTGCCAACATTTTTGAGGGAATTGCAGAACGTCAGATTTTTAGCAGAAATTGTGACCGCGCGGCGTAGGGGTTTTTCAAAAAAAGTTGTTCAGACGTCGGGGGCTACTTTTGTTTCCGATGATAAAAAGCCAACTGTTTCCACCGAAAAACATTTCAGGGGATCACTTGCAACATTTTGACAACATTTTTGAGTGAATTGCAGAACGTCATATTTTTAGCAGAAATTGTGACCGCGCGGCTTAGGGATTTTTTCAAAAAAAGTTGTTCAGACGTCGTGGGCTCATTCTGTTTCCGATGATAAAAACCCATCTGTTTTCACCCAAAAACATTTCAGGGGATCACTTGCAACAGTTTGCCAACATTTTTGAGTGAATTGCAGAACGTCAGATTTTTAGCAGAAATTGTGACCGCGCGGCTTAGGGATTTTTTAAAAAAAAGTTGTTCAGACGTCGAGGGCTCATTCTGTTTCCGATGATAAAAACCCATCTGTTTCCACCGAAAAACCTTTCAGGGGATCGTTTGCAACAGTTTGGGACCATTTTTGAGTGAATTGCAGAACGTCAGATTTTTAGCAGAAATTGTGACGGCGCGGCTTAGGGATTTTTTTCAAAAAAAGTTTTTCAGACGTCGAGGGCTAATTCTGTTTCCGATGATAAAAACCCATCTGTTTCCACCGAAAAACCTTTCAGGGGATCGTTTGCAACAGTTTGGCACCATTTTTGAGTGAATTGCAGAACGACAGATTTTTAGCAGAAATTGTGACCGCGCGGCTTAGGGATTTTTTTCAAAAAAAAGTTGTTCAGACGTCGAGGGCTAATTCTGTTTCCGATGATAAAAACCCATCTGTTTCCACCGAAAAACATTTCAGGGGATCACTTGCAACAGTTTGCCAACATTTTTGAGGGAATTGCAGAACGTCAGATTTTTAGCAGAAATTGTGACCGCGCGGCTTAGGGATTTTTTCAAAAAAAGTTGTTCAGACGTCGAAGGCTAATTCTGTTTCTGATGATAAAAACCCATCTGTTTCCACCGAAAAACATTTCAGGGGATCATTTGCAACAGTTTGCCAACGTTTTTGAGGGAATTGCAGAACGTCAGATTTTTAGCAGAAATTGTGACCGCGCGGCTAAGGGATTTTTTCAAAAAAAGTTGTTCAGACGTCGAAGGCTAATTCTGTTTCTGATTATAAAAACCCATCTGTTTCCACCGAAAAACATTTCAGGGGATCATTTGCAACAGTTTGCCAACATTTTTGAGGGAATTGCAGAACGTCAGATTTTTAGCAGAAATTGTGACCGCGCGGCGTAGGGGTTTTTCAAAAAAAGTTGTTCAGACGTCGGGGGCTACTTTTGTTTCCGATGATAAAAAGCCAACTGTTTTCACCCAAAAACATTTCAGGGGATCACTTGCAACAGTTTGACAACATTTTTGAGTGAATTGCAGAACGTCAGATTTTTAGCAGAAATTGTGACCGCGCGGCTTAGGGATTTTTTAAAAAAAAGTTGTTCAGACGTCGAGGGCTCATTCTGTTTCCGATGATAAAAACCCATCTGTTTCCACCGAAAAACCTTTCAGGGGATCGTTTGCAACAGTTTGGGACCATTTTTGAGTGAATTGCAGAACGTCAGATTTTTAGCAGAAATTGTGACGGCGCGGCTTAGGGATTTTTTTCAAAAAAAGTTTTTCAGACGTCGAGGGCTAATTCTGTTTCCGATGATAAAAACCCATCTGTTTCCACCGAAAAACCTTTCAGGGGATCGTTTGCAACAGTTTGGCACCATTTTTGAGTGAATTGCAGAACGACAGATTTTTAGCAGAAATTGTGACCGCGCGGCTTAGGGATTTTTTTCAAAAAAAAGTTGTTGAGACGTCGAGGGCTAATTCTGTTTCCGATGATAAAAACCCATCTGTTTCCACCGAAAAACATTTCAGGGGATCACTTGCAACAGTTTGCCAACATTTTTGAGGGAATTGCAGAACGTCAGATTTTTAGCAGAAATTGTGACCGCGCGGCTTAGGGATTTTTTCAAAAAAAGTTGTTCAGACGTCGAAGGCTAATTCTGTTTCTGATGATAAAAACCCATCTGTTTCCACCGAAAAACATTTCAGGGGATCATTTGCAACAGTTTGCCAACATTTTTGAGGGAATTGCAGAACGTCAGATTTTTAGCAGAAATTGTGACCGCGCGGCGTAGGGGTTTTTCAAAAAAAGTTGTTCAGACGTCGGGGGCTACTTTTGTTTCCGATGATAAAAAGCCAACTGTTTCCACCGAAAAACATTTCAGGGGATGACTTGCAACATTTTGACAACATTTTTGAGTGAATTGCAGAACGTCAGATTTTTAGCAGAAATTGTGACCGCGCGGCTTAGGGATTTTTTCAAAAAAAGTTGTTCAGACGTCGAGGGCTCATTCTGTTTCCGATGATAAAAACCCATCTGTTTTCACCCAAAAACATTTCAGGGGATCACTTGCAACAGTTTGACAACATTTTTGAGTGAATTGCAGAACGTCAGATTTTTAGCAGAAATTGTGACCGCGCGGCTTAGGGATTTTTTTAAAAAAAGGTGTTCAGACGTCGAGGGCTCATTCTGTTTCCGATGATAAAAACCCATCTGTTTCCACCGAAAAACCTTTCAGGGGATCGTTTGCAACAGTTTGGGACCATTTTTGAGTGAATTGCAGAACGTCAGATTTTTAGCAGAAATTGTGACCGCGCGGCTTAGGGATTTTTTCAAAAAAAGTTGTTCAGACGTCGAGGGCTAATTCTGTTTCCGATGATAAAAACCCATCTGTTTCCACCGAAAAACCTTTCAGGGGATCGTTTGCAACAGTTTGGGACCATTTTTGAATGAATTGCAGAAAGTCAGATTTTTAGCAGAAATTGTGACCGCGCGGCTTAGGGATTTTTTCAAAAAAAGGTGTTCAGACGTCGAGGGCTAATTCTGTTTCCGATGATAAAAACCCATCTGTTTCCACCGAAAAACATTTCAGGGGATCACTTGCAACAGTTTGCCAACATTTTTGAGGGAATTGCAGAACGTCAGATTTTTAGCAGAAATTGTGACCGCGCGGCTTAGGGATTTTTCAAAAAAAGTTGTTCAGACGTCGAGGGCTACTTTTGTTTCCGATGATAAAAACCCAACTGTTTCCACCGAAAAACATTTCAGGGGATCACTTGCAACGGTTTTCGAACATTTTTGAGTGAATTGCAGAACGTCATATTTTAAGCAGAAATTGTGACCGCGCGGCTTAGGGATTTTTTCAAAAAAAGTTGTTCAGACGTCGAGGGCTAATTCTGTTTCCGATGATAAAAACCCATCTGTTTCCACCGAAAAACATTTCAGGGGATCACTTGCAACAGTTTGACAACATTTTTGAGTGAATTGCAGAACGTCAGATTTTTTGCAGAAATTGTGACCGCGCGGCTTAGGGATTTTTTCAAAAAAAGTTGTTCAGACGTCGAGGGCTCATTCTGTTTCCGATGATAAAAACCCATCTGTTTCCACCGAAAAACATTTCAGGGGATCACTTGCAACAGTTTGCCAACATTTTTGAGGGAATTGCAGAACGTCAGATTTTTAGCAGAAATTGTGACCGCGCGGCTTAGGGATTTTTTCAAAAAAAGTTGTTCAGACGTCGAAGGCTAATTCTGTTTCTGATGATAAAAACCCATCTGTTTCCACCGAAAAACATTTCAGGTGATCATTTGCAACAGTTTGCCAACGTTTTTGAGGGAATTGCAGAACGTCAGATTTTTAGCAGAAATTGTGACCGCGCGGCTTAGGGATTTTTTCAAAAAAAGTTGTTCAGACGTCGAAGGCTAATTCTGTTTCTGATGATAAAAACCCATCTGTTTCCACCGAAAAACATTTCAGGGGATCATTTGCAACAGTTTGCCAACATTTTTGAGGGAATTGCAGAACGTCAGATTTTTAGCAGAAATTGTGACCGCGCGGCGTAGGGGTTTTTCAAAAAAAGTTGTTCAGACGTCGGGGGCTACTTTTGTTTCCGATGATAAAAAGCCAACTGTTTCCACCGAAAAACATTTCAGGGGATCGCTTGCAACATTTTGACAACATTTTTGAGTGAATTGCAGAACGTCAGATGTTTAGCAGCAATTGTGACCGCGCGGCTTAGGGATTTTTTCAAAAAAAGTTGTTCAGACGTCGAAGGCTAATTCTGTTTCCGATGATAAAAACCCATCTGTTTCCACCGAAAAACATTTCAGGGGATCACTTGCAACAGTTTGCCAACATTTTTGAGGGAATTGCAGAACGTCAGATTTTTAGCAGAAATTGTGACCGCGCGGCTTAGGGATTTTTCAAAAAAAGTTGTTCAGACGTCGAGGGCTAATTCTGTTTCCGATGATAAAAACCCATCTGTTTCCACCGAAAAACATTTCAGGGGATCACTTGCAACAGTTTGACAACATTTTGGAGTGAATTGCAGAACGTCAGATTTTTAGCAGAAATTGTGACCGCGCCCCTTAGGGATTTTTTCAAAAAAAAGTTGTTCAGACGTCGAGGGCTCATTCTGTTTCCGATGATAAAAACCCATCTGTTTCCACCGAAAAACCTTTCAGGGGATCGTTTGCAACAGTTTGGCACCATTTTTGAGTGAATTGCAGAAGGTCAGATTTTTAGCAGAAATTGTGACCGTGCGGCTTAGGGATTTTTTCAAAAAAAGTTGTTCAGACGTCGAGGGCTAATTCTGTTTCCGATGATAAAAGCCCATCTGTTTCCACCGAAAAACACTTCAGGGGATCACTTGCAACAGTTTGCCAACATTTTTGAGTGAATTGCAGAACGTCAGATTTTTAGCAGAAATTGTGACCGCGCGGCTTTGGGATTTTTTCAAAAAAAGTTGTTCAGACGTCGAGGGCTAATTCTGTTTCCGATGATAAAAACCCATCTGTTTCCACCGAAAAACACTTCAGGGGATCACTTGCAACACTTTGCCAACATTTTTGAGTGAATTGCAGAATGTCAGATTTTTAGCAGAAATTGTGACCGCGCGGCTTAGGGTTTTTTTCAAAAAAAGTTGTTCAGACGTCGAGGGCTAATTCTGTTTCCGATGATAAAAACCCATATGTTTCCACCGAAAATCATTTCAGGGGATCACTTGCAACACTTTGCCAACATTTTTGACTTAATTGCAGAGTGTCAGATTTTTAGCAGAAATTGTGACCGCGCGGCTTAGGGATTTTTTCAAAAAAAGTTGTTCGGACGTCGAGGGCTAATTCTGTTTCCGATGATAAAAACCCATCTGTTTCCACCGAAAAACATTTCAGGGCATCACTTGCAACACTTTGCCAACATTTTTGAGGGAATTGCAGAACGTCAGATTTTTAGCAGAAATTGTGACCGCGCGGCTTAGGGATTTTTTCAAAAAAAGTTGTTCAGACGTCGAGGGCTCATTCTATTTCCAATGATAAAAACACATCTGTTTCCACCGAAAAACATTTCAGGGGATCACTTGCAACAGTTTGCCAACATTTTTGAGTGAATTGCAGAATGTCAGATTTTTAGCAGAAATTGTGACCGCGCGGCTTAGGGATTTTTTTCAAAAAAGTTGTTCAGACGTCGAGGGCTAATTCTGTTTCCGATGATAAAAACCCATCTGTTTCCACCGAAAAACATTTCAGGGGATCACTTGCAACACTTTGCCAACATTTTTGAGGGAATTGCAGAACGTCAGATTTTTAGCAGAAATTGTGACCGCGCGGCTTAGGGATTTTTTCAAAAAAAGTTGTTCAGACGTCGAGGGCTAATTCTGTTTCCGATGATAAAAACCCATCTGTTTCCACCGAAAAACATTTCGGGGGATCACTTGCAACAGTTTGCCAACATTTTTGAGGGAATTGCAGAACGTTTGATTTTTAGCAGAAATTGTGACCGCGCGGCTTAGGGATTGTTCAAAAAAAGTTGTTCAGACGTCGAGGGCTACTTTTGTTTCCGATGATAAAAACCCAACTGTTTCCACCGAAAAAAATTTCAGGGGATCACTTGCAACGGTTTTCCAACATTTTTGAGTGAATTGCAGAACGTCATATTTTTAGCAGAAATTGTGACCGCGCGGCTTAGGGATTTTTTCAAAAAAAGTTGTTAAGACGTCGAGGGCTAATTCTGTTTCCGATGATAAAAACCCATCTGTTTCCACCGAAAAACATTTCAGGGGATCACTTGCAACAGTTTGACAACATTTTTGAGTGAATTGCAGAACGTCAGATTTTTAGCAGAAATTGTGACCGCGTGGCTTGGGGATTTTTTCAAAAAAAGTTGTTCAGACGTCGAGGGCTCATTCTGTTTCCGATGATAAAAACCCATCTGTTTCCACCGAAAAACCTTTCAGGGGATCGTTTGCAACAGTTTGGCACCATTTTTGAGTGAATTGCAGAACGTCAGTATTTTAGCAGAAATTGTGACCGCGCGGCTTAGGGATTTTTTTCAAAAAAAGTTTTTCAGACGTCGAGGGCTAATTCTGTTTCCGATGATAAAAACCCATCTGTTTCCACCGAAAAACCTTTCAGGGGATCGTTTGCAACAGTTTGGCACCATTTTTGAGTGAATTGCAGAACGACAGATTTTTAGCAGAAATTGTGACCGCGCGGCTTAGGGATTTTGTTCAAAAAAAAGTTGTTCAGACGTCGAGGGCTAATTCTGTTTCCGATGATAAAAACCCATCTGTTTCCACCGAAAAACATTTCAGGGGATCACTTGCAACAGTTTGCCAACATTTTTGAGGGAATTGCAGAACGTCAGATTTTTAGCAGAAATTGTGACCGCGCGGCTTAGGGATTTTTTTCAAAAAAAGTTGTTCAGACGTCGAAGGCTAATTCTGTTTCTGATGATAAAAACCCATCTGTTTCCACCGAAAAACATTTCAGGGGATCATTTGCAACAGTTTGCCAACGTTTTTGAGGGAATCGCAGAACGTCAGATTTTTAGCAGAAATTGTGACTGCGCGGCTTAGGGATTTTTTCAAAAAAAGTTGTTCAGACGTCGAAGGCTAATTCTGTTTCTGATGATAAAAACCCATCTGTTTCCACCGAAAAACATTTCAGGGGATCATTTGCAACAGTTTGCCAACATTTTTGAGGGAATTGCAGAACGTCAGATTTTTAGCAGAAATTGTGACCGCGCGGCGTAGGGGTTTTTCAAAAAAAGTTGTTCAGACGTCGGGGGCTACTTTTGTTTCCGATGATAAAAAGCCAACTGTTTCCACCTAAAAACATTTCAGGGGATCACTTGCAACATTTTGACAACATTTTTGAGTGAATTGCAGAACGTCATATTTTTAGCAGAAATTGTGACCGCGCGGCTTAGGGATTTTTTCAAAAAAAGTTGTTCAGACGTCGAGGGCTCATTCTGTTTCCGATGATAAAAACCCATCTGTTTTCACCCAAAAACATTTCAGGGGATCACTTGCAACAGTTTGACAACATTTTTGAGTGAATTGCAGAACGTCAGATTTTTAGCAGAAATTGTGACCGCGCGGCTTAGGGATTTTTTCAAAAAAAGTTGTTCAGACGTCGAGTGCTCATTCTGTTTCCGATGATAAAAACCCATCTGTTTCCACCGAAAAACCTTTCAGGGGATCGTTTGCAACAGTTTGGGACCATTTTTGAGTGAATTGCAGAACGTCAGATTTTTAGCAGAAATTGTGACGGCGCAGCTTAGGGATTTTTTTCAAAAAAAGTTTTTCAGACGTCGAGGGCTAATTCTGTTTCCGATGATAAAAACCCATCTGTTTCCACCGAAAAACCTTTCAGGGGATCGTTTGCAACAGTTTGGCACCATTTTTGAGGGAATTGCAGAACGTCAGATTTTTAGCAGAAATTGTGACCGCGCGGCTTAGGGATTTTTTCAAAAAAAGTTGTTCAGACGTCGAGGGCTCATTCTGTTTCCGATGATAAAAACCCATCTGTTTCCACCGAAAAACATTTCAGGGGATCACTTGCAACACTTTGCCAACATTTTTGAGTGAATTGCAGAATGTCAGATTTTTAGCAGAAATTGTGACCGCGCGGCTTAGGGATTTTTTCAAAAAAAGTTGTTCAGACGTCGAGGGCTAATTCTGTTTCCGATGATAAAAACCCATCTGTTTCCACCGAAAAACACTTCAGGGGATCACTTGCAACAGTTTGCCAACATTTTTGAGTGAATTGCAGAACGTCAGATTTTTAGCAGAAATTGTGACCGCGCGGCTTAGGGATTTTTGCAAAAAAAGTTGTTCAGACGTCGAGGGCTAATTCTGTTTCCGATGATAAAAACCCATCTGTTTCCACCGAAAAACATTTCAGGGGATCACTTGCAACAGTTTGCCAACAATTTTTGAGGGAATTGCAGAATGTCAGATTTTTAGCAGAAATTGTGACCACGCGGCTTAGGGATTTTTTCAAAAAAAGGTGTTCAGACGTCGAGGGCTAATTCTGTTTCCGATGATAAAAACCCATCTGTTTCCACCGAAAAACATTTCAGGGGATCACTTGCAACAGTTTGCCAACATTTTTGAGTGAATTGCAGAACGTCAGATTTTTAGCAGAAATTGTGACCGCGCGGCTTAGGGATTTTTTCAATAAAAATTGTTCACACGTCGAGCGCTAATTCTGTTTCCGATGATAAAAACCCATCTGTTTCCACCGAAAAACATTTCAGGGGATCATTTGCAACAGTTTGCCAACATTTTTGAGGGAATTGCAGAATGTCAGATTTTTAGCAGAAATTTTGACCGCGCGGCTTAGGGATTTTTTCAAAAAAAGTTGTTCAGACGTCGAGGGCTAATTCTGTTTCCGATGATAAAAACCCATCTATTTCCACCGAAAAACATTTCAGGCGATCACTTGCAACACTTTGCCAACATTTTTATGGGAATTGCAGAACGTCAGATTTTTAGCAGAAATTCTGACCGCGCGGCTTGGGGATTTTTTCAAAAAAAGTTGTTCAGACGTCGAGGGCTCATTCTGTTTCCGATGATAAAAACCCATCTGTTTCCACCGAAAATCCTTTCAGGGGATCGTTTGCAACAGGTTGGGACCATATTTGAATGAATTGCAGAACGTCAGATTTTTAGCAGAAATTGTGACCGCGCGGCTTAGGGATTTTTTCAAAAAAAGTTGTTCAGACGTCGAGGGCTAATTCTGTTTCCGATGATAAAAACCCATCTGTTTCCACCGAAAAACCTTTCAGGGGATCGTTTGCAACAGTTTGGGACCATTTTTGAATGAATTGCAGAAAGTCAGATTTTTAGCAGAAATTGTGACCGCGCGGCTTAGGGATTTTTTCAAAAAAAGTTGTTCAGACGTCGAGGGCTAATTCTGTTTCCGATGATAACAACCCATCTGTTTCCACCGAAAAACATTTCAGGGGATCACTTGCAACAGTTTGCCAACATTTTTGAGGGAATTGCAGAACGTCAGATTTTTAGCAGAAATTGTGACCGCGCGGCTTAGGGATTTTTCAAAAAAAGTTGTTCAGACGTCGAGGGCTACTGTTGTTTCCGATGATAAAAACCCAACTGTTTCCACCGAAAAACATTTCAGGGGATCACTTGCAACGGTTTTCGAACATTTTTGAGTGAATTGCAGAACGTCATATTTTAAGCAGAAATTGTGACCGCGCGGCTTAGGGATTTTTTCAAAAAAAGTTGTTCAGACGTCGAGGGCTAATTCTGTTTCCGATGATAAAAACCCATCTGTTTCCACCGAAAAACATTTCAGGGGATCACTTGCAACAGTTTGACAACATTTTTGAGTGAATTGCAGAACGTCAGATTTTTTGCAGAAATTGTGACCGCGCGGCTTAGGGATTTTTTCAAAAAAAGTTGTTCAGACGTCGAGGGCTCATTCTGTTTCCGATGATAAAAACCCATCTGTTTCCACCGAAAAACATTTCAGGGGATCACTTGCAACAGTTTGCCAACATTTTTGAGGGAATTGCAGAACGTCAGATTTTTAGCAGAAATTGTGACCGCGCGGCTTAGGGATTTTTTCAAAAAAAGTTGTTCAGACGTCGAAGGCTAATTCTGTTTCTGATGATAAAAACCCATCTGTTTCCACCGAAAAACATTTCAGGTGATCATTTGCAACAGTTTGCCAACGTTTTTGAGGGAATTGCAGAACGTCAGATTTTTAGCAGAAATTGTGACCGCGCGGCTTAGGGATTTTTTCAAAAAAAGTTGTTCAGACGTCGAAGGCTAATTCTGTTTCTGATGATAAAAACCCATCTGTTTCCACCGAAAAACATTTCAGGGGATCATTTGCAACAGTTTGCCAACATTTTTGAGGGAATTGCAGAACGTCAGATTTTTAGCAGAAATTGTGACCGCGCGGCGTAGGGGTTTTTCAAAAAAAGTTGTTCAGACGTCGGGGGCTACTTTTGTTTCCGATGATAAAAAGCCAACTGTTTCCACCGAAAAACATTTCAGGGGATCGCTTGCAACATTTTGACAACATTTTTGAGTGAATTGCAGAACGTCAGATGTTTAGCAGCAATTGTGACCGCGCGGCTTAGGGATTTTTTCAAAAAAAGTTGTTCAGACGTCGAAGGCTAATTCTGTTTCCGATGATAAAAACCCATCTGTTTCCACCGAAAAACATTTCAGGGGATCACTTGCAACAGTTTGCCAACATTTTGGAGTGAATTGCAGAACGTCAGATTTTTAGCAGAAATTGTGACCGCGCCCCTTAGGGATTTTTTCAAAAAAAAGTTGTTCAGACGTCGAGGGCTCATTCTGTTTCCGATGATAAAAACCCATCTGTTTCCACCGAAAAACCTTTCAGGGGATCGTTTGCAACAGTTTGGCACCATTTTTGAGTGAATTGCAGAAGGTCAGATTTTTAGCAGAAATTGTGACCGTGCGGCTTAGGGATTTTTTCAAAAAAAGTTGTTCAGACGTCGAGGGCTAATTCTGTTTCCGATGATAAAAGCCCATCTGTTTCCACCGAAAAACACTTCAGGGGATCACTTGCAACAGTTTGCCAACATTTTTGAGTGAATTGCAGAACGTCAGATTTTTAGCAGAAATTGTGACCGCGCGGCTTTGGGATTTTTTCAAAAAAAGTTGTTCAGACGTCGAGGGCTAATTCTGTTTCCGATGATAAAAACCCATCTGTTTCCACCGAAAAACACTTCAGGGGATCACTTGCAACACTTTGCCAACATTTTTGAGTGAATTGCAGAATGTCAGATTTTTAGCAGAAATTGTGACCGCGCGGCTTAGGGTTTTTTTCAAAAAAAGTTGTTCAGACGTCGAGGGCTAATTCTGTTTCCGATGATAAAAACCCATATGTTTCCACCGAAAATCATTTCAGGGGATCACTTGCAACACTTTGCCAACATTTTTGACTTAATTGCAGAGTGTCAGATTTTTAGCAGAAATTGTGACCGCGCGGCTTAGGGATTTTTTCAAAAAAAGTTGTTCGGACGTCGAGGGCTAATTCTGTTTCCGATGATAAAAACCCATCTGTTTCCACCGAAAAACATTTCAGGGCATCACTTGCAACACTTTGCCAACATTTTTGAGGGAATTGCAGAACGTCAGATTTTTAGCAGAAATTGTGACCGCGCGGCTTAGGGATTTTTTCAAAAAAAGTTGTTCAGACGTCGAGGGCTCATTCTATTTCCAATGATAAAAACGCATCTGTTTCCACCGAAAAACATTTCAGGGGATCACTTGCAACAGTTTGCCAACATTTTTGAGTGAATTGCAGAATGTCAGATTTTTAGCAGAAATTGTGACCGCGCGGCTTAGGGATTTTTTTCAAAAAAGTTGTTCAGACGTCGAGGGCTAATTCTGTTTCCGATGATAAAAACCCATCTGTTTCCACCGAAAAACATTTCAGGGGATCACTTGCAACACTTTGCCAACATTTTTGAGGGAATTGCAGAACGTCAGATTTTTAGCAGAAATTGTGACCGCGCGGCTTAGGGATTTTTTCAAAAAAAGTTGTTCAGACGTCGAGGGCTAATTCTGTTTCCGATGATAAAAACCCATCTGTTTCCACCGAAAAACATTTCGGGGGATCACTTGCAACAGTTTGCCAACATTTTTGAGGGAATTGCAGAACGTTTGATTTTTAGCAGAAATTGTGACCGCGCGGCTTAGGGATTGTTCAAAAAAAGTTGTTCAGACGTCGAGGGCTACTTTTGTTTCCGATGATAAAAACCCAACTGTTTCCACCGAAAAAAATTTCAGGGGATCACTTGCAACGGTTTTCCAACATTTTTGAGTGAATTGCAGAACGTCATATTTTTAGCAGAAATTGTGACCGCGCGGCTTAGGGATTTTTTCAAAAAAAGTTGTTAAGACGTCGAGGGCTAATTCTGTTTCCGATGATAAAAACCCATCTGTTTCCACCGAAAAACATTTCAGGGGATCACTTGCAACAGTTTGACAACATTTTTGAGTGAATTGCAGAACGTCAGATTTTTAGCAGAAATTGTGACCGCGTGGCTTGGGGATTTTTTCAAAAAAAGTTGTTCAGACGTCGAGGGCTCATTCTGTTTCCGATGATAAAAACCCATCTGTTTCCACCGAAAAACCTTTCAGGGGATCGTTTGCAACAGTTTGGCACCATTTTTGAGTGAATTGCAGAACGTCAGTATTTTAGCAGAAATTGTGACCGCGCGGCTTAGGGATTTTTTTCAAAAAAAGTTTTTCAGACGTCGAGGGCTAATTCTGTTTCCGATGATAAAAACCCATCTGTTTCCACCGAAAAACCTTTCAGGGGATCGTTTGCAACAGTTTGGCACCATTTTTGAGTGAATTGCAGAACGACAGATTTTTAGCAGAAATTGTGACCGCGCGGCTTAGGGATTTTGTTCAAAAAAAAGTTGTTCAGACGTCGAGGGCTAATTCTGTTTCCGATGATAAAAACCCATCTGTTTCCACCGAAAAACATTTCAGGGGATCACTTGCAACAGTTTGCCAACATTTTTGAGGGAATTGCAGAACGTCAGATTTTTAGCAGAAATTGTGACCGCGCGGCTTAGGGATTTTTTTCAAAAAAAGTTGTTCAGACGTCGAAGGCTAATTCTGTTTCTGATGATAAAAACCCATCTGTTTCCACCGAAAAACATTTCAGGGGATCATTTGCAACAGTTTGCCAACGTTTTTGAGGGAATCGCAGAACGTCAGATTTTTAGCAGAAATTGTGACTGCGCGGCTTAGGGATTTTTTCAAAAAAAGTTGTTCAGACGTCGAAGGCTAATTCTGTTTCTGATGATAAAAACCCATCTGTTTCCACCGAAAAACATTTCAGGGGATCATTTGCAACAGTTTGCCAACATTTTTGAGGGAATTGCAGAACGTCAGATTTTTAGCAGAAATTGTGACCGCGCGGCGTAGGGGTTTTTCAAAAAAAGTTGTTCAGACGTCGGGGGCTACTTTTGTTTCCGATGATAAAAAGCCAACTGTTTCCACCTAAAAACATTTCAGGGGATCACTTGCAACATTTTGACAACATTTTTGAGTGAATTGCAGAACGTCATATTTTTAGCAGAAATTGTGACCGCGCGGCTTAGGGATTTTTTCAAAAAAAGTTGTTCAGACGTCGAGGGCTCATTCTGTTTCCGATGATAAAAACCCATCTGTTTTCACCCAAAAACATTTCAGGGGATCACTTGCAACAGTTTGACAACATTTTTGAGTGAATTGCAGAACGTCAGATTTTTAGCAGAAATTGTGACCGCGCGGCTTAGGGATTTTTTCAAAAAAAGTTGTTCAGACGTCGAGTGCTCATTCTGTTTCCGATGATAAAAACCCATCTGTTTCCACCGAAAAACCTTTCAGGGGATCGTTTGCAACAGTTTGGGACCATTTTTGAGTGAATTGCAGAACGTCAGATTTTTAGCAGAAATTGTGACGGCGCAGCTTAGGGATTTTTTTCAAAAAAAGTTTTTCAGACGTCGAGGGCTAATTCTGTTTCCGATGATAAAAACCCATCTGTTTCCACCGAAAAACCTTTCAGGGGATCGTTTGCAACAGTTTGGCACCATTTTTGAGGGAATTGCAGAACGTCAGATTTTTAGCAGAAATTGTGACCGCGCGGCTTAGGGATTTTTTCAAAAAAAGTTGTTCAGACGTCGAGGGCTCATTCTGTTTCCGATGATAAAAACCCATCTGTTTCCACCGAAAAACATTTCAGGGGATCACTTGCAACACTTTGCCAACATTTTTGAGTGAATTGCAGAATGTCAGATTTTAAGCAGAAATTGTGACCGCGCGGCTTAGGGATTTTTTCAAAAAAAGTTGTTCAGACGTCGAGGGCTAATTCTGTTTCCGATGATAAAAACCCATCTGTTTCCACCGAAAAACACTTCAGGGGATCACTTGCAACAGTTTGCCAACATTTTTGAGTGAATTGCAGAACGTCAGATTTTTAGCAGAAATTGTGACCGCGCGGCTTAGGGATTTTTGCAAAAAAAGTTGTTCAGACGTCGAGGGCTAATTCTGTTTCCGATGATAAAAACCCATCTGTTTCCACCGAAAAACATTTCAGGGGATCACTTGCAACAGTTTGCCAACAATTTTTGAGGGAATTGCAGAATGTCAGATTTTTAGCAGAAATTGTGACCACGCGGCTTAGGGATTTTTTCAAAAAAAGGTGTTCAGACGTCGAGGGCTAATTCTGTTTCCGATGATAAAAACCCATCTGTTTCCACCGAAAAACATTTCAGGGGATCACTTGCAACAGTTTGCCAACATTTTTGAGGGAATTGCAGAACGTCAGATTTTTAGCAGAAATTGTGATCGTTTGCTTAGGGATTTTTTCAAAAAAAGTTGTTCAGACGTCGAGGGCTAATTCTGTTTCCGATGATAAAAACCCATCTGTTTCCACCGAAAAACATTTCAGGGGATCACTTGCAACATTTTGACAACATTTTTGAGTGAATTGCAGAACGTCAGATTTTTAGCAGAAATTGTGACCGCGCGGCTTAGGGATTTTTTCAATAAAAGTTGTTCACACGTCGAGCGCTAATTCTGTTTCCGATGATAAAAACCCATCTGTTTCCACCGAAAAACATTTCAGGGGATCATTTGCAACAGTTTGCCAACATTTTTGAGGGAATTGCAGAATGTCAGATTTTTAGCAGAAATTGTGACCGCGCGGCTTAGGGATTTTTTCAAAAAAAGTTGTTCAGACGTCGAGGGCTAATTCTGTTTCCGATGATAAAAACCCATCTATTTCCACCGAAAAACATTTCAGGCGATCACTTGCAACACTTTGCCAACATTTTTATGGGAATTGCAGAACGTCAGATTTTTAGCAGAAATTCTGACCGCGCGGCTTGGGGATTTTTTCAAAAAAAGTTGTTCAGACGTCGAGGGCTCATTCTGTTTCCGATGATAAAAACCCATCTGTTTCCACCGAAAATCCTTTCAGGGGATCGTTTGCAACAGGTTGGGACCATATTTGAATGAATTGCAGAACGTCAGATTTTTAGCAGAAATTGTGACCGCGCGGCTTAGGGATTTTTTCAAAAAAAGTTGTTCAGACGTCGAGGGCTAATTCTGTTTCCGATGATAAAAACCCATCTGTTTCCACCGAAAAACCTTTCAGGGGATCGTTTGCAACAGTTTGGGACCATTTTTGAATGAATTGCAGAAAGTCAGATTTTTAGCAGAAATTGTGACCGCGCGGCTTAGGGATTTTTTCAAAAAAAGTTGTTCAGACGTCGAGGGCTAATTCTGTTTCCGATGATAACAACCCATCTGTTTCCACCGAAAAACATTTCAGGGGATCACTTGCAACAGTTTGCCAACATTTTTGAGGGAATTGCAGAACGTCAGATTTTTAGCAGAAATTGTGACCGCGCGGCTTAGGGATTTTTCAAAAAAAGTTGTTCAGACGTCGAGGGCTACTGTTGTTTCCGATGATAAAAACCCAACTGTTTCCACCGAAAAACATTTCAGGGGATCACTTGCAACGGTTTTCGAACATTTTTGAGTGAATTGCAGAACGTCATATTTTAAGCAGAAATTGTGACCGCGCGGCTTAGGGATTTTTTCAAAAAAAGTTGTTCAGACGTCGAGGGCTAATTCTGTTTCCGATGATAAAAACCCATCTGTTTCCACCGAAAAACATTTCAGGGGATCACTTGCAACAGTTTGACAACATTTTTGAGTGAATTGCAGAACGTCAGATTTTTAGCAGAAATTGTGACCGCGCGGCTTAGGGATTTTTTCAAAAAAAGTTGTTCACACGTCGAGGGCTCATTCTGTTTCCGATGATAAAAACCCATCTGTTTCCACCAAAAAACCTTTCAGGGGATCGTTTGCAACAGTTTGGGACCATTTTTGAATAAATTGCAGAACGTCAGATTTTTAGCAGAAATTGTGACCGCGCGGCTTAGGGATTTTTTCAAAAAAAGTTGTTCAGACGTCGAGGGCTAATTCTGTTTCCGATGATAAAAACCCATCTGTTTCCACCGAAAAAACACTTCAGGGGATCACTTGCAACAGTTTGCCAACATTTTTGAGTGAATTGCAGAACGTCAGATTTTTAGCAGAAATTGTGACCGCGCGGCTTAGGGATTTTTTCAAAAAAAGTTGTTCAGAGGTCGAGGGCTAATTCTGTTTCCGATGATAAAAACCCATCTGTTTCCACCGAAAAACATTTCAGGGGATCATTTGCAACAGTTTGCCAACGTTTTTGAGGGAATTGCAGAACGTCAGATTTTTAGCAGAAATTGTGACCGCGCGGCTTAGGGATTTTTTCAAAAAAAGTTGTTCAGACGTCGAGGGCTCATTCTGTTTCCGATGATAAAAACCCATCTGTTTCCACCGAAAAACATTTCAGGGGATCACTTGCAACACTTTGCCAACATTTTTGAGTGAATTGCAGAATGTCAGATTTTTAGCAGAAATTGTGACCGCGCGGCTTAGGGATTTTTTCAAAAAAAGTTGTTCAGACGTCGAGGGCTAATTCTGTTTCCGATGATAAAAACCCATCTGTTTCCACCGAAAAACACTTCAGGGGATCACTTGCAACAGTTTGCCAACATTTTTGAGTGAATTGCAGAACGTCAGATTTTTAGCAGAAATTGTGACCGCGCGGCTTAGGGATTTTTGCAAAAAAAGTTGTTCAGACGTCGAGGGCTAATTCTGTTTCCGATGATAAAAACCCATCTGTTTCCACCGAAAAACATTTCAGGGGATCACTTGCAACAGTTTGCCAACAATTTTTGAGGGAATTGCAGAATGTCAGATTTTTAGCAGAAATTGTGACCACGCGGCTTAGGGATTTTTTCAAAAAAAGGTGTTCAGACGTCGAGGGCTAATTCTGTTTCCGATGATAAAAACCCATCTGTTTCCACCGAAAAACATTTCAGGGGATCACTTGCAACATTTTGCCAACATTTTTGAGGGAATTGCAGAACGTCAGATTTTTAGCAGAAATTGTGATCGTTTGCTTAGGGATTTTTTCAAAAAAAGTTGTTCAGACGTCGAGGGCTAATTCTGTTTCCGATGATAAAAACCCATCTGTTTCCACCGAAAAACATTTCAGGGGATCACTTGCAACATTTTGACAACATTTTTGAGTGAATTGCAGAACGTCAGATTTTTAGCAGAAATTGTGACCGCGCGGCTTAGGGATTTTTTCAAAAAAAGTTCTTCACACGTCGAGCGCTAATTCTGTTTCCGATGATAAAAACCCATCTGTTTCCACCGAAAAACATTTCAGGGGATCATTTGCAACAGTTTGCCAACATTTTTGAGGGAATTGCAGAACGTCAGATTTTTAGCAGAAATTGTGACCGCGCGGCTTAGGGATTTTTTCAAAAAAAGTTGTTCAGACGTCGAGGGCTAATTCTGTTTCCGATGATAAAAACCCATCTGTTTCCACCGAAAAACATTTCAGGCGATCACTTGCAACACTTTCCCAACATTTTTGAGGGAATTGCAGAACGGCAGATTTTTAGCAGAAATTCTGACCGCGCGGCTTGGGGATTTTTTCAAAAAAAGTTGTTCAGACGTCGAGGGCTCATTCTGTTTCCGATGATAAAAACCCATCTGTTTCCACCAAAAAACCTTTCAGGGGATCGTTTGCAACAGTTTGGGACCATTTTTGAATAAATTGCAGAACGTCAGATTTTTAGCAGAAATTGTGACCGCGCGGCTTAGGGATTTTTTCAAAAAAAGTTGTTCAGACGTCGAAGGCTAATTCTGTTTCCGATGATAAAAACCCATCTGTTTCCACCGAAAAACATTTCAGGGGATCATTTGCAACAGTTTGCCAACGTTTTTGAGGGAATTGCAGAACGTCAGATTTTTAGCAGAAATTGTGACCGCGCGGCTTAGGGATTTTTTCAAAAAAAGTTGTTCAGACGTCGAGGGCTCATTCTGTTTCCGATGATAAAAACCCATCTGTTTCCACCGAAAAACATTTCAGGGGATCACTTGCAACACTTTGCCAACATTTTTGAGTGAATTGCAGAATGTCAGATTTTTAGCAGAAATTGTGACCGCGCGGCTTAGGGATTTTTTCAAAAAAAGTTGTTCAGACGTCGAGGGCTAATTCTGTTTCCGATGATAAAAACCCATCTGTTTCCACCGAAAAACACTTCAGGGGATCACTTGCAACAGTTTGCCAACATTTTTGAGTGAATTGCAGAACGTCAGATTTTTAGCAGAAATTATGACCGCGCGGCTTAGGGATTTTTGCAAAAAAAGTTGTTCAGACGTCGAGGGCTAATTCTGTTTCCGATGATAAAAACCCATCTGTTTCCACCGAAAAACATTTCAGGGGATCACTTGCAACAGTTTGCCAACAATTTTTGAGGGAATTGCAGAATGTCAGATTTTTAGCAGAAATTGTGACCACGCGGCTTAGGGATTTTTTCAAAAAAAGGTGTTCAGACGTCGAGGGCTAATTCTGTTTCCGATGATAAAAACCCATCTGTTTCCACCGAAAAACATTTCAGGGGATCACTTGCAACAGTTTGCCAACATTTTTGAGGGAATTGCAGAACGTCAGATTTTTAGCAGAAATTGTGATCGTTTGCTTAGGGATTTTTTCAAAAAAAGTTGTTCAGACGTCGAGGGCTAATTCTGTTTCCGATGATAAAAACCCATCTGTTTCCACCGAAAAACATTTCAGGGGATCACTTGCAACATTTTGACAACATTTTTGAGTGAATTGCAGAACGTCAGATTTTTAGCAGAAATTGTGACCGCGCGGCTTAGGGATTTTTTCAAAAAAAGTTGTTCAGACGTCGAGGGCTAATTCTGTTTCCGATGATAAAAACCCATCTGTTTCCACCGAAAAACATTTCAGGCGATCACTTGCAACACTTTCCCAACATTTTTGAGGGAATTGCAGAACGTCAGATTTTTAGCAGAAATTCTGACCGCGCGGCTTGGGGATTTTTTCAAAAAAAGTTGTTCAGACGTCGAGGGCTCATTCTGTTTCCGATGATAAAAACCCATCTGTTTCCACCGAAAATCCTTTCAGGGGATCGTTTGCAACAGTTTGGGACCATTTTTGAATGAATTGCAGAACGTCAGATTTTTAGCAGAAATTGTGACCGCGCGGCTTAGGGATTTTTTCAAAAAAAGTTGTTCAGACGTCGAGGGCTAATTCTGTTTCCGATGATAACAACCCATCTGTTTCCACCGAAAAACCTTTCAGGGGATCGTTTGCAACAGTTTGGGACCATTTTTGAATGAATTGCAGAAAGTCAGATTTTTATCAGAAATTGTGACCGCGCGGCTTAGGGATTTTTCAAAAAAAGTTGTTCAGACGTCGAGGGCTACTTTTGTTTCCGATGATAAAAACCCAACTGTTTCCACCGAAAAACATTTCAGGGGATCACTTGCAACGGTTTTCGAACATTTTTGAGTGAATTGCAGAACGTCAGATTTTTTGCAGAAATTGTGACCGCGCGGCTTAGGGATTTTTTCAAAAAAAGTTGTTCAGACGTCGAGGGCTCATTCTGTTTCCGATGATAAAAACCCATCTGTTTCCACCGAAAAACCTTTCAGGGGATCGTTTGCAACAGTTTGGCACCATTTTTGAGTGAATTGCAGAACGACAGATTTTTAGCAGAAATTGTGACCGCGCGGCTTAGGGATTTTTTTCAAAAAAAAGTTGTTCAGACGTCGAGGGCTAATTCTGTTTCCGATGATAAAAACCCAACTGTTTCCACC
Organism: Podarcis bocagei; assembly: GCF_964188305.1. Classification (NCBI taxonomy): domain Eukaryota; kingdom Metazoa; phylum Chordata; class Lepidosauria; order Squamata; family Lacertidae; genus Podarcis; species Podarcis bocagei. Next base: position 273,406 of record NW_027670334.1, read on the forward strand.
GAAAAACATTTCAGGGGATCACTTGCAACGGTTTTCGAACATTTTTGAGTGAATTGCAGAACGTCATATTTTAAGCAGAAATTGTGACCGCGCGGCTTAGGGATTTTTTCAAAAAAAGTTGTTCAGACGTCGAGGGCTAATTCTGTTTCCGATGATAAAAACCCATCTGTTTCCACCGAAAAACATTTCAGGGGATCACTTGCAACAGTTTGACAACATTTTTGAGTGAATTGCAGAACGTCAGATTTTTTGCAGAAATTGTGACCGCGCGGCTTAGGGATTTTTTCAAAAAAAGTTGTTCAGACGTCGAGGGCTCATTCTGTTTCCGATGATAAAAACCCATCTGTTTCCACCGAAAAACCTTTCAGGGGATCGTTTGCAACAGTTTGGCACCATTTTTGAGTGAATTGCAGAACGACAGATTTTTAGCAGAAATTGTGACCGCGCGGCTTAGGGATTTTTTCAAAAAAAGTTGTTCAGACGTCGAAGGCTAATTCTGTTTCCGATGATAAAAACCCATCTGTTTCCACCGAAAAACATTTCAGGGGATCACTTGCAACAGTTTGCCAACATTTTTGAGGGAATTGCAGAACGTCAGATTTTTAGCAGAAATTGTGACCGCGCGGCTTAGGGATTTTTCAAAAAAAGTTCTTCAGACGTCGAGGGCTAATTCTGTTTCCGATGATAAAAACCCATCTGTTTCCACCGAAAAACATTTCAGGGGATCACTTGCAACAGTTTGACAACATTTTGGAGTGAATTGCAGAACGTCAGATTTTTAGCAGAAATTGTGACCGCGCGGCTTAGGGATTTTTTCAAAAAAAGTTGTTCAGACGTCGAGGGCTCATTCTGTTTCCGATGATAAAAACCCATCTGTTTCCACCGAAAAACCTTTCAGGGGATCGTTTGCAACAGTTTGGCACCATTTTTGAGTGAATTGCAGAACGTCAGATTGTTAACAGAAATTGTGACCGCGCGGCTTAGGGATTTTTTTCAAAAAAAGTTGTTCAGACGTCGAGGGCTAATTCTGTTTCCGATGATAAAAACCCATCTGTTTCCACCGAAAAACCTTTCAGGGGATCGTTTGCAACAGTTTGGGACCATTTTTGAATGAATTGCAAAAGGTCAGATTTTTAGCAGAAATTGTGACCGCGCGGCTTAGGGATTTTTTCAAAAAAAGTTGTTCAGACGCCGAAGGCTAATTCTGTTTCCGATGATAAAAACCCATCTTGTTTCCACCGAAAAACATTTCAGGGGATCATTTGCAACAGTTTGCCAACGTTTTTGAGGGAATTGCAGAACGTCAGATTTTTCGCAGAAATTGTGACCGTGCGGCTTAGGGATTTTTTCAAAAAAAGTTGTTCAGACGTCGAGGGCTAATTCTGTTTCCGATGATAAAAACCCATCTGTTTCCACCGAAAAACACTTCAGGGGATCACTTGCAACAGTTTGCCAACATTTTTGAGTGAATTGCAGAACGTCAGATTTTTAGCAGAAATTGTGACCGCGCGGCTTAGGGATTTTTTCAAAAAAAGTTGTTCAGACGTCGAGGGCTAATTCTGTTTCCGATGATAAAAACCCATCTGTTTCCACCGAAAAACACTTCAGGGGATCACTTGCAACACTTTGCCAACATTTTTGAGTGAATTGCAGAATGTCAGATTTTTAGCAGAAATTGTGACCGCGCGGCTTAGGGATTTTTTTCAAAAAAAGTTGTTCAGACGTCGAGGGCTAATTCTGTTTCCGATGATAAAAACCCATCTGTTTCCACCGAAAAACCTTTCAGGGGATCGTTTGCAACAGTTTGGGACCATTTTTGAATGAATTGCAAAAGGTCAGATTTTTAGCAGAAATTGTGACCGCGCGGCTTAGGGATTTTTTCAAAAAAAGTTGTTCAGACGCCGAAGGCTAATTCTGTTTCCGATGATAAAAACCCATCTTGTTTCCACCGAAAAACATTTCAGGGGATCATTTGCAACAGTTTGCCAACGTTTTTGAGGGAATTGCAGAACGTCAGATTTTTCGCAGAAATTGTGACCGTGCGGCTTAGGGATTTTTTCAAAAAAAGTTGTTCAGACGTCGAGGGCTAATTCTGTTTCCGATGATAAAAACCCATCTGTTTCCACCGAAAAACACTTCAGGGGATCACTTGCAACAGTTTGCCAACATTTTTGAGTGAATTGCAGAACGTCAGATTTTTAGCAGAAATTGTGACCGCGCGGCTTAGGGATTTTTTCAAAAAAAGTTGTTCAGACGTCGAGGGCTAATTCTGTTTCCGATGATAAAAACCCATCTGTTTCCACCGAAAAACACTTCAGGGGATCACTTGCAACACTTTGCCAACATTTTTGAGTGAATTGCAGAATGTCAGATTTTTAGCAGAAATTGTGACCGCGCGGCTTAGGGATTTTTTCAAAAAAAGTTGTTCGGACGTCGAGGGCTAATTCTGTTTCCGATGATAAAAACCCATCTGTTTCCACCGAAAAACATTTCAGGGCATCACTTGCAACACTTTGCCAACATTTTTGAGGGAATTGCAGAATGTCAGAGTTTTAGCAGAAATTGTGACCACGCGGCTTAGGGATTTTTTCAAAAAAAGTTGTTCAGACGTCGAGGGCTAATTCTGTTTCCGATGATAAAAACCCATCTGTTTCCACCGAAAAACATTTCAGGCGATCACTTGCAACACTTTCCCAACATTTTTGAGGGAATTGCAGAACGTCAGATTTTTAGCAGAAATTCTGACCGCGCGGCTTGGGGATTTTTTCAAAAAAAGTTGTTCAGACGTCGAGGGCTCATTCTGTTTCCGATGATAAAAACCCATCTGTTTCCACCGAAAATCCTTTCAGGGGATCGTTTGCAACAGTTTGGGACCATTTTTGAATGAATTGCAGAACGTCAGATTTTTAGCAGAAATTGTGACCGCGCGGCTTAGGGATTTTTTCAAAAAAAGTTGTTCAGACGTCGAGGGCTAATTCTGTTTCCGATGATAACAACCCATCTGTTTCCACCGAAAAACCTTTCAGGGGATCGTTTGCAACAGTTTGGGACCATTTTTGAATGAATTGCAGAAAGTCAGATTTTTATCAGAAATTGTGACCGCGCGGCTTAGGGATTTTTCAAAAAAAGTTGTTCAGACGTCGAGGGCTACTTTTGTTTCCGATGATAAAAACCCAACTGTTTCCACCGAAAAACATTTCAGGGGATCACTTGCAACGGTTTTCGAACATTTTTGAGTGAATTGCAGAACGTCAGATTTTTAGCAGAAATTGTGACCGCGCGGCTTAGGGATTTTTTCAAAAAAAGTTGTTCAGACGTCGAGGGCTAATTCTGTTTCCGATGATAAAAACCCATCTGTTTCCACCGAAAAACATTTCAGGGGATCACTTGCAACAGTTTGACAACATTTTTGAGTGAATTGCAGAACGTCAGATTTTTTGCAGAAATTGTGACCGCGCGGCTTAGGGATTTTTTCAAAAAAAGTTGTTCAGACGTCGAGGGCTCATTCTGTTTCCGATGATAAAAACCCATCTGTTTCCACCGAAAAACCTTTCAGGGGATCGTTTGCAACAGTTTGGCACCATTTTTGAGTGAATTGCAGAACGACAGATTTTTAGCAGAAATTGTGACCGCGCGGCTTAGGGATTTTTTTCAAAAAAAAGTTGTTCAGACGTCGAGGGCTAATTCTGTTTCCGATGATAACAACCCATCTGTTTCCACCGAAAAACATTTCAGGGGATCACTTGCAACAGTTTGCCAACATTTTTGAGGGAATTGCAGAACGTCAGATTTTTAGCAGAAATTGTGACCGCGCGGCTTAGGGATTTTTCAAAAAAAGTTGTTCAGACGTCGAGGGCTACTTTTGTTTCCGATGATAAAAACCCAACTGTTTCCACCGAAAAACATTTCAGGGGATCACTTGCAACGGTTTTCGAACATTTTTGAGTGAATTGCAGAACGTCATATTTTAAGCAGAAATTGTGACCGCGCGGCTTAGGGATTTTTTCAAAAAAAGTTGTTCAGACGTCGAGGGCTAATTCTGTTTCCGATGATAAAAACCCATCTGTTTCCACCGAAAAACATTTCAGGGGATCACTTGCAACAGTTTGACAACATTTTTGAGTGAATTGCAGAACGTCAGATTTTTTGCAGAAATTGTGACCGCGCGGCTTAGGGATTTTTTCAAAAAAAGTTGTTCAGACGTCGAGGGCTCATTCTGTTTCCGATGATAAAAACCCATCTGTTTCCACCGAAAAACCTTTCAGGGGATCGTTTGCAACAGTTTGGCACCATTTTTGAGTGAATTGCAGAACGACAGATTTTTAGCAGAAATTGTGACCGCGCGGCTTAGGGATTTTTTTCAAAAAAAAGTTGTTCAGACGTCGAGGGCTAATTCTGTTTCCGATGATAAAAACCCATCTGTTTCCACCGAAAAACATTTCAGGGGATCACTTGCAACAGTTTGCCAACATTTTTGAGGGAATTGCAGAACGTCAGATTTTTAGCAGAAATTGTGACCGCGCGGCTTAGGGATTTTTTCAAAAAAAGTTGTTCAGACGTCGAAGGCTAATTCTGTTTCCGATGATAAAAACCCATCTGTTTCCACCGAAAAACATTTCAGGGGATCACTTGCAACAGTTTGCCAACATTTTTGAGGGAATTGCAGAACGTCAGATTTTTAGCAGAAATTGTGACCGCGCGGCTTAGGGATTTTTCAAAAAAAGTTCTTCAGACGTCGAGGGCTAATTCTGTTTCCGATGATAAAAACCCATCTGTTTCCACCGAAAAACATTTCAGGGGATCACTTGCAACAGTTTGACAACATTTTGGAGTGAATTGCAGAACGTCAGATTTTTAGCAGAAATTGTGACCGCGCGGCTTAGGGATTTTTTCAAAAAAAGTTGTTCAGACGTCGAGGGCTCATTCTGTTTCCGATGATAAAAACCCATCTGTTTCCACCGAAAAACCTTTCAGGGGATCGTTTGCAACAGTTTGGCACCATTTTTGAGTGAATTGCAGAACGTCAGATTGTTAACAGAAATTGTGACCGCGCGGCTTAGGGATTTTTTTCAAAAAAAGTTGTTCAGACGTCGAGGGCTAATTCTGTTTCCGATGATAAAAACCCATCTGTTTCCACCGAAAAACCTTTCAGGGGATCGTTTGCAACAGTTTGGGACCATTTTTGAATGAATTGCAAAAGGTCAGATTTTTAGCAGAAATTGTGACCGCGCGGCTTAGGGATTTTTTCAAAAAAAGTTGTTCAGACGCCGAAGGCTAATTCTGTTTCCGATGATAAAAACCCATCTTGTTTCCACCGAAAAACATTTCAGGGGATCATTTGCAACAGTTTGCCAACGTTTTTGAGGGAATTGCAGAACGTCAGATTTTTCGCAGAAATTGTGACCGTGCGGCTTAGGGATTTTTTCAAAAAAAGTTGTTCAGACGTCGAGGGCTAATTCTGTTTCCGATGATAAAAACCCATCTGTTTCCACCGAAAAACACTTCAGGGGATCACTTGCAACAGTTTGCCAACATTTTTGAGTGAATTGCAGAACGTCAGATTTTTAGCAGAAATTGTGACCGCGCGGCTTAGGGATTTTTTCAAAAAAAGTTGTTCAGACGTCGAGGGCTAATTCTGTTTCCGATGATAAAAACCCATCTGTTTCCACCGAAAAACACTTCAGGGGATCACTTGCAACACTTTGCCAACATTTTTGAGTGAATTGCAGAATGTCAGATTTTTAGCAGAAATTGTGACCGCGCGGCTTAGGGATTTTTTCAAAAAAAGTTGTTCGGACGTCGAGGGCTAATTCTGTTTCCGATGATAAAAACCCATCTGTTTCCACCGAAAAACATTTCAGGGCATCACTTGCAACACTTTGCCAACATTTTTGAGGGAATTGCAGAATGTCAGATTTTTAGCAGAAATTGTGACCACGCGGCTTAGGGATTTTTTCAAAAAAAGGTGTTCAGACGTCGAGGGCTAATTCTGTTTCCGATGATAAAAACCCATCTGTTTCCACCGAAAAACATTTCAGGGGATCACTTGCAACAGTTTGCCAACATTTTTGAGGGAATTGAAGAACGTCAGATTTTTAGCAGAAATTGTGATCGTTTGCTTAGGGATTTTTTCAAAAAAAGTTGTTCAGACGTCGAGGGCTAATTCTGTTTCCGATGATAAAAACCCATCTGTTTCCACCGAAAAACATTTCAGGGGATCACTTGCAACATTTTGACAACATTTTTGAGTGAATTGCAGAACGTCAGATTTTTAGCAGAAATTGTGACCGCGCGGCTTAGGGATTTTTTCAATAAAAGTTGTTCACACGTCGAGCGCTAATTCTGTTTCCGATGATAAAAACCCATCTGTTTCCACCGAAAAACATTTCAGGGGATCATTTGCAACAGTTTGCCAACATTTTTGAGGGAATTGCAGAATGTCAGATTTTTAGCAGAAATTGTGACCGCGCGGCTTAGGGATTTTTTCAAAAAAAGTTGTTCAGACGTCGAGGGCTAATTCTGTTTCCGATGATAAAAACCCATCTATTTCCACCGAAAAACATTTCAGGCGATCACTTGCAACACTTTGCCAACATTTTTGAGGGAATTGCAGAACGTCAGATTTTTAGCAGAAATTCTGACCGCGCGGCTTGGGGATTTTTTCAAAAAAAGTTGTTCAGACGTCGAGGGCTCATTCTGTTTCCGATGATAAAAACCCATCTGTTTCCACCGAAAATCCTTTCAGGGGATCGTTTGCAACAGGTTGGGACCATATTTGAATGAATTGCAGAACGTCAGATTTTTAGCAGAAATTGTGACCGCGCGGCTTAGGGATTTTTTCAAAAAAAGTTGTTCAGACGTCGAGGGCTAATTCTGTTTCCGATGATAAAAACCCATCTGTTTCCACCGAAAAACCTTTCAGGGGATCGTTTGCAACAGTTTGGGACCATTTTTGAATGAATTGCAGAAAGTCAGATTTTTAGCAGAAATTGTGGCTTAGGGATTTTTTCAAAAAAAGTTGTTCAGACGTCGAGGGCTAATTCTGTTTCCGATGATAACAACCCATCTGTTTCCACCGAAAAACATTTCAGGGGATCACTTGCAACAGTTTGCCAACATTTTTGAGGGAATTGCAGAACGTCAGATTTTTAGCAGAAATTGTGACCGCGCGGCTTAGGGATTTTTCAAAAAAAGTTGTTCAGACGTCGAGGGCTACTGTTGTTTCCGATGATAAAAACCCAACTGTTTCCACCGAAAAACATTCCAGGGGATCACTTGCAACGGTTTTCGAACATTTTTGAGTGAATTGCAGAACGTCATATTTTAAGCAGAAATTGTGACCGCGCGGCTTAGGGATTTTTTCAAAAAAAGTTGTTCAGACGTCGAGGGCTAATTCTGTTTCCGATGATAAAAACCCATCTGTTTCCACCGAAAAACATTTCAGGGGATCACTTGCAACAGTTTGACAACATTTTTGAGTGAATTGCAGAACGTCAGATTTTTAGCAGAAATTGTGACCGCGCGGCTTAGGGATTTTTTCAAAAAAAGTTGTTCACACGTCGAGGGCTCATTCTGTTTCCGATGATAAAAACCCATCTGTTTCCACCAAAAAACCTTTCAGGGGATCGTTTGCAACAGTTTGGGACCATTTTTGAATAAATTGCAGAACGTCAGATTTTTAGCAGAAATTGTGACCGCGCGGCTTAGGGATTTTTTCAAAAAAAGTTGTTCAGACGTCGAAGGCTAATTCTGTTTCCGATGATAAAAACCCATCTGTTTCCACCGAAAAACATTTCAGGGGATCATTTGCAACAGTTTGCCAACGTTTTTGAGGGAATTGCAGAACGTCAGATTTTTAGCAGAAATTGTGACCGCGCGGCTTACGGATTTTTTCAAAAAAAGTTGTTCAGACGTCGAGGGCTCATTCTGTTTCCGATGATAAAAACCCATCTGTTTCCACCGAAAAACATTTCAGGGGATCACTTGCAACACTTTGCCAACATTTTTGAGTGAATTGCAGAATGTCAGATTTTTAGCAGAAATTGTGACCGCGCGGCTTAGGGATTTTTTCAAAAAAAGTTGTTCAGACGTCGAGGGCTAATTCTGTTTCCGATGATAAAAACCCATCTGTTTCCACCGAAAAACACTTCAGGGGATCACTTGCAACAGTTTGCCAACATTTTTGAGTGAATTGCAGAACGTCAGATTTTTAGCAGAAATTGTGACCGCGCGGCTTAGGGATTTTTGCAAAAAAAGTTGTTCAGACGTCGAGGGCTAATTCTGTTTCCGATGATAAAAACCCATCTGTTTCCACCGAAAAACATTTCAGGGGATCACTTGCAACAGTTTGCCAACAATTTTTGAGGGAATTGCAGAATGTCAGATTTTTAGCAGAAATTGTGACCACGCGGCTTAGGGATTTTTTCAAAAAAAGGTGTTCAGACGTCGAGGGCTAATTCTGTTTCCGATGATAAAAACCCATCTGTTTCCACCGAAAAACATTTCAGGGGATCACTTGCAACAGTTTGCCAACATTTTTGAGGGAATTGCAGAACGTCAGATTTTTAGCAGAAATTGTGATCGTTTGCTTAGGGATTTTTTCAAAAAAAGTTGTTCAGACGTCGAGGGCTAATTCTGTTTCCGATGATAAAAACCCATCTGTTTCCACCGAAAAACATTTCAGGGGATCACTTGCAACATTTTGACAACATTTTTGAGTGAATTGCAGAACGTCAGATTTTTAGCAGAAATTGTGACCGCGCGGCTTAGGGATTTTTTCAAAAAAAGTTGTTCACACGTCGAGGGCTAATTCTGTTTCCGATGATAAAAACCCATCTGTTTCCACCGAAAAACATTTCAGGCGATCACTTGCAACACTTTCCCAACATTTTTGAGGGAATTGCAGAACGGCAGATTTTTAGCAGAAATTCTGACCGCGCGGCTTGGGGATTTTTTCAAAAAAAGTTGTTCAGACGTCGAGGGCTCATTCTGTTTCCGATGATAAAAACCCATCTGTTTCCACCAAAAAACCTTTCAGGGGATCGTTTGCAACAGTTTGGGACCATTTTTGAATAAATTGCAGAACGTCAGATTTTTAGCAGAAATTGTGACCGCGCGGCTTAGGGATTTTTTCAAAAAAAGTTGTTCAGACGTCGAAGGCTAATTCTGTTTCCGATGATAAAAACCCATCTGTTTCCACCGAAAAACATTTCAGGGGATCATTTGCAACAGTTTGCCAACGTTTTTGAGGGAATTGCAGAACGTCAGATTTTTAGCAGAAATTGTGACCGCGCGGCTTAGGGATTTTTTCAAAAAAAGTTGTTCAGACGTCGAGGGCTAATTCTGTTTCCGATGATAAAAACCCATCTGTTTCCACCGAAAAACACTTCAGGGGATCACTTGCAACAGTTTGCCAACATTTTTGAGTGAATTGCAGAACGTCAGATTTTTAGCAGAAATTGTGACCGCGCGGCTTAGGGATTTTTGCAAAAAAAGTTGTTCAGACGTCGAGGGCTAATTCTGTTTCCGATGATAAAAACCCATCTGTTTCCACCGAAAAACATTTCAGGGGATCACTTGCAACAGTTTGCCAACAATTTTTGAGGGAATTGCAGAATGTCAGATTTTTAGCAGAAATTGTGACCACGCGGCTTAGGGATTTTTTCAAAAAAAGGTGTTCAGACGTCGAGGGCTAATTCTGTTTCCGATGATAAAAACCCATCTGTTTCCACCGAAAAACATTTCAGGGGATCACTTGCAACAGTTTGCCAACATTTTTGAGGGAATTGCAGAACGTCAGATTTTTAGCAGAAATTGTGATCGTTTGCTTAGGGATTTTTTCAAAAAAAGTTGTTCAGACGTCGAGGGCTAATTCTGTTTCCGATGATAAAAACCCATCTGTTTCCACCGAAAAACATTTCAGGGGATCACTTGCAACATTTTGACAACATTTTTGAGTGAATTGCAGAACGTCAGATTTTTAGCAGAAATTGTGACCGCGCGACTTAGGGATTTTTTCAAAAAAAGTTGTTCAGACGTCGAGGGCTCATTCTGTTTCCGATGATAAAAACCCATCTGTTTCCACCGAAAAACATTTCAGGGGATCATTTGCAACAGTTTGCCAACATTTTTGAGGGAATTGCAGAACGTCAGATTTTTAGCAGAAATTGTGACCGCGCGGCTTAGGGATTTTTTCAAAAAAAGTTGTTCAGACGTCGAGGGCTAATTCTGTTTCCGATGATAAAAACCCATCTGTTTCCACCGAAAAACATTTCAGGCGATCACTTGCAACACTTTCCCAACGTTTTTGAGGGAATTGCAGAACGTCAGATTTTTAGCAGAAATTCTGACCGCGCGGCTTGGGGATTTTTTCAAAAAAAGTTGTTCAGACGTCGAGGGCTCATTCTGTTTCCGATGATAAAAACCCATCTGTTTCCACCGAAAATCCTTTCAGGGGATCGTTTGCAACAGTTTGGGACCATTTTTGAATGAATTGCAGAACGTCAGATTTTTAGCAGAAATTGTGACCGCGCGGCTTAGGGATTTTTTCAAAAAAAGTTGTTCAGACGTCGAGGGCTAATTCTGTTTCCGATGATAACAACCCATCTGTTTCCACCGAAAAACCTTTCAGGGGATCGTTTGCAACAGTTTGGGACCATTTTTGAATGAATTGCAGAAAGTCAGATTTTTAGCAGAAATTGTGACCGCGCGGCTTAGGGATTTTTCAAAAAAAGTTGTTCAGACGTCGAGGGCTACTTTTGTTTCCGATGATAAAAACCCAACTGTTTCCACCGAAAAACATTTCAGGGGATCACTTGCAATGGTTTGCCAACATTTTTGAGGGAATTGCAGAACGTCAGATTTTTAGCAGAAATTGTGACCGCGCGGCTTAGGGATTTTTTCAAAAAAAGTTGTTCAGACGTCGAGGGCTAATTCTGTTTCCGATGATAAAAACCCATCTGTTTCCACCGAAAAACATTTCAGGCGATCACTTGCAACACTTTCCCAACATTTTTGAGGGAATTGCAGAACGGCAGATTTTTAGCAGAAATTCTGACCGCGCGGCTTGGGGATTTTTTCAAAAAAAGTTGTTCAGACGTCGAGGGCTCATTCTGTTTCCGATGATAAAAACCCATCTGTTTCCACCGAAAAACCTTTCAGGGGATCGTTTGCAACAGTTTGGGACCATTTTTGAATAAATTGCAGAACGTCAGATTTTTAGCAGAAATTGTGACCGCGCGGCTTAGGGATTTTTTCAAAAAAAGTTGTTCAGACGTCGAAGGCTAATTCTGTTTCCGATGATAAAAACCCATCTGTTTCCACCGAAAAACATTTCAGGGGATCATTTGCAACAGTTTGCCAACGTTTTTGAGGGAATTGCAGAACGTCAGATTTTTAGCAGAAATTGTGACCGCGCGGCTTAGGGATTTTTTCAAAAAAAGTTGTTCAGACGTCGAGGGCTCATTCTGTTTCCGATGATAAAAACCCATCTGTTTCCACCGAAAAACATTTCAGGGGATCACTTGCAACACTTTGCCAACATTTTTGAGTGAATTGCAGAATGTCAGATTTTTAGCAGAAATTGTGACCGCGCGGCTTAGGGATTTTTTCAAAAAAAGTTGTTCAGACGTCGAGGGCTAATTCTGTTTCCGATGATAAAAACCCATCTGTTTCCACCGAAAAACACTTCAGGGGATCACTTGCAACAGTTTGCCAACATTTTTGAGTGAATTGCAGAACGTCAGATTTTTAGCAGAAATTGTGACCGCGCGGCTTAGGGATTTTTGCAAAAAAAGTTGTTCAGACGTCGAGGGCTAATTCTGTTTCCGATGATAAAAACCCATCTGTTTCCACCGAAAAACATTTCAGGGGATCACTTGCAACAGTTTGCCAACAATTTTTGAGGGAATTGCAGAATGTCAGATTTTTAGCAGAAATTGTGACCACGCGGCTTAGGGATTTTTTCAAAAAAAGGTGTTCAGACGTCGAGGGCTAATTCTGTTTCCGATGATAAAAACCCATCTGTTTCCACCGAAAAACATTTCAGGGGATCACTTGCAACAGTTTGCCAACATTTTTGAGGGAATTGCAGAACGTCAGATTTTTAGCAGAAATTGTGATCGTTTGCTTAGGGATTTTTTCAAAAAAAGTTGTTCAGACGTCGAGGGCTAATTCTGTTTCCGATGATAAAAACCCATCTGTTTCCACCGAAAAACATTTCAGGGGATCACTTGCAACATTTTGACAACATTTTTGAGTGAATTGCAGAACGTCAGATTTTTAGCAGAAATTGTGACCGCGCGACTTAGGGATTTTTTCAAAAAAAGTTGTTCACACGTCGAGCGCTAATTCTGTTTCCGATGATAAAAACCCATCTGTTTCCACCGAAAAACATTTCAGGGGATCATTTGCAACAGTTTGCCAACATTTTTGAGGGAATTGCAGAACGTCAGATTTTTAGCAGAAATTGTGACCGCGCGGCTTAGGGATTTTTTCAAAAAAAGTTGTTCAGACGTCGAGGGCTAATTCTGTTTCCGATGATAAAAACCCATCTGTTTCCACCGAAAAACATTTCAGGCGATCACTTGCAACACTTTCCCAACATTTTTGAGGGAATTGCAGAACGTCAGATTTTTAGCAGAAATTGTGACCGCGCGGCTTAGGGATTTTTTCAAAAAAAGTTGTTCAGACGTCGAGGGCTCATTCTGTTTCCGATGATAAAAACCCATCTGTTTCCACCGAAAATCCTTTCAGGGGATCGTTTGCAACAGTTTGGGACCATTTTTGAATGAATTGCAGAACGTCAGATTTTTAGCAGAAATTGTGACCGCGCGGCTTAGGGATTTTTTCAAAAAAAGTTGTTCAGACGTCGAGGGCTAATTCTGTTTCCGATGATAACAACCCATCTGTTTCCACCGAAAAACCTTTCAGGGGATCGTTTGCAACAGTTTGGGACCATTTTTGAATGAATTGCAGAAAGTCAGATTTTTAGCAGAAATTGTGACCGCGCGGCTTAGGGATTTTTCAAAAAAAGTTGTTCAGACGTCGAGGGCTACTTTTGTTTCCGATGATAAAAACCCAACTGTTTCCACCGAAAAACATTTCAGGGGATCACTTGCAACGGTTTTCGAACATTTTTGAGTGAATTGCAGAACGTCAGATTTTTAGCAGAAATTGTGACCGCGCGGCTTAGGGATTTTTTCAAAAAAAGTTGTTCAGACGTCGAGGGCTAATTCTGTTTCCGATGATAAAAACCCATCTGTTTCCACCGAAAAACATTTCAGGGGATCACTTGCAACAGTTTGACAACATTTTTGAGTGAATTGCAGAACGTCAGATTTTTTGCAGAAATTGTGACCGCGCGGCTTAGGGATTTTTTCAAAAAAAGTTGTTCAGACGTCGAGGGCTCATTCTGTTTCCGATGATAAAAACCCATCTGTTTCCACCGAAAAACCTTTCAGGGGATCGTTTGCAACAGTTTGGCACCATTTTTGAGTGAATTGCAGAACGACAGATTTTTAGCAGAAATTGTGACCGCGCGGCTTAGGGATTTTTTTCAAAAAAAAGTTGTTCAGACGTCGAGGGCTAATTCTGTTTCCGATGATAACAACCCATCTGTTTCCACCGAAAAACATTTCAGGGGATCACTTGCAACAGTTTGCCAACATTTTTGAGGGAATTGCAGAACGTCAGATTTTTAGCAGAAATTGTGACCGCGCGGCTTAGGGATTTTTCAAAAAAAGTTGTTCAGACGTCGAGGGCTACTTTTGTTTCCGATGATAAAAACCCAACTGTTTCCACCGAAAAACATTTCAGGGGATCACTTGCAACGGTTTTCGAACATTTTTGAGTGAATTGCAGAACGTCATATTTTAAGCAGAAATTGTGACCGCGCGGCTTAGGGATTTTTTCAAAAAAAGTTGTTCAGACGTCGAGGGCTAATTCTGTTTCCGATGATAAAAACCCATCTGTTTCCACCGAAAAACATTTCAGGGGATCACTTGCAACAGTTTGACAACATTTTTGAGTGAATTGCAGAACGTCAGATTTTTTGCAGAAATTGTGACCGCGCGGCTTAGGGATTTTTTCAAAAAAAGTTGTTCAGACGTCGAGGGCTCATTCTGTTTCCGATGATAAAAACCCATCTGTTTCCACCGAAAAACCTTTCAGGGGATCGTTTGCAACAGTTTGGCACCATTTTTGAGTGAATTGCAGAACGACAGATTTTTAGCAGAAATTGTGACCGCGCGGCTTAGGGATTTTTTTCAAAAAAAAGTTGTTCAGACGTCGAGGGCTAATTCTGTTTCCGATGATAAAAACCCATCTGTTTCCACCGAAAAACATTTCAGGGGATCACTTGCAACAGTTTGCCAACATTTTTGAGGGAATTGCAGAACGTCAGATTTTTAGCAGAAATTGTGACCGCGCGGCTTAGGGATTTTTTCAAAAAAAGTTGTTCAGACGTCGAAGGCTAATTCTGTTTCCGATGATAAAAACCCATCTGTTTCCACCGAAAAACATTTCAGGGGATCACTTGCAACAGTTTGCCAACATTTTTGAGGGAATTGCAGAACGTCAGATTTTTAGCAGAAATTGTGACCGCGCGGCTTAGGGATTTTTCAAAAAAAGTTCTTCAGACGTCGAGGGCTAATTCTGTTTCCGATGATAAAAACCCATCTGTTTCCACCGAAAAACATTTCAGGGGATCACTTGCAACAGTTTGCCAACATTTTGGAGTGAATTGCAGAACGTCAGATTTTTAGCAGAAATTGTGACCGCGCGGCTTAGGGATTTTTTCAAAAAAAGTTGTTCAGACGTCGAGGGCTCATTCTGTTTCCGATGATAAAAACCCATCTGTTTCCACCGAAAAACATTTCAGGGGATCGTTTGCAACAGTTTGGCACCATTTTTGAGTGAATTGCAGAACGTCAGATTGTTAACAGAAATTGTGACCGCGCGGCTTAGGGATTTTTTTCAAAAAAAGTTGTTCAGACGTCGAGGGCTAATTCTGTTTCCGATGATAAAAACCCATCTGTTTCCACCGAAAAACCTTTCAGGGGATCGTTTGCAACAGTTTGGGACCATTTTTGAGTGAATTGCAAAAGGTCAGATTTTTAGCAGAAATTGTGACCGCGCGGCTTAGGGATTTTTTCAAAAAAAGTTGTTCAGACGTCGAAGGCTAATTCTGTTTCCGATGATAAAAACCCATCTTGTTTCCACCGAAAAACATTTCAGGGGATCATTTGCAACAGTTTGCCAACGTTTTTGAGGGAATTGCAGAACGTCAGATTTTTCGCAGAAATTGTGACCGTGCGGCTTAGGGATTTTTTCAAAAAAAGTTGTTCAGACGTCGAGGGCTAATTCTGTTTCCGATGATAAAAACCCATCTGTTTCCACCGAAAAACACTTCAGGGGATCACTTGCAACAGTTTGCCAACATTTTTGAGTGAATTGCAGAACGTCAGATTTTTAGCAGAAATTGTGACCGCGCGGCTTAGGGATTTTTTCAAAAAAAGTTGTTCAGACGTCGAGGGCTAATTCTGTTTCCGATGATAAAAACCCATCTGTTTCCACCGAAAAACACTTCAGGGGATCACTTGCAACACTTTGCCAACATTTTTGAGTGAATTGCAGAATGTCAGATTTTTAGCAGAAATTGTGACCGCGCGGCTTAGGGATTTTTTCAAAAAAAGTTGTTCGGACGTCGAGGGCTAATTCTGTTTCCGATGATAAAAACCCATCTGTTTCCACCGAAAAACATTTCAGGGCATCACTTGCAACACTTTGCCAACATTTTTGAGGGAATTGCAGAACGTCAGATTTTTAGCAGAAATTGTGACCGCGCGGCTTAGGGATTTTTTCAAAAAAAGTTGTTCAGACGTCGAAGGCTAATTCTGTTTCCGATGATAAAAACCCATCTGTTTCCACCGAAAAACCTTTCAGGGGATCGTTTGCAACAGTTTGGGACCATTTTTGAATGAATTGCAAAAGGTCAGATTTTTAGCAGAAATTGTGACCGCGCGGCTTAGGGATTTTTTCAAAAAAAGTTGTTCAGACGTCGAAGGCTAATTCTGTTTCCGATGATAAAAACCCATCTTGTTTCCACCGAAAAACATTTCAGGGGATCATTTGCAACAGTTTGCCAACGTTTTTGAGGGAATTGCAGAACGTCAGATTTTTCGCAGAAATTGTGACCGTGCGGCTTAGGGATTTTTTCAAAAAAAGTTGTTCAGACGTCGAGGGCTAATTCTGTTTCCGATGATAAAAACCCATCTGTTTCCACCGAAAAACACTTCAGGGGATCACTTGCAACAGTTTGCCAACATTTTTGAGTGAATTGCAGAACGTCAGATTTTTAGCAGAAATTGTGACCGCGCGGCTTAGGGATTTTTTCAAAAAAAGTTGTTCAGACGTCGAGGGCTAATTCTGTTTCCGATGATAAAAACCCATCTGTTTCCACCGAAAAACACTTCAGGGGATCACTTGCAACACTTTGCCAACATTTTTGAGTGAATTGCAGAATGTCAGATTTTTAGCAGAAATTGTGACCGCGCGGCTTAGGGATTTTTTCAAAAAAAGTTGTTCGGACGTCGAGGGCTAATTCTGTTTCCGATGATAAAAACCCATCTGTTTCCACCGAAAAACATTTCAGGGCATCACTTGCAACACTTTGCCAACATTTTTGAGGGAATTGCAGAACGTCAGATTTTTAGCAGAAATTGTGACCGCGCGGCTTAGGGATTTTTTCAAAAAAAGTTGTTCAGACGTCGAAGGCTAATTCTGTTTCCGATGATAAAAACCCATCTTGTTTCCACCGAAAAACATTTCAGGGGATCATTTGCAACAGTTTGCCAACGTTTTTGAGGGAATTGCAGAACGTCAGATTTTTCGCAGAAATTGTGACCGTGCGGCTTAGGGATTTTTTCAAAAAAAGTTGTTCAGACGTCGAGGGCTAATTCTGTTTCCGATGATAAAAACCCATCTGTTTCCACCGAAAAACACTTCAGGGGATCACTTGCAACAGTTTGCCAACATTTTTGAGTGAATTGCAGAACGTCAGATTTTTAGCAGAAATTGTGACCGCGCGGCTTAGGGATTTTTTCAAAAAAAGTTGTTCAGACGTCGAGGGCTAATTCTGTTTCCGATGATAAAAACCCATCTGTTTCCACCAAAAAACACTTCAGGGGATCACTTGCAACACTTTGCCAACATTTTTGAGTGAATTGCAGAATGTCAGATTTTTAGCAGAAATTGTGACCGCGCGGCTTAGGGATTTTTTCAAAAAAAGTTGTTCGGACGTCGAGGGCTAATTCTGTTTCCGATGATAAAAACCCATCTGTTTCCACCGAAAAACATTTCAGGGCATCACTTGCAACACTTTGCCAACATTTTTGAGGGAATTGCAGAACGTCAGATTTTTAGCAGAAATTGTGACCGCGCGGCTTAGGGATTTTTTCAAAAAAAGTTGTTCAGACGTCGAGGGCTCATTCTGTTTCCAATGATAAAAACGCATCTGTTTCCACCGAAAAACATTTCAGGGGATCACTTGCAACAGTTTGCCAACATTTTTGAATGAATTGCAGAACGTCAGATTTTTAGCAGAAATTGTGACCGCGCGGCTTAGGGATTTTTTCAAAAAAAGTTGTTCAGACGTCGAAGGCTAATTCTGTTTCCGATGAGAAAAACCCATCTGTTTCCACCGAAAAACATTTCAGGGGATCACTTGCAACAGTTTGCCAACATTTTTGAGGGAATTGCAGAACGTCAGATTTTTAGCAGAAATTGTGACCGCGCGGCTTAGGGATTTTTCAAAAAAAGTTCTTCAGACGTCGAGGGCTAATTCTGTTTCCGATGATAAAAACCCATCTGTTTCCACCGAAAAACATTTCAGGGGATCACTTGCAACAGTTTGACAACATTTTGGAGTGAATTGCAGAACGTCAGATTTTTAGCAGAAATTGTGACCGCGCGGCTTAGGGATTTTTTCAAAAAAAGTTGTTCAGACGTCGAGGGCTCATTCTGTTTCCGATGATAAAAACCCATCTGTTTCCACCGAAAAACATTTCAGGGGATCGTTTGCAACAGTTTGGCACCATTTTTGAGTGAATTGCAGAACGTCAGATTGTTAACAGAAATTGTGACCGCGCGGCTTAGGGATTTTTTTCAAAAAAAGTTGTTCAGACGTCGAGGGCTAATTCTGTTTCCGATGATAAAAACCCATCTGTTTCCACCGAAAAACCTTTCAGGGGATCGTTTGCAACAGTTTGGGACCATTTTTGAATGAATTGCAAAAGGTCAGATTTTTAGCAGAAATTGTGACCGCGCGGCTTAGGGATTTTTTCAAAAAAAGTTGTTCAGACGTCGAAGGCTAATTCTGTTTCCGATGATAAAAACCCATCTTGTTTCCACCGAAAAACATTTCAGGGGATCATTTGCAACAGTTTGCCAACGTTTTTGAGGGAATTGCAGAACGTCAGATTTTTCGCAGAAATTGTGACCGTGCGGCTTAGGGATTTTTTCAAAAAAAGTTGTTCAGACGTCGAGGGCTAATTCTGTTTCCGATGATAAAAACCCATCTGTTTCCACCGAAAAACACTTCAGGGGATCACTTGCAACAGTTTGCCAACATTTTTGAGTGAATTGCAGAACGTCAGATTTTTAGCAGAAATTGTGACCGCGCGGCTTAGGGATTTTTTCAAAAAAAGTTGTTCAGACGTCGAGGGCTAATTCTGTTTCCGATGATAAAAACCCATCTGTTTCCACCGAAAAACACTTCAGGGGATCACTTGCAACACTTTGCCAACATTTTTGAGTGAATTGCAGAATGTCAGATTTTTAGCAGAAATTGTGACCGCGCGGCTTAGGGATTTTTTCAAAAAAAGTTGTTCGGACGTCGAGGGCTAATTCTGTTTCCGATGATAAAAACCCATCTGTTTCCACCGAAAAACATTTCAGGGCATCACTTGCAACACTTTGCCAACATTTTTGAGGGAATTGCAGAACGTCAGATTTTTAGCAGAAATTGTGACCGCGCGGCTTAGGGATTTTTTCAAAAAAAGTTGTTCAGACGTCGAAGGCTAATTCTGTTTCCGATGATAAAAACCCATCTGTTTCCACCGAAAAACCTTTCAGGGGATCGTTTGCAACAGTTTGGGACCATTTTTGAATGAATTGCAAAAGGTCAGATTTTTAGCAGAAATTGTGACCGCGCGGCTTAGGGATTTTTTCAAAAAAAGTTGTTCAGACGTCGAAGGCTAATTCTGTTTCCGATGATAAAAACCCATCTTGTTTCCACCGAAAAACATTTCAGGGGATCATTTGCAACAGTTTGCCAACGTTTTTGAGGGAATTGCAGAACGTCAGATTTTTCGCAGAAATTGTGACCGTGCGGCTTAGGGATTTTTTCAAAAAAAGTTGTTCAGACGTCGAGGGCTAATTCTGTTTCCGATGATAAAAACCCATCTGTTTCCACCGAAAAACACTTCAGGGGATCACTTGCAACAGTTTGCCAACATTTTTGAGTGAATTGCAGAACGTCAGATTTTTAGCAGAAATTGTGACCGCGCGGCTTAGGGATTTTTTCAAAAAAAGTTGTTCAGACGTCGAGGGCTAATTCTGTTTCCGATGATAAAAACCCATCTGTTTCCACCGAAAAACACTTCAGGGGATCACTTGCAACACTTTGCCAACATTTTTGAGTGAATTGCAGAATGTCAGATTTTTAGCAGAAATTGTGACCGCGCGGCTTAGGGATTTTTTCAAAAAAAGTTGTTCGGACGTCGAGGGCTAATTCTGTTTCCGATGATAAAAACCCATCTGTTTCCACCGAAAAACATTTCAGGGCATCACTTGCAACACTTTGCCAACATTTTTGAGGGAATTGCAGAACGTCAGATTTTTAGCAGAAATTGTGACCGCGCGGCTTAGGGATTTTTTCAAAAAAAGTTGTTCAGACGTCGAAGGCTAATTCTGTTTCCGATGATAAAAACCCATCTTGTTTCCACCGAAAAACATTTCAGGGGATCATTTGCAACAGTTTGCCAACGTTTTTGAGGGAATTGCAGAACGTCAGATTTTTCGCAGAAATTGTGACCGTGCGGCTTAGGGATTTTTTCAAAAAAAGTTGTTCAGACGTCGAGGGCTAATTCTGTTTCCGATGATAAAAACCCATCTGTTTCCACCGAAAAACACTTCAGGGGATCACTTGCAACAGTTTGCCAACATTTTTGAGTGAATTGCAGAACGTCAGATTTTTAGCAGAAATTGTGACCGCGCGGCTTAGGGATTTTTTCAAAAAAAGTTGTTCAGACGTCGAGGGCTAATTCTGTTTCCGATGATAAAAACCCATCTGTTTCCACCAAAAAACACTTCAGGGGATCACTTGCAACACTTTGCCAACATTTTTGAGTGAATTGCAGAATGTCAGATTTTTAGCAGAAATTGTGACCGCGCGGCTTAGGGATTTTTTCAAAAAAAGTTGTTCGGACGTCGAGGGCTAATTCTGTTTCCGATGATAAAAACCCATCTGTTTCCACCGAAAAACATTTCAGGGCATCACTTGCAACACTTTGCCAACATTTTTGAGGGAATTGCAGAACGTCAGATTTTTAGCAGAAATTGTGACCGCGCGGCTTAGGGATTTTTTCAAAAAAAGTTGTTCAGACGTCGAGGGCTCATTCTGTTTCCAATGATAAAAACGCATCTGTTTCCACCGAAAAACATTTCAGGGGATCACTTGCAACAGTTTGCCAACATTTTTGAATGAATTGCAGAATGTCAGATTTTTAGCAGAAATTGTGACCGCGCGGCTTAGGGATTTTTTTCAAAAAAGTTGTTCAGACGTCGAGGGCTAATTCTGTTTCCGATGATAAAAACCCATCTGTTTCCACCGAAAAACATTTCAGGGGATCACTTGCAACACTTTGCCAACATTTTTGAGGGAATTGCAGAACGTCAGATTTTTAGCAGAAATTGTGACCGCGCGGCTTAGGGATTTTTTCAAAAAAAGTTGTTCAGACGTCGAGGGCTAATTCTGTTTCCGATGATAAAAACCCATCTGTTTCCACCGAAAAACATTTCGGGGGATCACTTGCAACAGTTTGCCAACATTTTTGAGGGAATTGCAGAACGTCAGATTTTTAGCAGAAATTGTGACCGCGCGGCTTAGGGATTGTTCAAAAAAAGTTGTTCAGACGTCGAGGGCTACTTTTGTTTCCGATGATAAAAACCCAACTGTTTCCACCGAAAAAAATTTCAGGGGATCACTTGCAACGGTTTTCCAACATTTTTGAGTGAATTGCAGAACGTCAGATTTTTAGCAGAAATTGTGACCGCGTGGCTTGGGGATTTTTTCAAAAAAAGTTGTTCAGACGTCGAGGGCTCATTCTGTTTCCGATGATAAAAACCCATCTGTTTCCACCGAAAAAAATTTCAGGGCATCACTTGCAACACTTTGCCAACATTTTTGAGGGAATTGCAGAACGTCAGATTTTTAGCAGAAATTGTGACCGCGTGGCTTAGGGATTTTTTCAAAAAAAGTTGTTCAGACGTCGAGGGCTAATTCTGTTTCCGATGATAAAAACCCATCTGTTTCCACCGAAAAACATTTCAGGGGATCACTTGCAACACTTTGCCAACATTTTTGAGTGAATTGCAGAATGTCAGATTTTTAGCAGAAATTGTGACCGCGCGGCTTAGGGATTTTTTCAAAAAAAGTTGTTCAGACGTCGAAGGCTAATTCTGTTTCCGATGATAAAAACCCATCTTGTTTCCACCGAAAAACATTTCAGGGGATCATTTGCAACAGTTTGCCAACGTTTTTGAGGGAATTGCAGAACGTCAGATTTTTCGCAGAAATTGTGACCGTGCGGCTTAGGGATTTTTTCAAAAAAAGTTGTTCAGACGTCGAGGGCTAATTCTGTTTCCGATGATAAAAACCCATCTGTTTCCACCGAAAAACACTTCAGGGGATCACTTGCAACAGTTTGCCAACATTTTTGAGTGAATTGCAGAACGTCAGATTTTTAGCAGAAATTGTGACCGCGCGGCTTAGGGATTTTTTCAAAAAAAGTTGTTCAGAAGTCGAGGGCTAATTCTGTTTCCGATGATAAAAACCCATCTGTTTCCACCGAAAAACACTTCAGGGGATCACTTGCAACACTTTGCCAACATTTTTGAGTGAATTGCAGAAAGTCAGATTTTTAGCAGAAATTGTGACCGCGCGGCTTAGGGATTTTTTCAAAAAAAGTTGTTCGGACGTCGAGGGCTAATTCTGTTTCCGATGATAAAAACCCATCTGTTTCCACCGAAAAACATTTCAGGGCATCACTTGCAACACTTTGCCAACATTTTTGAGGGAATTGCAGAACGTCATATTTTTAGCAGAAATTGTGACCGCGCGGCTTAGGGATTTTTTCAAAAAAAGTTGTTCAGACGTCGAGGGCTCATTCTGTTTCCAATGATAAAAACGCATCTGTTTCCACCGAAAAACATTTCAGGGGATCACTTGCAGCAGTTTGCCAACATTTTTGAGTGAATTGCAGAATGTCAGATTTTTAGCAGAAATTGTGACCGCGCGGCTTAGGGATTTTTTTCAAAAAAGTTGTTCAGACGTCGAGGGCTAATTCTGTTTCCGATGATAAAAACCCATCTGTTTCCACCGAAAAACATTTCAGGGGATCACTTGCAACACTTTGCCAACATTTTTGAGGGAATTGCAGAACGTCAGATTTTTAGCAGAAATTGTGACCGCGCGGCTTAGGGATTTTTTCAAAAAAAGTTGTTCAGACGTCGAGGGCTAATTCTGTTTCCGATGATAAAAACCCATCTGTTTCCACCGAAAAACATTTCGGGGGATCACTTGCAACAGTTTGCCAACATTTTTGAGGGAATTGCAGCACGCCAGATTTTTAGCAGAAATTGTGACCGCGCGGCTTAGGGATTGTTCAAAAAAAGTTGTTCAGACGTCGAGGGCTACTTTTGTTTCCGATGATAAAAACCCATCTGTTTCCACCGAAAAACATTTTAGGGGATCACTTGCAACACTTTGCCAACATTTTTGAGGGAATTGCAGAACGTCAGATTTTTAGCAGAAATTGTGACCGCGCGGCTTAGGGATTTTTTCAAAAAAAGTTGTTCAGACGTCGAGGGCTAATTCTGTTTCCGATGATAAAAACCCATCTGTTTCCACCGAAAAACATTTCAGGCGATCACTTGCAACACTTTGCCAACATTTTTGAGGGAATTGCAGAACGTCAGATTTTTAGCAGAAATTGTGACCGCGCGGCTTAGGGATTGTTCAAAAAAAGTTGTTCAGACGTCGAGGGCTACTTTTGTTTCCGATGATAAAAACCCAACTGTTTCCACCGAAAAAAATTTCAGGGGATCACTTGCAACGGTTTTCCAACATTTTTGAGTGAATTGCAGAACGTCATATTTTTAGCAGAAATTGTGACCGCGCGGCTTAGGGATTTTTTCAATAAAAGTTGTTCAGACGTCGAGGGCTAATTCTGTTTCCGATGATAAAAACCCATCTGTTTCCACCGAAAAACATTTCAGGGGATCACTTGCAACAGTTTGACAACATTTTTGAGTGAATTGCAGAACGTCAGATTTTTAGCAGAAATTGTGACCGCGTGGCTTAGGGATTTTTTTCAAAAAAAGTTTTTCAGACGTCGAGGGCTAATTCTGTTTCCGATGATAAAAACCCATCTGTTTCCACCGAAAAACCTTTCAGGGGATCGTTTGCAACAGTTTGGGACCATTTTTGAATGAATTGCAGAACGTCAGATTTTTAGCAGAAATTGTGACCGCGCGGCTTAGGGATTTTTTCAAAAAAAGTTGTTCAGACGTCGAAGGCTAATTCTGTTTCCGATGATAAAAACCCATCTGTTTCCACCGAAAAACATTTCAGGGGATCACTTGCAACAGTTTGCCAACATTTTTGAGGGAATTGCAGAACGTCAGATTTTTAGCAGAAATTGTGACCGCGCGGCTTAGGGATTTTTCAAAAAAAGTTGTTCAGACGTCGAGGGCTACTTTTGTTTCCGATGATAAAAACCCAACTGTTAGCACCGAAAAACATTTCAGGGGATCACTTGCAACGGTTTTCCAACATTTTTGAGTGAATTGCAGAACGTCATATTTTAAGCAGAAATTGTGACCGCGCGGCTTAGGTATTTTTTCAAAAAAAGTTGTTCAGACGTCGAGGGCTAATTCTGTTTCCGATGATAAAAACCCATCTGTTTCCACCGAAAAACATTTCAGGGGATCACTTGCAACAGTTTGACAACATTTTTGAGTGAATTGCAGAACGTCAGATTTTTTGCAGAAATTGTGACCGCGCGGCTTAGGGATTTTTTCAAAAAAAGTTGTTCAGACGTCGAGGGCTCATTCTGTTTCTGATGATAAAAACCCATCTGTTTCCACCGAAAAACCTTTCAGGGGATCGTTTGCAACAGTTTGGCACCATTTTTGAGTGAATTGCAGAACGACAGATTTTTAGCAGAAATTGTGACCGCGCGGCTTAGGGATTTTTTTCAAAAAAAAGTTGTTCAGACGTCGAGGGCTAATTCTGTTTCCGATGATAAAAACCCATCTGTTTCCACCGAAAAACATTTCAGGGGATCACTTGCAACAGTTTGCCAACATTTTTGAGGGAATTGCAGAACGTCAGATTTTTAGCAGAAATTGTGACCGCGCGGCTTAGGGATTTTTTCAAAAAAAGTTGTTCAGACGTCGAAGGCTAATTCTGTTTCTGATGATAAAAACCCATCTGTTTCCACCGAAAAACATTTCAGGGGATCATTTGCAACAGTTTGCCAACGTTTTTAAGGGAATTGCAGAACCTCAGATTTTTAGCAGAAATTGTGACCGCGCGGCATAGGGATTTTTTCAAAAAAAGTTGTTCAGACGTCGAAGGCTAATTCTGTTTCTGATGATAAAAACCCATCTGTTTCCACCGAAAAACATTTCAGGGGATCATTTGCAACAGTTTGCCAACATTTTTGAGGGAATTGCAGAACGTCAGATTTTTAGCAGAAATTGTGACCGCGCGGCGTAGGGGTTTTTCAAAAAAAGTTGTTCAGACGTCGGGGGCTACTTTTGTTTCCGATGATAAAAAGCCAACTGTTTCCACCGAAAAACATTTCAGGGGATCACTTGCAACATTTTGACAACATTTTTGAGTGAATTGCAGAACGTCAGATGTTTAGCAGAAATTGTGACCGCGCGGCTTAGGGATTTTTTCAAAAAAAGTTGTTCAGACGTCGAAGGCTAATTCTGTTTCCGATGATAAAAACCCATCTGTTTCCACCGAAAAACATTTCAGGGGATCATTTGCAACAGTTTGCCAACGTTTTTGAGGGAATTGCAGAACGTCAGATTTTTCGCAGAAATTGTGACCGTGCGGCTTAGGGATTTTTTCAAAAAAAGTTGTTCAGACGTCGAGGGCTAATTCTGTTTCCGATGATAAAAACCCATCTGTTTCCACCGAAAAACATTTCAGGGGATCACTTGCAACAGTTTGCCAACATTTTTGAGTGAATTGCAGAATGTCAGATTTTTAGCAGAAATTGTGACCGCGCGGCTTAGGGATTTTTTCAAAAAAAGTTGTTCAGACGTCGAGGGCTAATTCTGTTTCCGATGATAAAAACCCATCTGTTTCCACCGAAAAACACTTCAGGGGATCACTTGCAACAGTTTGCCAACATTTTTGAGTGAATTGCAGAACGTCAGATTTTTAGCAGAAATTGTGACCGCGCGGCTTAGGGATTTTTTCAAAAAAAGTTGTTCAGACGTCGAGGGCTAATTCTGTTTCCGATGATAAAAACCCATCTGTTTCCACCGAAAAACACTTCAGGGGATCACTTGCAACACTTTGCCAACTTTTTTGAGTGAATTGCAGAATGTCAGATTTTTAGCAGAAATTGTGACCGCGCGGCTTAGGGTTTTTTTCAAAAAAAGTTGTTCAGACGTCGAGGGCTAATTCTGTTTCCGATGATAAAAACCCATATGTTTCCACCTAAAATCATTTCAGGGGATCACTTGCAACACTTTGCCAACATTTTTGACTGAATTGCAGAATGTCAGATTATTAGCAGAAATTGTGACCGCGCGGCTTAGGGATTTTTTCAAAAAAAGTTGTTCGGACGTCGAGGGCTAATTCTGTTTACGATGATAAAAACCCATCTGTTTCCACCGAAAAACATTTCAGGGGATCACTTGCAACACTTTGCCAACATTTTTGAGGGAATTGCAGAACGTCAGATTTTTAGCAGAAATTGTGACCGCGCGGCTTAGGGATTTTTTCAAAAAAAGTTGTTCAGACGTCGAGGGCTAATTCTGTTTCCGATGATAAAAACCCATCTGTTTCCACCGAAAAACATTTCAGGGGATCACTTGCAACAGTTTGCCAACATTTTTGAGTGAATTGCAGAATTTCAGATTTTTAGCAGAAATTGTGACCGCGCGGCTTAGGGATTTTTTTCAAAAAAGTTGTTCAGACGTCGAGGGCTAATTCTGTTTCCGATGATAAAAACCCATCTGTTTCCACCGAAAAACATTTCAGGGGATCACTTGCAACACTTTGCCAACATTTTTGAGGGAATTGCAGAACGTCAGATTTTTAGCAGAAATTGTGACCGCGCGGCTTAGGGATTTTTTCAAAAAAAGTTGTTCAGACGTCGAGGGCTAATTCTGTTTCCGATGATAAAAACCCATCTGTTTCCACCGAAAAACATTTCAGGCGATCACTTGCAACACTTTGCCAACATTTTTGAGTGAATTGCAGGACGTCAGATTTTTAGCAGAAATTGTGACGGCACGGCTTAGGGATTTTTTCAAAAAAAGTTGTTCAGACGTCGAGGGCTAATTCTGTTTCCGATGATAAAAACCCATCTGTTTCCACCGAAAAACATTTCGGGGGATCACTTGCAACAGTTTGCCAACATTTTTGAGGGAATTGCAGAACGTCAGATTTTTAGCAGAAATTGTGACCGCGCGGCTTAGGGATTTTTTCAAAAAAAGTTGTTCAGACGTCGAGGGCTAATTCTGTTTCCGATGATAAAAACCCATCTGTTTCCACCGAAAAACATTTCAGGCGATCACTTGCAACACTTTGCCAACATTTTTGAGGGAATTGCAGAACGTCAGATTTTTAGCAGAAATTGTGACCGCGCGGCTTAGGGATTGTTCAAAAAAAGTTGTTCAGACGTCGAGGGCTACTTTTGTTTCCGATGATAAAAACCCAACTGTTTCCACCGAAAAAAATTTCAGGGGATCACTTGCAACGGTTTTCCAACATTTTTGAGTGAATTGCAGAACGTCATATTTTTAGCAGAAATTGTGACCGCGCGGCTTAGGGATTTTTTCAAAAAAAGTTGTTCAGACGTCGAGGGCTAATTCTGTTTCCGATGATAAAAACCCATCTGTTTCCACCGAAAAACATTTCAGGGGATCACTTGCAACAGTTTGACAACATTTTTGAGTGAATTGCAGAACGTCAGATTTTTAGCAGAAATTGTGACCGCGTGGCTTAGGGATTTTTTTCAAAAAAAGTTTTTCAGACGTCGAGGGCTAATTCTGTTTCCGATGATAAAAACCCATCTGTTTCCACCGAAAAACCTTTCAGGGGATCGTTTGCAACAGTTTGGGACCATTTTTGAATGAATTGCAGAACGTCAGATTTTTAGCAGAAATTGTGACCGCGCGGCTTAGGGATTTTTTCAAAAAAAGTTGTTCAGACGTCGAAGGCTAATTCTGTTTCCGATGATAAAAACCCATCTGTTTCCACCGAAAAACATTTCAGGGGATCACTTGCAACAGTTTGCCAACATTTTTGAGGGAATTGCAGAACGTCAGATTTTTTGCAGAAATTGTGACCGCGCGGCTTAGGGATTTTTTCAAAAAAAGTTGTTCAGACGTCGAGGGCTCATTCTGTTTCCGATGATAAAAACCCATCTGTTTCCACCGAAAAACCTTTCAGGGGATCGTTTGCAACAGTTTGGCACCATTTTTGAGTGAAATGCAGAACGTCAGATTTTTAGCAGAAATTGTGACCGCGCGGCTTAGGGATTTTTTTCAAAAAAAAGTTGTTCAGACGTCGAGGGCTAATTCTGTTTCCGATGATAAAAACCCATCTGTTTCCACCGAAAAACATTTCAGGGGATCACTTGCAACAGTTTGCCAACATTTTTGAGGGAATTGCAGAACGTCAGATTTTTAGCAGAAATTGTGACCGCGCGGCTTAGGGATTTTTTCAAAAAAAGTTGTTCAGACGTCGAAGGCTAATTCTGTTTCCGATGATAAAAACCCATCTGTTTCCACCGAAAAACATTTCAGGGGATCATTTGCAACAGTTTGACAACATTTTTGAGTGAATTGCAGAACGTCAGATTTTTAGCAGAAATTGTGACCGCGTGGCTTGGGGATTTTTTCAAAAAAAGTTGTTCAGACGTCGAGGGCTCATTCTGTTTCCGATGATAAAAACCCATCTGTTTCCACTGAAAAACCTTTCAGGGGATCGTTTGCAACAGTTTGGCACCATTTTTGAGTGAATTGCAGAACGTCAGTATTTTAGCAGAAATTGTGACCGCGCGGCTTAGGGATTTTTTTCAAAAAAAGTTTTTCAGACGTCGAGGGCTAATTCTGTTTCCGATGATAAAAACCCATCTGTTTCCACCGAAAAACCTTTCAGGGGATCGTTTGCAACAGTTTGGGACCATTTTTGAATGAATTGCAGAACGTCAGATTTTTAGCAGAAATTGTGACCGCGCGGCTTAGGGATTTTTTCAAAAAAAGTTGTTCAGACGTCGAAGGCTAATTCTGTTTCCGATGATAAAAACCCATCTGTTTCCACCGAAAAACATTTCAGGGGATCATTTGCAACAGTTTGCCAACGTTTTTGAGGGAATTGCAGAACGTCAGATTTTTAGCAGAAATTGTGACCGTGCGGCTTAGGGATTTTTTCAAAAAAAGTTGTTCAGACGTCGAGGGCTAATTCTGTTTCCGATGATAAAAACCCATCTGTTTCCAACGAAAAACATTTCAGGGGATCACTTGCAACACTTTGCCAACATTTTTGAGGGAATTGCAGAACGTCAGATTTTTAGCAGAAATTGTGACCGCGCGGCTTAGGGATTTTTTCAAAAAAAGTTGTTCAGACGTCGAGGGCTAATTCTGTTTCCGATGATAAAAACCCATCTGTTTCCACCGAAAAACATTTCAGGTGATCATTTGCAACAGTTTGCCAACGTTTTTGAGGGAATTGCAGAACCTCAGATTTTTAGCAGAAATTGTGACCGCGCGGCTTAGGGATTTTTTCAAAAAAAGTTGTTCAGACGTCGAAGGCTAATTCTGTTTCTGATGATAAAAACCCATCTGTTTCCACCGAAAAACATTTCAGGGGATCATTTGCAACAGTTTGCCAACATTTTTGAGGGAATTGCAGAACGTCAGATTTTTAGCAGAAATTGTGACCGCGCGGCGTAGGGGTTTTTCAAAAAAAGTTGTTCAGACGTCGGGGGCTACTTTTGTTTCCGATGATAAAAAGCCAACTGTTTCCACCGAAAAACATTTCAGGGGATCACTTGCAACATTTTGACAACATTTTTGAGTGAATTGCAGAACGTCAGATGTTTAGCAGAAATTGTGATCGCGCGGCTTAGGGATTTTTTCAAAAAAAGTTGTTCAGACGTCGAAGGCTAATTCTGTTTCCGATGATAAAAACCCATCTGTTTCCACCGAAAAACATTTCAGGGGATCACTTGCAACAGTTTGCCAACATTTTTGAGGGAATTGCAGAACGTCAGATTTTTAGCAGAAATTGTGACCGCGCGGCTTAGCGATTTTTCAAAAAAAGTTGTTCAGACGTCGAGGGCTAATTCTGTTTCCGATGATAAAAACCCATCTGTTTCCACCGAAAAACATTTCAGGGGATCACTTGCAACAGTTTGACAACATTTTGGAGTGAATTGCAGAACGTCAGATTTTTAGCAGAAATTGTGACCGCGCGGCTTAGGGATTTTTTCAAAAAAAGTTGTTCAGACGTCGAGGGCTCATTCTGTTTCCGATGATAAAAACCCATCTGTTTCCACCGAAAAACCTTTCAGGGGATCGTTTGCAACAGTTTGGCACCATTTTTGAGTGAATTGCAGAACGACAGATTTTTAGCAGAAATTGTGACCGCGCGGCTTAGGGATTTTTTTCAAAAAAAAGTTGTTCAGACGTCGAGGGCTAATTCTGTTTCCGATGATAAAAACCCATCTGTTTCCACCGAAAAACATTTCAGGGGATCACTTGCAACAGTTTGCCAACATTTTTGAGGGAATTGCAGAACGTCAGATTTTTAGCAGAAATTGTGACCGCGCGGCTTAGGGATTTTTTCAAAAAAAGTTGTTCAGACGTCGAAGGCTAATTCTGTTTCTGATGATAAAAACCCATCTGTTTCCACCGAAAAACATTTCAGGGGATCATTTGCAACAGTTTGCCAACGTTTTTAAGGGAATTGCAGAACCTCAGATTTTTAGCAGAAATTGTGACCGCGCGGCATAGGGATTTTTTCAAAAAAAGTTGTTCAGACGTCGAAGGCTAATTCTGTTTCTGATGATAAAAACCCATCTGTTTCCACCGAAAAACATTTCAGGGGATCATTTGCAACAGTTTGCCAACATTTTTGAGTGAATTGCAGAACGTCAGATTTTTTGCAGAAATTGTGACCGCGCGGCGTAGGGGTTTTTCAAAAAAAGTTGTTCAGACGTCGGGGGCTACTTTTGTTTCCGATGATAAAAAGCCAACTGTTTCCACCGAAAAACATTTCAGGGGATCACTTGCAACATTTTGACAACATTTTTGAGTGAATTGCAGAACGTCAGATGTTTAGCAGAAATTGTGACCGCGCGGCTTAGGGATTTTTTCAAAAAAAGTTGTTCAGACGTCGAAGGCTAATTCTGTTTCCGATGATAAAAACCCATCTGTTTCCACCGAAAAACATTTCAGGGGATCACTTGCAACAGTTTGCCAACATTTTTGAGGGAATTGCAGAACGTCAGATTTTTAGCAGAAATTGTGACCGCGCGGCTTAGGGATTTTTCAAAAAAAGTTGTTCAGACGTCGAGGGCTAATTCTGTTTCCGATGATAAAAACCCATCTGTTTCCACCGAAAAACATTTCAGGGGATCACTTGCAACAGTTTGACAACATTTTGGAGTGAATTGCAGAACGTCAGATTTTTAGCAGAAATTGTGACCGCGCGGCTTAGGGATTTTTTCAAAAAAAGTTGTTCAGACGTCGAGGGCTCATTCTGTTTCCGATGATAAAAACCCATCTGTTTCCACCGAAAAACCTTTCAGGGGATCGTTTGCAACAGTTTGGCACCATTTTTGAGTGAATTGCAGAACGTCAGATTTTTAGCAGAAATTGTGACCGCGCCGCGCCGCTTAGGGATTTTTTCAAAAAAAGTTGTTCAGACGTCGAAGGCTAATTCTGTTTCCGATGATAAAAACCCATCTTGTTTCCACCGAAAAACATTTCAGGGGATCATTTGCAACAGTTTGCCAACGTTTTTGAGGGAATTGCAGAACGTCAGATTTTTCGCAGAAATTGTGACCGTGCGGCTTAGGGATTTTTTCAAAAAAAGTTGTTCAGACGTCGAGGGCTAATTCTGTTTCCGATGATAAAAACCCATCTGTTTCCACCGAAAAACATTTCAGGGGATCACTTGCAACAGTTTGCCAACATTTTTGAGTGAATTGCAGAACGTCAGATTTTTAGCAGAAATTGTGACCGCGCGGCTTAGGGATTTTTTCAAAAAAAGTTGTTCAGACGTCGAGGGCTAATTCTGTTTCCGATGATAAAAACCCATCTGTTTCCACCGAAAAACACTTCAGGGGATCACTTGCAACAGTTTGCCAACATTTTTGAGTGAATTGCAGAACGTCAGATTTTTAGCAGAAATTGTGACCGCGCGGCTTAGGGATTTTTTCAAAAAAAGTTGTTCAGACGTCGAGGGCTAATTCTGTTTCCGATGATAAAAACCCATCTGTTTCCACCGAAAAACACTTCAGGGGATCACTTGCAACACTTTGCCAACTTTTTTGAGAGAATTGCAGAATGTCAGATTTTTAGCAGAAATTGTGACCGCGCGGCTTAGGGTTTTTTTCAAAAAAAGTTGTTCAGACGTCGAGGGCTAATTCTGTTTCCGATGATAAAAACCCATATGTTTCCACCGAAAATCATTTCAGGGGATCACTTGCAACACTTTGCCAACATTTTTGACTGAATTGCAGAATGTCAGATTTTTAGCAGAAATTGTGACCGCGCGGCTTAGGGATTTTTTCAAAAAAAGTTGTTCGGACGTCGAGGGCTAATTCTGTTTACGATGATAAAAACCCATCTGTTTCCACCGAAAAACATTTCAGGGGATCACTTGCAACACTTTGCCAACATTTTTGAGGGAATTGCAGAACGTCAGATTTTTAGCAGAAATTGTGACCGCGCGGCTTAGGGATTTTTTCAAAAAAAGTTGTTCAGACGTCGAGGGCTAATTCTGTTTCCGATGATAAAAACCCATCTGTTTCCACCGAAAAACATTTCAGGGGATCACTTGCAACAGTTTGCCAACATTTTTGAGTGAATTGCAGAATGTCAGATTTTTAGCAGAAATTGTGACCGCGCGGCTTAGGGATTTTTTTCAAAAAAGTTGTTCAGACGTCGAGGGCTAATTCTGTTTCCGATGATAAAAACCCATCTGTTTCCACCGAAAAACATTTCAGGGGATCACTTGCAACACTTTGCCAACATTTTTGAGGGAATTGCAGAACGTCAGATTTTTAGCAGAAATTGTGACCGCGCGGCTTAGGGATTTTTTCAAAAAAAGTTGTTCAGACGTCGAGGGCTAATTCTGTTTCCGATGATAAAAACCCATCTGTTTCCACCGAAAAACATTTCAGGCGATCACTTGCAACACTTTGCCAACATTTTTGAGTGAATTGCAGGACGTCAGATTTTTAGCAGAAATTGTGACGGCACGGCTTAGGGATTTTTTCAAAAAAAGTTGTTCAGACGTCGAGGGCTAATTCTGTTTCCGATGATAAAAACCCATCTGTTTCCACCGAAAAACATTTCGGGGGATCACTTGCAACAGTTTGCCAACATTTTTGAGGGAATTGCAGAACGTCAGATTTTTAGCAGAAATTGTGACCGCGCGGCTTAGGGATTGTTCAAAAAAAGTTGTTCAGACGTCGAGGGCTACTTTTGTTTCCGATGATAAAAACCCAACTGTTTCCACCGAAAAAAATTTCAGGGGATCACTTGCAACGGTTTTCCAACATTTTTGAGTGAATTGCAGAACGTCATATTTTTAGCAGAAATTGTGACCGCGCGGCTTAGGGATTTTTTCAAAAAAAGTTGTTCAGACGTCGAGGGCTAATTCTGTTTCCGATGATAAAAACCCATCTGTTTCCACCGAAAAACATTTCAGGGGATCACTTGCAACAGTTTGACAACATTTTTGAGTGAATTGCAGAACGTCAGATTTTTAGCAGAAATTGTGACCGCGTGGCTTGGGGATTTTTTCAAAAAAAGTTGTTCAGACGTCGAGGGCTCATTCTGTTTCCGATGATAAAAACCCATCTGTTTCCACCGAAAAACCTTTCAGGGGATCGTTTGCAACAGTTTGGCACCATTTTTGAGTGAATTGCAGAACGTCAGTATTTTAGCAGAAATTGTGACCGCGCGGCTTAGGGATTTTTTTCAAAAAAAGTTTTTCAGACGTCGAGGGCTAATTCTGTTTCCGATGATAAAAACCCATCTGTTTCCACCGAAAAACCTTTCAGGGGATCGTTTGCAACAGTTTGGGACCATTTTTGAATGAATTGCAGAACGTCAGATTTTTAGCAGAAATTGTGACCGCGCGGCTTAGGGATTTTTTCAAAAAAAGTTGTTCAGACGTCGAAGGCTAATTCTGTTTCCGATTATAAAAACCCATCTGTTTCCACCGAAAAACACTTCAGGGGATCACTTGCAACAGTTTGCCAACATTTTTGAGTGAATTGCAGAACGTCAGATTTTTAGCAGAAATTGTGACCGCGCGGCTTAGGGATTTTTTCAAAAAAAGTTGTTCAGACGTCGAGGGCTAATTCTGTTTCCGATGATAAAAACCCATCTGTTTCCACCGAAAAACACTTCAGGGGATCACTTGCAACACTTTGCCAACTTTTTTGAGTGAATTGCAGAATGTCAGATTTTTAGCAGAAATTGTGACCGCGCGGCTTAGGGTTTTTTTCAAAAAAAGTTGTTCAGACGTCGAGGGCTAATTCTGTTTCCGATGATAAAAACCCATATGTTTCCACCGAAAATCATTTCAGGGGATCACTTGCAACACTTTGCCAACATTTTTGACTGAATTGCAGAATGTCAGATTTTTAGCAGAAATTGTGACCGCGCGGCTTAGGGATTTTTTCAAAAAAAGTTGTTCGGACGTCGAGGGCTAATTCTGTTTACGATGATAAAAACCCATCTGTTTCCACCGAAAAACATTTCAGGGGATCACTTGCAACACTTTGCCAACATTTTTGAGGGAATTGCAGAACGTCAGATTTTTAGCAGAAATTGTGACCGCGCGGCTTAGGGATTTTTTCAAAAAAAGTTGTTCAGACGTCGAGGGCTAATTCTGTTTCCGATGATAAAAACCCATCTGTTTCCACCGAAAAACATTTCAGGGGATCACTTGCAACAGTTTGCCAACATTTTTGAGTGAATTGCAGAATGTCAGATTTTTAGCAGAAATTGTGACCGCGCGGCTTAGGGATTTTTTTCAAAAAAGTTGTTCAGACGTCGAGGGCTAATTCTGTTTCCGATGATAAAAACCCATCTGTTTCCACCGAAAAACATTTCAGGGGATCACTTGCAACACTTTGCCAACATTTTTGAGGGAATTGCAGAACGTCAGATTTTTAGCAGAAATTGTGACCGCGCGGCTTAGGGATTTTTTCAAAAAAAGTTGTTCAGACGTCGAGGGCTAATTCTGTTTCCGATGATAAAAACCCATCTGTTTCCACCGAAAAACATTTCAGGCGATCACTTGCAACACTTTGCCAACATTTTTGAGTGAATTGCAGGACGTCAGATTTTTAGCAGAAATTGTGACGGCACGGCTTAGGGATTTTTTCAAAAAAAGTTGTTCAGACGTCGAGGGCTAATTCTGTTTCCGATGATAAAAACCCATCTGTTTCCACCGAAAAACATTTCGGGGGATCACTTGCAACAGTTTGCCAACATTTTTGAGGGAATTGCAGAACGTCAGATTTTTAGCAGAAATTGTGACCGCGCGGCTTAGGGATTGTTCAAAAAAAGTTGTTCAGACGTCGAGGGCTACTTTTGTTTCCGATGATAAAAACCCAACTGTTTCCACCGAAAAAAATTTCAGGGGATCACTTGCAACGGTTTTCCAACATTTTTGAGTGAATTGCAGAACGTCATATTTTTAGCAGAAATTGTGACCGCGCGGCTTAGGGATTTTTTCAAAAAAAGTTGTTCAGACGTCGAGGGCTAATTCTGTTTCCGATGATAAAAACCCATCTGTTTCCACCGAAAAACATTTCAGGGGATCACTTGCAACAGTTTGACAACATTTTTGAGTGAATTGCAGAACGTCAGATTTTTAGCAGAAATTGTGACCGCGTGGCTTGGGGATTTTTTCAAAAAAAGTTGTTCAGACGTCGAGGGCTCATTCTGTTTCCGATGATAAAAACCCATCTGTTTCCACCGAAAAACCTTTCAGGGGATCGTTTGCAACAGTTTGGCACCATTTTTGAGTGAATTGCAGAACGTCAGTATTTTAGCAGAAATTGTGACCGCGCGGCTTAGGGATTTTTTTCAAAAAAAGTTTTTCAGACGTCGAGGGCTAATTCTGTTTCCGATGATAAAAACCCATCTGTTTCCACCGAAAAACCTTTCAGGGGATCGTTTGCAACAGTTTGGGACCATTTTTGAATGAATTGCAGAACGTCAGATTTTTAGCAGAAATTGTGACCGCGCGGCTTAGGGATTTTTTCAAAAAAAGTTGTTCAGACGTCGAAGGCTAATTCTGTTTCCGATGATAAAAACCCATCTGTTTCCACCGAAAAACATTTCAGGGGATCATTTGCAACAGTTTGCCAACGTTTTTGAGGGAATTGCAGAACGTCAGATTTTTAGCAGAAATTGTGACCGTGCGGCTTAGGGATTTTTTCAAAAAAAGTTGTTCAGACGTCGAGGGCTAATTCTGTTTCCGATGATAAAAACCCATCTGTTTCCAACGAAAAACATTTCAGGGGATCACTTGCAACACTTTGCCAACATTTTTGAGGGAATTGCAGAACGTCAGATTTTTAGCAGAAATTGTGACCGCGCGGCTTAGGGATTTTTTCAAAAAAAGTTGTTCAGACGTCGAGGGCTAATTCTGTTTCCGATGATAAAAACCCATCTGTTTCCACCGAAAAACATTTCAGGTGATCATTTGCAACAGTTTGCCAACGTTTTTGAGGGAATTGCAGAACCTCAGATTTTTAGCAGAAATTGTGACCGCGCGGCTTAGGGATTTTTTCAAAAAAAGTTGTTCAGACGTCGAAGGCTAATTCTGTTTCTGATGATAAAAACCCAACTGTTTCCACCGAAAAACATTTCAGGGGATCATTTGCAACAGTTTGCCAACATTTTTGAGGGAATTGCAGAACGTCAGATTTTTAGCAGAAATTGTGACCGCGCGGCGTAGGGGTTTTTCAAAAAAAGTTGTTCAGACGTCGGGGGCTACTTTTGTTTCCGATGATAAAAAGCCAACTGTTTCCACCGAAAAACATTTCAGGGGATCACTTGCAACATTTTGACAACATTTTTGAGTGAATTGCAGAACGTCAGATGTTTAGCAGAAATTGTGACCGCGCGGCTTAGGGATTTTTTCAAAAAAAGTTGTTCAGACGTCGAAGGCTAATTCTGTTTCCGATGATAAAAACCCATCTGTTTCCACCGAAAAACATTTCAGGGGATCACTTGCAACAGTTTGCCAACATTTTTGAGGGAATTGCAGAACGTCAGATTTTTAGCAGAAATTGTGACCGCGCGGCTTAGCGATTTTTCAAAAAAAGTTGTTCAGACGTCGAGGGCTAATTCTGTTTCCGATGATAAAAACCCATCTGTTTCCACCGAAAAACATTTCAGGGGATCACTTGCAACAGTTTGACAACATTTTGGAGTGAATTGCAGAACGTCAGATTTTTAGCAGAAATTGTGACCGCACGGCTTAGGGATTTTTTCAAAAAAAGTTGTTCAGACGTCGAGGGCTAATTCTGTTTCCGATGATAAAAACCCATCTGTTTCCACCGAAAAACATTTCAGGGGATCGTTTGCAACAGTTTTCCAACATTTTTGAGTGAATTGCAGAATGTCAGATTTTTAGCAGAAATTGTGACCGCGCGGCTTAGGGATTTTTTCAAAAAAAGTTGTTCAGACGTCGAGGGCTAATTCTGTTTCCGATGATAAAAACCCATCTGTTTCCACCGAAAAACACTTCAGGGGATCACTTGCAACAGTTTGCCAACATTTTTGAGTGAATTGCAGAACGTCAGATTTTTAGCAGAAATTGTGACCGCGCGGCTTAGGGTTTTTTTCAAAAAAAGTTGTTCAGACGTCGAGGGCTAATTCTGTTTCCGATGATAAAAACCCATATGTTTCCACCGAAAAACATTTCAGGGGATCACTTGCAACAGTTTGCCAACATTTTTGAGTGAATTGCAGAATGTCAGATTTTTAGCAGAAATTGTGACCGCGCGGCTTAGGGATTTTTTTCAAAAAAGTTGTTCAGACGTCGAGGGCTAATTCTGTTTCCGATGATAAAAACCCATCTGTTTCCAACGAAAAACATTTCAGGGGATCACTTGCAACACTTTGCCAACATTTTTGAGGGAATTGCAGAACGTCAGATTTTTAGCAGAAATTGTGACCGCGCGGCTTAGGGATTTTTTCAAAAAAAGTTGTTCAGACGTCGAGGGCTAATTCTGTTTCCGATGATAAAAACCCATCTGTTTCCACCGAAAAACATTTCAGGCGATCACTTGCAACACTTTGCCAACATTTTTGAGTGAATTGCAGGACGTCAGATTTTTAGCAGAAATTGTGACGGCACGGCTTAGGGATTTTTTCAAAAAAAGTTGTTCAGACGTCGAGGGCTAATTCTGTTTCCGATGATAAAAACCCATCTGTTTCCACCGAAAAACATTTCGGGGGATCACTTGCAACAGTTTGCCAACATTTTTGAGGGAATTGCAGAACGTCAGATTTTTAGCAGAAATTGTGACCGCGCGGCTTAGGGATTGTTCAAAAAAAGTTGTTCAGACGTCGAGGGCTACTTTTGTTTCCGATGATAAAAACCCAACTGTTTCCACCGAAAAAAATTTCAGGGGATCACTTGCAACGGTTTTCCAACATTTTTGAGTGAATTGCAGAACGTCATATTTTTAGCAGAAATTGTGACCGCGCGGCTTAGGGATTTTTTCAAAAAAAGTTGTTCAGACGTCGAGGGCTAATTCTGTTTCCGATGATAAAAACCCATCTGTTTCCACCGAAAAACATTTCAGGGGATCACTTGCAACAGTTTGACAACATTTTTGAGTGAATTGCAGAACGTCAGATTTTTAGCAGAAATTGTGACCGCGTGGCTTGGGGATTTTTTCAAAAAAAGTTGTTCAGACGTCGAGGGCTCATTCTGTTTCCGATGATAAAAACCCATCTGTTTCCACCGAAAAACCTTTCAGGGGATCGTTTGCAACAGTTTGGCACCATTTTTGAGTGAATTGCAGAACGTCAGTATTTTAGCAGAAATTGTGACCGCGCGGCTTAGGGATTTTTTTCAAAAAAAGTTTTTCAGACGTCGAGGGCTAATTCTGTTTCCGATGATAAAAACCCATCTGTTTCCACCGAAAAACCTTTCAGGGGATCGTTTGCAACAGTTTGGGACCATTTTTGAATGAATTGCAGAACGTCAGATTTTTAGCAGAAATTGTGACCGCGCGGCTTAGGGATTTTTTCAAAAAAAGTTGTTCAGACGTCGAAGGCTAATTCTGTTTCCGATGATAAAAACCCATCTGTTTCCACCGAAAAACATTTCAGGGGATCATTTGCAACAGTTTGCCAACGTTTTTGAGGGAATTGCAGAACGTCAGATTTTTAGCAGAAATTGTGACCGTGCGGCTTAGGGATTTTTTCAAAAAAAGTTGTTCAGACGTCGAGGGCTAATTCTGTTTCCGATGATAAAAACCCATCTGTTTCCAACGAAAAACATTTCAGGGGATCACTTGCAACACTTTGCCAACATTTTTGAGGGAATTGCAGAACGTCAGATTTTTAGCAGAAATTGTGACCGCGCGGCTTAGGGATTTTTTCAAAAAAAGTTGTTCAGACGTCGAGGGCTAATTCTGTTTCCGATGATAAAAACCCATCTGTTTCCACCGAAAAACATTTCAGGTGATCATTTGCAACAGTTTGCCAACGTTTTTGAGGGAATTGCAGAACCTCAGATTTTTAGCAGAAATTGTGACCGCGCGGCTTAGGGATTTTTTCAAAAAAAGTTGTTCAGACGTCGAAGGCTAATTCTGTTTCTGATGATAAAAACCCATCTGTTTCCACCGAAAAACATTTCAGGGGATCATTTGCAACAGTTTGCCAACATTTTTGAGGGAATTGCAGAACGTCAGATTTTTAGCAGAAATTGTGACCGCGCGGCGTAGGGGTTTTTCAAAAAAAGTTGTTCAGACGTCGGGGGCTACTTTTGTTTCCGATGATAAAAAGCCAACTGTTTCCACCGAAAAACATTTCAGGGGATCACTTGCAACATTTTGACAACATTTTTGAGTGAATTGCAGAACGTCAGATGTTTAGCAGAAATTGTGACCGCGCGGCTTAGGGATTTTTTCAAAAAAAGTTGTTCAGACGTCGAAGGCTAATTCTGTTTCCGATGATAAAAACCCATCTGTTTCCACCGAAAAACATTTCAGGGGATCACTTGCAACAGTTTGCCAACATTTTTGAGGGAATTGCAGAACGTCAGATTTTTAGCAGAAATTGTGACCGCGCGGCTTAGCGATTTTTCAAAAAAAGTTGTTCAGACGTCGAGGGCTAATTCTGTTTCCGATGATAAAAACCCATCTGTTTCCACCGAAAAACATTTCAGGGGATCACTTGCAACAGTTTGACAACATTTTGGAGTGAATTGCAGAACGTCAGACTTTTAGCAGAAATTGTGACCGCACGGCTTAGGGATTTTTTCAAAAAAAGTTGTTCAGACGTCGAGGGCTAATTCTGTTTCCGATGATAAAAACCCATCTGTTTCCACCGAAAAACATTTCAGGGGATCGTTTGCAACAGTTTGCCAACATTTTTGAGTGAATTGCAGAATGTCAGATTTTTAGCAGAAATTGTGACCGCGCGGCTTAGGGATTTTTTCAAAAAAAGTTGTTCAGACGTCGAGGGCTAATTCTGTTTCCGATGATAAAAACCCATCTGTTTCCACCGAAAAACACTTCAGGGGATCACTTGCAACAGTTTGCCAACATTTTTGAGTGAATTGCAGAACGTCAGATTTTTAGCAGAAATTGTGACCGCGCGGCTTAGGGTTTTTTTCAAAAAAAGTTGTTCAGACGTCGAGGGCTAATTCTGTTTCCGATGATAAAAACCCATATGTTTCCACCGAAAATCATTTCAGGGGATCACTTGCAACACTTTGCCAACATTTTTGACTGAATTGCAGAATGTCAGATTTTTAGCAGAAATTGTGACCGCGCGGCTTAGGGATTTTTTTCAAAAAAGTTGTTCAGACGTCGAGGGCTAATTCTGTTTCCGATGATAAAAACCCATCTGTTTCCACCGAAAAACATTTCAGGGGATCACTTGCAACACTTTGCCAACATTTTTGAGGGAATTGCAGAACGTCAGATTTTTAGCAGAAATTTTGACCGCGCGGCTTAGGGATTTTTTCAAAAAAAGTTGTTCAGACGTCGAGGGCTAATTCTGTTTCCGATGATAAAAACCCATCTGTTTCCACCGAAAAACATTTCAGGCGATCACTTGCAACACTTTGCCAACATTTTTGAGTGAATTGCAGGACGTCAGATTTTTAGCAGAAATTGTGACCGCACGGCTTAGGGATTTTTTCAAAAAAAGTTGTTCAGACGTCGAGGGCTAATTCTGTTTCCGATGATAAAAACCCATCTGTTTCCACCGAAAAACCTTTCAGGGGATCGTTTGCAACAGTTTGGCACCATTTTTGAGTGAATTGCAGAACGTCAGTATTTTAGCAGAAATTGTGACCGCGCGGCTTAGGGATTTTTTTCAAAAAAAGTTTTTCAGACGTCGAGGGCTAATTCTGTTTCCGATGATAAAAACCCATCTGTTTCCACCGAAAAACCTTTCAGGGGATCGTTTGCAACAGTTTGGGACCATTTTTGAATGAATTGCAGAACGTCAGATTTTTAGCAGAAATTGTGACCGCGCGGCTTAGGGATTTTTTCAAAAAAAGTTGTTCAGACGTCGAAGGCTAATTCTGTTTCCGATGATAAAAACCCATCTGTTTCCCCTGAAAAACATTTCAGGGGATGATTTGCAACAGTTTGCCAACGTTTTTGAGGGAATTGCAGAACTTCAGATTTTTAGCAGAAATTGTGACCGTGCGGCTTAGGGATTTTTTCAAAAAAAGTTGTTCAGACGTCGAGGGCTAATTCTGTTTCCGATGATAAAAACCCATCTGTTTCCACCGAAAAACATTTCAGGGGATCACTTGCAACACTTTGCCAACATTTTTGAGGGAATTGCAGAACGTCAGATTTTTAGCAGAAATTGTGACCGCGCGGCTTAGGGATTTTTTCAAAAAAAGTTGTTCAGACGTCGAGGGCTAATTCTGTTTCCAATGATAAAAACCCATCTGTTTCCACCGAAAAACATTTCAGGGGATCACTTGCAACAGTTTGCCAACATTTTTGAGTGAATTGCAGAATGTCAGATTTTTAGCAGAAATTGTGACCGCGCGGCTTAGGGATTTTTTTCAAAAAAGTTGTTCAGACGTCGAGGGCTAATTCTGTTTCCGATGATAAAAACCCATCTGTTTCCACCGAAAAACATTTCAGGGGATCACTTGCAACACTTTGCCAACATTTTTGAGTGAATTGCAGAATGTCAGATTTTTAGCAGAAATTTTGACCGCGCGGCTTAGGGATTTTTTCAAAAAAAGTTGTTCAGACGTCGAGGGCTAATTCTGTTTCCGATGATAAAAACCCATCTGTTTCCACCGAAAAACATTTCAGGCGATCACTTGCAACACTTTGCCAACATTTTTGAGTGAATTGCAGGACGTCAGATTTTTAGCAGAAATTGTGACCGCACGGCTTAGGGATTTTTTCAAAAAAAGTTGTTCAGACGTCGAGGGCTAATTCTGTTTCCGATGATAAAAACCCATCTGTTTCCACCGAAAAACATTTCGGGGGATCACTTGCAACAGTTTGCCAACATTTTTGAGGGAATTGCAGAACGTCAGATTTTTAGCAGAAATTGTGACCGCGCGGCTTAGGGATTGTTCAAAAAAAGTTGTTCAGACGTCGAGGGCTACTTTTGTTTCCGATGATAAAAACCCAACTGTTTCCACCGAAAAAAATTTCAGGGGATCACTTGCAACGGTTTTCCAACATTTTTGAGTGAATTGCAGAACGTCATATTTTTAGCAGAAATTGTGACCGCGCGGCTTAGGGATTTTTTCAAAAAAAGTTGTTCAGACGTCGAGGGCTAATTCTGTTTCCGATGATAAAAACCCATCTGTTTCCACCGAAAAACATTTCAGGGGATCACTTGCAACAGTTTGACAACATTTTTGAGTGAATTGCAGAACGTCAGATTTTTAGCAGAAATTGTGACCGCGTGGCTTGGGGATTTTTTCAAAAAAAGTTGTTCAGACGTCGAGGGCTCATTCTGTTTCCGATGATAAAAACCCATCTGTTTCCACCGAAAAACCTTTCAGGGGATCGTTTGCAACAGTTTGGCACCATTTTTGAGTGAATTGCAGAACGTCAGTATTTTAGCAGAAATTGTGACCGCGCGGCTTAGGGATTTTTTTCAAAAAAAGTTTTTCAGACGTCGAGGGCTAATTCTGTTTCCGATGATAAAAACCCATCTGTTTCCACCGAAAAACCTTTCAGGGGATCGTTTGCAACAGTTTGGGACCATTTTTGAATGAATTGCAGAACGTCAGATTTTTAGCAGAAATTGTGACCGTGCGGCTTAGGGATTTTTTCAAAAAAAGTTGTTCAGACGTCGAGGGCTAATTCTGTTTCCGATGATAAAAACCCATCTGTTTCCACCGAAAAACATTTCAGGGGATCACTTGCAACACTTTGCCAACATTTTTGAGGGAATTGCAGAACGTCAGATTTTTAGCAGAAATTGTGACCGCGCGGCTTAGGGATTTTTTCAAAAAAAGTTGTTCAGACGTCGAGGGCTAATTCTGTTTCCAATGATAAAAACCCATCTGTTTCCACCGAAAAACATTTCAGGGGATCACTTGCAACACTTTGCCAACATTTTTGAGGGAATTGCAGAACGTCAGATTTTTAGCAGAAATTGTGACCGCGTGGCTTGGGGATTTTTTCAAAAAAAGTTGTTCAGACGTCGAGGGCTCATTCTGTTTCCGATGATAAAAACCCATCTGTTTCCACCGAAAAACCTTTCAGGGGATCGTTTGCAACAGTTTGGCACCATTTTTGAGTGAATTGCAGAACGTCAGTATTTTAGCAGAAATTGTGACCGCGCGGCTTAGGGATTTTTTTCAAAAAAAGTTTTTCAGACGTCAAAGGCTAATTCTGTTTCCGATGATAAAAACCCATCTGTTTCCACCGAAAAACCTTTCAGGGGATCGTTTGCAACAGTTTGGGACCATTTTTGAATGAATTGCAGAACGTCAGATTTTTAGCAGAAATTGTGACCGCGCGGCTTAGGGATTTTTTCAAAAAAAGTTGTTCAGACGTCGAAGGCTAATTCTGTTTCCGATGATAAAAACCCATCTGTTTCCACCGAACAACATTTCAGGGGATCATTTGCAACAGTTTGCCAACGTTTTTGAGGGAATTGCAGAACGTCAGATTTTTAGCAGAAATTGTGACCGTGCGGCTTAGGGATTTTTTCAAAAAAAGTTGTTCAGACGTCGAGGGCTAATTCTGTTTCCGATGATAAAAACCCATCTGTTTCCACCGAAAAACATTTCAGGGGATCACTTGCAACACTTTGCCAACATTTTTGAGGGAATTGCAGAACGTCAGATTTTTAGCAGAAATTGTGACCGCGCGGCTTAGGGATTTTTTCAAAAAAAGTTGTTCAGACGTCGAGGGCTAATTCTGTTTCCGATGACAAAATCCCATCTGTTTCCACCGAAAAACATTTCAGGGGATCACTTGCAACAGTTTGCCAACATTTTTGAGGGAATTGGAGAACGTCAGATTTTTAGCAGAAATTGTGACCGCGCGGCTTAGGGAATTTTTCAAAAAAAGTTGTTCAGACGTCGAGGGCTAATTCTGTTTCCGATCATAAAAACCCATCTGTTTTCACCCAAAAACATTTCAGGGGATCACTTGCAACAGTTTGACAACATTTTTGAGTGAATTGCAGAACGTCAGATTTTTAGCAGAAATTGTGACCGCGCGGCTTAGGGATTTTTTTAAAAAAAGTTGTTCAGACGTCGAGGGCTCATTCTGTTTCCGATGATAAAAACCCATCTGTTTCCACCGAAAAACCTTTCAGGGGATCGTTTGCAACAGTTTGGCACCATTTTTGAGTGCACTGCAGAACGTCAGATTTTTAGCAGAAATTGTGACCGCGCGGCTTAGGGATTTTTTTCAAAAAAAGTTGTCCAGACGTCGAGGGCTAATTCTGTTTCCGATGATAAAAA
Organism: Podarcis bocagei; assembly: GCF_964188305.1. NCBI lineage: Eukaryota > Metazoa > Chordata > Lepidosauria > Squamata > Lacertidae > Podarcis > Podarcis bocagei. The sequence goes on from NW_027670334.1 coordinate 318,356, forward strand.
CCCATCTGTTTCCACCGAAAAACCTTTCAGGGGATCGTTTGCAACAGTTTGGGACCATTTTTGAATGAATTGCAGAACGTCAGATTTTTAGCAGAAATTGTGACCGCGCGGCTTAGGGATTTTTTAAAAAAAAGTTGTTCTGACGTCGAGGGCTCATTCTGTTTCCGATGATAAAAACCCATCTGTTTCCACCGAAAAACCTTTCAGGGGATTGTTTGCAACAGTTTGGCACCATTTTTTAGTGAACTGCAGAACGTCAGATTTTTAGCAGAAATTGTGACCGCGCGGCTTAGGGATTTTTTTCAAAAAAAGTTGTTCAGACGTCGAGGGCTAATTCTGTTTCCGATGATAAAAACCCATCTGTTTCCACCGAAAAACCTTTCAGGGGATCGTTTGCAACAGTTTGGCACCATTTTTGAATGAATTGCAGAACGTCAGATTTTTAGCAGAAATTGTGACCACGCGGCTTAGGGATTTTTTCAAAAAAAGTTGTTCAGACGTCGAGGGCTAATTCTGTTTCCGATGATAAAAACCCATCTGTTTCCACCGAAAAACATTTCAGGGGATCACTTGCAACACTTTGCCAACATTTTTGAGTGAATTGCAGAACGTCAGATTTTTAGCAGAAATTGTGACCGCACGGCTTTGGGATTTTTTCAAAAAAAGTTGTTCAGACGTCGAGGGCTAATTCTGTTTCCGATGATAAAAACCCATCTGTTTCCACCGAAAAACATTTCAGGGGATCACTTGCAACAGTTTGCCAACATTTTTGAGGGAATTGCAGAACGTCAGATTTTTAGCAGAAATTGTGACCGCGCGGCTTAGGGATTTTTCAAAAAAAGTTGTTCAGACGTCGGGGGCTACTTTTGTTTCCGATGATAAAAAGCCAACTGTTTCCACCGGAAAACATTTCAGGGGATCACCTGCAACGGTTTTCCAACATTTTTGAGTGAATTGCAGAATGTCAGATTTTTAGCAGAAATTGTGACCGCGCGGCTTAGGGATTTTTTCAAAAAAAGTTGTTCAGACGTCGAGGGCTAATTCTGTTTCCGATGATAAAAACCCATCTGTGTCCACCGAAAAACACTTCAGGGGATCACTTGCAACACTTTGCCAACATTTTTGACTGAATTGCAGAATGTCAGATTTTTAGCAGAAATTGTGACCGCGCGGCTTAGGGTTTTTTTCAAAAAAAGTTTTTCAGACGTCGAGGGCTAATTCTGTTTCCAATGATAAAAACCCATATGTTTCCACCGAAAAACCTTTCAGGGGATCACTTGCAACACTTTGCCAACATTTTTGACTGAATTGCAGAATGTCAGATTTTTAGCAGAAATTGTAACCGCGAGGCTTAGGGATTTTTTCAAAAAAAGTTGTTCAGACGTCGAGGGCTAATTCTGTTTCCGATGATAAAAACCCATCTGTTTCCACCGAAAAACATTTCAGGGGATCACTTGCAACAGTTTGCCAACATTTTTGAGGGAATTGCAGAACGTCAGATTTTTAGCAGAAATTGTGACCGCGCGGCTTAGGGATTTTTCAAAAAAAGTTGTTCAGACGTCGAGGGCTCATTCTGTTTCCGATGATAAAAACCCATCTGTTTCCACCGAAAAACCTTTCAGGGGATCGTTTGCAACAGTTTGCCAACATTTTTGAGGGAATTGCAGAACGTCAGATTTTTAGCAGAAATTGTGACCGCGCGGCTTAGGGATTTTTCAAAAAAAGTTGTTCAGACGTCGGGGGCTACTTTTGTTTCCGATGATAAAAAGCCAACTGTTTCCACCGGAAAACATTTCAGGGGATCACCTGCAACGGTTTTCCAACATTTTTGAGTGAATTGCAGAATGTCAGATTTTTAGCAGAAATTGTGACCGCGCGGCTTAGGGATTTTTTCAAAAAAAGTTGTTCAGACGTCGAGGGCTAATTCTGTTTCCGATGATAAAAACCCATCTGTGTCCACCGAAAAACACTTCAGGGGATCACTTGCAACACTTTGCCAACATTTTTGAGTGAATTGCAGAATGTCAGATTTTTAGCAGAAATTGTGACCGCGCGGCTTAGGGTTTTTTTCAAAAAAAGTTTTTCAGACGTCGAGGGCTAATTCTGTTTCCAATGATAAAAACCCATATGTTTCCACCGAAAAACCTTTCAGGGGATCACTTGCAACACTTTGCCAACATTTTTGACTGAATTGCAGAATGTCAGATTTTTAGCAGAAATTGTAACCGCGAGGCTTAGGGATTTTTTCAAAAAAAGTTGTTCAGACGTCGAGGGCTAATTCTGTTTCCGATGATAAAAACCCATCTGTTTCCACCGAAAAACATTTCAGGGGATCACTTGCAACAGTTTGCCAACATTTTTGAGGGAATTGCAGAACGTCAGATTTTTAGCAGAAATTGTGACCGCGCGGCTTAGGGATTTTTCAAAAAAAGTTGTTCAGACGTCGAGGGCTCATTCTGTTTCCGATGATAAAAACCCATCTGTTTCCACCGAAAAACCTTTCAGGGGATCGTTTGCAACAGTTTGGGACCATTTTTGACTGAATTGCAAAAGGTCAGATTTTTAGCAGAAATTGTGACCGCGAGGCTTAGGGATTTTTTCAAAAAAAGTTGTTCAGACGTCGAAGGCTAATTCTGTTTCCGATGATAAAAACCCATCTTGTTTCCACCGAAAAACATTTCAGGGGATCATTTGCAACAGTTTGCCAACGTTTTTGAGGGAATTGCAGAACGTGAGATTTTTAGCAGAAATTGTGACCGCGCGGCTTAGGGATTTTTTCAAAAAAAGTTGTTCAGACGTCGAGGGCTAATTCTGTTTCCGATGATAAAAACCCATCTGTTTCCACCGAAAAACATTTCAGGGGATCACTTGCAACACTTTGCCAACATTTTTGAGTGAATTGCAGAATGTCAGATTTTTAGCAGAAATTGTGACCGCGCGGCTTAGGGATTTTTTCAAAAAAAGTTGTTCAGACGTCGAGGGCTAATTCTGTTTCCGATGATAAAAACCCATCTGTTTCCACCGAAAAACACTTCAGGGGATCACTTGCAACAGTTTGCCAACATTTTTGAGTGAATTGCAGAACGTCAGATTTTTAGCAGAAATTGTGACCGCGCGGCTTAGGGATTTTTTCAAAAAAAGTTGTTCAGACGTCGAGGGCTAATTCTGTTTCCGATGATAAAAACCCATCTGTTTCCACCGAAAAACATTTCAGGGGATCACTTGCAACACTTTGCCAACATTTTTGAGGGAATTGCAGAACGTCAGATTTTTAGCAGAAATTGGTCCCGCGCGGCTTAGGGATTTTTCAAAAAAAGTTGTTCAGACGTCGGGGGCTACTTTTGTTTCCGATGATAAAAAGCCAACTGTTTCCACCGGAAAAGATTTCAGGGGATCACCTGCAACGGTTTTCCAACATTTTTGAGTGAATTGCAGAACGTCAGATTTTTAGCAGAAATTGTGACCGCGCGGCTTAGGGATTTTTTCAAAAAAAGTTGTTCAGACGTCGAGGGCTAATTCTGTTTCCGATGATAAAAACCCATCTGTTTCCACCGAAAAACACTTCAGGGGATCACTTGCAACACTTTGCCAACATTTTTGAGTGAATTGCAGAATGTCAGATTTTTAGCAGAAATTGTGACCGCGCGGCTTAGGGTTTTTTTCAAAAAAAGTTGTTCAGACGTCGAGGGCTAATTCTGTTTCCGATGATAAAAACCCATATGTTTCCACCGAAAATCATTTCAGGGGATCACTTGCAACACTTTGCCAACATTTTTGACTGAATTGCAGAATGTCAGATTTTTAGCAGAAATTGTGACCGCGCGGCTTAGGGATTTTTCAAAAAAAGTTGTTCAGACGTCGGGGGCTACTTTTGTTTCCGATGATAAACAGCCAACTGTTTCCACCGGAAAAGATTTCAGGGGATCACCTGCAACGGTTTTCCAACATTTTTGAGTGAATTGCAGAACGTCAGATTTTTAGCAGAAATTGTGACCGCGCGGCTTAGGGATTTTTTCAAAAAAAGTTGTTCAGACGTCGAGGGCTAATTCTGTTTCCGATGATAAAAACCCATCTGTGTCCACCGAAAAACACTTCAGGGGATCACTTGCAACACTTTGCCAACATTTTTGAGTGAATTGCAGAATGTCAGATTTTTAGCAGAAATTGTGACCGCGCGGCTTAGGGTTTTTTTCAAAAAAAGTTGTTCAGACGTCGAGGGCTAATTCTGTTTCCGATGATAAAAACCCATATGTTTCCACCGAAAATCATTTCAGGGGATCACTTGCAACAGTTTGCCAACATTTTTGAGTGAATTGCAGAATGTCAGATTTTTAGCAGAAATTGTGACCGCGCGGCTTAGGGATTTTTTTCAAAAAAGTTGTTCAGACGTCGAGGGCTAATTCTGTTTCCGATGATAAAAACCCATCTGTTTCCACCGAAAAACATTTCAGGGGATCACTTGCAACACTTTGCCAACATTTTTGAGGGAATTGCAGAACGTCAGATTTTTAGCAGAAATTGTGACCGCGCGGCTTAGGGATTTTTTCAAAAAAAGTTGTTCAGACGTCGAGGGCTAATTCTGTTTCCCATGATAAAAACCCATCTGTTCCCACCGAAAAACCTTTCAGGGGATCGTTTGCAACAGTTTGGCACCATTTTTGAATGAATTGAAGAACGTCAGATTTTTAGCAGAAATTGTAACCGCGCGGCTTAGGGATTTTTTCAAAAAAAGTTTTTCAGACGTCGAAGGCTAATTCTGTTTCCGATGATAAAAACCCATCTGTTTCCACCGAAAAACATTTCAGGGGATCATTTGCAACAGTTTGCCAACGTTTTTGAGGGAATTGCAGAACGTCAGATTTTTAGCAGAAATTGTGACCGCGCGGCTTAGGGATTTTTTCAAAAAAAGTTGTTCAGACGTCGAGGGATAATTCTGTTTCCGATGATAAAAACCCATCTGTTTCCACCGAAAAACATTTCAGGGGATCACTTGCAACGGTTTTCCAACATTTTTGAATGAATTGCAGAACGTCAGATTTTTAGCAGAAATTGTGACCGCGCGGCTTAGGGATTTTTTCAAAAAAAGTTTTTCAGACGTCGAAGGCTAATTCTGTTTCCGATGATAAAAACCCATCTGTTTCCACCGAAAAACATTTCAGGGGATCACTTGCAACAGTTTGCGAACGTTTTTGAGGGAATTGCAGAACGTCAGATTTTTAGCAGAAATTGTGACCGTGCGTCTTAGGGATTTTTTCAAAAAAAGTTGTTCAGACGTCGAGGGCTAATTCTGTTTCCGATGATAAAAACCCATCTGTTTCCACCGAAAAAAATTTCAGGGGATCACTTGCAACACTTTGCCAACATTTTTGAGTGAATTGCAGAATGTCAGATTTTTAGCAGAAATTGTGACCGCGCGGCTTAGGGATTTTTTCAAAAAAAGTTGTTCAGACGTCGAGGGCTAATTCTGTTTCCGATGATAAAAACCCATCTGTGTCCACGGAAAAACACTTCAGGGGATCACTTGCAACAGTTTGCCAACATTTTTGAGTGAATTGCAGAACGTCAGATTTTTAGCAGAAATTGTGACCGCGCGGCTTAGGGATTTTTTCAAAAAAAGTTGTTCAGACGTCGAGGGCTAATTCTGTTTCCGATGATAAAAACCCATCTGTTTCCACCGAAAAACATTTTAGGGGATCACTTGCAATAGTTTGCCAACATTTTTGAGTGAATTGCAGAACGTCAGATTTTTAGCAGAAATTGTGACCGCGCGGCTTAGGGATTTTTTCAAAAAAAGTTGTTCAGACGTCGAGGGCTCATTCTGTTTCCGATGATAAAAACCCATCTGTTTCCACCGAAAAACATTTCAGGGGATCGTTTGCAACAGTTTGGCACCATTATTGAGTGAAATGCAGAACGTCAGATTTTTAGCAGAAATTGTGACCGCGCGGCTTAGGGATTTTTTCAAAAAAAGTTGTTCAGACGTCGAGGGCTAATTCTGTTTCCGATGATAAAAACCCATCTGTTTCCACCGAAAAACACTTCAGGGGATCACTTGCAACACTTTGCCAACATTTTTGAGTGAATTGCAGAATGTCAGATTTTTAGCAGAAATTGTGACCGCGCGGCTTAGGGATTTTTTCAAAAAAAGTTGTTCAGACGTCGAGGGCTAATTCTGTTTCCGATGATAAAAACCCATCTGTGTCCACCGAAAAACACTTCAGGGGATCACTTGCAACAGTTTGCCAACATTTTTGAGTGAATTGCAGAACGTCAGATTTTTAGCAGAAATTGTGACCGCGCGGCTTAGGGATTTTTTCAAAAAAAGTTGTTCAGACGTCGAGGGCTAATTCTGTTTCCGATGATAAAAACCCATCTGTTTCCACCGAAAAACATTTTAGGGGATCACTTGCAATAGTTTGCCAACATTTTTGAGTGAATTGCAGAACGTCAGATTTTTAGCAGAAATTGTGACCGCGCGGCTTAGGGATTTTTTCAAAAAAAGTTGTTCAGACGTCGAGGGCTCATTCTGTTTCCGATGATAAAAACCCATCTGTTTCCACCGAAAAACATTTCAGGGGATCGTTTGCAACAGTTTGGCACCATTTTTGAGTGAAATGCAGAACGTCAGATTTTTAGCAGAAATAGTGACCGCGCGGCTTAGGGATTTTTTCAAAAAAAGTTGTTCAGATGTCGAGGGCTAATTCTGTTTCCGATGATAAAAACCCATCTGTTTCCACCGAAAAACACTTCAGGGGATCACTTGCAACACTTTCCCAACATTTTTGAGTCAATTGCAGAATGTCAGATTTTTAGCAGAAATTGTGACCGCGCGGCTTAGGGATTTTTTCAAAAAAAGTTGTTCAGACGTCGAGGGCTAATTCTGTTTCCGATGATAAAAACCCATATGTTTCCACCGAAAATCATTTCAGGGGATCACCTGCAACGGTTTTCCAACATTTTTGACTGAATTGCAGAACGTCAGATTTTTAGCAGAAATTGTGACCGCGCGGCTTAGGGATTTTTTCAAAAAAAGTTGTTCAGACGTCGAGGGCTAATTCTGTTTCCGATGATAAAAACCCATCTGTTTCCACCGAAAAACATTTCAGGGGATCACTTGCAACACTTTGCCAACATTTTTGAGGGAATTGCAGAACGTCAGATTTTTAGCAGAAATTGTGACCGCGCGGCTTAGGGATTTTTTCAAAAAAAGTTGTTCAGACGTCGAGGGCTCATTCTGTTTCCGATGATAAAAACCCATCTGTTTCCACCGAAAAACATTTCAGGGGATCACTTGCAACAGTTTGCCAACATTTTTGAGTGAATTGCAGAATGTCAGATTTTTAGCAGAAATTGTGACCGCGCGGCTTAGGGATTTTTTTCAAAAAAGTTGTTCAGACGTCGAGGGCTAATTCTGTTTCCGATGATAAAAACCCATCTGTTCCCACCGAAAAACCTTTCAGGGGATCGTTTGCAACAGTTTGGGACCATTTGTGAATGAATTGAAGAACGTCAGATTTTTAGCAGAAATTGTAACCGCGCGGCTTAGGGATTTTTTCAAAAAAAGTTTTTCAGACGTCGAAGGCTAATTCTGTTTCCGATGATAAAAACCCATCTGTTTCCACCGAAAAACATTTCAGGGGATCATTTGCAACAGTTTGCCAACGTTTTTGAGGGAATTGCAGAACGTCAGATTTTTAGCAGAAATTGTGACCGCGCAGCTTAGGGATTTTTTCAAAAAAAGTTGTTCAGACGTCGAGGGCTAATTCTGTTTCCGATGATAAAAACCCATCTGTTTCCACCGAAAAACACTTCAGGGGATCACTTGCAACACTTTGCCAACATTTTTGAGTGAATTGCAGAATGTCAGATTTTTAGCAGAAATTGTGACCGCGCGGCTTAGGGATTTTTTCAAAAAAAGTTGTTCAGACGTCGAAGGCTAATTCTGTTTCCGATGATAAAAACCCATCTTGTTTCCACCGAAAAACATTTCAGGGGATCATTTGCAACAGTTTGCCAACGTTTTTGAGGGAATTGCAGAACGTGAGATTTTTAGCAGAAATTGTGACCGCGCGGCTTAGGGATTTTTTCAAAAAAAGTTGTTCAGACGTCGAGGGCTAATTCTGTTTCCGATGATAAAAACCCATCTGTTTCCACCGAAAAACATTTCAGGGGATCACTTGCAACACTTTGCCAACATTTTTGAGTGAATTGCAGAATGTCAGATTTTTAGCAGAAATTGTGACCGCGCGGCTTAGGGATTTTTTCAAAAAAAGTTGTTCAGACGTCGAGGGCTAATTCTGTTTCCGATGAAAAAAACCCATCTGTTTCCACCGAAAAACACTTCAGGGGATCACTTGCAACAGTTTGCCAACATTTTTGAGTGAATTGCAGAACGTCAGATTTTTAGCAGAAATTGTGACCGCGCGGCTTAGGGATTTTTTCAAAAAAAGTTGTTCAGACGTCGAGGGCTAATTCTGTTTCCGATGATAAAAACCCATCTGTTCCCACCGAAAAACCTTTCAGGGGATCGTTTGCAACAGTTTGGGACCATTTGTGAATGAATTGAAGAACGTCAGATTTTTAGCAGAAATTGTAACCGCGCGGCTTAGGGATTTTTTCAAAAAAAGTTTTTCAGACGTCGAAGGCTAATTCTGTTTCCGATGATAAAAACCCATCTGTTTCCACCGAAAAACATTTCAGGGGATCATTTGCAACAGTTTGCCAACGTTTTTGAGGGAATTGCAGAACGTCAGATTTTTAGCAGAAATTGTGACCGCGCGGCTTAGGGATTTTTTCAAAAAAAGTTGTTCAGACGTCGAGGGCTAATTCTGTTTCCGATGATAAAAACCCATCTGTTTCCACCGAAAAACACTTCAGGGGATCACTTGCAACACTTTGCCAACATTTTTGAGTGAATTGCAGAATGTCAGATTTTTAGCAGAAATTGTGACCGCGCGGCTTAGGGATTTTTTCAAAAAAAGTTGTTCAGACGTCGAAGGCTAATTCTGTTTCCGATGATAAAAACCCATCTTGTTTCCACCGAAAAACATTTCAGGGGATCATTTGCAACAGTTTGCCAACGTTTTTGAGGGAATTGCAGAACGTGAGATTTTTAGCAGAAATTGTGACCGCGCGGCTTAGGGATTTTTTCAAAAAAAGTTGTTCAGACGTCGAGGGCTAATTCTGTTTCCGATGATAAAAACCCATCTGTTTCCACCGAAAAACATTTCAGGGGATCACTTGCAACACTTTGCCAACATTTTTGAGTGAATTGCAGAATGTCAGATTTTTAGCAGAAATTGTGACCGCGCGGCTTAGGGATTTTTTCAAAAAAAGTTGTTCAGACGTCGAGGGCTAATTCTGTTTCCGATGAAAAAAACCCATCTGTTTCCACCGAAAAACACTTCAGGGGATCACTTGCAACAGTTTGCCAACATTTTTGAGTGAATTGCAGAACGTCAGATTTTTAGCAGAAATTGTGACCGCGCGGCTTAGGGATTTTTTCAAAAAAAGTTGTTCAGACGTCGAGGGCTAATTCTGTTTCCGATGATAAAAACCCATCTGTTCCCACCGAAAAACCTTTCAGGGGATCGTTTGCAACAGTTTGGGACCATTTGTGAATGAATTGAAGAACGTCAGATTTTTAGCAGAAATTGTAACCGCGCGGCTTAGGGATTTTTTCAAAAAAAGTTTTTCAGACGTCGAAGGCTAATTCTGTTTCCGATGATAAAAACCCATCTGTTTCCACCGAAAAACATTTCAGGGGATCATTTGCAACAGTTTGCCAACGTTTTTGAGGGAATTGCAGAATGTCAGATTTTTAGCAGAAATTGTGACCGCGCGGCTTAGGGATTTTTTCAAAAAAAGTTGTTCAGACGTCGAAGGCTAATTCTGTTTCCGATGATAAAAACCCATCTTGTTTCCACCGAAAAACATTTCAGGGGATCATTTGCAACAGTTTGCCAACGTTTTTGAGGGAATTGCAGAACGTGAGATTTTTAGCAGAAATTGTGACCGCGCGGCTTAGGGATTTTTTCAAAAAAAGTTGTTCAGACGTCGAGGGCTAATTCTGTTTCCGATGATAAAAACCCATCTGTTTCCACCGAAAAACATTTCAGGGGATCACTTGCAACACTTTGCCAACATTTTTGAGTGAATTGCAGAATGTCAGATTTTTAGCAGAAATTGTGACCGCGCGGCTTAGGGATTTTTTCAAAAAAAGTTGTTCAGACGTCGAGGGCTAATTCTGTTTCCGATGATAAAAACCCATCTGTTTCCACCGAAAAACACTTCAGGGGATCACTTGCAACAGTTTGCCAACATTTTTGAGTGAATTGCAGAACGTCAGATTTTTAGCAGAAATTGTGACCGCGCGGCTTAGGGATTTTTTCAAAAAAAGTTGTTCAGACTTCGAGGGCTAATTCTGTTTCCGATGATAAAAACCCATCTGTTTCCACCGAAAAACATTTCAGGGGATCACTTGCAACACTTTGCCAACATTTTTGAGGGAATTGCAGAACGTCAGATTTTTAGCAGAAATTGGTCCCGCGCGGCTTAGGGATTTTTCAAAAAAAGTTGTTCAGACGTCGGGGGCTACTTTTGTTTCCGATGATAAAAAGCCAACTGTTTCCACCGGAAAAGATTTCAGGGGATCACCTGCAACGGTTTTCCAACATTTTTGAGTGAATTGCAGAACGTCAGATTTTTAGCAGAAATTGTGACCGCGCGGCTTAGGGATTTTTTCAAAAAAAGTTGTTCAGACGTCGAGGGCTAATTCTGTTTCCGATGATAAAAACCCATCTGTTTCCACCGAAAAACACTTCAGGGGATCACTTGCAACACTTTGCCAACATTTTTGAGTGAATTGCAGAATGTCAGATTTTTAGCAGAAATTGTGACCGCGCGGCTTAGGGTTTTTTTCAAAAAAAGTTGTTCAGACGTCGAGGGCTAATTCTGTTTCCGATGATAAAAACCCATATGTTTCCACCGAAAATCATTTCAGGGGATCACTTGCAACACTTTGCCAACATTTTTGACTGAATTGCAGAATGTCAGATTTTTAGCAGAAATTGTGACCGCGCGGCTTAGGGATTTTTCAAAAAAAGTTGTTCAGACGTCGGGGGCTACTTTTGTTTCCGATGATAAAAAGCCAACTGTTTCCACCGGAAAAGATTTCAGGGGATCACCTGCAACGGTTTTCCAACATTTTTGAGTGAATTGCAGAACGTCAGATTTTTAGCAGAAATTGTGACCGCGCGGCTTAGGGATTTTTTCAAAAAAAGTTGTTCAGACGTCGAGGGCTAATTCTGTTTCCGATGATAAAAACCCATCTGTTTCCACCGAAAAACACTTCAGGGGATCACTTGCAACACTTTGCCAACATTTTTGAGTGAATTGCAGAATGTCAGATTTTTAGCAGAAATTGTGACCGCGCGGCTTAGGGTTTTTTTCAAAAAAAGTTGTTCAGACGTCGAGGGCTAATTCTGTTTCCGATGATAAAAACCCATATGTTTCCACCGAAAATCATTTCAGGGGATCACTTGCAACAGTTTGCCAACATTTTTGAGTGAATTGCAGAATGTCAGATTTTTAGCAGAAATTGTGACCGCGCGGCTTAGGGATTTTTTTCAAAAAAGTTGTTCAGACGTTGAGGGCTAATTCTGTTTCCGATGATAAAAACCCATCTGTTTCCACCGAAAAACATTTCAGGGGATCACTTGCAACACTTTGCCAACATTTTTGAGGGAATTGCAGAACGTCAGATTTTTAGCAGAAATTGTGACCGCGCGGCTTAGGGATTTTTTCAAAAAAAGTTGTTCAGACGTCGAGGGCTAATTCTGTTTCCCATGATAAAAACCCATCTGTTCCCACCGAAAAACCTTTCAGGGGATCGTTTGCAACAGTTTGGCACCATTTTTGAATGAATTGAAGAACGTCAGATTTTTAGCAGAAATTGTAACCGCGCGGCTTAGGGATTTTTTCAAAAAAAGTTTTTCAGACGTCGAAGGCTAATTCTGTTTCCGATGATAAAAACCCATCTGTTTCCACCGAAAAACACTCCAGGGGATCACTTGCAACACTTTGCCAACATTTTTGAGTGAATTGCAGAATGTCAGATTTTTAGCAGAAATTGTGACCGCGCGGCTTAGGGTTTTTTTCAAAAAAAGTTGTTCAGACGTCGAGGGCTAATTCTGTTTCCGATGATAAAAACCCATATGTTTCCACCGAAAATCATTTCAGGGGATCACTTGCAACACTTTGCCAACATTTTTGACTGAATTGCAGAATGTCAGATTTTTAGCAGAAATTGTGACCGCGCGGCTTAGGGATTTTTCAAAAAAAGTTGTTCAGACGTCGGGGGCTACTTTTGTTTCCGATGATAAAAAGCCAACTGTTTCCACTGGAAAAGATTTCAGGGGATCACCTGCAACGGTTTTCCAACATTTTTGAGTGAATTGCAGAACGTCAGATTTTTAGCAGAAATTGTGACCGCGCGGCTTAGGGATTTTTTCAAAAAAAGTTGTTCAGACGTCGAGGGCTAATTCTGTTTCCGATGATAAAAACCCATCTGTTTCCACCGAAAAACACTTCAGGGGATCACTTGCAACACTTTGCCAACATTTTTGAGTGAATTGCAGAATGTCAGATTTTTAGCAGAAATTGTGACCGCGCGGCTTAGGGTTTTTTTCAAAAAAAGTTGTTCAGACGTCGAGGGCTAATTCTGTTTCCGATGATAAAAACCCATATGTTTCCACCGAAAATCATTTCAGGGGATCACTTGCAACAGTTTGCCAACATTTTTGAGTGAATTGCAGAATGTCAGATTTTTAGCAGAAATTGTGACCGCGCGGCTTAGGGATTTTTTTCAAAAAAGTTGTTCAGACGTCGAGGGCTAATTCTGTTTCCGATGATAAAAACCCATCTGTTTCCACCGAAAAACATTTCAGGGGATCACTTGCAACACTTTGCCAACATTTTTGAGGGAATTGCAGAACGTCAGATTTTTAGCAGAAATTGTGACCGCGCGGCTTAGGGATTTTTTCAAAAAAAGTTGTTCAGACGTCGAGGGCTAATTCTGTTTCCCATGATAAAAACCCATCTGTTCCCACCGAAAAACCTTTCAGGGGATCGTTTGCAACAGTTTGGCACCATTTTTGAATGAATTGAAGAACGTCAGATTTTTAGCAGAAATTGTAACCGCGCGGCTTAGGGATTTTTTCAAAAAAAGTTTTTCAGACGTCGAAGGCTAATTCTGTTTCCGATGATAAAAACCCATCTGTTTCCACCGAAAAACATTTCAGGGGATCATTTGCAACAGTTTGCCAACGTTTTTGAGGGAATTGCAGAACGTCAGATTTTTAGCAGAAATTGTGACCGCGCGGCTTAGGGATTTTTTCAAAAAAAGTTGTTCAGACGTCGAGGGATAATTCTGTTTCCGATGATAAAAACCCATCTGTTTCCACCGAAAAACATTTCAGGGGATCACTTGCAACGGTTTTCCAACATTTTTGAATGAATTGCAGAACGTCAGATTTTTAGCAGAAATTGTGACCGCGCGGCTTAGGGATTTTTTCAAAAAAAGTTTTTCAGACGTCGAAGGCTAATTCTGTTTCCGATGATAAAAACCCATCTGTTTCCACCGAAAAACATTTCAGGGGATCACTTGCAACAGTTTGCGAACGTTTTTGAGGGAATTGCAGAACGTCAGATTTTTAGCAGAAATTGTGACCGTGCGTCTTAGGGATTTTTTCAAAAAAAGTTGTTCAGACGTCGAGGGCTAATTCTGTTTCCGATGATAAAAACCCATCTGTTTCCACCGAAAAAAATTTCAGGGGATCACTTGCAACACTTTGCCAACATTTTTGAGTGAATTGCAGAATGTCAGATTTTTAGCAGAAATTGTGACCGCGCGGCTTAGGGATTTTTTCAAAAAAAGTTGTTCAGACGTCGAGGGCTAATTCTGTTTCCGATGATAAAAACCCATCTGTGTCCACCGAAAAACACTTCAGGGGATCACTTGCAACAGTTTGCCAACATTTTTGAGTGAATTGCAGAACGTCAGATTTTTAGCAGAAATTGTGACCGCGCGGCTTAGGGATTTTTTCAAAAAAAGTTGTTCAGACGTCGAGGGCTAATTCTGTTTCCGATGATAAAAACCCATCTGTTTCCACCGAAAAACATTTTAGGGGATCACTTGCAATAGTTTGCCAACATTTTTGAGTGAATTGCAGAACGTCAGATTTTTAGCAGAAATTGTGACCGCGCGGCTTAGGGATTTTTTCAAAAAAAGTTGTTCAGACGTCGAGGGCTCATTCTGTTTCCGATGATAAAAACCCATCTGTTTCCACCGAAAAACATTTCAGGGGATCGTTTGCAACAGTTTGGCACCATTATTGAGTGAAATGCAGAACGTCAGATTTTTAGCAGAAATTGTGACCGCGCGGCTTAGGGATTTTTTCAAAAAAAGTTGTTCAGATGTCGAGGGCTAATTCTGTTTCCGATGATAAAAACCCATCTGTTTCCACCGAAAAACACTTCAGGGGATCACTTGCAACACTTTGCCAACATTTTTGAGTGAATTGCAGAATGTCAGATTTTTAGCAGAAATTGTGACCGCGCGGCTTAGGGATTTTTTCAAAAAAAGTTGTTCAGACGTCGAGGGCTAATTCTGTTTCCGATGATAAAAACCCATCTGTGTCCACCGAAAAACACTTCAGGGGATCACTTGCAACAGTTTGCCAACATTTTTGAGTGAATTGCAGAACGTCAGATTTTTAGCAGAAATTGTGACCGCGCGGCTTAGGGATTTTTTCAAAAAAAGTTGTTCAGACGTCGAGGGCTAATTCTGTTTCCGATGATAAAAACCCATCTGTTTCCACCGAAAAACATTTTAGGGGATCACTTGCAATAGTTTGCCAACATTTTTGAGGGAATTGCAGAACGTCAGATTTTTAGCTGAAATTGTGACCGCGCGGCTTAGGGATTTTTCAAAAAAAGTTGTTCAGACGTCGGGGGCTACTTTTGTTTCCGATGATAAAAAGCCAACTGTTTCCACCGGAAAAGATTTCAGGGGATCACCTGCAACGGTTTTCCAACATTTTTGAGTGAATTGCAGAACGTCAGATTTTTAGCAGAAATTGTGACCGCGCGGCTTAGGGATTTTTTCAAAAAAAGTTTTTCAGACGTCGAGGGCTAATTCTGTTTCCGATGATAAAAACCCATCTGTTTCCACCGAAAAACACTTCAGGGGATCACTTGCAACACTTTGCCAACATTTTTGAGTGAATTGCAGAATGTCAGATTTTTAGCAGAAATTGTGACCGCGCGGCTTAGGGTTTTTTTCAAAAAAAGTTGTTCAGACGTCGAGGGCTAATTCTGTTTCCGATGATAAAAACCCATATGTTTCCACCGAAAATCATTTCAGGGGATCACTTGCAACAGTTTGCCAACATTTTTGAGTGAATTGCAGAATGTCAGATTTTTAGCAGAAATTGTGACCGCGCGGCTTAGGGATTTTTTTCAAAAAAGTTGTTCAGACGTCGAGGGCTAATTCTGTTTCCCATGATAAAAACCCATCTGTTTCCACCGAAAAACATTTCAGGGGATCACTTGCAACACTTTGCCAACATTTTTGAGGGAATTGCAGAACGTCAGATTTTTAGCAGAAATTGTGACCGCGCGGCTTAGGGATTTTTTCAAAAAAAGTTGTTCAGACGTCGAGGGCTAATTCTGTTTCCCATGATAAAAACCCATCTGTTTCCACCGAAAAACATTTCAGGGGATCACTTGCAACGGTTTTCCAACATTTTTGAATGAATTGCAGAACGTCAGATTTTTAGCAGAAATTGTGACCGCGCGGCTTAGGGATTTTTTCAAAAAAAGTTTTTCAGACGTCGAAGGCTAATTCTGTTTCCGATGATAAAAACCCATCTGTTTCCACCGAAAAACATTTCAGGGGATCACTTGCAACAGTTTGCGAACGTTTTTGAGGGAATTGCAGAACGTCAGATTTTTAGCAGAAATTGTGACCGTGCGTCTTAGGGATTTTTTCAAAAAAAGTTGTTCAGACGTCGAGGGCTAATTCTGTTTCCGATGATAAAAACCCATCTGTTTCCACCGAAAAACACTTCAGGGGATCACTTGCAACACTTTGCCAACATTTTTGAGTGAATTGCAGAATGTCAGATTTTTAGCAGAAATTGTGACCGCGCGGCTTAGGGATTTTTTCAAAAAAAGTTGTTCAGACGTCGAGGGCTAATTCTGTTTCCGATGATAAAAACCCATCTGTGTCCACCGAAAAACACTTCAGGGGATCACTTGCAACAGTTTGCCAACATTTTTGAGTGAATTGCAGAACGTCAGATTTTTAGCAGAAATTGTGACCGCGCGGCTTAGGGATTTTTTCAAAAAAAGTTGTTCAGACGTCGAGGGCTAATTCTGTTTCCGATGATAAAAACCCATCTGTTTCCACCGAAAAACATTTTAGGGGATCACTTGCAATAGTTTGCCAACATTTTTGAGTGAATTGCAGAACGTCAGATTTTTAGCAGAAATTGTGACCGCGCGGCTTAGGGATTTTTTCAAAAAAAGTTGTTCAGACGTCGAGGGCTCATTCTGTTTCCGATGATAAAAACCCATCTGTTTCCACCGAAAAACATTTCAGGGGATCGTTTGCAACAGTTTGGCACCATTATTGAGTGAAATGCAGAACGTCAGATTTTTAGCAGAAATTGTGACCGCGCGGCTTAGGGATTTTTTCAAAAAAAGTTGTTCAGATGTCGAGGGCTAATTCTGTTTCCGATGATAAAAACCCATCTGTTTCCACCGAAAAACACTTCAGGGGATCACTTGCAACACTTTGCCAACATTTTTGAGTGAATTGCAGAATGTCAGATTTTTAGCAGAAATTGTGACCGCGCGGCTTAGGGATTTTTTCAAAAAAAGTTGTTCAGACGTCGAGGGCTAATTCTGTTTCCGATGATAAAAACCCATCTGTGTCCACCGAAAAACACTTCAGGGGATCACTTGCAACAGTTTGCCAACATTTTTGAGTGAATTGCAGAACGTCAGATTTTTAGCAGAAATTGTGACCGCGCGGCTTAGGGATTTTTTCAAAAAAAGTTGTTCAGACGTCGAGGGCTAATTCTGTTTCCGATGATAAAAACCCATCTGTTTCCACCGAAAAACATTTTAGGGGATCACTTGCAATAGTTTGCCAACATTTTTGAGTGAATTGCAGAACGTCAGATTTTTAGCAGAAATTGTGACCGCGCGGCTTAGGGATTTTTTCAAAAAAAGTTGTTCAGACGTCGAGGGCTCATTCTGTTTCCGATGATAAAAACCCATCTGTTTCCACCGAAAAACATTTCAGGGGATCGTTTGCAACAGTTTGGCACCATTTTTGAGTGAAATGCAGAACGTCAGATTTTTAGCAGAAATTGTGACCGCGCGGCTTAGGGATTTTTTCAAAAAAAGTTGTTCAGATGTCGAGGGCTAATTCTGTTTCCGATGATAAAAACCCATCTGTTTCCACCGAAAAACACTTCAGGGGATCACTTGCAACACTTTGCCAACATTTTTGAGTGAATTGCAGAATGTCAGATTTTTAGCAGAAATTGTGACCGCGCGGCTTAGGGATTTTTTCAAAAAAAGTTGTTCAGACGTCGAGGGCTAATTCTGTTTCCGATGATAAAAACCCATATGTTTCCACCGAAAATCATTTCAGGGGATCACCTGCAACGGTTTTCCAACATTTTTGACTGAATTGCAGAACGTCAGATTTTTAGCAGAAATTGTGACCGCGCGGCTTAGGGATTTTTTCAAAAAAAGTTGTTCAGACGTCGAGGGCTCATTCTGTTTCCGATGATAAAAACCCATCTGTTTCCACCGAAAAACATTTCAGGGGATCACTTGCAACACTTTGCCAACATTTTTGAGTGAATTGCAGAACGTCAGATTTTTAGCAGAAATTGTGACCGCGCGGCTTAGGGATTTTTTTCAAAAAAGTTGTTCAGACGTCGAGGGCTAATTCTGTTTCCGATGATAAAAACCCATCTGTTTCCACCGAAAAACACTTCAGGGGATCACTTGCAACACTTTCCCAACATTTTTGAGTGAATTGCAGAATGTCAGATTTTTAGCAGAAATTGTGACCGCGCGGCTTAGGGATTTTTTCAAAAAAAGTTGTTCAGACGTCGAGGGCTAATTCTGTTTCCGATGATAAAAACCCATATGTTTCCACCGAAAATCATTTCAGGGGATCACCTGCAACGGTTTTCCAACATTTTTGACTGAATTGCAGAACGTCAGATTTTTAGCAGAAATTGTGACCGCGCGGCTTAGGGATTTTTTCAAAAAAAGTTGTTCAGACGTCGAGGGCTAATTCTGTTTCCGATGATAAAAACCCATCTGTTTCCACCGAAAAACATTTCAGGGGATCACTTGCAACACTTTGCCAACATTTTTGAGGGAATTGCAGAACGTCAGATTTTTAGCAGAAATTGTGACCGCGCGGCTTAGGGATTTTTTCAAAAAAAGTTGTTCAGACGTCGAGGGCTCATTCTGTTTCCGATGATAAAAACCCATCTGTTTCCACCGAAAAACATTTCAGGGGATCACTTGCAACAGTTTGCCAACATTTTTGAGTGAATTGCAGAATGTCAGATTTTTAGCAGAAATTGTGACCGCGCGGCTTAGGGATTTTTTTCAAAAAAGTTGTTCAGACGTCGAGGGCTAATTCTGTTTCCGATGATAAAAACCCATCTGTTTCCACCGAAAAACATTTCAGGGGATCACTTGCAACACTTTGGCAACATTTTTGAGGGAATTGCAGAATGTCAGATTTTTAGCAGAAATTTTGACCGCGCGGCTTAGGGATTTTTTCAAAAAAAGTTGTTCAGACGTCGAGGGCTAATTCTGTTTCCGATGATAAAAACCCATCTGTTCCCACCGAAAAACCTTTCAGGGGATCGTTTGCAACAGTTTGGGACCATTTGTGAATGAATTGAAGAACGTCAGATTTTTAGCAGAAATTGTAACCGCGCGGCTTAGGGATTTTTTCAAAAAAAGTTTTTCAGACGTCGAAGGCTAATTCTGTTTCCGATGATAAAATCCCATCTGTTACCACCGAAAAACATTTCAGGGGATCATTTGCAACAGTTTGCCAACGTTTTTGAGGGAATTGCAGAACGTCAGATTTTTAGCAGAAATTGTGACCGCGCGGCTTAGGGATTTTTTCAAAAAAAGTTGTTCAGACGTCGAGGGCTAATTCTGTTTCCGATAATAAAAACCCATCTGTTTCCACCGAAAAACATTTCAGGGGATCACTTGCAACGGTTTTCCAACATTTTTGAGTGAAGTGCAGCACGTCAGATTTTTAGCAGAAATTGTGAACGCGCGGCTTAGGGATTTTTTCAAAAAAAGTTTTTCAGACGTCGATGGCTAATTCTGTTTCCGATGATAAAAACCCATCTGTTTCCACCGAAAAACACTTCAGGGGGTCACTTGCAACACTTTGCCAACATTTTTGAGTGAATTGCAGAATGTCAGATTTTTAGCAGAAATTGTGACCGCGCGGCTTAGGGATTTTTTCAAAAAAAGTTGTTCAGACGTCGAGGGCTAATTCTGTTTCCGATGATAAAAACCCATCTGTGTCCACCGAAAAACACTTCAGGGGATCACTTGCAACAGTTTGCCAACATTTTTGAGTGAATTGCAGAACGTCAGATTTTTAGCAGAAATTGTGACCGCGCGGCTTAGGGATTTTTTCAAAAAAAGTTGTTCAGACGTCGAGGGCTAATTCTGTTTCCGATGATAAAAACCCATCTGTTTCCATCGAAAAACATTTTAGGGGATCACTTGCAATAGTTTGCCAACATTTTTGAGTGAATTGCAGAACGTCAGATTTTTAGCAGAAATTGTGACCGCGCGGCTTAGGGATTTTTTCAAAAAAAGTTGTTCAGACGTCGAGGGCTCATTCTGTTTCCGATGATAAAAACCCATCTGTTTCCACCGAAAAACATTTCAGGGGATCGTTTGCAACAGTTTGCCAACGTTTTTGAGGGAATTGCAGAACGTAAGATTTTTAGCAGAAATTGTGACCGCGCGGCTTAGGGATTTTTTCAAAAAAAGTTGTTCAGATGTCGAGGGCTAATTCTGTTTCCGATGATAAAAACCCATCTGTTTCCACCGAAAAACACTTCAGGGGATCACTTGCAACACTTTGCCAACATTTTTGAGTGAATTGCAGAATGTCAGATTTTTAGCAGAAATTGTGACCGCACGGCTTAGGGATTTTTTCAAAAAAAGTTGTTCAGACGTCGAGGGCTAATTCTGTTTCCGATGATAAAAACCCATCTGTTTCCACCGAAAAACATTTCAGGGGATCACTTGCAACAGTTTGCCAACATTTTTGAGGGAATTGCAGAACGTCAGATTTTTAGCAGAAATTGGTCCCGCGCGGCTTAGGGATTTTTCAAAAAAAGTTGTTCAGACGTCGGGGGCTACTTTTGTTTCCGATGATAAAAAGCCAACTGTTTCCACCGGAAAAGATTTCAGGGGATCACCTGCAACGGTTTTCCAACATTTTTCAGTGAATTGCAGAACGTCAGATTTTTAGCAGAAATTGTGACCGCGCGGCTTAGGGATTTTTTTCAAAAAAGTTGTTCAGACGTCGAGGGCTAATTCTGTTTCCGATGATAAAAACCCATCTGTTTCCACCGAAAAACATTTCAGGGGATCACTTGCAACACTTTGCCAACATTTTTGAGGGAATTGCAGAACGTCAGATTTTTAGCAGAAATTGTGACCGCGCGGCTTAGGGATTTTTTCAAAAAAAGTTGTTCAGACGTCGAGGGCTAATTCTGTTTCCCATGATAAAAACCAATCTGTTCCCACCGAAAAACCTTTCAGGGGATCGTTTGCAACAGTTTGGCACCATTTTTGAATGAATTGAAGAACGTCAGATTTTTAGCAGAAATTGTAACCGCGCGGCTTAGGGATTTTTTCAAAAAAAGTTTTTCAGACGTCGAAGGCTAATTCTGTTTCCGATGATAAAAACCCATCTGTTTCCACCGAAAAACATTTCAGGGGATCATTTGCAACAGTTTGCCAACGTTTTTGAGGGAATTGCAGAACGTCAGCTTTAGCAGAAATTGTGACCGCGCGGCTTAGGGATTTTTTCAAAAAAAGTTGTTCAGACGTCGAGGGCTAATTCTGTTTCCGATGATAAAAACCCATCTGTTTCCACCGAAAAACATTTCAGGGGATCACTTGCAACACTTTGCCAACATTTTTGAGGGAATTGCAGAATGTCAGATTTTTAGCAGAAATTTTGACCGCGCGGCTTAGGGATTTTTTCAAAAAAAGTTGTTCAGACGTCGAGGGCTAATTCTGTTTCCGATGATAAAAACCCATCTGTTCCCACCGAAAAACCTTTCAGGGGATCGTTTGCAACAGTTTGGGACCATTTGTGAATGAATTGAAGAACGTCAGATTTTTAGCAGAAATTGTAACCGCGCGGCTTAGGGATTTTTTCAAAAAAAGTTTTTCAGACGTCGAAGGCTAATTCTGTTTCCGATGATAAAAACCCATCTGTTTCCACCGAAAAACATTTCAGGGGATCATTTGCAACAGTTTGCCAACGTTTTTGAGGGAATTGCAGAACGTCAGATTTTTAGCAGAAATTGTGACCGCGCGGCTTAGGGATTTTTTCAAAAAAAGTTGTTCAGACGTCGAGGGCTAATTCTGTTTCCGATGATAAAAACCCATCTGTTTCCACCGAAAAACATTTCAGGGGATCACTTGCAACGGTTTTCCAACATTTTTCAGTGAAGTGCAGCACGTCAGATTTTTAGCAGAAATTGTGACCGCGCGGCTTAGGGATTTTTTCAAAAAAAGTTGTTCAGACGTCGAGGGCTAATTCTGTTTCCCATGATAAAAACCCATCTGTTTCCACCGAAAAACATTTCAGGGGATCACTTGCAACACTTTGCCAACATTTTTGAGTGAATTGCAGAATGTCAGATTTTTAGCAGAAATTGTGACCGCGCGGCTTAGGGATTTTTTTCAAAAAAGTTGTTCAGACGTCGAGGGCTAATTCTGTTTCCGATGATAAAAACCCATCTGTTTCCACCGAAAAACATTTCAGGGGATCACTTGCAACACTTTGCCAACATTTTTGAGGGAATTGCAGAATGTCAGATTTTTAGCAGAAATTTTGACCGCGCGGCTTAGGGATTTTTTCAAAAAAAGTTGTTCAGACGTCGAGGGCTAATTCTGTTTCCGATGATAAAAACCCATCTGTTCCCACCGAAAAACCTTTCAGGGGATCGTTTGCAACAGTTTGGGACCATTTGTGAATGAATTGAAGAACGTCAGATTTTTAGCAGAAATTGTAACCGCGCGGCTTAGGGATTTTTTCAAAAAAAGTTTTTCAGACGTCGAAGACTAATTCTGTTTCCGATGATAAAAACCCATCTGTTTCCACCGAAAAACATTTCAGGGGATCATTTGCAACAGTTTGCCAACGTTTTTGAGGGAATTGCAGAACGTCAGATTTTTAGCAGAAATTGTGACCGCGCGGCTTAGGGATTTTTTCAAAAAAAGTTGTTCAGACGTCGAGGGCTAATTCTGTTTCCGATGATAAAAACCCATCTGTTTCCACCGAAAAACATTTCAGGGGATCACTTGCAACGGTTTTCCAACATTTTTCAGTGAAGTGCAGCACGTCAGATTTTTAGCAGAAATTGTGACCGCGCGGCTTAGGGATTTTTTCAAAAAAAGTTTTTCAGACGTCGATGGCTAATTCTGTTTCCGATGATAAAAACCCATCTGTTTCCACCGAAAAACACTTCAGGGGATCACTTGCAACACTTTGCCAACATTTTTGAGTGAATTGCAGAATGTCAGATTTTTAGCAGAAATTGTGACCGCGCGGCTTAGGGATTTTTTCAAAAAAAGTTGTTCAGACGTTGAGGGCTAATTCTGTTTCCGATGATAAAAACCCATCTGTTTCCACTGAAAAACATTTCAGGGGATCACTTGCAACACTTTGCCAACATTTTTGAGTGAATTGCAGAATGTCAGATTTTTAGCAGAAATTGTGACCGCGCGGCTTAGGGATTTTTTCAAAAAAAGTTGTTCAGACGTCGAGGGCTAATTCTGTTTCCGATGATAAAAACCCATCTGTGTCCACCGAAAAACACTTCAGGGGATCACTTGCAACAGTTTGCCAACATTTTTGAGTGAATTGCAGAACGTCAGATTTTTAGCAGAAATTGTGACCGCGCGGCTTAGGGATTTTTTCAAAAAAAGATGTTCAGACGTCGAGGGCTAATTCTGTTTCCTATGATAAAAACCCATCTGTTTCCACCGAAAAACATTTTAGGGGATCACTTGCAATAGTTTGCCAACATTTTTGAGTGAATTGCAGAACGTCAGATTTTTAGCAGAAATTGTGACCGCGCGGCTTAGGGATTTTTTCAAAAAAAGTTGTTCAGACGTCGAGGGCTCTTTCTGTTTCCGATGATAAAAACCCATCTGTTTCCACCGAAAAACATTTCAGGGGATCGTTTGCAACAGTTTGGCACCATTATTGAGTGAAATGCAGAACGTCAGATTTTTAGCAGAAATTGTGACCGCGCGGCTTAGGGATTTTTTCAAAAAAAGTTGTTCAGATGTCGAGGGCTAA
Source organism: Podarcis bocagei (assembly GCF_964188305.1). Lineage (NCBI taxonomy): Eukaryota > Metazoa > Chordata > Lepidosauria > Squamata > Lacertidae > Podarcis > Podarcis bocagei. The sequence continues at coordinate 342,045 of NW_027670334.1, forward strand.
TTCTGTTTCCGATGATAAAAACCCATCTGTTTCCACCGAAAAACACTTCAGGGGATCACTTGCAACACTTTGCCAACATTTTTGAGTGAATTGCAGAATGTCAGATTTTTAGCAGAAATTGTGACCGCGCGGCTTAGGGATTTTTTCAAAAAAAGTTGTTCAGACGTCGAGGGCTAATTCTGTTTCCGATGATAAAAACCCATCTGTGTCCACCGAAAAACACTTCAGGGGATCACTTGCAACAGTTTGCCAACATTTTTGAGTGAATTGCAGAACGTCAGATTTTTAGCAGAAATTGTGACCGCGCGGCTTAGGGATTTTTTCAAAAAAAGTTGTTCAGACGTCGAGGGCTCATTCTGTTTCCGATGATAAAAACCCATCTGTTTCCACCGAAAAACATTTCAGGGGATCGTTTGCAACAGTTTGGCACCATTTTTGAGTGAAATGCAGAACGTCAGATTTTTAGCAGAAATTGTGACCGCGCGGCTTAGGGATTTTTTCAAAAAAAGTTGTTCAGATGTCGAGGGCTAATTCTGTTTCCGATGATAAAAACCCATCTGTTTCCACCGAAAAACACTTCAGGGGATCACTTGCAACACTTTGCCAACATTTTTGAGTGAATTGCAGAATGGCAGATTTTTAGCAGAAATTGTGACCGCGCGGCTTAGGGATTTTTTCAAAAAAAGTTGTTCAGACGTCGAGGGCTAATTCTGTTTCCGATGATAAAAACCCATATGTTTCCACCGAAAATCATTTCAGGGGATCACCTGCAACGGTTTTCCAACATTTTTGACTGAATTGCAGAACGTCAGATTTTTAGCAGAAATTGTGACCGCGCGGCTTAGGGATTTTTTCAAAAAAAGTTGTTCAGACGTCGAGGGCTCATTCTGTTTCCGATGATAAAAACCCATCTGTTTCCACCGAAAAACATTTCAGGGGATCGTTGGCAACAGTTTGGCACCATTATTGAGTGAAATGCAGAACGTCAGATTTTTAGCAGAAATTGTGACCGCGCGGCTTAGGGATTTTTTCAAAAAAAGTTGTTCAGATGTCGAGGGCTAATTCTGTTTCCGATGATAAAAACCCATCTGTTTCCACCGAAAAACACTTCAGGGGATCACTTGCAACACTTTGCCAACATTTTTGAGTGAATTGCAGAATGTCAGATTTTTAGCAGAAATTGTGACCGCGCGGCTTAGGGATTTTTTCAAAAAAAGTTGTTCAGACGTCGAGGGCTAATTCTGTTTCCGATGATAAAAACCCATCTGTTTCCACCGAAAAACACTTCAGGGGATCACTTGCAACACTTTGCCAACATTTTTGAGTGAATTGCAGAATGTCAGATTTTTAGCAGAAATTGTGACCGCGCGGCTTAGGGATTTTTTCAAAAAAAGTTGTTCAGACGTCGAGGGCTAATTCTGTTTCCGATGATAAAAACCCATCTGTTTCCACCGAAAAACACTTCAGGGGATCACTTGCAACACTTTGCCAACATTTTTGAGTGAATTGCAGAATGTCAGATTTTTAGCAGAAATTGTGACCGCGCGGCTTAGGGATTTTTTCAAAAAAAGTTGTTCAGATGTCGAGGGCTAATTCTGTTTCCGATGATAAAAACCCATCTGTTTCCACCGAAAAACACTTCAGGGGATCACTTGCAACACTTTGCCAACATTTTTGAGTGAATTGCAGAATGTCAGATTTTTAGCAGAAATTGTGACCGCGCGGCTTAGGGATTTTTTCAAAAAAAGTTGTTCAGACGTCGAGGGCTAATTCTGTTTCCGATGATAAAAACCCATCTGTGTCCACCGAAAAACACTTCAGGGGATCACTTGCAACAGTTTGCCAACATTTTTGAGTGAATTGCAGAACGTCAGATTTTTAGCAGAAATTGTGACCGCGCGGCTTAGGGATTTTTTCAAAAAAAGTTGTTCAGACGTCGAGGGCTCATTCTGTTTCCGATGATAAAAACCCATCTGTTTCCACCGAAAAACATTTCAGGGGATCGTTTGCAACAGTTTGGCACCATTTTTGAGTGAAATGCAGAACGTCAGATTTTTAGCAGAAATTGTGACCGCGCGGCTTAGGGATTTTTTCAAAAAAAGTTGTTCAGATGTCGAGGGCTAATTCTGTTTCCGATGATAAAAACCCATCTGTTTCCACCGAAAAACACTTCAGGGGATCACTTGCAACACTTTGCCAACATTTTTGAGTGAATTGCAGAATGTCAGATTTTTAGCAGAAATTGTGACCGCGCGGCTTAGGGATTTTTTCAAAAAAAGTTGTTCAGACGTCGAGGGCTAATTCTGTTTCCGATGATAAAAACCCATATGTTTCCACCGAAAATCATTTCAGGGGATCACCTGCAACGGTTTTCCAACATTTTTGACTGAATTGCAGAACGTCAGATTTTTAGCAGAAATTGTGACCGCGCGGCTTAGGGATTTTTTCAAAAAAAGTTGTTCAGACGTCGAGGGCTAATTCTGTTTCCGATGATAAAAACCCATCTGTTTCCACCGAAAAACATTTCAGGGGAACACTTGCAACACTTTGCCAACATTTTTGAGGGAATAGCAGAACGTCAGATTTTTAGCAGAAATTGTGACCGCGCGGCTTAGGGATTTTTTCAAAAAAAGTTGTTCAGACGTCGAGGGCTCATTCTGTTTCCGATGATAAAAACCCATCTGTTTCCACCGAAAAACATTTCAGGGGATCGTTTGCAACAGTTTGGCACCATTATTGAGTGAAATGCAGAACGTCAGATTTTTAGCAGAAATTGTGACCGCGCGGCTTAGGGATTTTTTCAAAAAAAGTTGTTCAGATGTCGAGGGCTAATTCTGTTTCCGATGATAAAAACCCATCTGTTTCCACCGAAAAACACTTCAGGGGATCACTTGCAACACTTTGCCAACATTTTTGAGTGAATTGCAAAATGTCAGATTTTTAGCAGAAATTGTGACCGCGCGGCTTAGGGATTTTTTCAAAAAAAGTTGTTCAGACGTCGAGGGCTAATTCTGTTTCCGATGATAAAAACCCATCTGTGTCCACCGAAAAACACTTCAGGGGATCACTTGCAACAGTTTGCCAACATTTTTGAGTGAATTGCAGAACGTCAGATTTTTAGCAGAAATTGTGACCGCGCGGCTTAGGGATTTTTTCAAAAAAAGTTGTTCAGACGTCGAGGGCTCATTCTGTTTCCGATGATAAAAACCCATCTGTTTCCACCGAAAAACATTTCAGGGGATCGTTTGCAACAGTTTGGCACCATTTTTGAGTGAAATGCAGAACGTCAGATTTTTAGCAGAAATTGTGACCGCGCGGCTTAGGGATTTTTTCAAAAAAAGTTGTTCAGATGTCGAGGGCTAATTCTGTTTCCGATGATAAAAACCCATCTGTTTCCACCGAAAAACACTTCAGGGGATCACTTGCAACACTTTGCCAACATTTTTGAGTGAATTGCAGAATGTCAGATTTTTAGCAGAAATTGTGACCGCGCGGCTTAGGGATTTTTTCAAAAAAAGTTGTTCAGACGTCGAGGGCTAATTCTGTTTCCGATGATAAAAACCCATATGTTTCCACAGAAATTCATTTCAGGGGATCACCTGCAACGGTTTTCCAACATTTTTGACTGAATTGCAGAACGTCAGATTTTTAGCAGAAATTGTGACCGCGCGGCTTAGGGATTTTTTCAAAAAAAGTTGTTCAGACGTCGAGGGCTAATTCTGTTTCCGATGATAAAAACCCATCTGTTTCCACCGAAAAACATTTCAGGGGAACACTTGCAACACTTTGCCAACATTTTTGAGGGAATTGCAGAACGTCAGATTTTTAGCAGAAATTGTGACCGCGCGGCTTAGGGATTTTTTCAAAAAAAGTTGTTCAGACGTCGAGGGCTCATTCTGTTTCCGATGATAAAAACCCATCTGTTTCCACCGAAAAACATTTCAGGGGATCACTTGCAACACTTTGCCAACATTTTTGAGTGAATTGCAGAATGTCAGATTTTTAGCAGAAATTGTGACCGCGCGGCTTAGGGATTTTTTTCAAAAAAGTTGTTCAGACGTCGAGGGCTAATTCTGTTTCCGATGATAAAAACCCATCTGTTTCCACCGAAAAACATTTCAGGGGATCACTTGCAACACTTTGCCAACATTTTTGAGGGAATTGCAGAATGTCAGATTTTTAGCAGAAATTTTGACCGCGCGGCTTAGGGATTTTTTCAAAAAAATTTGTTCAGACGTCGAGGGCTAATTCTGATTCCGATGATAAAAACCCATCTGTTCCCACCGAAAAACCTTTCAGGGGATCGTTTGCAACAGTTTGGGACCATTTGTGAATGAATTGAAGAACGTCAGATTTTTAGCAGAAATTGTAACCGCGCGGCTTAGGGATTTTTTCAAAAAAAGTTTTTCAGACGTCGAAGGCTAATTCTGTTTCCGATGATAAAAACCCATCTGTTTCCACCGAAAAACATTTCAGGGGATCATTTGCAACAGTTTGCCAACGTTTTTGAGGGAATTAAAGAACGTCAGATTTTTAGCAGAAATTGTGACCGCGCGGCTTAGGGATTTTTTCAAAAAAAGTTGTTCAGACGTCGAGGGCTAATTCTGTTTCCGATGATAAAAACCCATCTGTTTCCACCGAAAAACACTTCAGGGGATCACTTGCAACACTTTGCCAACATTTTTGAGTGAATTGCAGAATGTCAGATTTTTAGCAGAAATTGTGACCGCGCGGCTTAGGGATTTTTTTAAAAAAAGTTGTTCAGACGTCGAGGGCTAATTCTGTTTCCGATGATAAAAACCCATCTGTTTCCACCGAAAAACATTTCAGGGGATCACTTGCAACACTTTGCCAACATTTTTGAGTGAATTGCAGAATGTCAGATTTTTAGCAGAAATTGTGACCGCGCGGCTTAGGGATTTTTTCAAAAAAAGTTGTTCAGACGTCGAGGGCTAATTCTGTTTCCGATGATAAAAACCCATCTGTGTCCACCGAAAAACACTTCAGGGGATCACTTGCAACAGTTTGCCAACATTTTTGAGTGAATTGCAGAACGTCAGATTTTTAGCAGAAATTGTGACCGCGCGGCTTAGGGATTTTTTCAAAAAAAGTTGTTCAGACGTCGAGGGCTAATTCTGTTTCCGATGATAAAAACCCATCTGTTTCCACCGAAAAACATTTTAGGGGATCACTTGCAATAGTTTGCCAACATTTTTGAGTGAATTGCAGAACGTCAGATTTTTAGCAGAAATTGTGACCGCGCGGCTTAGGGATTTTTTCAAAAAAAGTTGTTCAGATGTCGAGGGCTCATTCTGTTTCCGATGATAAAAACCCATCTGTTTCCACCGAAAAACATTTCAGGGGATCGTTTGCAACAGTTTGGCACCATTATTGAGTGAAATGCAGAACGTCAGATTTTTAGCAGAAATTGTGACCGCGCGGCTTAGGGATTTTTTCAAAAAAAGTTGTTCAGATGTCGAGGGCTAATTCTGTTTCCGATGATAAAAACCCATCTGTTTCCACCGAAAAACACTTCAGGGGATCACTTGCAACACTTTGCCAACATTTTTGAGTGAATTGCAGAATGTCAGATTTTTAGCAGAAATTGTGACCGCGCGGCTTAGGGATTTTTTCAAAAAAAGTTGTTCAGACGTCGAGGGCTAATTCTGTTTCCGATGATAAAAACCCATCTGTTTCCACCGAAAAACATTTTAGGGGATCACTTGCAATAGTTTGCCAACATTTTTGAGTGAATTGCAGAACGTCAGATTTTTAGCAGAAATTGTGACCGCGCGGCTTAGGGATTTTTTCAAAAAAAGTTGTTCAGATGTCGAGGGCTAATTCTGTTTCCGATGATAAAAACCCATCTGTTTCCACCGAAAAACACTTCAGGGGATCACTTGCAACACTTTGCCAACATTTTTGAGTGAATTGCAGAATGTCAGATTTTTAGCAGAAATTGTGACCGCGCGGCTTAGGGATTTTTTCAAAAAAAGTTGTTCAGACGTCGAGGGCTAATTCTGTTTCCGATGATAAAAACCCATCTGTTTCCACCGAAAAACATTTCAGGGGATCACTTGCAACAGTTTGCCAACATTTTTGAGTGAATTGCAGAATGTCAGATTTTTAGCAGAAATTGTGACTGCGCGGCTTAGGGATTTTTTTCAAAAAAGTTGTTCAGACGTCGAGGGCTAATTCTGTTTCCGATGATAAAAACCCATCTGTTTCCACCGAAAAACATTTCAGGGGATCACTTGCAACACTTTGCCAACATTTTTGAGGGAATTGCAGAATGTCAGATTTTTAGCAGAAATTGTGACCGCGCGGCTTAGGGATTTTTTCAAAAAAAGTTGTTCAGACGTCGAGGGCTAATTCTGTTTCCGATGATAAAAACCCATCTGTGTCCACCGAAAAACACTTCAGGGGATCACTTGCAACAGTTTGCCAACATTTTTGAGTGAATTGCAGAACGTCAGATTTTTAGCAGAAATTGTGACCGCGCGGCTTAGGGATTTTTTCAAAAAAAGTTGTTCAGACGTCGAGGGCTAATTCTGTTTCCGATGATAAAAACCCATCTGTTTCCACCGAAAAACATTTTAGGGGATCACTTGCAATAGTTTGCCAACATTTTTGAGTGAATTGCAGAACGTCAGATTTTTAGCAGAAATTGTGACCGCGCGGCTTAGGGATTTTTTCAAAAAAAGTTGTTCAGATGTTGAGGGCTAATTCTGTTTCCGATGATAAAAACCCATCTGTTTCCACCGAAAAACACTTCAGGGGATCACTTGCAACACTTTGCCAACATTTTTGAGGGAATTGCAGAACGTCAGATTTTTAGCAGAAATTGTGACCGCGCGGCTTAGGGATTTTTTCAAAAAAAGTTGTTCAGACGTCGAGGGCTCATTCTGTTTCCGATGATAAAAACCCATCTGTTTCCACCGAAAAACATTTCAGGGGATCACTTGCAACACTTTGCCAACATTTTTGAGTGAATTGCAGAATGTCAGATTTTTAGCAGAAATTGTGACCGCGCGGCTTAGGGATTTTTTTCAAAAAAGTTGTTCAGACGTCGAGGGCTAATTCTGTTTCCGATGATAAAAACCCATCTGTTTCCACCGAAAAACATTTCAGGGGATCACTTGCAACACTTTGCCAACATTTTTGAGGGAATTGCAGAATGTCAGATTTTTAGCAGAAATTGTGACCGCGCGGCTTAGGGATTTTTTCAAAAAAAGTTGTTCAGACGTCGAGGGCTAATTCTGTTTCCGATGATAAAAACCCATCTGTTTCCACCGAAAAACACTTCAGGGGATCACTTGCAACAGTTTGCCAACATTTTTGAGTGAATTGCAGAACGTCAGATTTTTAGCAGAAATTGTGACCGCGCGGCTTAGGGATTTTTTCAAAAAAAGTTGTTCAGACGTCGAGGGCTAATTCTGTTTCCGATGATAAAAACCCATCTGTTTCCACCGAAAAACATTTTAGGGGATCACTTGCAATAGTTTGCCAACATTTTTGAGTGAATTGCAGAACGTCAGATTTTTAGCAGAAATTGTGACCGCGCGGCTTAGGGATTTTTTCAAAAAAAGTTGTTCAGACGTCGAGGGCTCATTCTGTTTCCGATGATAAAAACCCATCTGTTTCCACCGAAAAACATTTCAGGGGATCGTTTGCAACAGTTTGGCACCATTATTGAGTGAAATGCAGAACGTCAGATTTTTAGCAGAAATTGTGACCGCGTGGCTTAGGGATTTTTTCAAAAAAAGTTGTTCAGATGTCGAGGGCTAATTCTGTTTCCGATGATAAAAACCCATCTGTTTCCACCGAAAAACACTTCAGGGGATCACTTGCAACACTTTGCCAACATTTTTGAGTGAATTGCAGAATGTCAGATTTTTAGCAGAAATTGTGACCGCGCGGCTTAGGGATTTTTTCAAAAAAAGTTGTTCAGACGTCGAGGGCTAATTCTGTTTCCGATGATAAAAACCCATCTGTGTCCACCGAAAAACACTTCAGGGGATCACTTGCAACAGTTTGCCAACATTTTTGAGTGAATTGCAGAACGTCAGATTTTTAGCAGAAATTGTGACCGCGCGGCTTAGGGATTTTTTCAAAAAAAGTTGTTCAGACGTCGAGGGCTAATTCTGTTTCCGATGATAAAAACCCATCTGTTTCCACCGAAAAACATTTTAGGGGATCACTTGCAATAGTTTGCCAACATTTTTGAGTGAATTGCAGAACGTCAGATTTTTAGCAGAAATTGTGACCGCGCGGCTTAGGGATTTTTTCAAAAAAAGTTGTTCAGATGTCGAGGGCTAATTCTGTTTCCGATGATAAAAACCCATCTGTTTCCACCGAAAAACACTTCAGGGGATCACTTGCAACACTTTGCCAACATTTTTGAGTGAATTGCAGAATGTCAGATTTTTAGCAGAAATTGTGACCGCGCGGCTTAGGGATTTTTTCAAAAAAAGTTGTTCAGACGTCGAGGGCTAATTCTGTTTCCGATGATAAAAACCCATATGTTTCCACCGAAAATCATTTCAGGGGATCACCTGCAACGGTTTTCCAACATTTTTGACTGAATTGCAGAACGTCAGATTTTTAGCAGAAATTGTGACCGCGCGGCTTAGGGATTTTTTCAAAAAAAGTTGTTCAGACGTCGAGGGCTAATTCTGTTTCCGATGATAAAAACCCATCTGTTTCCACCGAAAAACATTTCAGGGGATCACTTGCAACAGTTTGCCAACATTTTTGAGGGAATTGCAGAACGTCAGATTTTTAGCAGAAATTGTGACCGCGCGGCTTAGGGATTTTTTCAAAAAAAGTTGTTCAGACGTCGAGGGCTAATTCTGTTTCCGATGATAAAAACCCATCTGTTCCCACCGAAAAACATTTCAGGGGATCACTTGCAACAGTTTGCCAACATTTTTGAGTGAATTGCAGAATGTCAGATTTTTAGCAGAAATTGTGACCGCGCGGCTTAGGGATTTTTTTCAAAAAAGTTGTTCAGACGTCGAGGGCTAATTCTGTTTCCGATGATAAAAACCCATCTGTTTCCACCGAAAAACATTTCAGGGGATCACTTGCAACACTTTGCCAACATTTTTGAGGGAATTGCAGAATGTCAGATTTTTAGCAGAAATTGTGACCGCGCGGCTTAGGAATTTTTTCAAAAAAAGTTGTTCAGACGTCGAGGGTTAATTCTGTTTCCGATGATAAAAACCCATCTGTGTCCACCGAAAAACACTTCAGGGGATCGTTTGCAACAGTTTGGGACCATTTGTGAATGAATTGAAGAACGTCAGATTTTTAGCAGAAATTGTAACCGCGCGGCTTAGGGATTTTTTCAAAAAAAGTTGTTCAGACGTCGAGGGCTAATTCTGTTTCCGATGATAAAAACCCATCTGTTTCCACCGAAAAACATTTCAGGGGATCACTTGCAACAGTTTGCCAACATTTTTGAGGGAATTGCAGAACGTCAGATTTTTAGCAGAAATTGTGACCGCGCGGCTTAGGGATTTTTTCAAAAAAAGTTGTTCAGACGTCGAGGGCTAATTCTGTTTCCGATGATAAAAACCCATCTGTTTCCACCGAAAAACATTTCAGGGGATCACTTGCAACAGTTTGCCAACATTTTTGAGTGAATTGCAGAATGTCAGATTTTTAGCAGAAATTGTGACCGCGCGGCTTAGGGATTTTTTTCAAAAAAGTTATTCAGACGTCGAGGGCTAATTCTGTTTCCGATGATAAAAACCCATCTGTTTCCACCGAAAAACATTTCAGGGGATCACTTGCAACACTTTGCCAACATTTTTGAGGGAATTGCAGAATGTCAGATTTTTAGCAGAAATTGTGACCGCGCGGCTTAGGGATTTTTTCAAAAAAAGTTGTTCAGACGTCGAGGGTTAATTCTGTTTCCGATGATAAAAACCCATCTGTGTCCACCGAAAAACACTTCAGGGGATCACTTGCAACAGTTTGCCAACATTTTTGAGTGAATTGCAGAACGTCAGATTTTTAGCAGAAATTGTGACCGCGCGGCTTAGGGATTTTTTCAAAAAAAGTTGTTCAGACGTCGAGGGCTAATTCTGTTTCCGATGATAAAAACCCATCTGTTTCCACCGAAAAACATTTTAGGGGATCACTTGCAATAGTTTGCCAACATTTTTGAGTGAATTGCAGAACGTCAGATTTTTAGCAGAAATTGTGACCGCGCGGCTTAGGGATTTTTTCAAAAAAAGTTGTTCAGATGTCGAGGGCTAATTCTGTTTCCGATGATAAAAACCCATCTGTTTCCACCGAAAAACACTTCAGGGGATCACTTGCAACACTTTGCCAACATTTTTGAGGGAATTGCAGAACGTCAGATTTTTAGCAGAAATTGTGACCGCGCGGCTTAGGGATTTTTTCAAAAAAAGTTGTTCAGACGTCGAGGGCTCATTCTGTTTCCGATGATAAAAACCCATCTGTTTCCACCGAAAAACATTTCAGGGGATCACTTGCAACAGTTTGCCAACATTTTTGAGTGAATTGCAGAATGTCAGATTTTTAGCAGAAATTGTGACCGCGCGGCTTAGGGATTTTTTTCAAAAAAGTTGTTCAGACGTCGAGGGCTAATTCTGTTTCCGATGATAAAAACCCATCTGTTTCCACCGAAAATCATTTCAGGGGATCACTTGCAACACTTTGCCAACATTTTTGACTGAATTGCAGAATGTCAGATTTTTAGCAGAAATTGTGACCGCGCGGCTTAGGGATTTTCTCAAAAAAAAGTTGTTCAGACGTCGAGGGCTAATTCTGTTTCCAATGATAAAAACCCATCTGTTCCCACCGAAAAACCTTTCAGGGGATCGTTTGCAACAGTTTGGGACCATTTGTGAATGAATTGAAGAACGTCAGATTTTTAGCAGAAATTGTAACCGCGCGGCTTAGGGATTTTTTCAAAAAAAGTTTTTCAGACGTCGAAGGCTAATTCTGTTTCTGATGATAAAAACCCATCTGTTTCCACCGAAAAACATTTCAGGGGATCATTTGCAACAGTTTGCCAACGTTTTTGAGGGAATTGCAGAACGTCAGATTTTTAGCAGAAATTGTGACCGCGCGGCTTAGGGATTTTATTAAAAAAAGTTGTTCAGACGTCGAGGGCTAATTCTGTTTCCGATGATAAAAACCCATCTGTTTCCACCGAAAAACATTTCAGGGGATCACTTGCAACAGTTTGCCAACATTTTTGAGTGAATTGCAGAATGTCAGATTTTTAGCAGAAATTGTGACCGCGCGGCTTAGGGATTTTTTTCAAAAAGTTGTTCAGACGTCGAGGGCTAATTCTGTTTCCGATGATAAAAACCCATCTGTTTCCACCGAAAAACATTTCAGGGGATCACTTGCAACACTTTGCCAACATTTTTGAGGGAATTGCAGAATGTCAGATTTTTAGCAGAAATTGTGACCGCGCGGCTTAGGAATTTTTTCAAAAAAAGTTGTTCAGACGTCGAGGGTTAATTCTGTTTCCGATGATAAAAACCCATCTGTGTCCACCGAAAAACACTTCAGGGGATCGTTTGCAACAGTTTGGGACCATTTGTGAATGAATTGAAGAACGTCAGATTTTTAGCAGAAATTGTAACCGCGCGGCTTAGGGATTTTTTCAAAAAAAGTTGTTCAGACGTCGAGGGCTAATTCTGTTTCCGATGATAAAAACCCATCTGTTTCCACCGAAAAACATTTCAGGGGATCACTTGCAACAGTTTGCCAACATTTTTGAGGGAATTGCAGAACGTCAGATTTTTAGCAGAAATTGTGACCGCGCGGCTTAGGGATTTTTTCAAAAAAAGTTGTTCAGACGTCGAGGGCTAATTCTGTTTCCGATGATAAAAACCCATCTGTTTCCACCGAAAAACATTTCAGGGGATCACTTGCAACAGTTTGCCAACATTTTTGAGTGAATTGCAGAATGTCAGATTTTTAGCAGAAATTGTGACCGCGCGGCTTAGGGATTTTTTTCAAAAAAGTTATTCAGACGTCGAGGGCTAATTCTGTTTCCGATGATAAAAACCCATCTGTTTCCACCGAAAAACATTTCAGGGGATCACTTGCAACACTTTGCCAACATTTTTGAGGGAATTGCAGAATGTCAGATTTTTAGCAGAAATTGTGACCGCGCGGCTTAGGGATTTTTTCAAAAAAAGTTGTTCAGACGTCGAGGGTTAATTCTGTTTCCGATGATAAAAACCCATCTGTGTCCACCGAAAAACACTTCAGGGGATCACTTGCAACAGTTTGCCAACATTTTTGAGTGAATTGCAGAACGTCAGATTTTTAGCAGAAATTGTGACCGCGCGGCTTAGGGATTTTTTCAAAAAAAGTTGTTCAGACGTCGAGGGCTAATTCTGTTTCCGATGATAAAAACCCATCTGTTTCCACCGAAAAACATTTTAGGGGATCACTTGCAATAGTTTGCCAACATTTTTGAGTGAATTGCAGAACGTCAGATTTTTAGCAGAAATTGTGACCGCGCGGCTTAGGGATTTTTTCAAAAAAAGTTGTTCAGATGTCGAGGGCTAATTCTGTTTCCGATGATAAAAACCCATCTGTTTCCACCGAAAAACACTTCAGGGGATCACTTGCAACACTTTGCCAACATTTTTGAGGGAATTGCAGAACGTCAGATTTTTAGCAGAAATTGTGACCGCGCGGCTTAGGGATTTTTTCAAAAAAAGTTGTTCAGACGTCGAGGGCTCATTCTGTTTCCGATGATAAAAACCCATCTGTTTCCACCGAAAAACATTTCAGGGGATCACTTGCAACAGTTTGCCAACATTTTTGAGTGAATTGCAGAATGTCAGATTTTTAGCAGAAATTGTGACCGCGCGGCTTAGGGATTTTTTTCAAAAAAGTTGTTCAGACGTCGAGGGCTAATTCTGTTTCCGATGATAAAAACCCATCTGTTTCCACCGAAAATCATTTCAGGGGATCACTTGCAACACTTTGCCAACATTTTTGACTGAATTGCAGAATGTCAGATTTTTAGCAGAAATTGTGACCGCGCGGCTTAGGGATTTTCTCAAAAAAAAGTTGTTCAGACGTCGAGGGCTAATTCTGTTTCCAATGATAAAAACCCATCTGTTCCCACCGAAAAACCTTTCAGGGGATCGTTTGCAACAGTTTGGGACCATTTGTGAATGAATTGAAGAACGTCAGATTTTTAGCAGAAATTGTAACCGCGCGGCTTAGGGATTTTTTCAAAAAAAGTTTTTCAGACGTCGAAGGCTAATTCTGTTTCTGATGATAAAAACCCATCTGTTTCCACCGAAAAACATTTCAGGGGATCATTTGCAACAGTTTGCCAACGTTTTTGAGGGAATTGCAGAACGTCAGATTTTTAGCAGAAATTGTGACCGCGCGGCTTAGGGATTTTATTAAAAAAAGTTGTTCAGACGTCGAGGGCTAATTCTGTTTCCGATGATAAAAACCCATCTGTTTCCACCGAAAAACATTTCAGGGGATCACTTGCAACGGTTTTCCAACATTTTTGAGTGAAGTGCAGCACGTCAGATTTTTAGCAGAAATTGTGACCGCGCGGCTTAGGGATTTTTTCAAAAAAAGTTTTTCAGACGTCGAGGGCTAATTCTGTTTCCGATGATAAAAACCCATCTGTTTCCACCGAAAAACATTTCAGGGGATCACTTGCAACACTTTGCCAACATTTTTGAGGGAATTGCAGAATGTCAAATTTTTAGCAGAAATTGTGACCGCGCGGCTTAGGGATTTTTTCAAAAAAAGTTGTTCAGACGTCGAGGGTTAATTCTGTTTCCGATTATAAAAACCCATCTGTGTCCACCGAAAAACACTTCAGGGGATCACTTGCAACAGTTTGCCAACATTTTTGAGTGAATTGCAGAACGTCAGATTTTTAGCAGAAATTGTGACCGCGCGGCTTAGGGATTTTTTCAAAAAAAGTTGTTCAGACGTCGAGGGCTAATTCTGTTTCCGATGATAAAAACCCATCTGTTTCCACCGAAAAACATTTTAGGGGATCACTTGCAATAGTTTGCCAACATTTTTGAGTGAATTGCAGAACGTCAGATTTTTAGCAGAAATTGTGACCGCGCGGCTTAGGGATTTTTTCAAAAAAAGTTGTTCAGATGTCGAGGGCTAATTCTGTTTCCGATGATAAAAACCCATCTGTTTCCACCGAAAAACACTTCAGGGGATCACTTGCAACACTTTGCCAACATTTTTGAGGGAATTGCAGAACGTCAGATTTTTAGCAGAAATTGTGACCGCGCGGCTTAGGGATTTTTTCAAAAAAAGGTGTTCAGACGTCGAGGGCTCATTCTGTTTCCGATGATAAAAACCCATCTGTTTCCACCGAAAAACATTTCAGGGGATCACTTGCAACGGTTTTCCAACATTTTTGAGTGAAGTGCAGCACGTCAGATTTTTAGCAGAAATTGTGACCGCGCGGCTTAGGGATTTTTTCAAAAAAAGTTGTTCAGATGTCGAGGGCTAATTCTGTTTCCGATGATAAAAACCCATCTGTTTCCACCGAAAAACACTTCAGGGGATCACTTGCAACACTTTGCCAACATTTTTGAGGGAATTGCAGAACGTCAGATTTTTAGCAGAAATTGTGACCGCGCGGCTTAGGGATTTTTTCAAAAAAAGTTGTTCAGACGTCGAGGGCTCATTCTGTTTCCGATGATAAAAACCCATCTGTTTCCACCGAAAAACATTTCAGGGGATCACTTGCAACAGTTTGCCAACATTTTTGAGTGAATTGCAGAATGTCAGATTTTTAGCAGAAATTGTGACCGCGCGGCTTAGGGATTTTTTTCAAAAAAGTTGTTCAGACGTCGAGGGCTAATTCTGTTTCCGATGATAAAAACCCATCTGTTTCCACCGAAAAACATTTCAGGGGATCACTTGCAACACTTTGCCAACATTTTTGAGGGAATTGCAGAATGTCAGATTTTTAGCAGAAATTGTGACCGCGCGGCTTAGGGATTTTTTCAAAAAAAAGTTGTTCAGACGTCGAGGGCTAATTCTGTTTTCGATGATAAAAACCCATCTGTTCCCACCGAAAAACCTTTCAGGGGATCGTTTGTAACAGTTTGGGACCATTTGTGAATGAATTGAAGAACGTCAGATTTTTAGCAGAAATTGTAACCGCGCGGCTTAGGGATTTTTTCAAAAAAAGTTTTTCAGACGTCGAAGGCTAATTCTGTTTCCGATGATAAAAACCCATCTGTTTCCACCGAAAAACATTTCAGGGGATCATTTGCAACAGTTTGCCAACGTTTTTGAGGGAATTGCAGAACGTCAGATTTTTAGCAGAAATTGTGACCGCGCGGCTTAGGGATTTTTTCAAAAAAAGTTGTTCAGACGTCGAGGGCTAATTCTGTTTCCGATGATAAAAACCTATCTGTTTCCACCGAAAAACATTTCAGGGGATCACTTGCAACAGTTTGCCAACATTTTTGAGGGAATTGCAGAATGTCAGATTTTTAGCAGAAATTGTGACCGCGCGGCTTAGGGATTTTTTTCAAAAAAGTTGTTCAGACGTCGAGGGCTAATTCTGTTTCCGATGATAAAAACCCATCTGTTTCCACCGAAAAACATTTCAGGGGATCACTTGCAACACTTTGCCAACATTTTTGAGGGAATTGCAGAATGTCAGATTTTTAGCAGAAATTGTGACCGCGCGGCTTAGGGATTTTTTCAAAAAAAGTTGTTCAGACGTCGAGGGCTAATTCTGTTTCCGATGATAAAAACCCATCTGTTTCCACCGAAAAACATTTCAGGGGATCACTTGCAACGGTTTTCCAACATTTTTGAGTGAAGTGCAGCACGTCAGATTTTTAGCAGAAATTGTGACCGCGCGGCTTAGGGATTTTTTCAAAAAAAGTTGTTCAGATGTCGAGGGCTAATTCTGTTTCCGATGATAA
Organism: Podarcis bocagei; assembly: GCF_964188305.1. Lineage (NCBI taxonomy): Eukaryota > Metazoa > Chordata > Lepidosauria > Squamata > Lacertidae > Podarcis > Podarcis bocagei. Next base: position 357,995 of record NW_027670334.1, read on the forward strand.
AAACCCATCTGTTTCCACCGAAAAACACTTCAGGGGATCACTTGCAACACTTTGCCAACATTTTTGAGGGAATTGCAGAACGTCAGATTTTTAGCAGAAATTGTGACCGCGCGGCTTAGGGATTTTTTCAAAAAAAGTTGTTCAGACGTCGAGGGCTCATTCTGTTTCCGATGATAAAAACCCATCTGTTTCCACCGAAAAACATTTCAGGGGATCACTTGCAACAGTTTGCCAACATTTTTGAGTGAATTGCAGAATGTCAGATTTTTAGCAGAAATTGTGACCGCGCGGCTTAGGGATTTTTTTCAAAAAAGTTGTTCAGACGTCGAGGGCTAATTCTGTTTCCGATGATAAAAACCCATCTGTTTCCACCGAAAAACATTTCAGGGGATCACTTGCAACACTTTGCCAACATTTTTGAGGGAATTGCAGAATGTCAGATTTTTAGCAGAAATTGTGACCGCGCGGCTTAGGGATTTTTTCAAAAAAAAGTTGTTCAGACGTCGAGGGCTAATTCTGTTTTCGATGATAAAAACCCATCTGTTCCCACCGAAAAACCTTTCAGGGGATCGTTTGTAACAGTTTGGGACCATTTGTGAATGAATTGAAGAACGTCAGATTTTTAGCAGAAATTGTAACCGCGCGGCTTAGGGATTTTTTCAAAAAAAGTTTTTCAGACGTCGAAGGCTAATTCTGTTTCTGATGATAAAAACCCATCTGTTTCCACCGAAAAACATTTCAGGGGATCATTTGCAACAGTTTGCCAACGTTTTTGAGGGAATTGCAGAACGTCAGATTTTTAGCAGAAATTGTGACCGCGCGGCTTAGGGATTTTATTAAAAAAAGTTGTTCAGACGTCGAGGGCTAATTCTGTTTCCGATGATAAAAACCCATCTGTTTCCACCGAAAAACATTTCAGGGGATCACTTGCAACGGTTTTCCAACATTTTTGAGTGAAGTGCAGCACGTCAGATTTTTAGCAGAAATTGTGACCGCGCGGCTTAGGGATTTTTTCAAAAAAAGTTTTTCAGACGTCGAGGGCTAATTCTGTTTCCGATGATAAAAACCCATCTGTTTCCACCGAAAAACATTTCAGGGGATCACTTGCAACACTTTGCCAACATTTTTGAGGGAATTGCAGAATGTCAAATTTTTAGCAGAAATTGTGACCGCGCGGCTTAGGGATTTTTTCAAAAAAAGTTGTTCAGACGTCGAGGGTTAATTCTGTTTCCGATTATAAAAACCCATCTGTGTCCACCGAAAAACACTTCAGGGGATCACTTGCAACAGTTTGCCAACATTTTTGAGTGAATTGCAGAACGTCAGATTTTTAGCAGAAATTGTGACCGCGCGGCTTAGGGATTTTTTCAAAAAAAGTTGTTCAGACGTCGAGGGCTAATTCTGTTTCCGATGATAAAAACCCATCTGTTTCCACCGAAAAACATTTTAGGGGATCACTTGCAATAGTTTGCCAACATTTTTGAGTGAATTGCAGAACGTCAGATTTTTAGCAGAAATTGTGACCGCGCGGCTTAGGGATTTTTTCAAAAAAAGTTGTTCAGATGTCGAGGGCTAATTCTGTTTCCGATGATAAAAACCCATCTGTTTCCACCGAAAAACACTTCAGGGGATCACTTGCAACACTTTGCCAACATTTTTGAGGGAATTGCAGAACGTCAGATTTTTAGCAGAAATTGTGACCGCGCGGCTTAGGGATTTTTTCAAAAAAAGGTGTTCAGACGTCGAGGGCTCATTCTGTTTCCGATGATAAAAACCCATCTGTTTCCACCGAAAAACATTTCAGGGGATCACTTGCAACGGTTTTCCAACATTTTTGAGTGAAGTGCAGCACGTCAGATTTTTAGCAGAAATTGTGACCGCGCGGCTTAGGGATTTTTTCAAAAAAAGTTGTTCAGATGTCGAGGGCTAATTCTGTTTCCGATGATAAAAACCCATCTGTTTCCACCGAAAAACACTTCAGGGGATCACTTGCAACACTTTGCCAACATTTTTGAGGGAATTGCAGAACGTCAGATTTTTAGCAGAAATTGTGACCGCGCGGCTTAGGGATTTTTTCAAAAAAAGTTGTTCAGACGTCGAGGGCTCATTCTGTTTCCGATGATAAAAACCCATCTGTTTCCACCGAAAAACATTTCAGGGGATCACTTGCAACAGTTTGCCAACATTTTTGAGTGAATTGCAGAATGTCAGATTTTTAGCAGAAATTGTGACCGCGCGGCTTAGGGATTTTTTTCAAAAAAGTTGTTCAGACGTCGAGGGCTAATTCTGTTTCCGATGATAAAAACCTATCTGTTTCCACCGAAAAACATTTCAGGGGATCACTTGCAACAGTTTGCCAACATTTTTGAGTGAATTGCAGAATGTCAGATTTTTAGCAGAAATTGTGACCGCGCGGCTTAGGGATTTTTTTCAAAAAAGTTGTTCAGACGTCGAGGGCTAATTCTGTTTCCGATGATAAAAACCCATCTGTTTCCACCGAAAAACATTTCAGGGGATCACTTGCAACACTTTGCCAACATTTTTGAGGGAATTGCAGAATGTCAGATTTTTAGCAGAAATTGTGACCGCGCGGCTTAGGGATTTTTTCAAAAAAAGTTGTTCAGACGTCGAGGGCTAATTCTGTTTCCGATGATAAAAACCCATCTGTTCCCACCGAAAAACCTTTCAGGGGATCGTTTGCAACAGTTTGGGACCATTTGTGAATGAATTGAAGAACGTCAGATTTTTAGCAGAAATTGTAACCGCGCGGCTTAGGGATTTTTTCAAAAAAAGTTTTTCAGACGTCGAAGGCTAATTCTGTTTCCGATGATAAAAACCCATCTGTTTCCACCGAAAAACATTACAGGGGATCATTTGCAACAGTTTGCCAACGTTTTTGAGGGAATTGCAGAACGTCAGATTTTTAGCAGAAATTGTGACCGCGCGGCTTAGGGATTTTTTCAAAAAAAGGTGTTCAGACGTCGAGGGCTAATTCTGTTTCCGATGATAAAAACCCATCTGTTTCCACCGAAAAACATTTCAGGGGATCACTTGCAACGGTTTTCCAACATTTTTGAGTGAAGTGCAGCACGTCAGATTTTTAGCAGAAATTGTGACCGCGCGGCTTAGGGATTTTTTCAAAAAAAGTTTTTCAGACGTCGAGGGCTAATTCTGTTTCCGATGATAAAAACCCATCTGTTTCCACCGAAAAACACTTCAGGGGATCACTTGCAACACTTTGCCAACATTTTTGAGTGAATTGCAGAATGTCAGATTTTTAGCAGAAATTGTGACCGCGCGGCTTAGGGATTTTTTCAAAAAAAGTTGTTCAGACGTCGAGGGCTAATTCTGTTTCCGATGATAAAAACCCATATGTTTCCACCGAAAATCATTTCAGGGGATCACCTGCAACGGTTTTCCAACATTTTTGACTGAATTGCAGAACGTCAGATTTTTAGCAGAAATTGTGACCGCGCGGCTTAGGGATTTTTTCAAAAAAAGTTGTTCAGACGTCGAGGGCTAATTCTGTTTCCGATGATAAAAGCCCATCTGTTTCCACCGAAAAACATTTCAGGGGATCACTTGCAACAGTTTGCCAACATTTTTGAGGGAATTGCAGAACGTCAGATTTTTAGCAGAAATTGTGACCGCGCGGCTTAGGGATTTTTTCAAAAAAAGTTGTTCAGACGTCGAGGGCTAATTCTGTTTCCGATGATAAAAACCCATCTGTTTCCACCGAAAAACATTTCAGGGGATCACTTGCAACATTTTGACAACATTTTTGAGTGAATTGCAGTACGTCAGATTTTTAGCAGAAATTGTGACCGCGCGGCTTAGGGATTTTTTCAAAAAAAGTTGTTCAGACGTCGAGGGCTCATTCTGTTTCCGATGATAAAAACCCATCTGTTTCCACCGAAAAACCTTTCAGGGGATCACTTGCAACACTTTGCCAACATTTTTGAGGGAATTGCAGAACGTCAGATTTTTAGCAGAAATTGTGACCGCGCGGCTTAGGGATTTTTCAAAAAAAGTTGTTCAGACGTCGGGGGCTACTTTTGTTTCCGATGATAAAAAGCCAACTGTTTCCACTGAAAAACATTTCAGGGGATCACTTGCAACGGTTTTCCAACATTTTTGAGTGAATTGCAGAACATCAGATTTTTAGCAGAAATTGTGACCGCGCGGCTTAGGGATTTTTTCAAAAAAAGTTGTTCAGACGTCGAGGGCTAATTCTGTTTCCGATGATAAAAACCCGTCTGTTTCCACCGAAAAACATTCCAGGGGATCACTTGCAACAGTTTGCCAACATTTTTGAGGGAATTGCAGAACGTCAGATTTTTAGCAGAAATTGTGACCGCGCGGCTTAGGGATTTTTTCAAAAAAAGTTGTTCAGACGTCGAGGGCTAATTCTGTTTCCGATGATAAAAACCCATCTGTTTCCACCGAAAAACATTTCAGGGGATCACTTGCAACATTTTGACAACATTTTTGAGTGAATTGCAGTACGTCAGATTTTTAGCAGAAATTGTGACCGCGCGGCTTAGGGATTTTTTCAAAAAAAGTTGTTCAGACGTCGAGGGCTAATTCTGTTTCCGATGATAAAAACCCATCTGTTTCCACCGAAAAACCTTTCAGGGGATCACTTGCAACACTTTGCCAACATTTTTGAGGGAATTGCAGAACGTCAGATTTTTAGCAGAAATTGTGACCGCGCGGCTTAGGGATTTTTCAAAAAAAGTTGTTCAGACGTCGGGGGCTACTTTTGTTTCCGATGATAAAAAGCCAACTGTTTCCACTGAAAAACATTTCAGGGGATCACTTGCAACGGTTTTCCAACATTTTTGAGTGAATTGCAGAACATCAGATTTTTAGCAGAAATTGTGACCGCGCGGCTTAGGGATTTTTTCAAAAAAAGTTGTTCAGACGTCGAGGGCTAATTCTGTTTCCGATGATAAAAACCCATCTGTTTCCACCGAAAAACATTCCAGGGGATCACTTGCAACATTTTGACAACATTTTTGAGTGAATTGCAGAACGTCAGATTTTTAGCAGAAATTGTGACCGCGCGGCTTAGGGATTTTTTCAAAAAAAGTTGTTCAGACGTCGAGGGCTCATTCTGTTTCCGATGATAAAAACCCATCTGTTTACACCGAAAAACCTTTCAGGGGATCACTTGCAACAGTTTGCCAACATTTTTGAGTGAATTGCAGAATGTCAGATTTTTAGCAGAAATTGTGACCGCGCGGCTTAGGGATTTTTTTCAAAAAAGTTGTTCAGACGTCGAGGGCTAATTCTGTTTCCGATGATAAAAACCCATCTGTTTCCACCGAAAAACATTTCAGGGGATCACTTGCAACACTTTGCCAACATTTTTGAGGGAATTGCAGAATGTCAGATTTTTAGCAGAAATTGTGACCGCGCGGCTTAGGGATTTTTTCAAAAAAAAGTTGTTCAGACGTCGAGGGCTAATTCTGTTTTCGATGATAAAAACCCATCTGTTCCCACCGAAAAACCTTTCAGGGGATCGTTTGCAACAGTTTGGGACCATTTGTGAATGAATTGAAGAACGTCAGATTTTTAGCAGAAATTGTAACCGCGCGGCTTAGGGATTTTTTCAAAAAAAGTTTTTCAGACGTCGAAGGCTAATTCTGTTTCCGATGATAAAAACCCATCTGTTTCCACCGAAAAACATTTCAGGGGATCATTTGCAACAGTTTGCCAACGTTTTTGAGGGAATTGCAGAACGTCAGATTTTTAGCAGAAATTGTGACCGCGCGGCTTAGGGATTTTTTCAAAAAAAGTTGTTCAGACGTCGAGGGCTAATTCTGTTTCCGATGATAAAAACCCATCTGTTTCCACCGAAAAACATTTCAGGGGATCACTTGCAACGGTTTTCCAACATTTTTGAGTGAAGTGCAGCACGTCAGATTTTTAGCAGAAATTGTGACCGCGCGGCTTAGGGATTTTTTCAAAAAAAGTTGTTCAGACGTCGAGGGCTAATTCTGTTTCCGATGATAAAAACCCATATGTTTCCACCGAAAATCATTTCAGGGGATCACCTGCAACGGTTTTCCAACATTTTTGACTGAATTGCAGAACGTCAGATTTTTAGCAGAAATTGTGACCGCGCGGCTTAGGGATTTTTTCAAAAAAAGTTGTTCAGACGTCGAGGGCTAATTCTGTTTCCGATGATAAAAACCCATCTGTTTCCACCGAAAAACATTTCAGGGGATCACTTGCAACAGTTTGCCAACATTTTTGAGTGAATTGCAGAATGTCAGATTTTTAGCAGAAATTGTGACCGCGCGGCTTAGGGATTTTTTTCAAAAAAGTTGTTCAGACGTCGAGGGCTAATTCTGTTTCCGATGATAAAAACCCATCTGTTTCCACCGAAAAACATTTCAGGGGATCACTTGCAACACTTTGCCAACATTTTTGAGGGAATTGCAGAATGTCAGATTTTTAGCAGAAATTGTGACCGCGCGGCTTAGGGATTTTTTCAAAAAAAGTTGTTCAGACGTCGAGGGCTCATTCTGTTTCCGATGATAAAAACCCATCTGTTCCCACCGAAAAACCTTTCAGGGGATCGTTTGCAACAGTTTGGGACCATTTGTGAATGAATTGAAGAACGTCAGATTTTTAGCAGAAATTGTAACCGCGCGGCTTAGGGATTTTTTCAAAAAAAGTTTTTCAGACGTCGAAGGCTAATTCTGTTTCCGATGATAAAAACCCATCTGTTTCCACCGAAAAACATTACAGGGGATCATTTGCAACAGTTTGCCAACGTTTTTGAGGGAATTGCAGAACGTCAGATTTTTAGCAGAAATTGTGACCGCGCGGCTTAGGGATTTTTTCAAAAAAAGTTGTTCAGACGTCGAGGGCTAATTCTGTTTCCGATGATAAAAACCCATCTGTTTCCACCGAAAAACATTTCAGGGGATCACTTGCAACGGTTTTCCAACATTTTTGAGTGAAGTGCAGCACGTCAGATTTTTAGCAGAAATTGTGACCGCGCGGCTTAGGGATTTTTTCAAAAAAAGTTTTTCAGACGTCGAGGGCTAATTCTGTTTCCGATGATAAAAACCCATATGTTTCCACCGAAAATCATTTCAGGGGATCACCTGCAACGGTTTTCCAACATTTTTGACTGAATTGCAGAACGTCAGATTTTTAGCAGAAATTGTGACCGCGCGGCTTAGGGATTTTTTCAAAAAAAGTTGTTCAGACGTCGAGGGCTAATTCTGTTTCCGATGATAAAAACCCATCTGTTTCCACCGAAAAACATTTCAGGGGATCACTTGCAACAGTTTGCCAACATTTTTGAGTGAATTGCAGAATGTCAGATTTTTAGCAGAAATTGTGACCGCGCGGCTTAGGGATTTTTTTCAAAAAAGTTGTTCAGACGTCGAGGGCTAATTCTGTTTCCGATGATAAAAACCCATCTGTTTCCACCGAAAAACATTTCAGGGGATCACTTGCAACACTTTGCCAACATTTTTGAGGGAATTGCAGAATGTCAGATTTTTAGCAGAAATTGTGACCGCGCGGCTTAGGGATTTTTTCAAAAAAAGTTGTTCAGACGTCGAGGGCTAATTCTGTTTCCGATGATAAAAACCCATCTGTTCCCACCGAAAAACCTTTCAGGGGATCGTTTGCAACAGTTTGGGACCATTTGTGAATGAATTGAAGAACGTCAGATTTTTAGCAGAAATTGTAACCGCGCGGCTTAGGGATTTTTTCAAAAAAAGTTTTTCAGACGTCGAAGGCTAATTCTGTTTCCGATGATAAAAACCCATCTGTTTCCACCGAAAAACATTACAGGGGATCATTTGCAACAGTTTGCCAACGTTTTTGAGGGAATTGCAGAACGTCAGATTTTTAGCAGAAATTGTGACCGCGCGGCTTAGGGATTTTTTCAAAAAAAGTTGTTCAGACGTCGAGGGCTAATTCTGTTTCCGATGATAAAAACCCATCTGTTTCCACCGAAAAACATTTCAGGGGATCACTTGCAACGGTTTTCCAACATTTTTGAGTGAAGTGCAGCACGTCAGATTTTTAGCAGAAATTGTGACCGCGCGGCTTAGGGATTTTTTCAAAAAAAGTTTTTCAGACGTCGAGGGCTAATTCTGTTTCCGATGATAAAAACCCATCTGTTTCCACCGAAAAACACTTCAGGGGATCACTTGCAACACTTTGCCAACATTTTTGAGTGAATTGCAGAATGTCAGATTTTTAGCAGAAATTGTGACCGCGCGGCTTAGGGATTTTTTCAAAAAAAGTTGTTCAGACGTCGAGGGCTAATTCTGTTTCCGATGATAAAAACCCATATGTTTCCACCGAAAATCATTTCAGGGGATCACCTGCAACGGTTTTCCAACATTTTTGACTGAATTGCAGAACGTCAGATTTTTAGCAGAAATTGTGACCGCGCGGCTTAGGGATTTTTTCAAAAAAAGTTGTTCAGACGTCGAGGGCTAATTCTGTTTCCGATGATAAAAGCCCATCTGTTTCCACCGAAAAACATTTCAGGGGATCACTTGCAACAGTTTGCCAACATTTTTGAGGGAATTGCAGAACGTCAGATTTTTAGCAGAAATTGTGACCGCGCGGCTTAGGGATTTTTTCAAAAAAAGTTGTTCAGACGTCGAGGGCTAATTCTGTTTCCGATGATAAAAACCCATCTGTTTCCACCGAAAAACATTTCAGGGGATCACTTGCAACATTTTGACAACATTTTTGAGTGAATTGCAGTACGTCAGATTTTTAGCAGAAATTGTGACCGCGCGGCTTAGGGATTTTTTCAAAAAAAGTTGTTCAGACGTCGAGGGCTCATTCTGTTTCCGATGATAAAAACCCATCTGTTTCCACCGAAAAACCTTTCAGGGGATCACTTGCAACACTTTGCCAACATTTTTGAGGGAATTGCAGAACGTCAGATTTTTAGCAGAAATTGTGACCGCGCGGCTTAGGGATTTTTCAAAAAAAGTTGTTCAGACGTCGGGGGCTACTTTTGTTTCCGATGATAAAAAGCCAACTGTTTCCACTGAAAAACATTTCAGGGGATCACTTGCAACGGTTTTCCAACATTTTTGAGTGAATTGCAGAACATCAGATTTTTAGCAGAAATTGTGACCGCGCGGCTTAGGGATTTTTTCAAAAAAAGTTGTTCAGACGTCGAGGGCTAATTCTGTTTCCGATGATAAAAACCCATCTGTTTCCACCGAAAAACATTCCAGGGGATCACTTGCAACAGTTTGCCAACATTTTTGAGGGAATTGCAGAACGTCAGATTTTTAGCAGAAATTGTGACCGCGCGGCTTAGGGATTTTTTCAAAAAAAGTTGTTCAGACGTCGAGGGCTAATTCTGTTTCCGATGATAAAAACCCATCTGTTTCCACCGAAAAACATTTCAGGGGATCACTTGCAACATTTTGACAACATTTTTGAGTGAATTGCAGTACGTCAGATTTTTAGCAGAAATTGTGACCGCGCGGCTTAGGGATTTTTTCAAAAAAAGTTGTTCAGACGTCGAGGGCTCATTCTGTTTCCGATGATAAAAACCCATCTGTTTCCACCGAAAAACCTTTCAGGGGATCACTTGCAACACTTTGCCAACATTTTTGAGGGAATTGCAGAACGTCAGATTTTTAGCAGAAATTGTGACCGCGCGGCTTAGGGATTTTTCAAAAAAAGTTGTTCAGACGTCGGGGGCTACTTTTGTTTCCGATGATAAAAAGCCAACTGTTTCCACTGAAAAACATTTCAGGGGATCACTTGCAACGGTTTTCTAACATTTTTGAGTGAATTGCAGAACATCAGATTTTTAGCAGAAATTGTGACCGCGCGGCTTAGGGATTTTTTCAAAAAAAGTTGTTCAGACGTCGAGGGCTAATTCTGTTTCCGATGATAAAAACCCATCTGTTTCCACCGAAAAACATTCCAGGGGATCACTTGCAACATTTTGACAACATTTTTGAGTGAATTGCAGAACGTCAGATTTTTAGCAGAAATTGTGACCGCGCGGCTTAGGGATTTTTTCAAAAAAAGTTGTTCAGACGTCGAGGGCTCATTCTGTTTCCGATGATAAAAACCCATCTGTTTACACCGAAAAACCTTTCAGGGGATCGCTTGCAACAGTTTGGCACCATTTTTGAGTGAAATGCAGAACGTCAGATTTTTAGCAGAAATTGTGACCGCGCGGCTTAGGGATTTTTTCAAAAAAAGTTGTTCAGACGTCGAGGGCTAATTCTGTTTCCGATGATAAAAACCCATCTGTTTCCACCGAAAAACACTTCAGGGGATCACTTGCAACACTTTGCCAACATTTTTGAGGGAATTGCAGAACGTCAGATTTTTAGCAGAAATTGTGACCGCGCGGCTTAGGGATTTTTTCAAAAAAAGTTGTTCAGACGTCGAGGGCTCATTCTGTTTCCAATGATAAAAACGCATCTGTTTCCACCGAAAAACATTTCAGGGGATCACTTGCAACAGTTTGCCAACATTTTTGAGTGAATTGCAGAATGTCAGATTTTTAGCAGAAATTGTGACCGCGCGGCTTAGGGATTTTTTTCATAAAAGGTGTTCAGACGTCGAGGGCTAATTCTGTTTCCGATGATAAAAACCCATCTGTTTCCACCGAAAAACATTTCAGGGGATCACTTGCAACACTTTGCCAACATTTTTGAGGGAATTGCAGAACGTCAGATTTTTAGCAGAAATTGTGACCGCGCGGCTTAGGGATTTTTTCAAAAAAAGTTGTTCAGACGTCGAGGGCTAATTCTGTTTCCGATGATAAAAACCGATCTGTTCCCACCGAAAAAGATTTCAGGGGATCGTTTGCAACAGTTTGGGACCATTTTTGAATGAATTGAAGAACGTCAGATTTTTAGCAGAAATTGTGACCGCGCGGCTTAGGGATTTTTTCAAAAAAAGTTTTTCAGACGTCGAAGGCTAATTCTGTTTCCGATGATAAAAACCCATCTGTTTCCACCGAAAAACATTTCAGGGGATCATTTGCAACAGTTTGCCAACGTTTTTGAGGGAATTGCAGAACGTCAGATTTTTAGCAGAAATTGTGACCGCGCGGCTTAGGGATTTTTTCAAAAAAAGTTGTTCAGACGTCGAGGGCTAATTCTGTTTCCGATGATAAAAACCGATCTGTTCCCACCGAAAAAGATTTCAGGGGATCACTTGCAACGGTTTTCCAACATTTTTGAGTGAATTGGAGAACGTCAGATTTTTAGCAGAAATTGTGACCGCGCGGCTTAGGGATTTTTTCAAAAAAAGTTTTTCAGACGTCGAAGGCTAATTCTGTTTCCGATGATAAAAACCCATCTGTTTCCACCGAAAAACATTTCAGGGGATCATTTGCAACAGTGTGCCAACGTTTTTGAGGGAATTGCAGAACGTCAGATTTTTAGCAGAAATTGTGACCGCGCGGCTTAGGGATTTTTTCAAAAAAAGTTGTTCAGACGTCGAGGGCTAATTCTGTTTCTGATGATAAAAACCCATATGTTTCCACCGAAAATCATTTCAGGGGATCACTTGCAACACTTTGCCAACATTTTTGACTGAATTGCAGAATGTCAGATTTTTAGCAGAAATTGTGACCGCGCGGCTTAGGGATTTTTTCAAAAAAAGTTGTTCAGACGTCGAGGGCTAATTCTGTTTCCGATGATAAAAACCCATCTGTTTCCACCGAAAAACATTTCAGGGGATCACTTGCAACACTTTGCCAACATTTTTGAGTGAATTGCAGAATGTCAGATTTTTAGCAGAAATTGTGACCGCGCGGCTTAGGGATTTTTTCAAAAAAAGGTGTTCATACGTCGAGGGCTAATTCTGTTTCCGATGATAAAAACCCATATGTTTCCACCGAAAATCATTTCAGGGGATCACTTGCAACACTTTGCCAACATTTTTGAGGGAATTGCAGAACGTCAGATTTTTAGCAGAAATTGTGATCGCGCGGCTTAGGGATTTTTCAAAAAAAGTTGTTCAGACGTCGGGGGCTACTGTTGTTTCCGATGATAAAAAGCCAACTGTTTCCACCGAAAAACATTTCAGGGGATCACTTGCAACGGTTTTCCAACATTTTTGAGTGAATTGCAGAACGTCTGATTTTTAGCAGAAATTGTGACCGCGCGGCTTAGGGATTTTTTCAAAAAAAGTTTTTCAGACGTCGAAGGCTAATTCTGTTTCCGATGATAAAAACCCATCTGTTTCCACCGAAAAACCCTTCAGGGGATCACTTGCAACACTTTGCCAACATTTTTGAGTGAATTGCAGAATGTCAGATTTTTAGCAGAAATTGTGACCGCGCGGCTTAGGGATTTTTTCAAAAAAAGTTGTTCAGACGTCGAGGGCTAATTCTGTTTCTGATGATAAAAACCCATATGTTTCCACCGAAAATCATTTCAGGGGATCACTTGCAACACTTTGCCAACATTTTTGACTGAATTGCAGAATGTCAGATTTTTAGCAGAAATTGTGACCGCGCGGCTTAGGGATTTTTTCAAAAAAAGTTGTTCAGACGTCGAGGGCTAATTCTGTTTCCGATGATAAAAACCCATCTGTTTCCACCGAAAAACATTTCAGGGGATCACTTGCAACACTTTGCCAACATTTTTGAGTGAATTGCAGAATGTCAGATTTTTAGCAGAAATTGTGACCGCGCGGCTTAGGGATTTTTTCAAAAAAAGTTGTTCATACGTCGAGGGCTAATTCTGTTTCCGATGATAAAAACCCATATGTTTCCACCGAAAATCATTTCAGGGGATCACTTGCAACACTTTGCCAACATTTTTGAGTGAATTGCAGAACGTCAGATTTTTAGCAGAAATTGTGACCGCGCGGCTTAGGGATTTTTTCAAAAAAAGTTGTTCAGACGTCGAGGGCTAATTCTGTTTCCGATGATAAAAACCCATCTGTTTCCACCGAAAAACATTTCAGGGGATCACTTGCAACACTTTGCCAACATTTTTGAGGGAATTGCAGAACGTCAGATTTTTAGCAGAAATTGTGACCGCGCGGCTTAGGGACTTTTCAAAAAAAGGTGTTCAGACGTCGAGGGCTAATTCTGTTTCCGATGATAAAAACCCATCTGTTTCCACCGAAAAACATTTCAGGGGATCACTTGCAACAGTTTGCCAACATTTTTGAGTGAATTGCAGAACGTCAGATTTTTAGCAGAAATTGTGACCGCGCGGCTTAGGGATTTTTTCAAAAAAAGTTGTTCAGACGTCGAGGGCTCATTCTGTTTCCGATGATAAAAACCCATCTGTTTCCACCGAAAAACCTTTCAGGGGATCACTTGCAACAGTTTGCCAACATTTTTGAGCGAATTGCAGAACGTCAGATTTTTAGCAGAAATTGTGACCGCGCGGCTTAGGGACTTTTCAAAAAAAGGTGTTCAGACGTCGAGGGCTAATTCTGTTTCCAATGATAAAAACCCATCTGTTTCCACCGAAAAACATTTCAGGGGATCACTTGCAATAGTTTGCCAACATTTTTGAGGGAATTGCAGAACGTCAGATTTTTAGCAGAAATTGTGACCGCGCGGCTTAGGGATTTTTTCAAAAAAAGTTGTTCAGACGTCGAGGGCTCATTCTGTTTCCGATGATAAAAACCCATCTGTTTCCACCGAAAAACATTTCAGGGGATCACTTGCAACACTTTGCCAACATTTGTGAATGAATTGAAGAACATCAGATTTTTAGCAGAAATTGTAACCGCGCGGCTTAGGGATTTTTTCAAAAAAAGTTGTTCAGACGTCGAGGGATAATTCTGTTTCCGATGATAAAAACCCATCTGTTTCCACCGAAAAACATTTCAGGGGATCACTTGCAACGGTTTTCCAACATTTTTGAGTGAATTGGAGAACGTCAGATTTTTAGCAGAAATTGTGACCGCGCGGCTTAGGGATTTTTTCAAAAAAAGTTGTTCAGACGTCGAGGGATAATTCTGTTTCCGATGATAAAAACCCATCTGTTTCCACCGAAAAACATTTCAGGGGATCACTTGCAACGGTTTTCCAACATTTTTGAGTGAATTGGAGAACGTCAGATTTTTAGCAGAAATTGTGACCGCGCGGCTTAGGGATTTTTTCAAAAAAAGTTGTTCAGACGTCGAGGGCTAATTCTGTTTCCGATGATAAAAACCCATCTGTTTCCACCGAAAAACATTTCAGGGGATCACTTGCAACATTTTGACAACATTTTTGAGTGAATTGCAGTACGTCAGATTTTTAGCAGAAATTGTGACCGCGCGGCTTAGGGATTTTTTCAAAAAAAGTTGTTCAGACGTCGAGGGCTCATTCTGTTTCCGATGATAAAAACCCATCTGTTTCCACCGAAAAACCTTTCAGGGGATCACTTGCAACACTTTGCCAACATTTTTGAGTGAATTGCAGAATGTCAGATTTTTAGCAGAAATTGTGACCGCACGGCTTAGGGATTTTTTCAAAAAAAGTTTTTCAGACGTCGAAGGCTAATTCTGTTTCCGATGATAAAAACCCATCTGTTTCCACCGAAAAACCCTTCAGGGGATCACTTGCAACACTTTGCCAACATTTTTGAGTGAATTGCAGAATGTCAGATTTTTAGCAGAAATTGTGACCGCGCGGCTTAGGGATTTTTTCAAAAAAAGTTGTTCAGACGTCGAGGGCTAATTCTGTTTCTGATGATAAAAACCCATATGTTTCCACCGAAAATCATTTCAGGGGATCACTTGCAACACTTTGCCAACATTTTTGACTGAATTGCAGAATGTCAGATTTTTAGCAGAAATTATGACCGCGCGACTTAGGGATTTTTTCAAAAAAAGTTGTTCAGACGTCGAGGGCTAATTCTGTTTCCGATGATAAAAACCCATCTGTTTCCACCGAAAAACATTTCAGGGGATCACTTGCAACACTTTGCCAACATTTTTGAGTGAATTGCAGAATGTCAGATTTTTAGCAGAAATTGTGACCGCGCGGCTTAGGGATTTTTTCAAAAAAAGGTGTTCATACGTCGAGGGCTAATTCTGTTTCCGATGATAAAAACCCATATGTTTCCACCGAAAATCATTTCAGGGGATCACTTGCAACACTTTGCCAACATTTTTGAGGGAATTGCAGAACGTCAGATTTTTAGCAGAAATTGTGACCGCGCGGCTTAGGGATTTTTCAAAAAAAGTTGTTCAGACGTCGGGGGCTACTGTTGTTTCCGATGATAAAAAGCCAACTGTTTCCACCGAAAAACATTTCAGGGGATCACTTGCAACAGTTTGCCAACATTTTTGAGTGAATTGCAGAACGTCAGATTTTTAGCAGAAATTGTGACCGCGCGGCTTAGGGATTTTTTCAAAAAAAGTTGTTCAGACGTCGAGGGCTCATTCTGTTTCCGATGATAAAAACCCATCTGTTTCCACCGAAAAACCTTTCAGGGGATCGTTTGCACCAGTTTGGCACCATTTTTGAGTGAAATGCAGAACATCAGATTTTTAGCAGAAATTGTGACCGCGCGGCTTAGGGATTTTTTCAAAAAAAGTTGTTCAGACTTCGAGGGCTAATTCTGTTTCCGATGATAAAAACCCATCTGTTTCCACCGAAAAACACTTCAGGGGATCACTTGCAACACTTTGCCAACATTTTTGAGTGAATTGCAGAATGTCAGATTTTTAGCAGAAATTGTGACCGCGCGGCTTAGGGATTTTTTCAAAAAAAGTTGTTCATACGTCGAGGGCTAATTCTGTTTCCGATGATAAAAACCCATATGTTTCCACCGAAAATCATTTCAGGGGATCACTTGCAACACTTTGCCAACATTTTTGACTGAATTGCAGAATGTCAGATTTTTAGCAGAAATTGTGACCGCGCGGCTTAGGGATTTTTTCAAAAAAAGTTGTTCAGACGTCGAGGGCTAATTCTGTTTCCGATGATAAAAACCCATCTGTTCCCACCGAAAATCCTTTCAGGGGATCGTTTGCAACAGTTTGGGACCATTTGTGAATGAATTGAAGAACATCAGATTTTTAGCAGAAATTGTAACCGCGCGTCTTAGGGATTTTTTCAAAAAAAGTTTTTCAGACGTCGAAGGCTAATTCTGTTTCCGATGATAAAAACCCATCTGTTTCCACCGAAAAACATTTCAGGGGATCATTTGCAACAGTTTGCCAACGTTTTTGAGGGAATTGCAGAACGTCAGATTTTTAGCAGAAATTGTGACCGCGCGGCTTAGGGATTTTTTCAAAAAAAGTTGTTCAGACGTCGAGGGCTCATTCTGTTTCCGATGATAAAAACCCATCTGTTTCCACCGAAAAACCTTTCAGGGGATCGTTTGCAACAGTTTGGCACCATTTTTGAGTGAAATGCAGAACGTCAGATTTTTAGCAGAAATTGTGACCGCGCAGCTTAGGGATTTTTTCAAAAAAAGTTGTTCAGACGTCGCGGGATAATTCTGTTTCCGATGATAAAAACCCATCTGTTTCCACCGAAGAACCCTTCAGGGGATCACTTGCAACACTTTGCCAACATTTTTGAGTGAATTGCAGAATGTCAGATTTTTAGCAGAAATTGTGACCGCGCGGCTTAGGGATTTTTTCAAAAAAAGTTGTTCAGACGTCGAGGGCTAATTCTGTTTCTGATGATAAAAACCCATATGTTTCCACCGAAAATCATTTCAGGGGATCACTTGCAACACTTTGCCAACATTTTTGACTGAATTGCAGAATGTCAGATTTTTAGCAGAAATTGTGACCGCGCGGCTTAGGGATTTTTTCAAAAAAAGTTTTTCAGACGTCGAAGGCTAATTCTGTTTCCGATGATAAAAACCCATCTGTTTCCACCGAAAAACATTTCAGGGGATCATTTGCAACAGTTTGCCAACGTTTTTGAGGGAATTGCAGAACGTCAGATTTTTAGCAGAAATTGTGACCGTGCGGCTTAGGGATTTTTTCAAAAAAAGTTGTTCAGACGTCGAGGGCTAATTCTGTTTCCGATGATAAAAACCCATCTGTTTCCACCGAAAAACATTTCAGGGGATCACTTGCAACATTTTGACAACATTTTTGAGTGAATTGCAGTACGTCAGATTTTTAGCAGAAATTGTGACCGCGCGGCTTAGGGATTTTTTCAAAAAAAGTTGTTCAGACGTCGAGGGCTCATTCTGTTTCCGATGATAAAAACCCATCTGTTTCCACCGAAAAACCTTTCAGGGGATCACTTGCAACACTTTGCCAACATTTTTGAGTGAATTGCAGAATGTCAGATTTTTAGCAGAAATTGTGACCGCACGGTTTAGGGATTTTTTCAAAAAAAGTTGTTCAGACGTCGAGGGCTAATTCTGTTTCCGATGATAAAAACCCATCTGTTTCCACCGAAAAACATTTCAGGGGATCACTTGCAACATTTTGACAACATTTTTGAGTGAATTGCAGTACGTCAGATTTTTAGCAGAAATTGTGACCGCGCGGCTTAGGGATTTTTTCAAAAAAAGTTGTTCAGACGTCGAGGGCTCATTCTGTTTCCGATGATAAAAACCCATCTGTTTCCACCGAAAAAACTTTCAGGGGATCACTTGCAACACTTTGCCAACATTTTTGAGTGAATTGCAGAATGTCAGATTTTTAGCAGAAATTGTGACCGCACGGTTTAGGGATTTTTTCAAAAAAAGTTTTTCAGACGTCGAAGGCTAATTCTGTTTCCGATGATAAAAACCCATCTGTTTCCACCGAAAAACCCTTCAGGGGATCACTTGCAACACTTTGCCAACATTTTTGAGTGAATTGCAGAATGTCAGATTTTTAGCAGAAATTGTGACCGCGCGGCTTAGGGATTTTTTCAAAAAAAGTTGTTCAGACGTCGAGGGCTAATTCTGTTTCTGATTATAAAAACCCATATGTTTCCACCGAAAATCATTTCAGGGGATCACTTGCAACACTTTGCCAACATTTTTGACTGAATTGCAGAATGTCAGATTTTTAGCAGAAATTGTGACCGCGCGACTTAGGGATTTTTTCAAAAAAAGTTGTTCAGACGTCGAGGGCTAATTCTGTTTCCGATGATAAAAACCCATCTGTTTCCACCGAAAAACATTTCAGGGGATCACTTGCAACACTTTGCCAACATTTTTGAGTGAATTGCAGAATGTCAGATTTTTAGCAGAAATTGTGACCGCGCGGCTTAGGGATTTTTTCAAAAAAAGGTGTTCATACGTCGAGGGCTAATTCTGTTTCCGATGATAAAAACCCATATGTTTCCACCGAAAATCATTTCAGGGGATCACTTGCAACACTTTGCCAACATTTTTGAGGGAATTGCAGAACGTCAGATTTTTAGCAGAAATTGTGACCGCGCGGCTTAGGGATTTTTCAAAAATTTGTTCAGACGTCGGGGGCTACTGTTGTTTCCGATGATAAAAAGCCAACTGTTTCCACCGAAAAACATTTCAGGGGATCACTTGCAACAGTTTGCCAACATTTTTGAGTGAATTGCAGAACGTCAGATTTTTAGCAGAAATTGTGACCGCGCGGCTTAGGGATTTTTTCAAAAAAAGTTGTTCAGACGTCGAGGGCTCATTCTGTTTCCGATGATAAAAACCCTTCTGTTTCCACCGAAAAACCTTTCAGGGGATCGTTTGCAACAGTTTGGCACCATTTTTGAGTGAAATGCAGAACATCAGATTTTTAGCAGAAATTGTGACCGCGCGGCTTAGGGATTTTTTCAAAAAAAGTTGTTCAGACGTCGAGGGCTAATTCTGTTTCCGATGATAAAAACCCATCTGTTTCCACCGAAAAACACTTCAGGGGATCACTTGCAACACTTTGCCAACATTTTTGAGTGAATTGCAGAATGTCAGATTTTTAGCAGAAATTGTGACCGCGCGGCTTAGGGATTTTTTCAAAAAAAGTTGTTCATACGTCGAGGGCTAATTCTGTTTCCGATGATAAAAACCCATATGTTTCCACCGAAAATCATTTCAGGGGATCACTTGCAACACTTTGCCAACATTTTTGACTGAATTGCAGAATGTCAGATTTTTAGCAGAAATTGTGACCGCGCGGCTTAGGGATTTTTTCAAAAAAAGTTGTTCAGACGTCGAGGGCTAATTCTGTTTCCGATGATAAAAACCCATCTGTTCCCACCGAAAATCCTTTCAGGGGATCGTTTGCAACAGTTTGGGACCATTTGTGAATGAATTGAAGAACATCAGATTTTTAGCAGAAATTGTAACCGCGCGGCTTAGGGATTTTTTCAAAAAAAGTTTTTCAGACGTCGAAGGCTAATTCTGTTTCCGATGATAAAAACCCATCTGTTTCCACCGAAAAACATTTCAGGGGATCATTTGCAACAGTTTGCCAACGTTTTTGAGGGAATTGCAGAACGTCAGATTTTTAGCAGAAATTGTGACCGCGCGGCTTAGGGATTTTTTCAAAAAAAGTTGTTCAGACGTCGAGGGCTCATTCTGTTTCCGATGATAAAAACCCATCTGTTTCCACCGAAAAACCTTTCAGGGGATCGTTTGCAACAGTTTGGCACCATTTTTGAGTGAAATGCAGAACGTCAGATTTTTAGCAGAAATTGTGACCGCGCAGCTTAGGGATTTTTTCAAAAAAAGTTGTTCAGACGTCGAGGGATAATTCTGTTTCCGATGATAAAAACCCATCTGTTTCCACCGAAGAACCCTTCAGGGGATCACTTGCAACACTTTGCCAACATTTTTGAGTGAATTGCAGAATGTCAGATTTTTAGCAGAAATTGTGACCGCGCGGCTTAGGGATTTTTTCAAAAAAAGTTGTTCAGACGTCGAGGGCTAATTCTGTTTCTGATGATAAAAACCCATATGTTTCCACCGAAAATCATTTCAGGGGATCACTTGCAACACTTTGCCAACATTTTTGACTGAATTGCAGAATGTCAGATTTTTAGCAGAAATTGTGACCGCGCGGCTTAGGGATTTTTTCAAAAAAAGTTGTTCAGACGTCGAGGGCTAATTCTGTTTCCGATGATAAAAACCCATCTGTTTCCACCGAAAAACATTTCAGGGGATCACTTGCAACAATTTGCCAAAATTTTTGAGTGAATTGCAGAATGTCAGATTTTTAGCAGAAATTGTGACCGCGCGGCTTAGGGATTTTTTCAAAAAAAGGTGTTCATACGTCGAGGGCTAATTCTGTTTCCGATGATAAAAACCCATATGTTTCCACCGAAAATCATTTCAGGGGATCACTTGCAACACTTTGCCAACATTTTTGAGGGAATTGCAGAACGTCAGATTTTTAGCAGAAATTGTGACCGCGCGGCTTAGGGATTTTTCAAAAAAAGTTGTTCAGACGTCGGGGGCTACTGTTGTTTCCGATGATAAAAAGCCAACTGTTTCCACCGAAAAACATTTCAGGGGATCACTTGCAACGGTTTTCCAACATTTTTGAGTGAATTGCAGAACGTCAGATTTTTAGCAGAAATTGTGACCGCGCGGCTTAGGGATTTTTTCAAAAAAAGTTGTTCAGACGTCGAGGGCTAATTCTGTTTCCGATGATAAAAACCCATCTGTTTCCACCGAAAAACATTTCAGGGGATCACTTGCAACACTTTGCCAACATTTTTGAGTGAATTGCAGAATGTCAGATTTTTAGCAGAAATTGTGACCGCGCGGCTTAGGGATTTTTTCAAAAAAAGTTGTTCATACGTCGAGGGCTAATTCTGTTTCCGATGATAAAAACCCATATGTTTCCACCGAAAATCATTTCAGGGGATCACTTGCAACACTTTGCCAACATTTTTGAGTGAATTGCAGAACGTCAGATTTTTAGCAGAAATTGTGACCGCGCGGCTTAGGGATTTTTTCAAAAAAAGTTGTTCATACGTCGAGGGCTAATTCTGTTTCCGATGATAAAAACCCATATGTTTCCACCGAAAATCATTTCAGGGGATCACTTGCAACACTTTGCCAACATTTTTGAGGGAATTGCAGAACGTCAGATTTTTAGCAGAAATTGTGACCGCGCGGCTTAGGGACTTTTCAAAAAAAGGTGTTCAGACGTCGAGGGCTAATTCTGTTTCCGATGATAAAAACCCATCTGTTTCCACCGAAAAACATTTCAGGGGATCACTTGCAACAGTTTGCCAACATTTTTGAGTGAATTGCAGAACGTCAGATTTTTAGCAGAAATTGTGACCGCGCGGCTTAGGGATTTTTTCAAAAAAAGTTGTTCAGACGTCGAGGGCTCATTCTGTTTCCGATGATAAAAACCCATCTGTTTCCACCGAAAAACCTTTCAGGGGATCGTTTGCAACAGTTTCGCACCATTTTTGAGTGAAATGCAGAACATCAGATTTTTAGCAGAAATTGTGACCGCGCGGCTTAGGGATTTTTTCAAAAAAAGTTGTTCAGACGTCGAGGGCTAATTCTGTTTCCGATGATAAAAACCCATCTGTTTCCACCGAAAAACACTTCAGGGGATCACTTGCAACACTTTGCCAACATTTTTGAGGGAATTGCAGAACGTCAGATTTTTAGCAGAAATTGTGACCGCGCGGCTTAGGGATTTTTTCAAAAAAAGTTGTTCAGACGTCGAGGGCTAATTCTGTTTCCGATGATAAAAACCCATCTGTTCCCACCGAAAATCCTTTCAGGGGATCGTTTGCAACAGTTTGGGACCATTTGTGAATGAATTGAAGAACATCAGATTTTTAGCAGAAATTGTGACCGCGCGGCTTAGGGACTTTTCAAAAAAAGTTGTTCAGACGTCGAGGGCTCATTCTGTTTCCGATGATAAAAACCCATCTGTTTCCACCGAAAAACCTTTCAGGGGATCGTTTGCAACAGTTTGGCACCATTTTTGAGTGAAATGCAGAACGTCAGATTTTTAGCAGAAATTGTGACCGCGCAGCTTAGGGATTTTTTCAAAAAAAGTTGTTCAGACGTCGAGGGATAATTCTGTTTCCGATGATAAAAACCCATCTGTTTCCACCGAAGAACCCTTCAGGGGATCACTTGCAACACTTTGCCAACATTTTTGAGTGAATTGCAGAATGTCAGATTTTTAGCAGAAATTGTGACCGCGCGGCTTAGGGATTTTTTCAAAAAAAGTTGTTCAGACGTCGAGGGCTAATTCTTTTTCCGATGATAAAAACCCATCTGTTCCCACCGAAAATCATTTCAGGGGATCACTTGCAACACTTTGCCAACATTTTTGACTGAATTGCAGAATGTCAGATTTTTAGCAGAAATTGTGACCGCGCGGCTTAGGGATTTTTTCAAAAAAAGTTGTTCAGACGTCGAGGGCTAATTCTGTTTCCGATGATAAAAACCCATCTGTTTCCACCGAAAATCATTTCAGGGGATCACTTGCAACACTTTGCCAACATTTTTGAATGAATTGCAGAATGTCAGATTTTTAGCAGAAATTGTGACCGCGCGGCTTAGGGATTTTTTCAAAAAAAGTTGTTCATACGTCGAGGGCTAATTCTGTTTCCGATGATAAAAACCCATATGTTTCCACCGATAATCATTTCAGGGGATCACTTGCAACACTTTGCCAACATTTTTGAGGGAATTGCAGAACGTCAGATTTTTAGCAGAAATTGTGACCGCGCGGCTTAGGGATTTTTCAAAAAAAGTTGTTCAGACGTCGGGGGCTACTTTTGTTTCCGATGATAAAAAGCCAACTGTTTCCACCGAAAAACATTTCAGGGGATCACTTACAACGGTTTTCCAACATTTTTGAGTGAATTGCAGAACGTCAGATTTTTAGCAGAAATTGTGACCGCGCAGCTTAGGGATTTTTTCAAAAAAAGTTGTTCAGACGTCGAGGGATAATTCTGTTTCCGATGATAAAAACCCATCTGTTTCCACCGAAGAACCCTTCAGGGGATCACTTGCAACACTTTGCCAACATTTTTGAGTGAATTGCAGAATGTCAGATTTTTAGCAGAAATTGTGACCGCGCGGCTTAGGGATTTTTTCAAAAAAAGTTGTTCAGACGTCGAGGGCTAATTCTGTTTCCGATGATAAAAACCCATCTGTTCCCACCGAAAATCATTTCAGGGGATCACTTGCAACACTTTGCCAACATTTTTGACTGAATTGCAGAATGTCAGATTTTTAGCAGAAATTGTGACCGCGCGGCTTAGGGATTTTTTCAAAAAAAGTTGTTCAGACGTCGAGGGCTAATTCTGTTTCCGATGATAAAAACCCATCTGTTTCCACCGAAAATCATTTCAGGGGATCACTTGCAACACTTTGCCAACATTTTTGAATGAATTGCAGAATGTCAGATTTTTAGCAGAAATTGTGACCGCGCGGCTTAGGGATTTTTTCAAAAAAAGTTGTTCATACGTCGAGGGCTAATTCTGTTTCCGATGATAAAAACCCATATGTTTCCACCGATAATCATTTCAGGGGATCACTTGCAACACTTTGCCAACATTTTTGAGGGAATTGCAGAACGTCAGATTTTTAGCAGAAATTGTGACCGCGCGGCTTAGGGATTTTTCAAAAAAAGTTGTTCAGACGTCGGGGGCTACTTTTGTTTCCGATGATAAAAAGCCAACTGTTTCCACCGAAAAACATTTCAGGGGATCACTTACAACGGTTTTCCAACATTTTTGAGTGAACTGCAGAACGTCAGATTTTTAGCAGAAATTGTGACCGCGCGGCTTAGGGATTTTTTCAAAAAAAGTTGTTCAGACGTCGAGGGCTAATTCTGTTTCCGATGATAAAAACCCATCTGTTTCCACCGAAAAACATTTCAGGGGATCACTTGCAACATTTTGACAACATTTTTGAGTGAATTGCAGAACCTCAGATTTTTAGCAGAAATTGTGACCGCGCGGCTTAGGGATTTTTTCAAAAAAAGTTGTTCAGACGTTGAGGGCTCATTCTGTTTCCGATGATAAAAACCCATCTGTTTCCACCGAAAAACCTTTCAGGGGATCGTTTGCAACAGTTTGGCACCATTTTTGAGTGAAATGCAGAACGTCAGATTTTTAGCAGAAATTGTGACCGCGCGGCTTAGGGATTTTTTCAAAAAAAGTTGTTCAGACGTCGAGGGCTAATTCTGTTTCCGATGATAAAAACCCATCTGTTTCCACCGAAAAACACTTCAGGGGATCACTTGCAACACTTTGCCAACATTTTTGAGTGAATTGCAGAATGTCAGATTTTTAGCAGAAATTGTGACCGCGCGGCTTAGGGATTTTTTCAAAAAAAGTTGTTCAGACGTTGAGGGCTAATTCTGTTTCCGATGATAAAAACCCATATGTTTCCACCGAAAATCATTTCAGGGGATCACTTGCAACACTTTGCCAACATTTTTGACTGAATTGCAGAATGTCAGATTTTTAGCAGAAATTGTGACCGTGCGGCTTAGGGATTTTTTCAAAAAAAGTTGTTCAGACGTCGAGGGCTAATTCTGTTTCTGATGATAAAAACCCATCTGTTTCCACCGAAAAACATTTCAGGGGATCACTTGCAACACTTTGCCAACATTTTTGAGTGAATTGCAGAATGTCAGATTTTTAGCAGAAATTGTGACCGCGCGGCTTAGGGATTTTTTCAAAAAAAGTTGTTCATACGTCGAGGGCTAATTCTGTTTCCGATGATAAAAACCCATATGTTTCCACCGAAAATCATTTCAGGGGATCACTTGCAACACTTTGCCAACATTTTTGAGTGAATTGCAGAACGTCAGATTTTCAGCAGAAATTGTGACCGCGCGGCTTAGGGATTTTTTCAAAAAAAGTTGTTCAGACGTCGAGGGATAATTCTGTTTCCGATGATAAAAACCCATCTGTTTCCACCGAAAAACATTTCAGGGGATCATTTGCAACGGTTTTCCAACATTTTCGAGTGAATTGCAGAACGTCAGATTTTTAGCAGAAATTGTGACCGCGCGGCTTAGGGATTTTTTCAAAAAAAGTTGTTCAGACGTCGAGGGCTCATTCTGTTTCCGATGATAAAAACCCATCTGTTTCCACCGAAAAACATTTCAGGGGATCACTTGCAACACTTTGCCAACATTTTTGAGGGAATTGCAGAACGTCAGATTTTTAGCAGAAATTGTGACCGCGCGGCTTAGGGATTTTTCAAAAAAAGTTGTTCAGACGTCGGGGGCTACTTTTGTTTCCGATGATAAAAAGCCAACTGTTTCCACCGAAAAACATTTCAGGGGATCACTTACAACGGTTTTCCAACATTTTTGAGTGAACTGCAGAACGTCAGATTTTTAGCAGAAATTGTGACCGCGCGGCTTAGGGATTTTTTCAAAAAAAGTTGTTCAGACGTCGAGGGCTAATTCTGTTTCCGATGATAAAAACCCATCTGTTTCCACCGAAAAACATTTCAGGGGATCACTTGCAACATTTTGACAACATTTTTGAGTGAATTGCAGAACCTCAGATTTTTAGCAGAAATTGTGACCGCGCGGCTTAGGGATTTTTTCAAAAAAAGTTGTTCAGACGTTGAGGGCTCATTCTGTTTCCGATGATAAAAACCCATCTGTTTCCACCGAAAAACCTTTCAGGGGATCGTTTGCAACAGTTTGGCACCATTTTTGAGTGAAATGCAGAACGTCAGATTTTTAGCAGAAATTGTGACCGCGCGGCTTAGGGATTTTTTCAAAAAAAGTTGTTCAGACGTCGAGGGCTAATTCTGTTTCCGATGATAAAAACCCATCTGTTTCCACCGAAAAACACTTCAGGGGATCACTTGCAACACTTTGCCAACATTTTTGAGTGAATTGCAGAATGTCAGATTTTTAGCAGAAATTGTGACCGCGCGGCTTAGGGATTTTTTCAAAAAAAGTTGTTCAGACGTTGAGGGCTAATTCTGTTTCCGATGATAAAAACCCATATGTTTCCACCGAAAATCATTTCAGGGGATCACTTGCAACACTTTGCCAACATTTTTGACTGAATTGCAGAATGTCAGATTTTTAGCAGAAATTGTGACCGTGCGGCTTAGGGATTTTTTCAAAAAAAGTTGTTCAGACGTCGAGGGCTAATTCTGTTTCTGATGATAAAAACCCATCTGTTTCCACCGAAAAACATTTCAGGGGATCACTTGCAACACTTTGCCAACATTTTTGAGTGAATTGCAGAATGTCAGATTTTTAGCAGAAATTGTGACCGCGCGGCTTAGGGATTTTTTCAAAAAAAGTTGTTCATACGTCGAGGGCTAATTCTGTTTCCGATGATAAAAACCCATATGTTTCCACCGAAAATCATTTCAGGGGATCACTTGCAACACTTTGCCAACATTTTTGAGTGAATTGCAGAACGTCAGATTTTCAGCAGAAATTGTGACCGCGCGGCTTAGGGATTTTTTCAAAAAAAGTTGTTCAGACGTCGAGGGATAATTCTGTTTCCGATGATAAAAACCCATCTGTTTCCACCGAAAAACATTTCAGGGGATCATTTGCAACGGTTTTCCAACATTTTCGAGTGAATTGCAGAACGTCAGATTTTTAGCAGAAATTGTGACCGCGCGGCTTAGGGATTTTTTCAAAAAAAGTTGTTCAGACGTTGAGGGCTAATTCTGTTTCCGATGATAAAAACCCATCTGTTCCCACCGAAAATCCTTTCAGGGGATCGTTTGCAACAGTTTGGGACCATTTGTGAATGAATTGAAGAACATCAGATTTTTAGCAGAAATTGTGACCGCGCGGCTTAGGGATTTTTTCAAAAAAAGTTGTTCAGACGTCGAGGGCTAATTCTGTTTCCGATGATAAAAACCCATCTGTTTCCACCGAAAAACACTTCAGGGGATCACTTGCAACACTTTGCCAACATTTTTGAGTGAATTGCAGAATGTCAGATTTTTAGCAGAAATTGTGACCGCGCGGCTTAGGGATTTTTTCAAAAAAAGTTGTTCAGACGTCGAGGGCTAATTCTGTTTCCGATGATAAAAACCCATCTGTTCCCACCGAAAATCCTTTCAGGGGATCGTTTGCAACAGTTTGGGACCATTTGTGAATGAATTGAAGAACATCAGATTTTTAGCAGAAATTGTGACCGCGCGGCTTAGGGATTTTTTCAAAAAAAGTTGTTCAGACGTCGAGGGCTCATTCTGTTTCCGATGATAAAAACCCATCTGTTTCCACCGAAAAACCTTTCAGGGGATCGTTTGCAACAGTTTGGCACCATTTTTGAGTGAAATGCAGAACGTCAGATTTTTAGCAGAAATTGTGACCGCGCAGCTTAGGGATTTTTTCAAAAAAAGTTGTTCAGACGTCGAGGGATAATTCTGTTTCCGATGATAAAAACCCATCTGTTTCCACCGAAGAACCCTTCAGGGGATCACTTGCAACACTTTGCCAACATTTTTGAGTGAATTGCAGAATGTCAGATTTTTAGCAGAAATTGTGACCGCGCGGCTTAGGGATTTTTTCAAAAAAAGTTGTTCAGACGTCGAGGGCTAATTCTTTTTCCGATGATAAAAACCCATCTGTTCCCACCGAAAATCATTTCAGGGGATCACTTGCAACACTTTGCCAACATTTTTGACTGAATTGCAGAATGTCAGATTTTTAGCAGAAATTGTGACCGCGCGGCTTAGGGATTTTTTCAAAAAAAGTTGTTCAGACGTCGAGGGCTAATTCTGTTTCCGATGATAAAAACCCATCTGTTTCCACCGAAAATCATTTCAGGGGATCACTTGCAACACTTTGCCAACATTTTTGAATGAATTGCAGAATGTCAGATTTTTAGCAGAAATTGTGACCGCGCGGCTTAGGGATTTTTTCAAAAAAAGTTGTTCATACGTCGAGGGCTAATTCTGTTTCCGATGATAAAAACCCATATGTTTCCACCGATAATCATTTCAGGGGATCACTTGCAACACTTTGCCAACATTTTTGAGGGAATTGCAGAACGTCAGATTTTTAGCAGAAATTGTGACCGCGCGGCTTAGGGATTTTTCAAAAAAAGTTGTTCAGACGTCGGGGGCTACTTTTGTTTCCGATGATAAAAAGCCAACTGTTTCCACCGAAAAACATTTCAGGGGATCACTTACAACGGTTTTCCAACATTTTTGAGTGAATTGCAGAACGTCAGATTTTTAGCAGAAATTGTGACCGCGCAGCTTAGGGATTTTTTCAAAACAAGTTGTTCAGACGTCGAGGGATAATTCTGTTTCCGATGATAAAAACCCATCTGTTTCCACCGAAGAACCCTTCAGGGGATCACTTGCAACACTTTGCCAACATTTTTGAGTGAATTGCAGAATGTCAGATTTTTAGCAGAAATTGTGACCGCGCGGCTTAGGGATTTTTTCAAAAAAAGTTGTTCAGACGTCGAGGGCTAATTCTGTTTCCGATGATAAAAACCCATCTGTTCCCACCGAAAATCATTTCAGGGGATCACTTGCAACACTTTGCCAACATTTTTGACTGAATTGCAGAATGTCAGATTTTTAGCAGAAATTGTGACCGCGCGGCTTAGGGATTTTTTCAAAAAAAGTTGTTCAGACGTCGAGGGCTAATTCTGTTTCCGATGATAAAAACCCATCTGTTTCCACCGAAAATCATTTCAGGGGATCACTTGCAACACTTTGCCAACATTTTTGAATGAATTGCAGAATGTCAGATTTTTAGCAGAAATTGTGACCGCGCGGCTTAGGGATTTTTTCAAAAAAAGTTGTTCATACGTCGAGGGCTAATTCTGTTTCCGATGATAAAAACCCATATGTTTCCACCGATAATCATTTCAGGGGATCACTTCCAACACTTTGCCAACATTTTTGAGGGAATTGCAGAACGTCAGATTTTTAGCAGAAATTGTGACCGCGCGGCTTAGGGATTTTTCAAAAAAAGTTGTTCAGACGTCGGGGGCTACTTTTGTTTCCGATGATAAAAAGCCAACTGTTTCCACCGAAAAACATTTCAGGGGATCACTTACAACGGTTTTCCAACATTTTTGAGTGAACTGCAGAACGTCAGATTTTTAGCAGAAATTGTGACCGCGCGGCTTAGGGATTTTTTCAAAAAAAGTTGTTCAGACGTCGAGGGCTAATTCTGTTTCCGATGATAAAAACCCATCTGTTTCCACCGAAAAACATTTCAGGGGATCACTTGCAACATTTTGACAACATTTTTGAGTGAATTGCAGAACCTCAGATTTTTAGCAGAAATTGTGACCGCGCGGCTTAGGGATTTTTTCAAAAAAAGTTGTTCAGACGTTGAGGGCTCATTCTGTTTCCGATGATAAAAACCCATCTGTTTCCACCGAAAAACCTTTCAGGGGATCGTTTGCAACAGTTTGGCACCATTTTTGAGTGAAATGCAGAACGTCAGATTTTTAGCAGAAATTGTGACCGCGCGGCTTAGGGATTTTTTCAAAAAAAGTTGTTCAGACGTCGAGGGCTAATTCTGTTTCCGATGATAAAAACCCATCTGTTTCCACCGAAAAACACTTCAGGGGATCACTTGCAACACTTTGCCAACATTTTTGAGTGAATTGCAGAATGTCAGATTTTTAGCAGAAATTGTGACCGCGCGGCTTAGGGATTTTTTCAAAAAAAGTTGTTCAGACGTTGAGGGCTAATTCTGTTTCCGATGATAAAAACCCATATGTTTCCACCGAAAATCATTTCAGGGGATCACTTGCAACACTTTGCCAACATTTTTGACTGAATTGCAGAATGTCAGATTTTTAGCAGAAATTGTGACCGTGCGGCTTAGGGATTTTTTCAAAAAAAGTTGTTCAGACGTCGAGGGCTAATTCTGTTTCTGATGATAAAAACCCATCTGTTTCCACCGAAAAACATTTCAGGGGATCACTTGCAACACTTTGCCAACATTTTTGAGTGAATTGCAGAATGTCAGATTTTTAGCAGAAATTGTGACCGCGCGGCTTAGGGATTTTTTCAAAAAAAGTTGTTCATACGTCGAGGGCTAATTCTGTTTCCGATGATAAAAACCCATATGTTTCCACCGAAAATCATTTCAGGGGATCATTTGCAACGGTTTTCCAACATTTTCGAGTGAATTGCAGAACGTCAGATTTTTAGCAGAAATTGTGACCGCGCGGCTTAGGGATTTTTTCAAAAAAAGTTGTTCAGACGTCGAGGGCTAATTCTGTTTCCGATGATAAAAACCCATCTGTTCCCACCGAAAATCCTTTCAGGGGATCGTTTGCAACAGTTTGGGACCATTTGTGAATGAATTGAAGAACATCAGATTTTTAGCAGAAATTGTGACCGCGCGGCTTAGGGATTTTTTCAAAAAAAGTTGTTCAGACGTCGAGGGCTAATTCTGTTTCCGATGATAAAAACCCATCTGTTTCCACCGAAAAACACTTCAGGGGATCACTTGCAACACTTTGCCAACATTTTTGAGTGAATTGCAGAATGTCAGATTTTTAGCAGAAATTGTGACCGCGCGGCTTAGGGATTTTTTCAAAAAAAGTTGTTCAGACGTCGAGGGCTAATTCTGTTTCCGATGATAAAAACCCATCTGTTCCCACCGAAAATCCTTTCAGGGGATCGTTTGCAACAGTTTGGGACCATTTGTGAATGAATTGAAGAACATCAGATTTTTAGCAGAAATTGTGACCGCGCGGCTTAGGGATTTTTTCAAAAAAAGTTGTTCATACGTCGAGGGCTAATTCTGTTTCCGATGATAAAAACCCATCTGTTTCCACCGAAAAACATTTCAGGGGATCACTTGCAACACTTTGCCAACATTTTTGAATGAATTGCAGAATGTCAGATTTTTAGCAGAAATTGTGACCGCGCGGCTTAGGGATTTTTTCAAAAAAAGTTGTTCATACGTCGAGGGCTAATTCTGTTTCCGATGATAAAAACCCATATGTTTCCACCGAAAATCATTTCAGGGGATCACTTGCAACACTTTGCCAACATTTTTGAGGGAATTGCAGAACGTCAGATTTTTAGCAGAAATTGTGACCGCGCGGCTTAGGGATTTTTCAAAAAAAGTTGTTCAGACGTCGGGGGCTACTTTTGTTTCCGATGATAAAAAGCCAACTGTTTCCACCGAAAAACATTTCAGGGGATCACTTGCAACGGTTTTCCAACATTTTTGAGTGAATTGCAGAACGTCAGATTTTTAGCAGAAATTGTGACCGCGCGGCTTAGGGATTTTTTCAAAAAAAGTTGTTCAGACGTCGAGGGCTAATTCTGTTTCCGATGATAAAAACCCATCTGTTTCCACCGAAAAACATTTCAGGGGATCACTTGCAACATTTTGACAACATTTTTGAGTGAATTGCAGAACGTCAGATTTTTAGCAGAAATTGTGACCGCGCGGCTTAGGGATTTTTTCAAAAAAAGTTGTTCAGACGTCGAGGGCTCATTCTGTTTCCGATTATAAAAACCCATCTGTTTCCACCGAAAAACCTTTCAGGGGATCGTTTGCAACAGTTTGGCACCATTTTTGAGTGAAATGCAGAACGTCAGATTTTTAGCAGAAATTGTGACCGCGCGGCTTAGGGATTTTTTCAAAAAAAGTTGTTCAGACGTCGAGGGCTAATTCTGTTTCCGATGATAAAAACCCATCTGTTTCCACCGAAAAACAATTCAGGGGATCACTTGCAACACTTTGCCAACATTTTTGAGTGAATTGCAGAATGTCAGATTTTTAGCAGAAATTGTGACCGCGCGGCTTAGGGATTTTTTCAAAAAAAGTTGTTCAGACGTCGAGGGCTAATTCTGTTTCCGATGATAAAAACCCATCTGTTTCCACCGAAAAACATTTCAGGGGATCACTTGCAACACTTTGCCAACATTTTTGAATGAATTGCAGAATGTCAGATTTTTAGCAGAAATTGTGACCGCGCGGCTTAGGGATTTTTTCAAAAAAAGTTTTTCAGACGTCGAAGGCTAATTCTGTTTCCGATGATAAAAACCCATCTGTTTCCACCGAAAAACATTTCAGGGGATCATTTGCAACAGTTTGCCAACGTTTTTGAGGGAATTGCAGAACGTCAGATTTTTAGCAGAAATTGTGACCGTGCGGCTTAGGGATTTTTTCAAAAAAAGTTGTTCAGACGTCGAGGGCTAATTCTGTTTCCGATGATAAAAACCCATCTGTTTCCACCGAAAAACATTTCAGGGGATCACTTGCAACATTTTGACAACATTTTTTAGTGAATTGCAGTACGTCAGATTTTTAGCAGAAATTGTGACCGCGCGGCTTAGGGATTTTTTCAAAAAAAGTTGTTCAGACGTCGAGGGCTCATTCTGTTTCCGATGATAAAAACCCATCTGTTTCCACCGAAAAACCTTTCAGGGGATCACTTGCAACACTTTGCCAACATTTTTGAGTGAATTGCAGAATGTCAGATTTTTAGCAGAAATTGTGACCGCACGGCTTAGGGATTTTTTCAAAAAAAGTTTTTCAGACGTCGAAGGCTAATTCTGTTTCCGATGATAAAAACCCATCTGTTTCCACCGAAAAACCCTTCAGGGGATCACTTGCAACACTTTGCCAACATTTTTGAGTGAATTGCAGAATGTCAGATTTTTAGCAGAAATTGTGACCGCGCGGCTTAGGGATTTTTTCAAAAAAAGTTGTTCAGACGTCGAGGGCTAATTCTGTTTCTGATGATAAAAACCCATATGTTTCCACCGAAAATCATTTCAGGGGATCACTTGCAACACTTTGCCAACATTTTTGACTGAATTGCAGAATGTCAGATTTTTAGCAGAAATTGTGACCGCGCGACTTAGGGATTTTTTCAAAAAAAGTTGTTCAGACGTCGAGGGCTAATTCTGTTTCCGATGATAAAAACCCATCTGTTTCCACCGAAAAACATTTCAGGGGATCACTTGCAACACTTTGCCAACATTTTTGAGTGAATTGCAGAATGTCAGATTTTTAGCAGAAATTGTGACCGCGCGGCTTAGGGATTTTTTCAAAAAAAGGTGTTCATACGTCGAGGGCTAATTCTGTTTCCGATGATAAAAACCCATATGTTTCCACCGAAAATCATTTCAGGGGATCACTTGCAACACTTTGCCAACATTTTTGAGGGAATTGCAGAACGTCAGATTTTTAGCAGAAATTGTGACCGCGCGGCTTAGGGATTTTTCAAAAAAAGTTGTTCAGACGTCGGGGGCTACTGTTGTTTCCGATGATAAAAAGCCAACTGTTTCCACCGAAAAACATTTCAGGGGATCACTTGCAACAGTTTGCCAACATTTTTGAGTGAATTGCAGAACGTCAGATTTTTAGCAGAAATTGTGACCGCGCGGCTTAGGGATTTTTTCAAAAAAAGTTGTTCAGACGTCGAGGGCTCATTCTGTTTCCGATGATAAAAACCCATCTGTTTCCACCGAAAAACCTTTCAGGGGATCGTTTGCAACACTTTGCCAACATTTTTGAGTGAAATGCAGAACATCAGATTTTTAGCAGAAATTGTGACCGCGCGGCTTAGGGATTTTTTCAAAAAAAGTTGTTCAGACCTCGAGGGCTAATTCTGTTTCCGATGATAAAAACCCATCTGTTTCCACCGAAAAACAATTCAGGGGATCACTTGCAACACTTTGCCAACATTTTTGAGTGAATTGCAGAACCTCAGATTTTTAGCAGAAATTGTGACCGCGCGGCTTAGGGATTTTTTCAAAAAAAGTTGTTCAGACGTTGAGGGCTCATTCTGTTTCCGATGATAAAAACCCATCTGTTTCCACCGAAAAACCTTTCAGGGGATCGTTTGCAACAGTTTGGCACCATTTTTGAGTGAAATGCAGAACGTCAGATTTTTAGCAGAAATTGTGACCGCGCGGCTTAGGGATTTTTTCAAAAAAAGTTGTTCAGACGTCGAGGGCTAATTCTGTTTCCGATGATAAAAACCCATCTGTTTCCACCGAAAAACACTTCAGGGGATCACTTGCAACACTTTGCCAACATTTTTGAGTGAATTGCAGAATGTCAGATTTTTAGCAGAAATTGTGACCGCGCGGCTTAGGGATTTTTTCAAAAAAAGTTGTTCAGACGTTGAGGGCTAATTCTGTTTCCGATGATAAAAACCCATATGTTTCCACCGAAAATCATTTCAGGGGATCACTTGCAACACTTTGCCAACATTTTTGACTGAATTGCAGAATGTCAGATTTTTAGCAGAAATTGTGACCGTGCGGCTTAGGGATTTTTTCAAAAAAAGTTGTTCAGACGTCGAGGGCTAATTCTGTTTCTGATGATAAAAACCCATCTGTTTCCACCGAAAAACATTTCAGGGGATCACTTGCAACACTTTGCCAACATTTTTGAGTGAATTGCAGAATGTCAGATTTTTAGCAGAAATTGTGACCGCGCGGCTTAGGGATTTTTTCAAAAAAAGTTGTTCATACGTCGAGGGCTAATTCTGTTTCCGATGATAAAAACCCATATGTTTCCACCGAAAATCATTTCAGGGGATCACTTGCAACACTTTGCCAACATTTTTGAGTGAATTGCAGAACGTCAGATTTTTAGCAGAAATTGTGACCGCGCGGCTTAGGGATTTTTTCAAAAAAAGTTGTTCAGACGTCGAGGGATAATTCTGTTTCCGATGATAAAAACCCATCTGTTTCCACCGAAAAACATTTCAGGGGATCATTTGCAACGGTTTTCCAACATTTTCGAGTGAATTGCAGAACGTCAGATTTTTAGCAGAAATTGTGACCGCGCGGCTTAGGGATTTTTTCAAAAAAAGTTGTTCAGACGTCGAGGGCTAATTCTGTTTCCGATGATAAAAACCCATCTGTTCCCACCGAAAATCCTTTCAGGGGATCGTTTGCAACAGTTTGGGACCATTTGTGAATGAATTGAAGAACATCAGATTTTTAGCAGAAATTGTGACCGCGCGGCTTAGGGATTTTTTCAAAAAAAGTTGTTCAGACGTCGAGGGCTAATTCTGTTTCCGATGATAAAAACCCATCTGTTTCCACCGAAAAACACTTCAGGGGATCACTTGCAACACTTTGCCAACATTTTTGAGTGAATTGCAGAATGTCAGATTTTTAGCAGAAATTGTGACCGCGCGGCTTAGGGATTTTTTCAAAAAAAGTTGTTCAGACGTCGAGGGCTAATTCTGTTTCCGATGATAAAAACCCATCTGTTCCCACCGAAAATCCTTTCAGGGGATCGTTTGCAACAGTTTGGGACCATTTGTGAATGAATTGAAGAACATCAGATTTTTAGCAGAAATTGTGACCGCGCGGCTTAGGGATTTTTTCAAAAAAAGTTGTTCATACGTCGAGGGCTAATTCTGTTTCCGATGATAAAAACCCATCTGTTTCCACCGAAAAACATTTCAGGGGATCACTTGCAACACTTTGCCAACATTTTTGAATGAATTGCAGAATGTCAGATTTTTAGCAGAAATTGTGACCGCGCGGCTTAGGGATTTTTTCAAAAAAAGTTGTTCATACGTCGAGGGCTAATTCTGTTTCCGATGATAAAAACCCATATGTTTCCACCGAAAATCATTTCAGGGGATCACTTGCAACACTTTGCCAACATTTTTGAGGGAATTGCAGAACGTCAGATTTTTAGCAGAAATTGTGACCGCGCGGCTTAGGGATTTTTCAAAAAAAGTTGTTCAGACGTCGGGGGCTACTTTTGTTTCCGATGATAAAAAGCCAACTGTTTCCACCGAAAAACATTTCAGGGGATCACTTGCAACGGTTTTCCAACATTTTTGAGTGAATTGCAGAACGTCAGATTTTTAGCAGAAATTGTGACCGCGCGGCTTAGGGATTTTTTCAAAAAAAGTTGTTCAGACGTCGAGGGCTAATTCTGTTTCCGATGATAAAAACCCATCTGTTTCCACCGAAAAACATTTCAGGGGATCACTTGCAACATTTTGACAACATTTTTGAGTGAATTGCAGAACGTCAGATTTTTAGCAGAAATTGTGACCGCGCGGCTTAGGGATTTTTTCAAAAAAAGTTGTTCAGACGTCGAGGGCTCATTCTGTTTCCGATTATAAAAACCCATCTGTTTCCACCGAAAAACCTTTCAGGGGATCGTTTGCAACAGTTTGGCACCATTTTTGAGTGAAATGCAGAACGTCAGATTTTTAGCAGAAATTGTGACCGCGCGGCTTAGGGATTTTTTCAAAAAAAGTTGTTCAGACGTCGAGGGCTAATTCTGTTTCCGATGATAAAAACCCATCTGTTTCCACCGAAAAACAATTCAGGGGATCACTTGCAACACTTTGCCAACATTTTTGAGTGAATTGCAGAATGTCAGATTTTTAGCAGAAATTGTGACCGCGCGGCTTAGGGATTTTTTCAAAAAAAGTTGTTCAGACGTCGAGGGCTAATTCTGTTTCCGATGATAAAAACCCATCTGTTTTCACCCAAAAACATTTCAGGGGATCACTTGCAACATTTTGACAACATTTTTGAGTGAATTGCAGAACGTCAGATTTTTAGCAGAAATTGTGACCGCGCGGCTTAGGGATTTTTTCAAAAAAAGTTGTTCAGACGTCGAGGGCTCATTCTGTTTCCGATTATAAAAACCCATCTGTTTCCACCGAAAAACCTTTCAGGGGATCGTTTGCAACAGTTTGGCACCATTTTTGAGTGAAATGCAGAACGTCAGATTTTTAGCAGAAATTGTGACCGCGCGGCTTAGGGATTTTTTCAAAAAAAGTTGTTCAGACGTCGAGGGCTAATTCTGTTTCCGATGATAAAAACCCATCTGTTTCCACCGAAAAACAATTCAGGGGATCACTTGCAACACTTTGCCAACATTTTTGAGTGAATTGCAGAATGTCAGATTTTTAGCAGAAATTGTGACCGCGCGGCTTAGGGATTTTTTCAAAAAAAGTTGTTCAGACGTCGAGGGCTAATTCTGTTTCCGATGATAAAAACCCATCTGTTTCCACCGAAAAACATTTCAGGGGATCACTTGCAACACTTTGCCAACATTTTTGAATGAATTGCAGAATGTCAGATTTTTAGCAGAAATTGTGACCGCGCGGCTTAGGGATTTTTTCAAAAAAAGTTTTTCAGACGTCGAAGGCTAATTCTGTTTCCGATGATAAAAACCCATCTGTTTCCACCGAAAAACATTTCAGGGGATCATTTGCAACAGTTTGCCAACGTTTTTGAGGGAATTGCAGAACGTCAGATTTTTAGCAGAAATTGTGACCGTGCGGCTTAGGGATTTTTTCAAAAAAAGTTGTTCAGACGTCGAGGGCTAATTCTGTTTCCGATGATAAAAACCCATCTGTTTCCACCGAAAAACATTTCAGGGGATCACTTGCAACATTTTGACAACATTTTTTAGTGAATTGCAGTACGTCAGATTTTTAGCAGAAATTGTGACCGCGCGGCTTAGGGATTTTTTCAAAAAAAGTTGTTCAGACGTCGAGGGCTCATTCTGTTTCCGATGATAAAAACCCATCTGTTTCCACCGAAAAACCTTTCAGGGGATCACTTGCAACACTTTGCCAACATTTTTGAGTGAATTGCAGAATGTCAGATTTTTAGCAGAAATTGTGACCGCACGGCTTAGGGATTTTTTCAAAAAAAGTTTTTCAGACGTCGAAGGCTAATTCTGTTTCCGATGATAAAAACCCATCTGTTTCCACCGAAAAACCCTTCAGGGGATCACTTGCAACACTTTGCCAACATTTTTGAGTGAATTGCAGAATGTCAGATTTTTAGCAGAAATTGTGACCGCGCGGCTTAGGGATTTTTTCAAAAAAAGTTGTTCAGACGTCGAGGGCTAATTCTGTTTCTGATGATAAAAACCCATATGTTTCCACCGAAAATCATTTCAGGGGATCACTTGCAACACTTTGCCAACATTTTTGAGGGAATTGCAGAACGTCAGATTTTTAGCAGAAATTGTGACCGCGCGACTTAGGGATTTTTTCAAAAAAAGTTGTTCAGACGTCGAGGGCTAATTCTGTTTCCGATGATAAAAACCCATCTGTTTCCACCGAAAAACATTTCAGGGGATCACTTGCAACACTTTGCCAACATTTTTGAGTGAATTGCAGAATGTCAGATTTTTAGCAGAAATTGTGACCGCGCGGCTTAGGGATTTTTTCAAAAAAAGGTGTTCATACGTCGAGGGCTAATTCTGTTTCCGATGATAAAAACCCATATGTTTCCACCGAAAATCATTTCAGGGGATCACTTGCAACACTTTGCCAACATTTTTGAGGGAATTGCAGAACGTCAGATTTTTAGCAGAAATTGTGACCGCGCGGCTTAGGGATTTTTCAAAAAAAGTTGTTCAGACGTCGGGGGCTACTGTTGTTTCCGATGATAAAAAGCCAACTGTTTCCACCGAAAAACATTTCAGGGGATCACTTGCAACAGTTTGCCAACATTTTTGAGTGAATTGCAGAACGTCAGATTTTTAGCAGAAATTGTGACCGCGCGGCTTAGGGATTTTTTCAAAAAAAGTTGTTCAGACGTCGAGGGCTCATTCTGTTTCCGATGATAAAAACCCATCTGTTTCCACCGAAAAACCTTTCAGGGGATCGTTTGCAACACTTTGCCAACATTTTTGAGTGAAATGCAGAACATCAGATTTTTAGCAGAAATTGTGACCGCGCGGCTTAGGGATTTTTTCAAAAAAAGTTGTTCAGACGTCGAGGGCTAATTCTGTTTCCGATGATAAAAACCCATCTGTTTCCACCGAAAAACAATTCAGGGGATCACTTGCAACACTTTGCCAACATTTTTGAGTGAATTGCAGAACGTCAGATTTTTAGCAGAAATTGTGACCGCGCGGCTTAGGGATTTTTTCAAAAAAAGTTGTTCAGACGTCGAGGGCTAATTCTGTTTCCGATGATAAAAACCCATCTGTTTCCACCGAAAAACATTTCAGGGGATCACTTGCAACAGTTTGCCAACATTTTTGAGGGAATTGCAGAACGTCAGATTTTTAGCAGAAATTGTGACCGCGCGGCTTAGGGACTTTTCAAAAAAAGGTGTTCAGACGTCGAGGGCTAATTCTGTTTCCGATGATAAAAACCCATCTGTTTCCACCGAAAAACATTTCAGGGGATCACTTGCAACAGTTTGCCAACATTTTTGAGTGAATTGCAGAACGTCAGATTTTTAGCAGAAATTGTGACCGCGCGGCTTAGGGATTTTTTCAAAAAAAGTTGTTCAGACGTCGAGGGCTCATTCTGTTTCCGATGATAAAAACCCATCTGTTTCCACCGAAAAACCTTTCAGGGGATCGTTTGCAACAGTTTGGCACCATTTTTGAGTGAAATGCAGAACATCAGATTTTTAGCAGAAATTGTGACCGCGCGGCTTAGGGATTTTTTCAAAAAAAGTTGTTCAGACGTCGAGGGCTAATTCTGTTTCCGATGATAAAAACCCATCTGTTTCCACCGAAAAACACTTCAGGGGATCACTTGCAACACTTTGCCAACATTTTTGAGTGAATTGCAGAATGTCAGATTTTTAGCAGAAATTGTGACCGCGCGGCTTAGGGATTTTTTCAAAAAAAGTTGTTCATACGTCGAGGGCTAATTCTGTTTCCGATGATAAAAACCCATATGTTTCCACCGAAAATCATTTCAGGGGATCACTTGCAACACTTTGCCAACATTTTTGACTGAATTGCAGAATGTCAGTTTTTTAGCAGAAATTGTGACCGCGCGGCTTAGGGATTTTTTCAAAAAAAGTTGTTCAGACGTCGAGGGCTAATTCTGTTTCCGATGATAAAAACCCATCTGTTCCCACCGAAAATCCTTTCAGGGGATCGTTTGCAACAGTTTGGGACCATTTGTGAATGAATTGAAGAACATCAGATTTTTAGCAGAAATTGTAACCGCGCGGCTTAGGGATTTTTTCAAAAAAAGTTGTTCAGACGTCGAGGGCTAATTCTGTTTCCGATGATAAAAACCCATCTGTTTCCACCGAAAAACAATTCAGGGGATCACTTGCAACACTTTGCCAACATTTTTGAGTGAATTGCAGAACGTCAGATTTTTAGCAGAAATTGTGACCGCGCGGCTTAGGGATTTTTTCAAAAAAAGTTGTTCAGACGTCGAGGGCTAATTCTGTTTCCGATGATAAAAACCCATCTGTTTCCACCGAAAAACATTTCAGGGGATCACTTGCAACAGTTTGCCAACATTTTTGAGGGAATTGCAGAACGTCAGATTTTTAGCAGAAATTGTGACCGCGCGGCTTAGGGACTTTTCAAAAAAAGGTGTTCAGACGTCGAGGGCTAATTCTGTTTCCGATGATAAAAACCCATCTGTTTCCACCGAAAAACATTTCAGGGGATCACTTGCAACAGTTTGCCAACATTTTTGAGTGAATTGCAGAACGTCAGATTTTTAGCAGAAATTGTGACCGCGCGGCTTAGGGATTTTTTCAAAAAAAGTTGTTCAGACGTCGAGGGCTCATTCTGTTTCCGATGATAAAAACCCATCTGTTTCCACCGAAAAACCTTTCAGGGGATCGTTTGCAACAGTTTGGCACCATTTTTGAGTGAAATGCAGAACATCAGATTTTTAGCAGAAATTGTGACCGCGCGGCTTAGGGATTTTTTCAAAAAAAGTTGTTCAGACGTCGAGGGCTAATTCTGTTTCCGATGATAAAAACCCATCTGTTTCCAC
Source organism: Podarcis bocagei (assembly GCF_964188305.1). NCBI lineage: Eukaryota > Metazoa > Chordata > Lepidosauria > Squamata > Lacertidae > Podarcis > Podarcis bocagei. Next base: position 398,523 of record NW_027670334.1, read on the forward strand.
CGAAAAACACTTCAGGGGATCACTTGCAACACTTTGCCAACATTTTTGAGTGAATTGCAGAATGTCAGATTTTTAGCAGAAATTGTGACCGCGCGGCTTAGGGATTTTTTCAAAAAAAGTTGTTCATACGTCGAGGGCTAATTCTGTTTCCGATGATAAAAACCCATATGTTTCCACCGAAAATCATTTCAGGGGATCACTTGCAACACTTTGCCAACATTTTTGACTGAATTGCAGAATGTCAGTTTTTTAGCAGAAATTGTGACCGCGCGGCTTAGGGATTTTTTCAAAAAAAGTTGTTCAGACGTCGAGGGCTAATTCTGTTTCCGATGATAAAAACCCATCTGTTCCCACCGAAAATCCTTTCAGGGGATCGTTTGCAACAGTTTGGGACCATTTGTGAATGAATTGAAGAACATCAGATTTTTAGCAGAAATTGTAACCGCGCGGCTTAGGGATTTTTTCAAAAAAAGTTTTTCAGACGTCGAAGGCTAATTCTGTTTCCGATGATAAAAACCCATCTGTTTCCACCGAAAAACATTTCAGGGGATCATTTGCAACAGTTTGCCAACGTTTTTGAGGGAATTGCAGAACGTCAGATTTTTAGCAGAAATTGTGACCGCGCGGCTTAGGGATTTTTTCAAAAAAAGTTGTTCAGACGTCGAGGGCTCATTCTGTTTCCGATGATAAAAACCCATCTGTTTCCACCGAAAAACCTTTCAGGGGATCGTTTGCAACAGTTTGGCACCATTTTTGAGTGAAATGCAGAACGTCAGATTTTTAGCAGAAATTGTGACCGCGCAGCTTAGGGATTTTTTCAAAAAAAGTTGTTCAGACGTCGAGGGCTAATTCTGTTTCCGATGATAAAAACCCATCTGTTTCCACCGAAGAACCCTTCAGGGGATCACTTGCAACACTTTGCCAACATTTTTGAGTGAATTGCAGAATGTCAGATTTTTAGCAGAAATTGTGACCGCGCGGCTTAGGGATTTTTTCAAAAAAAGTTGTTCAGACGTCGAGGGCTAATTCTGTTTCCGATGATAAAAACCCATCTGTTTCCACCGAAAAACATTTCAGGGGATCACTTGCAACACTTTGCCAACATTTTTGAATGAATTGCAGAATGTCAGATTTTTAGCAGAAATTGTGACCGCGCGGCTTAGGGATTTTTTCAAAAAAAGTTGTTCATACGTCGAGGGCTAATTCTGTTTCCGATGATAAAAACCCATATGTTTCCACCGAAAATCATTTCAGGGGATCACTTGCAACACTTTGCCAACATTTTTGAGGGAATTGCAGAACGTCAGATTTTTAGCAGAAATTGTGACCGCGCGGCTTAGGGATTTTTCAAAAAAAGTTGTTCAGACGTCGGGGGCTACTTTTGTTTCCGATGATAAAAAGCCAACTGTTTCCACCGAAAAACATTTCAGGGGATCACTTACAACGGTTTTCCAACATTTTTGAGTGAATTGCAGAACGTCAGATTTTTAGCAGAAATTGTGACCGCGCGGCTTAGGGATTTTTTCAAAAAAAGTTGTTCAGACGTCGAAGGCTAATTCTGTTTCCGATGATAAAAACCCATCTGTTTCCACCGAAAAACATTTCAGGGGATCATTTGCAACAGTTTGCCAACGTTTTTGAGGGAATTGCAGAACGTCAGATTTTTAGCAGAAATTGTGACCGCGCGGCTTAGGGATTTTTTCAAAAAAAGTTGTTCAGACGTCGAGGGCTCATTCTGTTTCCGATGATAAAAACCCATCTGTTTCCACCGAAAATCCTTTCAGGGGATCGTTTGCAACAGTTTGGGACCATTTGTGAATGAATTGAAGAACATCAGATTTTTAGCAGAAATTGTAACCGCGCGGCTTAGGGATTTTTTCAAAAAAAGTTTTTCAGACGTCGAAGGCTAATTCTGTTTCCGATGATAAAAACCCATCTGTTTCCACCGAAAAACATTTCAGGGGATCACTTGCAACAGTTTGCCAACGTTTTTGAGGGAATTGCAGAACGTCAGATTTTTAGCAGAAATTGTGACCGCGCGGCTTAGGGATTTTTTCAAAAAAAGTTGTTCAGACGTCGAGGGCTAATTCTGTTTCTGATGATAAAAACCCATATGTTTCCACCGAAAATCATTTCAGGGGATCACTTGCAACACTTTGCCAACATTTTTGACTGAATTGCAGAATGTCAGATTTTTAGCAGAAATTGTGACCGCGCGGCTTAGGGATTTTTTCAAAAAAAGTTTTTCAGACGTCGAAGGCTAATTCTGTTTCCGATGATAAAAACCCATCTGTTTCCACCGAAAAACATTTCAGGGGATCATTTGCAACAGTTTGCCAACGTTTTTGAGGGAATTGCAGAACGTCAGATTTTTAGCAGAAATTGTGACCGTGCGGCTTAGGGATTTTTTCAAAAAAAGTTGTTCAGACGTCGAGGGCTAATTCTGTTTCCGATGATAAAAACCCATCTGTTTCCACCGAAAAACATTTCAGGGGATCACTTGCAACATTTTGACAACATTTTTGAGTGAATTGCAGTACGTCAGATTTTTAGCAGAAATTGTGACCGCGCGGCTTAGGGATTTTTTCAAAAAAAGTTGTTCAGACGTCGAGGGCTCATTCTGTTTCCGATGATAAAAACCCATCTGTTTCCACCGAAAAACCTTTCAGGGGATCACTTGCAACACTTTGCCAACATTTTTGAGTGAATTGCAGAATGTCAGATTTTTAGCAGAAATTGTGACCGCACGGCTTAGGGATTTTTTCAAAAAAAGTTTTTCAGACGTCGAAGGCTAATTCTGTTTCCGATGATAAAAACCCATCTGTTTCCACCGAAAAACCCTTCAGGGGATCACTTGCAACACTTTGCCAACATTTTTGAGTGAATTGCAGAATGTCAGATTTTTAGCAGAAATTGTGACCGCGCGGCTTAGGGATTTTTTCAAAAAAAGTTGTTCAGACGTCGAGGGCTAATTCTGTTTCTGATGATAAAAACCCATATGTTTCCACCGAAAATCATTTCAGGGGATCACTTGCAACACTTTGCCAACATTTTTGACTGAATTGCAGAATGTCAGATTTTTAGCAGAAATTGTGACCGCGCGACTTAGGGATTTTTTCAAAAAAAGTTGTTCAGACGTCGAGGGCTAATTCTGTTTCCGATGATAAAAACCCATCTGTTTCCACCGAAAAACATTTCAGGGGATCACTTGCAACACTATGCCAACATTTTTGAGTGAATTGCAGAATGTCAGATTTTTAGCAGAAATTGTGACCGCGCGGCTTAGGGATTTTTTCAAAAAAAGGTGTTCATACGTCGAGGGCTAATTCTGTTTCCGATGATAAAAACCCATATGTTTCCACCGAAAATCATTTCAGGGGATCACTTGCAACACTTTGCCAACATTTTTGAGGGAATTGCAGAACGTCAGATTTTTAGCAGAAATTGTGACCGCGCGGCTTAGGGATTTTTTCAAAAAAAGTTGTTCAGACGTCGAGGGCTAATTCTGTTTCTGATGATAAAAACCCATATGTTTCCACCGAAAATCATTTCAGGGGATCACTTGCAACACTTTGCCAACATTTTTGACTGAATTGCAGAATGTCAGATTTTTAGCAGAAATTGTGACCGCGCGACTTAGGGATTTTTTCAAAAAAAGTTGTTCAGACGTCGAGGGCTAATTCTGTTTCCGATGATAAAAACCCATCTGTTTCCACCGAAAAACATTTCAGGGGATCACTTGCAACACTTTGCCAACATTTTTGAGTGAATTGCAGAATGTCAGATTTTTAGCAGAAATTGTGACCGCGCGGCTTAGGGATTTTTTCAAAAAAAGGTGTTCATACGTCGAGGGCTAATTCTGTTTCCGATGATAAAAACCCATATGTTTCCACCGAAAATCATTTCAGGGGATCACTTGCAACACTTTGCCAACATTTTTGAGGGAATTGCAGAACGTCAGATTTTTAGCAGAAATTGTGACCGCGCGGCTTAGGGATTTTTCAAAAAAAGTTGTTCAGACGTCGGGGGCTACTGTTGTTTCCGATGATAAAAAGCCAACTGTTTCCACCGAAAAACATTTCAGGGGATCACTTGCAACAGTTTGCCAACATTTTTGAGTGAATTGCAGAACGTCAGATTTTTAGCAGAAATTGTGACCGCGCGGCTTAGGGATTTTTTCAAAAAAAGTTGTTCAGACGTCGAGGGCTCATTCTGTTTCCGATGATAAAAACCCATCTGTTTCCACCGAAAAACCTTTCAGGGGATCGTTTGCAACAGTTTGGCACCATTTTTGAGTGAAATGCAGAACATCAGATTTTTAGCAGAAATTGTGACCGCGCGGCTTAGGGATTTTTTCAAAAAAAGTTGTTCAGACGTCGAGGGCTAATTCTGTTTCCGATGATAAAAACCCATCTGTTTCCACCGAAAAACACTTCAGGGGATCACTTGCAACACTTTGCCAACATTTTTGAGTGAATTGCAGAATGTCAGATTTTTAGCAGAAATTGTGACCGCGCGGCTTAGGGATTTTTTCAAAAAAAGTTGTTCATACGTCGAGGGCTAATTCTGTTTCCGATGATAAAAACCCATATGTTTCCACCGAAAATCATTTCAGGGGATCACTTGCAACACTTTGCCAACATTTTTGACTGAATTGCAGAATGTCAGATTTTTAGCAGAAATTGTGACCGCGCGGCTTAGGGATTTTTTCAAAAAAAGTTGTTCAGACGTCGAGGGCTAATTCTGTTTCCGATGATAAAAACCCATCTGTTCCCACCGAAAATCCTTTCAGGGGATCGTTTGCAACAATTTGGGACCATTTGTGAATGAATTGAAGAACATCAGATTTTTAGCAGAAATTGTAACCGCGCGGCTTAGGGATTTTTTCAAAAAAAGTTTTTCAGACGTCGAAGGCTAATTCTGTTTCCGATGATAAAAACCCATCTGTTTCCACCGAAAAACATTTCAGGGGATCATTTGCAACAGTTTGCCAACGTTTTTGAGGGAATTGCAGAACGTCAGATTTTTAGCAGAAATTGTGACCGCGCGGCTTAGGGATTTTTTCAAAAAAAGTTGTTCAGACGTCGAGGGCTCATTCTGTTTCCGATGATAAAAACCCATCTGTTTCCACCGAAAAACCTTTCAGGGGATCGTTTGCAACAGTTTGGCACCATTTTTGAGTGAAATGCAGAACGTCAGATTTTTAGCAGAAATTGTGACCGCGCAGCTTAGGGATTTTTTCAAAAAAAGTTGTTCAGACGTCGAGGGATAATTCTGTTTCCGATGATAAAAACCCATCTGTTTCCACCGAAGAACCCTTCAGGGGATCACTTGCAACACTTTGCCAACATTTTTGAGTGAATTGCAGAATGTCAGATTTTTAGCAGAAATTGTGACCGCACGGTTTAGGGATTTTTTCAAAAAAAGTTTTTCAGACGTCGAAGGCTAATTCTGTTTCCGATGATAAAAACCCATCTGTTTCCACCGAAAAACCCTTCAGGGGATCACTTGCAACACTTTGCCAACATTTTTGAGTGAATTGCAGAATGTCAGATTTTTAGCAGAAATTGTGACCGCGCGGCTTAGGGATTTTTTCAAAAAAAGGTGTTCATACGTCGAGGGCTAATTCTGTTTCCGATGATAAAAACCCATATGTTTCCACCGAAAATCATTTCAGGGGATCACTTGCAACACTTTGCCAACATTTTTGAGGGAATTGCAGAACGTCAGATTTTTAGCAGAAATTGTGACCGCGCGGCTTAGGGATTTTTCAAAAAAAGTTGTTCAGACGTCGGGGGCTACTGTTGTTTCCGATGATAAAAAGCCAACTGTTTTCACCGAAAAACATTTCAGGGGATCACTTGCAACAGTTTGCCAACATTTTTGAGTGAATTGCAGAACGTCAGATTTTTAGCAGAAATTGTGACCGCGCGGCTTAGGGATTTTTTCAAAAAAAGTTGTTCAGACGTCGAGGGCTCATTCTGTTTCCGATGATAAAAACCCATCTGTTTCCACCGAAAAACCTTTCAGGGGATCGTTTGCAACAGTTTGGCACCATTTTTGAGTGAAATGCAGAACATCAGATTTTTAGCAGAAATTGTGACCGCGCGGCTTAGGGATTTTTTCAAAAAAAGTTGTTCAGACGTCGAGGGCTAATTCTGTTTCCGATGATAAAAACCCATCTGTTTCCACCTTAAAACACTTCAGGGGATCACTTGCAACACTTTGCCAACATTTTTGAATGAATTGCAGAATGTCAGATTTTTAGCAGAAATTGTGACCGCGCGGCTTAGGGATTTTTTCAAAAAAAGTTGTTCATACGTCGAGGGCTAATTCTGTTTCCGATGATAAAAACCCATATGTTTCCACCGAAAATCATTTCAGGGGATCACTTGCAACACTTTGCCAACATTTTTGACTGAATTGCAGAATGTCAGATTTTTAGCAGAAATTGTGACCGCGCGGCTTAGGGATTTTTTCAAAAAAAGTTGTTCAGACGTCGAGGGCTAATTCTGTTTCCGATGATAAAAACCCATCTGTTCCCACCGAAAATCCTTTCAGGGGATCGTTTGCAACAGTTTGGGACCATTTGTGAATGAATTGAAGAACATCAGATTTTTAGCAGAAATTGTAACCGCGCGGCTTAGGGATTTTTTCAAAAAAAGTTTTTCAGACGTCGAAGGCTAATTCTGTTTCCGATGATAAAAACCCATCTGTTTCCACCGAAAAACATTTCAGGGGATCATTTGCAACAGTTTGCCAACGTTTTTGAGGGAATTGCAGAACGTCAGATTTTTAGCAGAAATTGTGACCGCGCGGCTTAGGGATTTTTTCAAAAAAAGTTGTTCAGACGTCGAGGGCTCATTCTGTTTCCGATGATAAAAACCCATCTGTTTCCACCGAAAAACCTTTCAGGGGATCGTTTGCAACAGTTTGGCACCATTTTTGAGTGAAATGCAGAACGTCAGATTTTTAGCAGAAATTGTGACCGCGCAGCTTAGGGATTTTTTCAAAAAAAGTTGTTCAGACGTCGAGGGATAATTCTGTTTCCGATGATAAAAACCCATCTGTTTCCACCGAAGAACCCTTCAGGGGATCACTTGCAACACTTTGCCAACATTTTTGAGTGAATTGCAGAATGTCAGATTTTTAGCAGAAATTGTGACCGCGCGGCTTAGGGATTTTTTCAAAAAAAGTTGTTCAGACGTCGAGGGCTAATTCTGTTTCTGATGATAAAAACCCATATGTTTCCACCGAAAATCATTTCAGGGGATCACTTGCAACACTTTGCCAACATTTTTGACTGAATTGCAGAATGTCAGATTTTTAGCAGAAATTGTGACCGCGCGGCTTAGGGATTTTTTCAAAAAAAGGTGTTCATACGTCGAGGGCTAATTCTGTTTCCGATGATAAAAACCCATCTGTTTCCACCGAAAAACATTTCAGGGGATCACTTGCAACACTTTGCCAACATTTTTGAGTGAATTGCAGAATGTCAGATTTTTAGCAGAAATTGTGACCGCGCGGCTTAGGGATTTTTTCAAAAAAAGGTGTTCATACGTCGAGGGCTAATTCTGTTTCCGATGATAAAAACCCATATGTTTCCACCGAAAATCATTTCAGGGGATCACTTGCAACACTTTGCCAACATTTTTGAGGGAATTGCAGAACGTCAGATTTTTAGCAGAAATTGTGACCGCGCGGCTTAGGGATTTTTCAAAAAAAGTTGTTCAGACGTCGGGGGCTACTGTTGTTTCCGATGATAAAAAGCCAACTGTTTCCACCGAAAAACATTTCAGGGGATCACTTGCAACGGTTTTCCAACATTTTTGAGTGAATTGCAGAACGTCAGATTTTTAGCAGAAATTGTGACCGCGCGGCTTAGGGATTTTTTCAAAAAAAGTTTTTCAGACGTCGAAGACTAATTCTGTTTCTGATGATAAAAACCCATATGTTTCCACCGAAAATCATTTCAGGGGATCACTTGCAACACTTTGCCAACATTTTTGACTGAATTGCAGAATGTCAGATTTTTAGCAGAAATTGTGACCGCGCGGCTTAGGGATTTTTTCAAAAAAAGTTGTTCAGACGTCGAGGGCTAATTCTCTTTCCGATGATAAAAACCCATCTGTTTCCACCGAAAATCATTTCAGGGGATCACTTGCAACACTTTGCCAACATTTTTGACTGAATTGCAGAATGTCAGATTTTTAGCAGAAATTGTGACCGCGCGGCTTAGGGATTTTTTCAAAAAAAGTTGTTCAGACGTCGAGGGCTAATTCTGTTTCTGATGATAAAAACCCATATGTTTCCACCGAAAATCATTTCAGGGGATCACTTGCAACACTTTGCCAACATTTTTGACTGAATTGCAGAATGTCAGATTTTTAGCAGAAATTGTGACCGCGCGGCTTAGGGATTTTTTCAAAAAAAGTTGTTCAGACGTCGAGGGCTAATTCTGTTTCCGATGATAAAAACCCATCTGTTTCCACCGAAAAACATTTCAGGGGATCACTTGCAACACTTTGCCAACATTTTTGAGTGAATTGCAGAATGTCAGATTTTTAGCAGAAATTGTGACCGCGCGGCTTAGGGATTTTTTCAAAAAAAGGTGTTCATACGTCGAGGGCTAATTCTGTTTCCGATGATAAAAACCCATATGTTTCCACCGAAAATCATTTCAGGGGATCACTTGCAACACTTTGCCAACATTTTTGAGGGAATTGCAGAACGTCAGATTTTTAGCAGAAATTGTGACCGCGCGGCTTAGGGATTTTTCAAAAAAAGTTGTTCAGACGTCGGGGGCTACTGTTGTTTCCGATGATAAAAAGCCAACTGTTTCCACCGAAAAACATTTCAGGGGATCACTTGCAACGGTTTTCCAACATTTTTGAGTGAATTGCAGAACGTCAGATTTTTAGCAGAAATTGTGACCGCGCGGCTTAGGGATTTTTTCAAAAAAAGTTTTTCAGACGTCGAAGACTAATTCTGTTTCTGATGATAAAAACCCATATGTTTCCACCGAAAATCATTTCAGGGGATCACTTGCAACACTTTGCCAACATTTTTGACTGAATTGCAGAATGTCAGATTTTTAGCAGAAATTGTGACCGCGCGGCTTAGGGATTTTTTCAAAAAAAGTTGTTCAGACGTCGAGGGCTAATTCTGTTTCCGATGATAAAAACCCATCTGTTTCCACCGAAAAACATTTCAGGGGATCACTTGCAACACTTTGCCAACATTTTTGAGTGAATTGCAGAATGTCAGATTTTTAGCAGAAATTGTGACCGCGCGGCTTAGGGATTTTTTCAAAAAAAGTTGTTCATACGTCGAGGGCTAATTCTGTTTCCGATGATAAAAACCCATATGTTTCCACCGAAAATCATTTCAGGGGATCACTTGCAACACTTTGCCAACATTTTTGAGTGAATTGCAGAACGTCAGATTTTTAGCAGAAATTGTGACCGCGCGGCTTAGGGATTTTTTCAAAAAAAGTTGTTCAGACGTCGAGGGCTAATTCTGTTTCCGATGATAAAAACCCATCTGTTTCCACCGAAAAACATTTCAGGGGATCACTTGCAACACTTTGCCAACATTTTTGAGGGAATTGCAGAACGTCAGATTTTTAGCAGAAATTGTGACCGCGCGGCTTAGGGATTTTTTCAAAAAAAATTGTTCAGACGTCGAGGGATAATTCTGTTTCCGATGATAAAAACCCATCTGTTTCCACCGAAAAACATTTCAGGGGATCACTTGCAACAGTTTGCCAACATTTTTGAGTGAATTGCAGAACGTCAGATTTTTAGCAGAAATTGTGACCGCGCGGCTTAGGGATTTTTTCAAAAAAAGTTGTTCAGACGTCGAGGGCTCATTCTGTTTCCGATGATAAAAACCCATCTGTTTCCACCGAAAAACCTTTCAGGGGATCGTTTGCAACAGTTTGGCACCATTTTTGAGTGAAATGCAGAACATCAGATTTTTAGCAGAAATTGTGACCGCGCGGCTTAGGGATTTTTTCAAAAAAAGTTGTTCAGACGTCGAGGGCTAATTCTGTTTCCGATGATAAAAACCCATCTGTTTCCACCGAAAAACACTTCAGGGGATCACTTGCAACACTTTGCCAACATTTTTGAGTGAATTGCAGAATGTCAGATTTTTAGCAGAAATTGTGACCGCGCGGCTTAGGGATTTTTTCAAAAAAAGTTGTTCAGACGTCGAGGGCTAATTCTGTTTCCGATGATAAAAACCCATCTGTTCCCACCGAAAATCCTTTCAGGGGATCGTTTGCAACAGTTTGGGACCATTTGTGAATGAATTGAAGAACATCAGATTTTTAGCAGAAATTGTAACCGCGCGGCTTAGGGATTTTTTCAAAAAAAGTTTTTCAGACGTCGAAGGCTAATTCTGTTTCCGATGATAAAAACCCATCTGTTTCCACCGAAAAACATTTCAGGGGATCATTTGCAACAGTTTGCCAACGTTTTTGAGGGAATTGCAGAACGTCAGATTTTTAGCAGAAATTGTGACCGCGCGGCTTAGGGATTTTTTCAAAAAAAGTTGTTCAGACGTCGAGGGCTAATTCTGTTTCCGATGATAAAAACCCATCTGTTTCCACCGAAAAACATTTCAGGGGATCACTTGCAACACTTTGCCAACATTTTTGAATGAATTGCAGAATGTCAGATTTTTAGCAGAAATTGTGACCGCGCGGCTTAGGGATTTTTTCAAAAAAAGTTGTTCAGACGTCGAGGGCTAATTCTGTTTCCGATGATAAAAACCCATATGTTTCCACCGAAAATCATTTCAGGGGATCACTTGCAACACTTTGCCAACATTTTTGAGGGAATTGCAGAACGTCAGATTTTTAGCAGAAATTGTGACCGCGCGGCTTAGGGATTTTTCAAAAAAAGTTGTTCAGACGTCGGGGGCTACTTTTGTTTCCGATGATAAAAAGCCAACTGTTTCCACCGAAAAACATTTCAGGGGATCACTTACAACGGTTTTCCAACATTTTTGAGTGAATTGCAGAACGTCAGATTTTTAGCAGAAATTGTGACCGCGCGGCTTAGGGATTTTTTCAAAAAAAGTTGTTCAGACGTCGAGGGCTAATTCTGTTTCCGATGATAAAAACCCATCTGTTTCCACCGAAAAACACTTCAGGGGATCACTTGCAACACTTTGCCAACATTTTTGAGTGAATTGCAGAATGTCAGATTTTTAGCAGAAATTGTGACCGCGCGGCTTAGGGATTTTTTCAAAAAAAGTTGTTCAGACGTCGAGGGCTAATTCTGTTTCCGATGATAAAAACCCATCTGTTCCCACCGAAAATCCTTTCAGGGGATCGTTTGCAACAGTTTGGGACCATTTGTGAATGAATTGAAGAACATCAGATTTTTAGCAGAAATTGTAACCGCGCGGCTTAGGGATTTTTTCAAAAAAAGTTGTTCAGACGTCGAGGGCTAATTCTGTTTCCGATGATAAAAACCCATCTGTTTCCACCGAAAAACATTTCAGGGGATCACTTGCAACACTTTGCCAACATTTTTGAATGAATTGCAGAATGTCAGATTTTTAGCAGAAATTGTGACCGCGCGGCTTAGGGATTTTTTCAAAAAAAGTTGTTCATACGTCGAGGGCTAATTCTGTTTCCGATGATAAAAACCCATATGTTTCCACCGAAAATCATTTCAGGGGATCACTTGCAACACTTTGCCAACATTTTTGAGGGAATTGCAGAACGTCAGATTTTTAGCAGAAATTGTGACCGCGCGGCTTAGGGATTTTTCAAAAAAAGTTGTTCAGACGTCGGGGGCTACTTTTGTTTCCGATGATAAAAAGCCAACTGTTTCCACCGAAAAACATTTCAGGGGATCACTTACAACGGTTTTCCAACATTTTTGAGTGAATTGCAGAACGTCAGATTTTTAGCAGAAATTGTGACCGCGCGGCTTAGGGATTTTTTCAAAAAAAGTTGTTCAGACGTCGAGGGCTAATTCTGTTTCCGATGATAAAAACCCATCTGTTTCCACCGAAAAACATTTCAGGGGATCACTTGCAACATTTTGACAACATTTTTGAGTGAATTGCAGAACGTCAGATTTTTAGCAGAAATTGTGACCGCGCGGCTTAGGGATTTTTTCAAAAAAAGTTGTTCAGACGTTGAGGGCTCATTCTGTTTCCGATGATAAAAACCCATCTGTTCCCACCGAAAATCCTTTCAGGGGATCGTTTGCAACAGTTTGGGACCATTTGTGAATGAATTGAAGAACATCAGATTTTTAGCAGAAATTGTAACCGCGCGGCTTAGGGATTTTTTCAAAAAAAGTTTTTCAGACGTCGAAGGCTAATTCTGTTTCCGATGATAAAAACCCATCTGTTTCCACCGAAAAACATTTCAGGGGATCATTTGCAACAGTTTGCCAACGTTTTTGAGGGAATTGCAGAACGTCAGATTTTTAGCAGAAATTGTGACCGCGCGGCTTAGGGATTTTTTCAAAAAAAGTTGTTCAGACGTCGAGGGCTCATTCTGTTTCCGATGATAAAAACCCATCTGTTTCCACCGAAAAACCTTTCAGGGGATCGTTTGCAACAGTTTGGCACCATTTTTGAGTGAAATGCAGAACGTCAGATTTTTAGCAGAAATTGTGACCGCGCAGCTTAGGGATTTTTTCAAAAAAAGTTGTTCAGACGTCGAGGGATAATTCTGTTTCCGATGATAAAAACCCATCTGTTTCCACCGAAGAACCCTTCAGGGGATCACTTGCAACACTTTGCCAACATTTTTGAGTGAATTGCAGAATGTCAGATTTTTAGCAGAAATTGTGACCGCGCGGCTTAGGGATTTTTTCAAAAAAAGTTGTTCAGACGTCGAGGGCTAATTCTGTTTCCGATGATAAAAACCCATCTGTTCCCACCGAAAATCATTTCAGGGGATCACTTGCAACACTTTGCCAACATTTTTGACTGAATTGCAGAATGTCAGATTTTTAGCAGAAATTGTGACCGCGCGGCTTAGGGATTTTTTCAAAAAAAGTTGTTCAGACGTCGAGGGCTAATTCTGTTTCCGATGATAAAAACCCATCTGTTTCCACCGAAAAACATTTCAGGGGATCACTTGCAACACTTTGCCAACATTTTTGAATGAATTGCAGAATGTCAGATTTTTAGCAGAAATTGTGACCGCGCGGCTTAGGGATTTTTTCAAAAAAAGTTGTTCATACGTCGAGGGCTAATTCTGTTTCCGATGATAAAAACCCATATGTTTCCACCGATAATCATTTCAGGGGATCACTTGCAACACTTTGCCAACATTTTTGAGGGAATTGCAGAACGTCAGATTTTTAGCAGAAATTGTGACCGCGCGGCTTAGGGATTTTTCAAAAAAAGTTGTTCAGACGTCGGGGGCTACTTTTGTTTCCGATGATAAAAAGCCAACTGTTTCCACCGAAAAACATTTCAGGGGATCACTTACAACGGTTTTCCAACATTTTTGAGTGAATTGCAGAACGTCAGATTTTTAGCAGAAATTGTGACCGCGCGGCTTAGGGATTTTTTCAAAAAAAGTTGTTCAGACGTCGAGGGCTAATTCTGTTTCCGATGATAAAAACCCATCTGTTTCCACCGAAAAACATTTCAGGGGATCACTTGCAACATTTTGACAACATTTTTGAGTGAATTGCAGAACGTCAGATTTTTAGCAGAAATTGTGACCGCGCGGCTTAGGGATTTTTTCAAAAAAAGTTGGTCAGACGTTGAGGGCTCATTCTGTTTCCGATGATAAAAACCCATCTGTTCCCACCGAAAATCCTTTCAGGGGATCGTTTGCAACAGTTTGGGACCATTTGTGAATGAATTGAAGAACATCAGATTTTTAGCAGAAATTGTGACCGCGCGGCTTAGGGATTTTTTCAAAAAAAGTTGTTCAGACGTTGAGGGCTAATTCTGTTTCCGATGATAAAAACCCATATGTTTCCACCGAAAATCATTTCAGGGGATCACTTGCAACACTTTGCCAACATTTTTGACTGAATTGCAGAATGTCAGATTGTTAGCAGAAATTGTGACCGTGCGGCTTAGGGATTTTTTCAAAAAAAGTTGTTCAGACGTCGAGGGCTAATTCTGTTTCTGATGATAAAAACCCATCTGTTTCCACCGAAAAACATTTCAGGGGATCACTTGCAACACTTTGCCAACATTTTTGAGTGAATTGCAGAATGTCAGATTTTTAGCAGAAATTGTGACCGCGCGGCTTAGGGATTTTTTCAAAAAAAGTTGTTCATACGTCGAGGGCTAATTCTGTTTCCGATGATAAAAACCCATATGTTTCCACCGAAAATCATTTCAGGGGATCACTTGCAACACTTTGCCAACATTTTTGAGTGAATTGCAGAACGTCAGATTTTTAGCAGAAATTGTGACCGCGCGGCTTAGGGATTTTTTCAAAAAAAGTTGTTCAGACGTCGAGGGATAATTCTGTTTCCGATGATAAAAACCCATCTGTTTCCACCGAAAAACATTTCAGGGGATCATTTGCAACGGTTTTCCAACATTTTCGAGTGAATTGCAGAACGTCAGATTTTTAGCAGAAATTGTGACCGCGCGGCTTAGGGATTTTTTCAAAAAAAGTTGTTCAGACGTCGAGGGCTAATTCTGTTTCCGATGATAAAAACCCATCTGTTCCCACCGAAAATCCTTTCAGGGGATCGTTTGCAACAGTTTGGGACCATTTGTGAATGAATTGAAGAACATCAGATTTTTAGCAGAAATTGTGACCGCGCGGCTTAGGGATTTTTTCAAAAAAAGTTGTTCAGACGTCGAGGGCTAATTCTGTTTCCGATGATAAAAACCCATCTGTTTCCACCGAAAAACACTTCAGGGGATCACTTGCAACACTTTGCCAACATTTTTGAGTGAATTGCAGAATGTCAGATTTTTAGCAGAAATTGTGACCGCGCGGCTTAGGGATTTTTTCAAAAAAAGTTGTTCAGACGTCGAGGGCTAATTCTGTTTCCGATGATAAAAACCCATCTGTTCCCACCGAAAATCCTTTCAGGGGATCGTTTGCAACAGTTTGGGACCATTTGTGAATGAATTGAAGAACATCAGATTTTTAGCAGAAATTGTGACCGCGCGGCTTAGGGATTTTTTCAAAAAAAGTTGTTCATACGTCGAGGGCTAATTCTGTTTCCGATGATAAAAACCCATCTGTTTCCACCGAAAAACATTTCAGGGGATCACTTGCAACACTTTGCCAACATTTTTGAATGAATTGCAGAATGTCAGATTTTTAGCAGAAATTGTGACCGCGCGGCTTAGGGATTTTTTCAAAAAAAGTTGTTCATACGTCGAGGGCTAATTCTGTTTCCGATGATAAAAACCCATATGTTTCCACCGAAAATCATTTCAGGGGATCACTTGCAACACTTTGCCAACATTTTTGAGGGAATTGCAGAACGTCAGATTTTTAGCAGAAATTGTGACCGCGCGGCTTAGGGATTTTTCAAAAAAAGTTGTTCAGACGTCGGGGGCTACTTTTGTTTCCGATGATAAAAAGCCAACTGTTTCCACCGAAAAACATTTCAGGGGATCACTTGCAACGGTTTTCCAACATTTTTGAGTGAATTGCAGAACGTCAGATTTTTAGCAGAAATTGTGACCGCGCGGCTTAGGGATTTTTTCAAAAAAAGTTGTTCAGACGTCGAGGGCTAATTCTGTTTCCGATGATAAAAACCCATCTGTTTCCACCGAAAAACATTTCAGGGGATCACTTGCAACATTTTGACAACATTTTTGAGTGAATTGCAGAACGTCAGATTTTTAGCAGAAATTGTGACCGCGCGGCTTAGGGATTTTTTCAAAAAAAGTTGTTCAGACGTTGAGGGCTCATTCTGTTTCCGATTATAAAAACCCATCTGTTTCCACCGAAAAACCTTTCAGGGGATCGTTTGCAACAGTTTGGCACCATTTTTGAGTGAAATGCAGAACGTCAGATTTTTAGCAGAAATTGTGACCGCGCGGCTTAGGGATTTTTTCAAAAAAAGTTGTTCAGACGTCGAGGGCTACTTCTGTTTCCGATGATAAAAACCCATCTGTTTCCACCGAAAAACAATTCAGGGGATCACTTGCAACACTTTGCCAACATTTTTGAGTGAATTGCAGAACGTCAGATTTTTAGCAGAAATTGTGACCGCGCGGCTTAGGGACTTTTCAAAAAAAGGTGTTCAGACGTCGAGGGCTAATTCTGTTTCCGATGATAAAAACCCATCTGTTTCCACCGAAAAACATTTCAGGGGATCACTTGCAACAGTTTGCCAACATTTTTGAGTGAATTGCAGAACGTCAGATTTTTAGCAGAAATTGTGACCGCGCGGCTTAGGGATTTTTTCAAAAAAAGTTGTTCAGACGTCGAGGGCTCATTCTGTTTCCGATGATAAAAACCCATCTGTTTCCACCGAAAAACCTTTCAGGGGATCGTTTGCAACAGTTTGGCACCATTTTTGAGTGAAATGCAGAACATCAGATTTTTAGCAGAAATTGTGACCGCGCGGCTTAGGGATTTTTTCAAAAAAAGTTGTTCAGACGTCGAGGGCTAATTCTGTTTCCGATGATAAAAACCCATCTGTTTCCACCGAAAAACACTTCAGGGGATCACTTGCAACACTTTGCCAACATTTTTGAGTGAATTGCAGAATGTCAGATTTTTAGCAGAAATTGTGACCGCGCGGCTTAGGGATTTTTTCAAAAAAAGTTGTTCATACGTCGAGGGCTAATTCTGTTTCCGATGATAAAAACCCATATGTTTCCACCGAAAATCATTTCAGGGGATCACTTGCAACACTTTGCCAACATTTTTGACTGAATTGCAGAATGTCAGTTTTTTAGCAGAAATTGTGACCGCGCGGCTTAGGGATTTTTTCAAAAAAAGTTGTTCAGACGTCAAGGGCTAATTCTGTTTCCGATGATAAAAACCCATCTGTTCCCACCGAAAATCCTTTCAGGGGATCGTTTGCAACAGTTTGGGACCATTTGTGAATGAATTGAAGAACATCAGATTTTTAGCAGAAATTGTAACCGCGCGGCTTAGGGATTTTTTCAAAAAAAGTTTTTCAGACGTCGAAGGCTAATTCTGTTTCCGATGATAAAAACCCATCTGTTTCCACCGAAAAACATTTCAGGGGATCATTTGCAACAGTTTGCCAACGTTTTTGAGGGAATTGCAGAACGTCAGATTTTTAGCAGAAATTGTGACCGCGCGGCTTAGGGATTTTTTCAAAAAAAGTTGTTCAGACGTCGAGGGCTCATTCTGTTTCCGATGATAAAAACCCATCTGTTTCCACCGAAAAACCTTTCAGGGGATCGTTTGCAACAGTTTGGCACCATTTTTGAGTGAAATGCAGAACGTCAGATTTTTAGCAGAAATTGTGACCGCGCAGCTTAGGGATTTTTTCAAAAAAAGTTGTTCAGACGTCGAGGGCTAATTCTGTTTCCGATGATAAAAACCCATCTGTTTCCACCGAAGAACCCTTCAGGGGATCACTTGCAACACTTTGCCAACATTTTTGAGTGAATTGCAGAATGTCAGATTTTTAGCAGAAATTGTGACCGCGCGGCTTAGGGATTTTTTCAAAAAAAGTTGTTCAGACGTCGAGGGCTAATTCTGTTTCCGATGATAAAAACCCATCTGTTTCCACCGAAAAACATTTCAGGGGATCACTTGCAACACTTTGCCAACATTTTTGAATGAATTGCAGAATGTCAGATTTTTAGCAGAAATTGTGACCGCGCGGCTTAGGGATTTTTTCAAAAAAAGTTGTTCATACGTCGAGGGCTAATTCTGTTTCCGATGATAAAAACCCATATGTTTCCACCGAAAATCATTTCAGGGGATCACTTGCAACACTTTGCCAACATTTTTGAGGGAATTGCAGAACGTCAGATTTTTAGCAGAAATTGTGACCGCGCGGCTTAGGGATTTTTCAAAAAAAGTTGTTCAGACGTCGGGGGCTACTTTTGTTTCCGATGATAAAAAGCCAACTGTTTCCACCGAAAAACATTTCAGGGGATCACTTACAACGGTTTTCCAACATTTTTGAGTGAATTGCAGAACGTCAGATTTTTAGCAGAAATTGTGACCGCGCGGCTTAGGGATTTTTTCAAAAAAAGTTGTTCAGACGTCGAGGGCTAATTCTGTTTCCGATGATAAAAACCCATCTGTTTCCACCGAAAAACATTTCAGGGGATCACTTGCAACATTTTGACAACATTTTTGAGTGAATTGCAGAACGTCAGATTTTTAGCAGAAATTGTTACCGCGCGGCTTAGGGATTTTTTCAAAAAAAGTTGTTCAGACGTTGAGGGCTCATTCTGTTTCCGATGATAAAAACCCATCTGTTTCCACCGAAAAACCTTTCAGGGGATCGTTTGCAACAGTTTGGCACCATTTTTGAGTGAAATGCAGAACGTCAGATTTTTAGCAGAAATTGTGACCGCGCGGCTTAGGGATTTTTTCAAAAAAAGTTGTTCAGACGTCGAGGGCTAATTCTGTTTCCGATGATAAAAACCCATCTGTTTCCACCGAAAAACACTTCAGGGGATCACTTGCAACACTTTGCCAACATTTTTGAGTGAATTGCAGAATGTCAGATTTTTAGCAGAAATTGTGACCGCGCGGCTTAGGGATTTTTTCAAAAAAAGTTGTTCAGACGTTGAGGGCTAATTCTGTTTCCGATGATAAAAACCCACATGTTTCCACCGAAAATCATTTCAGGGGATCACTTGCAACACTTTGCCAACATTTTTGACTGAATTGCAGAATGTCAGATTTTTAGCAGAAATTGTGACCGTGCGGCTTAGGGATTTTTTCAAAAAAAGTTGTTCAGACGTCGAGGGCTAATTCTGTTTCTGATGATAAAAACCCATCTGTTTCCACCGAAAAACATTTCAGGGGATCACTTGCAACACTTTGCCAACATTTTTGAGTGAATTGCAGAATGTCAGATTTTTAGCAGAAATTGTGACCGCGCGGCTTAGGGATTTTTTCAAAAAAAGTTGTTCATACGTCGAGGGCTAATTCTGTTTCCGATGATAAAAACCCATATGTTTCCACCGAAAATCATTTCAGGGGATCACTTGCAACACTTTGCCAACATTTTTGAGTGAATTGCAGAACGTCAGATTTTTAGCAGAAATTGTGACCGCGCGGCTTAGGGATTTTTTCAAAAAAAGTTGTTCAGACGTCGAGGGATAATTCTGTTTCCGATGATAAAAACCCATCTGTTTCCACCGAAAAACATTTCAGGGGATCATTTGCAACGGTTTCCCAACATTTTCGAGTGAATTGCAGAACGTCAGATTTTTAGCAGAAATTGTGACCGCACGGCTTAGGGATTTTTTCATAAAAAGTTGTTCAGACGTCGAGGGCTAATTCTGTTTCCGATGATAAAAACCCATCTGTTTCCACCGAAAAACATTTCAGGGGATCACTTGCAACACTTTGCCAACATTTTTGAGGGAATTGCAGAACGTCAGATTTTTAGCAGAAATTGTGACCGCGCGGCTTAGGGACTTTTCAAAAAAAGGTGTTCAGACGTCGAGGGCTAATTCTGTTTCCGATGATAAAAACCCATCTGTTTCCACCGAAAAACATTTCAGGGGATCACTTGCAACAGTTTGCCAACATTTTTGAGTGAATTGCAGAACGTCAGATTTCTAGCCGAAATTGTGACCGCGCGGCTTAGGGATTTTTTCAAAAAAAGTTGTTCAGACATCGAGGGCTCATTCTGTTTCCGATGATAAAAACCCATCTGTTTCCACCGAAAAACCTTTCAGGGGATCGTTTGCAACAGTTTGGCACCATTTTTGAGTGAAATGCAGAACATCAGATTTTTAGCAGAAATTGTGACCGCGCGGCTTAGGGATTTTTTCAAAAAAAGTTGTTCAGACGTCGAGGGCTAATTCTGTTTCCGATGATAAAAACCCATCTGTTTCCACCGAAAAACACTTCAGGGGATCACTTGCAACACTTTGCCAACATTTTTGAGTGAATTGCAGAATGTCAGATTTTTAGCAGAAATTGTGACCGCGCGGCTTAGGGATTTTTTCAAAAAAAGTTGTTCAGACGTCGAGGGCTAATTCTGTTTCCGATGATAAAAACCCATCTGTTCCCACCGAAAATCCTTTCAGGGGATCGTTTGCAACAGTTTGGGACCATTTGTGAATGAATTGAAGAACATCAGATTTTTAGCAGAAATTGTGACCGCGCGGCTTAGGGATTTTTTCAAAAAAAGTTGTTCATACGTCGAGGGCTAATTCTGTTTCCGATGATAAAAACCCATATGTTTCCACCGAAAATCATTTCAGGGGATCACTTGCAACACTTTGCCAACATTTTTGAGGGAATTGCAGAACGTCAGATTTTTAGCAGAAATTGTGACCGCGCGGCTTAGGGATTTTTCAAAAAAAGTTGTTCAGACGTCGGGGGCTACTTTTGTTTCCGATGATAAAAAGCCAACTGTTTCCACCGAAAAACATTTCAGGGGATCACTTGCAACGGTTTTCCAACATTTTTGAGTGAATTGCAGAACGTCAGATTTTTAGCAGAAATTGTGACCGCGCGGCTTAGGGATTTTTTCAAAAAAAGTTGTTCAGACGTCGAGGGCTAATTCTGTTTCCGATGATAAAAACCCATCTGTTTCCACCGAAAAACATTTCAGGGGATCACTTGCAACACTTTGCCAACATTTTTGAGTGAATTGCAAAATGTCAGATTTTTAGCAGAAATTGTGACCGCGCGGCTTAGGGATTTTTTCAAAAAAAGTTGTTCAGACGTCGAGGGCTAATTCTGTTTCCGATGATAAAAACCCATATGTTTCCACCGAAAATCATTTCAGGGGATCACTTGCAACACTTTGCCAACATTTTTGACTGAATTGCAGAATATCAGATTTTTAGCAGAAATTGTGACCGCGCGGCTTAGGGATTTTTTCAAAAAAAGTTGTTCAGACGTCGAGGGCTAATTCTGTTTCCGATGATAAAAACCCATCTGTTTCCACCGAAAAACATTTCAGGGGATCACTTGCAACACTTTGCCAACATTTTTGAGGGAATTGCAGAACGTCAGATTGTTAGCAGAAATTGTGACCGCGCGGCTTAGGGATTTTTTCATAAAAAGTTGTTCAGACGTCGAGGGCTCATTCTGTTTCCAATGATAAAAACCCATCTGTTTCCACCGAAAAACATTTCAGGGGATCACTTGCAACAGTTTGCCAACATTTTTGAGTGAATTGCAGAATGTCAGATTTTTAGCAGAAATTGTGACCGCGCGGCTTAGGGATTTTTTTCAAAAAAGTTGTTCAGACGTCGAGGGCTAATTCTGTTTCCGATGATAAAAACCCATCTGTTTCCACCGAAAAACATTTCAGGGGATCACTTGCAACACTTTGCCAACATTTTTGAGGGAATTGCAGAACGTCAGATTTTTAGCAGAAATTGTGACCGCGCGGCTTAGGGATTTTTTCAAAAAAAGTTGTTCAGACATCGAAGGCTAATTCTGTTTCCGATGATAAAAACCCATCTGTTCCCACCGAAAAACCTTTCTCGGGATCGTTTGCAACAGTTTGGGACCATTCGTGAATGAATTGAAGAACGTCAGATTTTTAGCAGAAATTGTAACCGCGCGGCTTAGGGATTTTTTCAAAAAAAGTTTTTCAGACGTCGAAGGCTAATTCTGTTTCCGATGATAAAAACCCATCTGTTTCCACCGAAAAACATTTCAGGGGATCATTTGCAACAGTTTGCCAACGTTTTTGAGGGAATTGCAGAACGTCAGATTTTTAGCAGAAATTGTGACCGCGCGGCTTAGGGATTTTTTCAAAAAAAGTTGTTCAGACGTCGAGGGCTAATTCTGTTTCCGATGATAAAAACCCATCTGTTTCCACCGAAAAACATTTCAGGGGATCATTTGCAACGGCTTTCCAACATTTTTGAGTGAATTGCAGAACGTCAGATTTTTAGCAGAAATTGTGACCGCGCGGCTTAGGGATTTTTTCAAAAAAAGTTGTTCAGACGTCGAGGGCTAATTCTGTTTCCGATGATAAAAACCCATCTGTTTCCACCGAAAAACATTTCAGGGGATCACTTGCAACAGTTTGCCAACATTTTTGAGTGAATTGCAGAATGTCAGATTTTTAGCAGAAATTGTGACCGCGCGGCTTAGGGATTTTTTCAAAAAAAGTTGTTCATACGTCGAGGGCTAATTCTGTTTCCGATGATAAAAACCCATATGTTTCCACCGAAAATCATTTCAGGGGATCACTTGCAACACTTTGCCAACATTTTTGAGTGAATTGCAGAACGTCAGATTTTTAGCAGAAATTGTGACCGCGCGGCTTAGGGATTTTTTCAAAAAAAGTTGTTCAGACGTCGAGGGCTCATTCTGTTTCCGATGATAAAAACCCATCTGTTTCCACCGAAAAACCTTTCAGGGGATCGTTTGCAACAGTTTGGCACCATTTTTGAGTGAAATGCAGAACGTCAGATTTTTAGCAGAAATTGTGACCGCGCGGCTTAGGGATTTTTTCAAAAAAAGTTGTTCAGACGTCGAGGGCTAATTCTGTTTCCGATGATAAAAACCCATCTGTTTCCACCGAAAAACACTTCAGGGGATCACTTGCAACACTTTGCCAACATTTTTGAGTGAATTGCAGAATGTCAGATTTTTAGCAGAAATTGTGACCGCGCGGCTTAGGGATTTTTTCAAAAAAAGTTGTTCAGACGTCGAGGGCTAATTCTGTTTCCGATGATAAAAACCCATCTGTTTCCACCGAAAAACATTTCAGGGGATCACTTGCAACACTTTGCCAACATTTTTGAGGGAATTGCAGAACGTCAGATTGTTAGCAGAAATTGTGACCGCGCGGCTTAGGGATTTTTTCATAAAAAGTTGTTCAGACGTCGAGGGCTCATTCTGTTTCCAATGATAAAAACCCATCTGTTTCCACCGAAAAACATTTCAGGGGATCACTTGCAACAGTTTGCCAACATTTTTGAGTGAATTGCAGAATGTCAGATTTTTAGCAGAAATTGTGACCGCGCGGCTTAGGGATTTTTTTCAAAAAAGTTGTTCAGACGTTGAGGGCTAATTCTGTTTCCGATGATAAAAACCCATCTGTTTCCACCGAAAAACATTTCAGGGGATCACTTGCAACACTTTGCCAACATTTTTGAGGGAATTGCAGAACGTCAGATTTTTAGCAGAAATTGTGACCGCGCGGCTTAGGGATTTTTTCAAAAAAAGTTGTTCAGACATCGAAGGCTAATTCTGTTTCCGATGATAAAAACCCATCTGTTCCCACCGAAAAACCTTTCTGGGGATCGTTTGCAACAGTTTGGGACCATTCGTGAATGAATTGAAGAACGTCAGATTTTTAGCAGAAATTGTAACCGCGCGGCTTAGGGATTTTTTCAAAAAAAGTTTTTCAGACGTCGAAGGCTAATTCTGTTTCCGATGATAAAAACCCATCTGTTTCCACCGAAAAACATTTCAGGGGATCATTTGCAACAGTTTGCCAACGTTTTTGAGGGAATTGCAGAACGTCAGATTTTTAGCAGAAATTGTGACCGCGCGGCTTAGGGATTTTTTCAAAAAAAGTTGTTCAGACGTCGAGGGCTAATTCTGTTTCCGATGATAAAAACCCATCTGTTTCCACCGAAAAACATTTCAGGGGATCATTTGCAACGGCTTTCCAACATTTTTGAGTGAATTGCAGAACGTCAGATTTTTAGCAGAAATTGTGACCGCGCGGCTTAGGGATTTTTTCAAAAAAAGTTGTTCAGACGTCGAGGGCTAATTCTGTTTCCGATGATAAAAACCCATCTGTTTCCACCGAAAAACATTTCAGGGGATCACTTGCAACAGTTTGCCAACATTTTTGAGTGAATTGCAGAATGTCAGATTTTTAGCAGAAATTGTGACCGCGCGGCTTAGGGATTTTTTCAAAAAAAGTTGTTCATACGTCGAGGGCTAATTCTGTTTCCGATGATAAAAACCCATATGTTTCCACCGAAAATCATTTCAGGGGATCACTTGCAACACTTTGCCAACATTTTTGAGTGAATTGCAGAACGTCAGATTTTTAGCAGAAATTGTGACCGCGCGGCTTAGGGATTTTTTCAAAAAAAGTTGTTCAGACGTCGAGGGCTCATTCTGTTTCCGATGATAAAAACCCATCTGTTTCCACCGAAAAACCTTTCAGGGGATCGTTTGCAACAGTTTGGCACCATTTTTGAGTGAAATGCAGAACGTCAGATTTTTAGCAGAAATTGTGACCGCGCGGCTTAGGGATTTTTTCAAAAAAAGTTGTTCAGACGTCGAGGGCTAATTCTGTTTCCGATGATAAAAACCCATCTGTTTCCACCGAAAAACACTTCAGGGGATCACTTGCAACACTTTGCCAACATTTTTGAGTGAATTGCAGAATGTCAGATTTTTAGCAGAAATTGTGACCGCGCGGCTTAGGGATTTTTTCAAAAAAAGTTGTTCAGACGTCGAGGGCTAATTCTGTTTCCGATGATAAAAACCCATATGTTTCCACCGAAAATCATTTCAGGGGATCACTTGCAACACTTTGCCAACATTTTTGACTGAATTGCAGAATGTCAGATTTTTAGCAGAAATTGTGACCGCGCGGCTTAGGGATTTTTTCAAAAAAAGTTGTTCAGACGTCGAGGGCTAATTCTGTTTCCGATGATAAAAACCGATCTGTTTCCACAGAAAAACACTTCAGGGGATCACTTGCAACACTTTGCCAACATTTTTGAGTGAATTGCAGAATGTCAGATTTTTAGCAGAAATTGTGACCGCGCGGCTTAGGGATTTTTTCAAAAAAAGTTGTTCAGACGTCGAGGGCTAATTCTGTTTCCGATGATAAAAACCCATATGTTTCCACCGAAAATCATTTCAGGGGATCACTTGCAACACTTTGCCAACATTTTTGACTGAATTGCAGAATGTCAGATTTTTAGCAGAAATTGTGACCGCGCGGCTTAGGGATTTTTTCAAAAAAAGTTGTTCAGACGTCGAGGGATAATTCTGTTTCCGATGATAAAAACCCATCTGTTTCCACCGAAAAACATGTCAGGGGATCATTTGCAACGGTTTTCCAACATTTTCGAGTGAATTGCAGAACGTGAGATTTTTAGCAGAAATTGTGACCGCACGGCATAGGGATTTTTTCAAAAAAAGTTGTTCAGACGTCGAGGGCTAATTCTGTTTCCGATGATAAAAACCCATCTGTTTCCACCGAAAAACATTTCAGGGGATCACTTGCAACACTTTGCCAACATTTTTGAGGGAATTGCAGAACGTCAGATTTTTAGCAGAAATTGTGACCGCGCGGCTTAGGGACTTTTCAAAAAAAGGTGTTCAGACGTCGAGGGCTCATTCTGTTTCCGATGATAAAAACCCATCTGTTTCCACCGAAAAACCTTTCAGGGGATCGTTTGCAACAGTTTGGCACCATTTTTGAGTGAAATGCAGAACGTCAGATTTTTAGCAGAAATTGTGACCGCGCGGCTTAGGGATTTTTTCAAAAAAAGTTGTTCAGACGTCGAGGGCTAATTCTGTTTCCGATGATAAAAACCCATCTGTTTCCACCGAAAAACACTTCAGGGGATCACTTGCAACACTTTGCCAACATTTTTGAGTGAATTGCAGAATGTCAGATTTTTAGCAGAAATTGTGACCGCGCGGCTTAGGGATTTTTTCAAAAAAAGTTGTTCAGACGTCGAGGGCTAATTCTGTTTCCGATGATAAAAACCCATATGTTTCCACCGAAAATCATTTCAGGGGATCACTTGCAACACATTTCCAACATTTTTGACTGAATTGCAGAATGTCAGATTTTTAGCAGAAATTGTGACCGCGCGGCTTAGGGATTTTTTCAAAAAAAGTTGTTCAGACGTCGAGGGCTAATTCTGTTTCCGATGATAAAAACCCATCTGTTTCCACCGAAAAACATTTCAGGGGATCACTTGCAACACTTTGCCAACATTTTTGAGGGAATTGCAGAACGTCAGATTTTTAGCAGAAATTGTGACCGCGCGGCTTAGGGATTTTTTCAAAAAAAGTTGTTCAGACGTCGAGGGCTCATTCTGTTTCCAATGATAAAAACCCATCTGTTTCCACCGAAAAACATTTCAGGGGATCACTTGCAACAGTTTGCCAACATTTTTGAGTGAATTGCAGAATGTCAGATTTTTAGCAGAAATTGTGACCGCGCGGCTTAGGGATTTTATTCAAAAAATTTGTTCAGACGTCGAGGGCTAATTCTGTTTCCGATGATAAAAACCCATCTGTTTCCACCGAAAAACATTTCAGGGGATCACTTGCAACACTTTGCCAACATTTTTGAGGGAATTGCAGAACGTCAGATTTTTAGCAGAAATTGTGACCGCGCGCCTTAGGGATTTTTTCAAAAAAAGTTGTTCAGACGTCGAGGGCTAATTCTGTTTCCGATGATAAAAACCCATCTGTTCCCACCGAAAAACCTTTCAGGGGATCGTTTGCAACAGTTTGGGACCATTCGTGAATGAATTGAAGAACGTCAGATTTTTAGCAGAAATTGTAACCGCGCGGCTTAGGGAATTTTTCAAAAAAAGTTTTTCAGACGTCGAAGGCTAATTCTGTTTCCGATGATAAAAACCCATCTGTTTCCACCAAAAAACATTTCAGGGGATCATTTGCAACAGTTTGCCAACGTTTTTGAGGGAATTGCAGAACGTCAGATTTTTAGCAGAAATTGTGACCGCGCGGCTTAGGGATTTTTCAAAAAAAGTTGTTCAGACGTCGAGGGCTAATTCTGTTTCCGATGATAAAAACCCATCTGTTTCCACCGAAAAACATTTCAGGGGATCACTTGCAACGGCTTTCCAACATTTTTGAGTGAATTGCAGAACGTCAGATTTTTAGCAGAAATTGTGACCGCGCGGCTTAGGGATTTTTTCAAAAAAAGTTTTTCAGACGTCGAAGGCTAATTCTGTTTCCGATGATAAAAACCCATCTGTTTCCACCGAAAAACATTTCAGGGGATCATTTGCAACAGTTTGCCAACGTTTTTGAGGGAATTGCAGAACGTCAGATTTTTAGCAGAAATTGTGACCGCGCGGCTTAGGGATTTTTTTCAAAAAAAGTTGTTCAGACGTCGAGGGCTAATTCTGTTTCCGATGAAAAAAACCCATCTGTTTCCACCGAAAAACATTTCAGGGGATCACTTGCAACAGTTTGCCAACATTTTTGAGTGAATTGCAGAATGTCAGATTTTTAGCAGAAATTGTGACCGCGCGGCTTAGGGATTTTTTCAAAAAAAGTTGTTCATACGTTGAGGGCTAATTCTGTTTCCGATGATAAAAACCCATATGTTTCCACCGAAAATCATTTCAGGGGATCACTTGCAACACTTTGCCAACATTTTTGAGTGAATTGCAGAATGTCAGATTTTTAGCAGAAACTGTGACCGCGCGGCTTAGGGATTTTTTCAAAAAAAGTTTTTCAGACGTCGAAGGCTAATTCTGTTTCCGATGATAAAAACCCATCTGTTTCCACCGAAAAACATTTCAGGGGATCATTTGCAACAGTTTGCCAACGTTTTTGAGGGAATTGCAGAACGTCAGATTTTTAGCAGAAATTGTGACCGCGCGGCTTAGGGATTTTTTTCAAAAAAAGTTGTTCAGACGTCGAGGGCTAATTCTGTTTCCGATGAAAAAAACCCATCTGTTTCCACCGAAAAACATTTCAGGGGATCACTTGCAACAGTTTGCCAACATTTTTGAGTGAATTGCAGAATGTCAGATTTTTAGCAGAAATTGTGACCGCGGGGCTTAGGGATTTTTTCAAAAAAAGTTGTTCATACGTTGAGGGCTAATTCTGTTTCCGATGATAAAAACCCATATGTTTCCACCGAAAATCATTTCAGGGGATCACTTGCAACACTTTGCCAACATTTTTGAGTGAATTGCAGAATGTCAGATTTTTAGCAGAAACTGTGACCGCGCGGCTTAGGGATTTTTTCAAAAAAAGTTGTTCAGACGTCGAGGGATAATTCTGTTTCCGATGATAAAAACCCATCTGTTTCCACCGAAAAACATTTCAGGGGATCATTTGCAACGGTTTTCCAACATTTTCGAGTGAATTGCAGAACGTCAGATTTTTAGCAGAAATTGTGACCGCACGGCTTAGGGATTTTTTCAAAAAAAGTTGTTCAGACGTCGAGGGCTAATTCTGTTTCCGATGATAAAAACCCATCTGTTTCCACCGAAAAACATTTCAGGGGATCACTTGCAACACTTTGCCAACATTTTTGAGGGAATTGCAGAACGTCAGATTTTTAGCAGAAATTGTGACCGCGCGGCTTAGGGACTTTTCAAAAAAAGGTGTTCAGACGTCGAGGGCTAATTCTGTTTCCGATGATAAAAACGCATCTGTTTCCACCGAAAAACATTTCAGGGGATCACTTGCAACTGTTTGCCAACATTTTTGAGTGAATTGCAGAACGTCAGATTTTTAGCAGAAATTGTGACCGCGCGGCTTAGGGATTTTTTCAAAAAAAGTTGTTCAGACGTCTAGGGCTCATTCTGTTTCCGATGATAAAAACCCATCTGTTTCCACCGAAAAACCTTTCAGGGGATCGTTTGCAACAGTTTGGCACCATTTTTGAGTGAAATGCAGAACGTCAGATTTTTAGCAGAAATTGTGACCGCGCGGCTTAGGGATTTTTTCAAAAAAAGTTGTTCAGACGTCGAGGGCTAATTCTGTTTCCGATGATAAAAACCCATCTGTTTCCACCGAAAAACACTTCAGGGGATCACTTGCAACACTTTGCCAACATTTTTGAGTGAATTGCAGAATGTCAGATTTTTAGCAGAAATTGTGACCGCGCGGCTTAGGGATTTTTTCAAAAAAAGTTGTTCAGACGTCGAGGGCTAATTCTGTTTCCGATGATAAAAACCCATATGTTTCCACCGAAAATCATTTCAGGGGATCACTTGCAACACTTTGCCAACATTTTTGACTGAATTGCAGAATGTCAGATTTTTAGCAGAAATTGTGACCGCGCGGCTTAGGGATTTTTTCAAAAAAAGTTGTTCAGACGTCGAGGGATAATTCTGTTTCCGATGATAAAAACCCATCTGTTTCCACCGAAAAACATGTCAGGGGATCATTTGCAACGGTTTTCCAACATTTTCGAGTGAATTGCAGAACGTGAGATTTTTAGCAGAAATTGTGACCGCACGGCATAGGGATTTTTTCAAAAAAAGTTGTTCAGACGTCGAGGGCTAATTCTGTTTCCGATGATAAAAACCCATCTGTTTCCACCGAAAAACATTTCAGGGGATCACTTGCAACACTTTGCCAACATTTTTGAGGGAATTGCAGAACGTCAGATTTTTAGCAGAAATTGTGACCGCGCGGCTTAGGGACTTTTCAAAAAAAGGTGTTCAGACGTCGAGGGCTCATTCTGTTTCCGATGATAAAAACCCATCTGTTTCCACCGAAAAACATTTCAGGGGATCACTTGCAACAGTTTGCCAACATTTTTGAGTGAATTGCAGAACGTCAGATTTCTAGCCGAAATTGTGACCGCGCGGCTTAGGGATTTTTTCAAAAAAAGTTGTTCAGACATCGAGGGCTCATTCTGTTTCCGATGATAAAAACCCATCTGTTTCCACCGAAAAACCTTTCAGGGGATCGTTTGCAACAGTTTGGCACCATTTTTGAGTGAAATGCAGAACATCAGATTTTTAGCAGAAATTGTGACCGCGCGGCTTAGGGATTTTTTCAAAAAAAGTTGTTCAGACGTCGAGGGCTAATTCTGTTTCCGATGATAAAAACCCATCTGTTTCCACCGAAAAACACTTCAGGGGATCACTTGCAACACTTTGCCAACATTTTTGAGTGAATTGCAGAATGTCAGATTTTTAGCAGAAATTGTGACCGCGCGGCTTAGGGATTTTTTCAAAAAAAGTTGTTCAGACGTCGAGGGCTAATTCTGTTTCCGATGATAAAAACCCATCTGTTCCCACCGAAAATCCTTTCAGGGGATCGTTTGCAACAGTTTGGGACCATTTGTGAATGAATTGAAGAACATCAGATTTTTAGCAGAAATTGTGACCGCGCGGCTTAGGGATTTTTTCAAAAAAAGTTGTTCATACGTCGAGGGCTAATTCTGTTTCCGATGATAAAAACCCATATGTTTCCACCGAAAATCATTTCAGGGGATCACTTGCAACACTTTGCCAACATTTTTGAGGGAATTGCAGAACGTCAGATTTTTAGCAGAAATTGTGACCGCGCGGCTTAGGGATTTTTCAAAAAAAGTTGTTCAGACGTCGGGGGCTACTTTTGTTTCCGATGATAAAAAGCCAACTGTTTCCACCGAAAAACATTTCAGGGGATCACTTGCAACGGTTTTCCAACATTTTTGAGTGAATTGCAGAACGTCAGATTTTTAGCAGAAATTGTGACCGCGCGGCTTAGGGATTTTTTCAAAAAAAGTTGTTCAGACGTCGAGGGCTAATTCTGTTTCCGATGATAAAAACCCATCTGTTTCCACCGAAAAACATTTCAGGGGATCACTTGCAACACTTTGCCAACATTTTTGAGTGAATTGCAAAATGTCAGATTTTTAGCAGAAATTGTGACCGCGCGGCTTAGGGATTTTTTCAAAAAAAGTTGTTCAGACGTCGAGGGCTAATTCTGTTTCCGATGATAAAAACCCATATGTTTCCACCGAAAATCATTTCAGGGGATCACTTGCAACACTTTGCCAACATTTTTGACTGAATTGCAGAATATCAGATTTTTAGCAGAAATTGTGACCGCGCGGCTTAGGGATTTTTTCAAAAAAAGTTGTTCAGACGTCGAGGGCTAATTCTGTTTCCGATGATAAAAACCCATCTGTTTCCACCGAAAAACATTTCAGGGGATCACTTGCAACACTTTGCCAACATTTTTGAGGGAATTGCAGAACGTCAGATTGTTAGCAGAAATTGTGACCGCGCGGCTTAGGGATTTTTTCATAAAAAGTTGTTCAGACGTCGAGGGCTCATTCTGTTTCCAATGATAAAAACCCATCTGTTTCCACCGAAAAACATTTCAGGGGATCACTTGCAACAGTTTGCCAACATTTTTGAGTGAATTGCAGAATGTCAGATTTTTAGCAGAAATTGTGACCGCGCGGCTTAGGGATTTTTTTCAAAAAAGTTGTTCAGACGTCGAGGGCTAATTCTGTTTCCGATGATAAAAACCCATCTGTTTCCACCGAAAAACATTTCAGGGGATCACTTGCAACACTTTGCCAACATTTTTGAGGGAATTGCAGAACGTCAGATTTTTAGCAGAAATTGTGACCGCGCGGCTTAGGGATTTTTTCAAAAAAAGTTGTTCAGACATCGAAGGCTAATTCTGTTTCCGATGATAAAAACCCATCTGTTCCCACCGAAAAACCTTTCTGGGGATCGTTTGCAACAGTTTGGGACCATTCGTGAATGAATTGAAGAACGTCAGATTTTTAGCAGAAATTGTAACCGCGCGGGATTTTTTCAAAAAAAGTTTTTCAGACGTCGAAGGCTAATTCTGTTTCCGATGATAAAAACCCATCTGTTTCCACCGAAAAACATTTCAGGGGATCATTTGCAACAGTTTGCCAACGTTTTTGAGGGAATTGCAGAACGTCAGATTTTTAGCAGAAATTGTGACCGCGCGGCTTAGGGATTTTTTCAAAAAAAGTTGTTCAGACGTCGAGGGCTAATTCTGTTTCCGATGATAAAAACCCATCTGTTTCCACCGAAAAACATTTCAGGGGATCATTTGCAACGGCTTTCCAACATTTTTGAGTGAATTGCAGAACGTCAGATTTTTAGCAGAAATTGTGACCGCGCGGCTTAGGGATTTTTTCAAAAAAAGTTGTTCAGACGTCGAGGGCTAATTCTGTTTCCGATGATAAAAACCCATCTGTTTCCACCGAAAAACATTTCAGGGGATCACTTGCAACAGTTTGCCAACATTTTTGAGTGAATTGCAGAATGTCAGATTTTTAGCAGAAATTGTGACCGCGCGGCTTAGGGATTTTTTCAAAAAAAGTTGTTCATACGTCGAGGGCTAATTCTGTTTCCGATGATAAAAACCCATATGTTTCCACCGAAAATCATTTCAGGGGATCACTTGCAACACTTTGCCAACATTTTTGAGTGAATTGCAGAACGTCAGATTTTTAGCAGAAATTGTGACCGCGCGGCTTAGGGATTTTTTCAAAAAAAGTTGTTCAGACGTCGAGGGCTCATTCTGTTTCCGATGATAAAAACCCATCTGTTTCCACCGAAAAACCTTTCAGGGGATCGTTTGCAACAGTTTGGCACCATTTTTGAGTGAAATGCAGAACGTCAGATTTTTAGCAGAAATTGTGACCGCGCGGCTTAGGGATTTTTTCAAAAAAAGTTGTTCAGACGTCGAGGGCTAATTCTGTTTCCGATGATAAAAACCCATCTGTTTCCACCGAAAAACACTTCAGGGGATCACTTGCAACACTTTGCCAACATTTTTGAGTGAATTGCAGAATGTCAGATTTTTAGCAGAAATTGTGACCGCGCGGCTTAGGGATTTTTTCAAAAAAAGTTGTTCAGACGTCGAGGGCTAATTCTGTTTCCGATGATAAAAACCCATCTGTTTCCACCGAAAAACATTTCAGGGGATCACTTGCAACACTTTGCCAACATTTTTGAGGGAATTGCAGAACGTCAGATTGTTAGCAGAAATTGTGACCGCGCGGCTTAGGGATTTTTTCATAAAAAGTTGTTCAGACGTCGAGGGCTCATTCTGTTTCCAATGATAAAAACCCATCTGTTTCCACCGAAAAACATTTCAGGGGATCACTTGCAACAGTTTGCCAACATTTTTGAGTGAATTGCAGAATGTCAGATTTTTAGCAGAAATTGTGACCGCGCGGCTTAGGGATTTTTTTCAAAAAAGTTGTTCAGACGTCGAGGGCTAATTCTGTTTCCGATGATAAAAACCCATCTGTTTCCACCGAAAAACATTTCAGGGGATCACTTGCAACACTTTGCCAACATTTTTGAGGGAATTGCAGAACGTCAGATTTTTAGCAGAAATTGTGACCGCGCGGCTTAGGGATTTTTTCAAAAAAAGTTGTTCAGACATCGAAGGCTAATTCTGTTTCCGATGATAAAAACCCATCTGTTCCCACCGAAAAACCTTTCTGGGGATCGTTTGCAACAGTTTGGGACCATTCGTGAATGAATTGAAGAACGTCAGATTTTTAGCAGAAATTGTAACCGCGCGGCTTAGGGATTTTTTCAAAAAAAGTTTTTCAGACGTCGAAGGCTAATTCTGTTTCCGATGATAAAAACCCATCTGTTTCCACCGAAAAACATTTCAGGGGATCATTTGCAACAGTTTGCCAACGTTTTTGAGGGAATTGCAGAACGTCAGATTTTTAGCAGAAATTGTGACCGCGCGGCTTAGGGATTTTTTCAAAAAAAGTTGTTCAGACGTCGAGGGCTAATTCTGTTTCCGATGATAAAAACCCATCTGTTTCCACCGAAAAACATTTCAGGGGATCATTTGCAACGGCTTTCCAACATTTTTGAGTGAATTGCAGAACGTCAGATTTTTAGCAGAAATTGTGACCGCGCGGCTTAGGGATTTTTTCAAAAAAAGTTGTTCAGACGTCGAGGGCTAATTCTGTTTCCGATGATAAAAACCCATCTGTTTCCACCGAAAAACATTTCAGGGGATCACTTGCAACAGTTTGCCAACATTTTTGAGTGAATTGCAGAATGTCAGATTTTTAGCAGAAATTGTGACCGCGCGGCTTAGGGATTTTTTCAAAAAAAGTTGTTCATACGTCGAGGGCTAATTCTGTTTCCGATGATAAAAACCCATATGTTTCCACCGAAAATCATTTCAGGGGATCACTTGCAACACTTTGCCAACATTTTTGAGTGAATTGCAGAACGTCAGATTTTTAGCAGAAATTGTGACCGCGCGGCTTAGGGATTTTTTCAAAAAAAGTTGTTCAGACGTCGAGGGCTCATTCTGTTTCCGATGATAAAAACCCATCTGTTTCCACCGAAAAACCTTTCAGGGGATCGTTTGCAACAGTTTGGCACCATTTTTGAGTGAAATGCAGAACGTCAGATTTTTAGCAGAAATTGTGACCGCGCGGCTTAGGGATTTTTTCAAAAAAAGTTGTTCAGACGTCGAGGGCTAATTCTGTTTCCGATGATAAAAACCCATCTGTTTCCACCGAAAAACACTTCAGGGGATCACTTGCAACACTTTGCCAACATTTTTGAGTGAATTGCAGAATGTCAGATTTTTAGCAGAAATTGTGACCGCGCGGCTTAGGGATTTTTTCAAAAAAAGTTGTTCAGACGTCGAGGGCTAATTCTGTTTCCGATGATAAAAACCCATATGTTTCCACCGAAAATCATTTCAGGGGATCACTTGCAACACTTTGCCAACATTTTTGACTGAATTGCAGAATGTCAGATTTTTAGCAGAAATTGTGACCGCGCGGCTTAGGGATTTTTTCAAAAAAAGTTGTTCAGACGTCGAGGGCTAATTCTGTTTCCGATGATAAAAACCGATCTGTTTCCACAGAAAAACACTTCAGGGGATCACTTGCAACACTTTGCCAACATTTTTGAGTGAATTGCAGAATGTCAGATTTTTAGCAGAAATTGTGACCGCGCGGCTTAGGGATTTTTTCAAAAAAAGTTGTTCAGACGTCGAGGGCTAATTCTGTTTCCGATGATAAAAACCCATATGTTTCCACCGAAAATCATTTCAGGGGATCACTTGCAACACTTTGCCAACATTTTTGACTGAATTGCAGAATGTCAGATTTTTAGCAGAAATTGTGACCGCGCGGCTTAGGGATTTTTTCAAAAAAAGTTGTTCAGACGTCGAGGGATAATTCTGTTTCCGATGATAAAAACCCATCTGTTTCCACCGAAAAACATGTCAGGGGATCATTTGCAACGGTTTTCCAACATTTTCGAGTGAATTGCAGAACGTGAGATTTTTAGCAGAAATTGTGACCGCACGGCATAGGGATTTTTTCAAAAAAAGTTGTTCAGACGTCGAGGGCTAATTCTGTTTCCGATGATAAAAACCCATCTGTTTCCACCGAAAAACATTTCAGGGGATCATTTGCAACAGTTTGCCAACGTTTTTGAGGGAATTGCAGAACGTCAGATTTTTAGCAGAAATTGTGACCGCGCGGCTTAGGGATTTTTTCAAAAAAAGTTGTTCAGACGTCGAGGGCTAATTCTGTTTCCGATGATAAAAACCCATCTGTTTCCACCGAAAAACATTTCAGGGGATCATTTGCAACGGCTTTCCAACATTTTTGAGTGAATAGCAGAACGTCAGATTTTTAGCAGAAATTGTGACCGCGCGGCTTAGGGATTTTTTCAAAAAAAGTTGTTCAGACGTCGAGGGCTAATTCTGTTTCCGATGATAAAAACCCATCTGTTTCCACCGAAAAACATTTCAGGGGATCACTTGCAACAGTTTGCCAACATTTTTGAGTGAATTGCAGAATGTCAGATTTTTAGCAGAAATTGTGACCGCGCGGCTTAGGGATTTTTTCAAAAAAAGTTGTTCATACGTCGAGGGCTAATTCTGTTTCCGATGATAAAAACCCATATGTTTCCACCGAAAATCATTTCAGGGGATCACTTGCAACACTTTGCCAACATTTTTGAGTGAATTGCAGAACGTCAGATTTTTAGCAGAAATTGTGACCGCGCGGCTTAGGGATTTTTTCAAAAAAAGTTGTTCAGACGTCGAGGGCTCATTCTGTTTCCGATGATAAAAACCCATCTGTTTCCACCGAAAAACCTTTCAGGGGATCGTTTGCAACAGTTTGGCACCATTTTTGAGTGAAATGCAGAACGTCAGATTTTTAGCAGAAATTGTGACCGCGCGGCTTAGGGATTTTTTCAAAAAAAGTTGTTCAGACGTCGAGGGCTAATTCTGTTTCCGATGATAAAAACCCATCTGTTTCCACCGAAAAACACTTCAGGGGATCACTTGCAACACTTTGCCAACATTTTTGAGTGAATTGCAGAATGTCAGATTTTTAGCAGAAATTGTGACCGCGCGGCTTAGGGATTTTTTCAAAAAAAGTTGTTCAGACGTCGAGGGCTAATTCTGTTTCCGATGATAAAAACCCATATGTTTCCACCGAAAATCATTTCAGGGGATCACTTGCAACACTTTGCCAACATTTTTGACTGAATTGCAGAATGTCAGATTTTTAGCAGAAATTGTGACCGCGCGGCTTAGGGATTTTTTCAAAAAAAGTTGTTCAGACGTCGAGGGCTAATTCTGTTTCCGATGATAAAAACCGATCTGTTTCCACAGAAAAACACTTCAGGGGATCACTTGCAACACTTTGCCAACATTTTTGAGTGAATTGCAGAATGTCAGATTTTTAGCAGAAATTGTGACCGCGCGGCTTAGGGATTTTTTCAAAAAAAGTTGTTCAGACGTCGAGGGCTAATTCTGTTTCCGATGATAAAAACCCATATGTTTCCACCGAAAATCATTTCAGGGGATCACTTGCAACACTTTGCCAACATTTTTGACTGAATTGCAGAATGTCAGATTTTTAGCAGAAATTGTGACCGCGCGGCTTAGGGATTTTTTCAAAAAAAGTTGTTCAGACGTCGAGGGATAATTCTGTTTCCGATGATAAAAACCCATCTGTTTCCACCGAAAAACATGTCAGGGGATCATTTGCAACGGTTTTCCAACATTTTCGAGTGAATTGCAGAACGTGAGATTTTTAGCAGAAATTGTGACCGCACGGCATAGGGATTTTTTCAAAAAAAGTTGTTCAGACGTCGAGGGCTAATTCTGTTTCCGATGATAAAAACCCATCTGTTTCCACCGAAAAACATTTCAGGGGATCACTTGCAACACTTTGCCAACATTTTTGAGGGAATTGCAGAACGTCAGATTTTTAGCAGAAATTGTGACCGCGCGGCTTAGGGACTTTTCAAAAAAAGGTGTTCAGACGTCGAGGGCTCATTCTGTTTCCGATGATAAAAACCCATCTGTTTCCACCGAAAAACCTTTCAGGGGATCGTTTGCAACAGTTTGGCACCATTTTTGAGTGAAATGCAGAACGTCAGATTTTTAGCAGAAATTGTGACCGCGCGGCTTAGGGATTTTTTCAAAAAAAGTTGTTCAGACGTCGAGGGCTAATTCTGTTTCCGATGATAAAAACCCATCTGTTTCCACCGAAAAACACTTCAGGGGATCACTTGCAACACTTTGCCAACATTTTTGAGTGAATTGCAGAATGTCAGATTTTTAGCAGAAATTGTGACCGCGCGGCTTAGGGATTTTTTCAAAAAAAGTTGTTCAGACGTCGAGGGCTAATTCTGTTTCCGATGATAAAAACCCATATGTTTCCACCGAAAATCATTTCAGGGGATCACTTGCAACACTTTTCCAACATTTTTGACTGAATTGCAGAATGTCAGATTTTTAGCAGAAATTGTGACCGCGCGGCTTAGGGATTTTTTCAAAAAAAGTTGTTCAGACGTCGAGGGCTAATTCTGTTTCCGATGATAAAAACCCATCTGTTTCCACCGAAAAACATTTCAGGGGATCACTTGCAACACTTTGCCAACATTTTTGAGGGAATTGCAGAACGTCAGATTTTTAGCAGAAATTGTGACCGCGCGGCTTAGGGATTTTTTCAAAAAAAGTTGTTCAGACGTCGAGGGCTCATTCTGTTTCCAATGATAAAAACCCATCTGTTTCCACCGAAAAACATTTCAGGGGATCACTTGCAACAGTTTGCCAACATTTTTGAGTGAATTGCAGAATGTCAGATTTTTAGCAGAAATTGTGACCGCGCGGCTTAGGGATTTTATTCAAAAAATTTGTTCAGACGTCGAGGGCTAATTCTGTTTCCGATGATAAAAACCCATCTGTTTCCACCGAAAAACATTTCAGGGGATCACTTGCAACACTTTGCCAACATTTTTGAGGGAATTGCAGAACGTCAGATTTTTAGCAGAAATTGTGACCGCGCGCCTTAGGGATTTTTTCAAAAAAAGTTGTTCAGACGTCGAGGGCTAATTCTGTTTCCGATGATAAAAACCCATCTGTTCCCACCGAAAAACCTTTCAGGGGATCGTTTGCAACAGTTTGGGACCATTCGTGAATGAATTGAAGAACGTCAGATTTTTAGCAGAAATTGTAACCGCGCGGCTTAGGGAATTTTTCAAAAAAAGTTTTTCAGACGTCGAAGGCTAATTCTGTTTCCGATGATAAAAACCCATCTGTTTCCACCAAAAAACATTTCAGGGGATCATTTGCAACAGTTTGCCAACGTTTTTGAGGGAATTGCAGAACGTCAGATTTTTAGCAGAAATTGTGACCGCGCGGCTTAGGGATTTTTCAAAAAAAGTTGTTCAGACGTCGAGGGCTAATTCTGTTTCCGATGATAAAAACCCATCTGTTTCCACCGAAAAACATTTCAGGGGATCATTTGCAACAGTTTGCCAACGTTTTTGAGGGAATTGCAGAACGTCAGATTTTTAGCAGAAATTGTGACCGCGCGGCTTAGGGATTTTTTTCAAAAAAAGTTGTTCAGACGTCGAGGGCTAATTCTGTTTCCGATGAAAAAAACCCATCTGTTTCCACCGAAAAACATTTCAGGGGATCACTTGCAACAGTTTGCCAACATTTTTGAGTGAATTGCAGAATGTCAGATTTTTAGCAGAAATTGTGACCGCGCGGCTTAGGGATTTTTTCAAAAAAAGTTGTTCATACGTTGAGGGCTAATTCTGTTTCCGATGATAAAAACCCATATGTTTCCACCGAAAATCATTTCAGGGGATCACTTGCAACACTTTGCCAACATTTTTGAGTGAATTGCAGAATGTCAGATTTTTAGCAGAAACTGTGACCGCGCGGCTTAGGGATTTTTTCAAAAAAAGTTTTTCAGACGTCGAAGGCTAATTCTGTTTCCGATGATAAAAACCCATCTGTTTCCACCGAAAAACATTTCAGGGGATCATTTGCAACAGTTTGCCAACGTTTTTGAGGGAATTGCAGAACGTCAGATTTTTAGCAGAAATTGTGACCGCGCGGCTTAGGGATTTTTTTCAAAAAAAGTTGTTCAGACGTCGAGGGCTAATTCTGTTTCCGATGAAAAAAACCCATCTGTTTCCACCGAAAAACATTTCAGGGGATCACTTGCAACAGTTTGCCAACATTTTTGAGTGAATTGCAGAATGTCAGATTTTTAGCAGAAATTGTGACCGCGGGGCTTAGGGATTTTTTCAAAAAAAGTTGTTCATACGTTGAGGGCTAATTCTGTTTCCGATGATAAAAACCCATATGTTTCCACCGAAAATCATTTCAGGGGATCACTTGCAACACTTTGCCAACATTTTTGAGTGAATTGCAGAATGTCAGATTTTTAGCAGAAACTGTGACCGCGCGGCTTAGGGATTTTTTCAAAAAAAGTTGTTCAGACGTCGAGAGATAATTCTGTTTCCGATGATAAAAACCCATCTGTTTCCACCGAAAAACATTTCAGGGGATCATTTGCAACGGTTTTCCAACATTTTCGAGTGAATTGCAGAACGTCAGATTTTTAGCAGAAATTGTGACCGCACGGCTTAGGGATTTTTTCAAAAAAAGTTGTTCAGACGTCGAGGGCTAATTCTGTTTCCGATGATAAAAACCCATCTGTTTCCACCGAAAAACATTTCAGGGGATCACTTGCAACACTTTGCCAACATTTTTGAGGGAATTGCAGAACGTCAGATTTTTAGCAGAAATTGTGACCGCGCGGCTTAGGGACTTTTCAAAAAAAGGTGTTCAGACGTCGAGGGCTAATTCTGTTTCCGATGATAAAAACGCATCTGTTTCCACCGAAAAACATTTCAGGGGATCACTTGCAACTGTTTGCCAACATTTTTGAGTGAATTGCAGAACGTCAGATTTTTAGCAGAAATTGTGACAGCGCGGCTTAGGGATTTTTTCAAAAAAAGTTGTTCAGACGTCTAGGGCTCATTCTGTTTCCGATGATAAAAACCCATCTGTTTCCACCGAAAAACCTTTCAGGGGATCGTTTGCAACAGTTTGGCACCATTTTTGAGTGAAATGCAGAACGTCAGATTTTTAGCAGAAATTGTGACCGCGCGGCTTAGGGATTTTTTCAAAAAAAGTTGTTCAGACGTCGAGGGCTAATTCTGTTTCCGATGATAAAAACCCATCTGTTTCCACCGAAAAACACTTCAGGGGATCACTTGCAACACTTTGCCAACATTTTTGAGTGAATTGCAGAATGTCAGATTTTTAGCAGAAATTGTGACCGCGCGGCTTAGGGATTTTTTCAAAAAAAGTTGTTCAGACGTCGAGGGCTAATTCTGTTTCCGATGATAAAAACCCATATGTTTCCACCGAAAATCATTTCAGGGGATCACTTGCAACACTTTGCCAACATTTTTGACTGAATTGCAGAGTGTCAGATTTTTAGCAGAAATTGTGACCGCGCGGCTTAGGGATTTTTTCAAAAAAAGTTGTTCAGACGTCGAGGGATAATTCTGTTTCCGATGATAAAAACCCATCTGTTTCCACCGAAAAACATGTCAGGGGATCATTTGCAACGGTTTTCCAACATTTTCGAGTGAATTGCAGAACGTGAGATTTTTAGCAGAAATTGTGACCGCACGGCATAGGGATTTTTTCAAAAAAAGTTGTTCAGACGTCGAGGGCTAATTCTGTTTCCGATGATAAAAACCCATCTGTTTCCACCGAAAAACATTTCAGGGGATCACTTGCAACACTTTGCCAACATTTTTGAGGGAATTGCAGAACGTCAGATTTTTAGCAGAAATTGTGACCGCGCGGCTTAGGGACTTTTCAAAAAAAGGTGTTCAGACGTCGAGGGCTCATTCTGTTTCCGATGATAAAAACCCATCTGTTTCCACCGAAAAACCTTTCAGGGGATCGTTTGCAACAGTTTGGCACCATTTTTGAGTGAAATGCAGAACGTCAGATTTTTAGCAGAAATTGTGACCGCGCGGCTTAGGGATTTTTTCAAAAAAAGTTGTTCAGACGTCGAGGGCTAATTCTGTTTCCGATGATAAAAACCCATCTGTTTCCACCGAAAAACACTTCAGGGGATCACTTGCAACACTTTGCCAACATTTTTGAGTGAATTGCAGAATGTCAGATTTTTAGCAGAAATTGTGACCGCGCGGCTTAGGGATTTTTTCAAAAAAAGTTGTTCAGACGTCGAGGGCTAATTCTGTTTCCGATGATAAAAACCCATATGTTTCCACCGAAAATCATTTCAGGGGATCACTTGCAACACTTTTCCAACATTTTTGACTGAATTGCAGAATGTCAGATTTTTAGCAGAAATTGTGACCGCGCGGCTTAGGGATTTTTTCAAAAAAAGTTGTTCAGACGTCGAGGGCTAATTCTGTTTCCGATGATAAAAACCCATCTGTTTCCACCGAAAAACATTTCAGGGGATCACTTGCAACACTTTGCCAACATTTTTGAGGGAATTGCAGAACGTCAGATTTTTAGCAGAAATTGTGACCGCGCGGCTTAGGGATTTTTTCAAAAAAAGTTGTTCAGACGTCGAGGGCTCATTCTGTTTCCAATGATAAAAACCCATCTGTTTCCACCGAAAAACATTTCAGGGGATCACTTGCAACAGTTTGCCAACATTTTTGAGTGAATTGCAGAATGTCAGATTTTTAGCAGAAATTGTGACCGCGCGGCTTAGGGATTTTATTCAAAAAATTTGTTCAGACGTCGAGGGCTAATTCTGTTTCCGATGATAAAAACCCATCTGTTTCCACCGAAAAACATTTCAGGGGATCACTTGCAACACTTTGCCAACATTTTTGAGGGAATTGCAGAACGTCAGATTTTTAGCAGAAATTGTGACCGCGCGCCTTAGGGATTTTTTCAAAAAAAGTTGTTCAGACGTCGAGGGCTAATTCTGTTTCCGATGATAAAAACCCATCTGTTCCCACCGAAAAACCTTTCAGGGGATCGTTTGCAACAGTTTGGGACCATTCGTGAATGAATTGAAGAACGTCAGATTTTTAGCAGAAATTGTAACCGCGCGGCTTAGGGAATTTTTCAAAAAAAGTTTTTCAGACGTCGAAGGCTAATTCTGTTTCCGATGATAAAAACCCATCTGTTTCCACCAAAAAACATTTCAGGGGATCATTTGCAACAGTTTGCCAACGTTTTTGAGGGAATTGCAGAACGTCAGATTTTTAGCAGAAATTGTGACCGCGCGGCTTAGGGATTTTTCAAAAAAAGTTGTTCAGACGTCGAGGGCTAATTCTGTTTCCGATGATAAAAACCCATCTGTTTCCACCGAAAAACATTTCAGGGGATCACTTGCAACGGCTTTCCAACATTTTTGAGTGAATTGCAGAACGTCAGATTTTTAGCAGAAATTGTGACCGCGCGCCTTAGGGATTTTTTCAAAAAAAGTTTTTCAGACGTCGAAGGCTAATTCTGTTTCCGATGATAAAAACCCATCTGTTTCCACCGAAAAACATTTCAGGGGATCATTTGCAACAGTTTGCCAACGTTTTTGAGGGAATTGCAGAACGTCAGATTTTTAGCAGAAATTGTGACCGCGCGGCTTAGGGATTTTTTTCAAAAAAAGTTGTTCAGACGTCGAGGGCTAATTCTGTTTCCGATGAAAAAAACCCATCTGTTTCCACCGAAAAACATTTCAGGGGATCACTTGCAACAGTTTGCCAACATTTTTGAGTGAATTGCAGAATGTCAGATTTTTAGCAGAAATTGTGACCGCGCGGCTTAGGGATTTTTTCAAAAAAAGTTGTTCATACGTTGAGGGCTAATTCTGTTTCCGATGATAAAAACCCATATGTTTCCACCGAAAATCATTTCAGGGGATCACTTGCAACACTTTGCCAACATTTTTGAGTGAATTGCAGAATGTCAGATTTTTAGCAGAAACTGTGACCGCGCGGCTTAGGGATTTTTTCAAAAAAAGTTTTTCAGACGTCGAAGGCTAATTCTGTTTCCGATGATAAAAACCCATCTGTTTCCACCGAAAAACATTTCAGGGGATCATTTGCAACAGTTTGCCAACGTTTTTGAGGGAATTGCAGAACGTCAGATTTTTAGCAGAAATTGTGACCGCGCGGCTTAGGGATTTTTTTCAAAAAAAGTTGTTCAGACGTCGAGGGCTAATTCTGTTTCCGATGAAAAAAACCCATCTGTTTCCACCGAAAAACATTTCAGGGGATCACTTGCAACAGTTTGCCAACATTTTTGAGTGAATTGCAGAATGTCAGATTTTTAGCAGAAATTGTGACCGCGCGGCTTAGGGATTTTTTCAAAAAAAGTTGTTCATACGTTGAGGGCTAATTCTGTTTCCGATGATAAAAACCCATATGTTTCCACCGAAAATCATTTCAGGGGATCACTTGCAACACTTTGCCAACATTTTTGAGTGAATTGCAGAATGTCAGATTTTTAGCAGAAACTGTGACCGCGCGGCTTAGGGATTTTTTCAAAAAAAGTTGTTCAGACGTCGAGGGATAATTCTGTTTCCGATGATAAAAACCCATCTGTTTCCACCGAAAAACATTTCAGGGGATCATTTGCAACGGTTTTCCAACATTTTCGAGTGAATTGCAGAACGTCAGATTTTTAGCAGAAAT
This sequence comes from Podarcis bocagei, assembly GCF_964188305.1. NCBI lineage: Eukaryota > Metazoa > Chordata > Lepidosauria > Squamata > Lacertidae > Podarcis > Podarcis bocagei. Next base: position 442,302 of record NW_027670334.1, read on the forward strand.
TGTGACCGCACGGCTTAGGGATTTTTTCAAAAAAAGTTGTTCAGACGTCGAGGGCTAATTCTGTTTCCGATGATAAAAACCCATCTGTTTCCACCGAAAAACATTTCAGGGGATCACTTGCAACACTTTGCCAACATTTTTGAGGGAATTGCAGAACGTCAGATTTTTAGCAGAAATTGTGACCGCGCGGCTTAGGGACTTTTCAAAAAAAGTTGTTCAGACGTCGAGGGCTAATTCTGTTTCCGATGATAAAAACCCATCTGTTTCCACCGAAAAACATTTCAGGGGATCACTTGCAACACTTTGCCAACATTTTTGAGGGAATTGCAGAACGTCAGATTTTTAGCAGAAATTGTGACCGCGCGGCTTAGGGACTTTTCAAAAAAAGGTGTTCAGACGTCGAGGGCTCATTCTGTTTCCGATGATAAAAACCCATCTGTTTCCACCGAAAAACCTTTCAGGGGATCGTTTGCAACAGTTTGGCACCATTTTTGAGTGAAATGCAGAACGTCAGATTTTTAGCAGAAATTGTGACCGCGCGGCTTAGGGATTTTTTCAAAAAAAGTTGTTCAGACGTCGAGGGCTAATTCTGTTTCCGATGATAAAAACCCATCTGTTTCCACCGAAAAACACTTCAGGGGATCACTTGCAACACTTTGCCAACATTTTTGAGTGAATTGCAGAATGTCAGATTTTTAGCAGAAATTGTGACCGCGCGGCTTAGGGATTTTTTCAAAAAAAGTTGTTCAGACGTCGAGGGCTAATTCTGTTTCCGATGATAAAAACCCATATGTTTCCACCGAAAATCATTTCAGGGGATCACTTGCAACACTTTTCCAACATTTTTGACTGAATTGCAGAATGTCAGATTTTTAGCAGAAATTGTGACCGCGCGGCTTAGGGATTTTTTCAAAAAAAGTTGTTCAGACGTCGAGGGCTAATTCTGTTTCCGATGATAAAAACCCATCTGTTTCCACCGAAAAACATTTCAGGGGATCACTTGCAACACTTTGCCAACATTTTTGAGGGAATTGCAGAACGTCAGATTTTTAGCAGAAATTGTGACCGCGCGGCTTAGGGATTTTTTCAAAAAAAGTTGTTCAGACGTCGAGGGCTCATTCTGTTTCCAATGATAAAAACCCATCTGTTTCCACCGAAAAACATTTCAGGGGATCACTTGCAACAGTTTGCCAACATTTTTGAGTGAATTGCAGAATGTCAGATTTTTAGCAGAAATTGTGACCGCGCGGCTTAGGGATTTTATTCAAAAAATTTGTTCAGACGTCGAGGGCTAATTCTGTTTCCGATGATAAAAACCCATCTGTTTCCACCGAAAAACATTTCAGGGGATCACTTGCAACACTTTGCCAACATTTTTGAGGGAATTGCAGAACGTCAGATTTTTAGCAGAAATTGTGACCGCGCGCCTTAGGGATTTTTTCAAAAAAAGTTGTTCAGACGTCGAGGGCTAATTCTGTTTCCGATGATAAAAACCCATCTGTTCCCACCGAAAAACCTTTCAGGGGATCGTTTGCAACAGTTTGGGACCATTCGTGAATGAATTGAAGAACGTCAGATTTTTAGCAGAAATTGTAACCGCGCGGCTTAGGGAATTTTTCAAAAAAAGTTTTTCAGACGTCGAAGGCTAATTCTGTTTCCGATGATAAAAACCCATCTGTTTCCACCAAAAAACATTTCAGGGGATCATTTGCAACAGTTTGCCAACGTTTTTGAGGGAATTGCAGAACGTCAGATTTTTAGCAGAAATTGTGACCGCGCGGCTTAGGGATTTTTCAAAAAAAGTTGTTCAGACGTCGAGGGCTAATTCTGTTTCCGATGATAAAAACCCATCTGTTTCCACCGAAAAACATTTCAGGGGATCACTTGCAACGGCTTTCCAACATTTTTGAGTGAATTGCAGAACGTCAGATTTTTAGCAGAAATTGTGACCGCGCGGCTTAGGGATTTTTTCAAAAAAAGTTTTTCAGACGTCGAAGGCTAATTCTGTTTCCGATGATAAAAACCCATCTGTTTCCACCGAAAAACATTTCAGGGGATCATTTGCAACAGTTTGCCAACGTTTTTGAGGGAATTGCAGAACGTCAGATTTTTAGCAGAAATTGTGACCGCGCGGCTTAGGGATTTTTTTCAAAAAAAGTTGTTCAGACGTCGAGGGCTAATTCTGTTTCCGATGAAAAAAACCCATCTGTTTCCACCGAAAAACATTTCAGGGGATCACTTGCAACAGTTTGCCAACATTTTTGAGTGAATTGCAGAATGTCAGATTTTTAGCAGAAATTGTGACCGCGCGGCTTAGGGATTTTTTCAAAAAAAGTTGTTCATACGTTGAGGGCTAATTCTGTTTCCGATGATAAAAACCCATATGTTTCCACCGAAAATCATTTCAGGGGATCACTTGCAACACTTTGCCAACATTTTTGAGTGAATTGCAGAATGTCAGATTTTTAGCAGAAACTGTGACCGCGCGGCTTAGGGATTTTTTCAAAAAAAGTTTTTCAGACGTCGAAGGCTAATTCTGTTTCCGATGATAAAAACCCATCTGTTTCCACCGAAAAACATTTCAGGGGATCATTTGCAACAGTTTGCCAACGTTTTTGAGGGAATTGCAGAACGTCAGATTTTTAGCAGAAATTGTGACCGCGCGGCTTAGGGATTTTTTTCAAAAAAAGTTGTTCAGACGTCGAGGGCTAATTCTGTTTCCGATGAAAAAAACCCATCTGTTTCCACCGAAAAACATTTCAGGGGATCACTTGCAACAGTTTGCCAACATTTTTGAGTGAATTGCAGAATGTCAGATTTTTAGCAGAAATTGTGACCGCGCGGCTTAGGGATTTTTTCAAAAAAAGTTGTTCATACGTTGAGGGCTAATTCTGTTTCCGATGATAAAAACCCATATGTTTCCACCGAAAAACATTTCAGGGGATCACTTGCAACACTTTGCCAACATTTTTGAGTGAATTGCAGAATGTCAGATTTTTAGCAGAAACTGTGACCGCGCGGCTTAGGGATTTTTTCAAAAAAAGTTGTTCAGACGTCGAGGGATAATTCTGTTTCCGATGATAAAAACCCATCTGTTTCCACCGAAAAACATTTCAGGGGATCATTTGCAACGGTTTTCCAACATTTTCGAGTGAATTGCAGAACGTCAGATTTTTAGCAGAAATTGTGACCGCACGGCTTAGGGATTTTTTCAAAAAAAGTTGTTCAGACGTCGAGGGCTAATTCTGTTTCCGATGATAAAAACCCATCTGTTTCCACCGAAAAACATTTCAGGGGATCACTTGCAACACTTTGCCAACATTTTTGAGGGAATTGCAGAACGTCAGATTTTTAGCAGAAATTGTGACCGCGCGGCTTAGGGACTTTTCAAAAAAAGGTGTTCAGACGTCGAGGGCTAATTCTGTTTCCGATGATAAAAACGCATCTGTTTCCACCGAAAAACATTTCAGGGGATCACTTGCAACTGTTTGCCAACATTTTTGAGTGAATTGCAGAACGTCAGATTTTTAGCAGAAATTGTGACAGCGCGGCTTAGGGATTTTTTCAAAAAAAGTTGTTCAGACGTCTAGGGCTCATTCTGTTTCCGATGATAAAAACCCATCTGTTTCCACCGAAAAACCTTTCAGGGGATCGTTTGCAACAGTTTGGCACCATTTTTGAGTGAAATGCAGAATGTCAGATTTTTAGCAGAAATTGTGACCGCGCGGCTTAGGGATTTTTTCAAAAAAAGTTGTTCAGACGTCGAGGGCTAATTCTGTTTCCGATGATAAAAACCCATATGTTTCCACCGAAAATCATTTCAGGGGATCACTTGCAACACTTTGCCAACATTTTTCACTGAATTGCAGAATGTCAGATTTTTAGCAGAAATTGTGAACGCGCGGCTTAGGGATTTTTTCAAAAAAAGTTGTTCAGACGTCGAGGGCTAATTCTGTTTCCGATGATAAAAACCCATCTGTTTCCACCGAAAAACATTTCAGGGGATCACTTGCAACACTTTGCCAACATTTTTGAGGGAATTGCAGAACGTCAGATTTTTAGCAGAAATTGTGACCGCGCGGCTTAGGGATTTTTTCAAAAAAAGTTGTTCAGACGTCGAGGGCTCATTCTGTTTCCAATGATAAAAACCCATCTGTTTCCACCGAAAAACATTTCAGGGGATCACTTGCAACACTTTGCCAACATTTTTGAGGGAATTGCAGAACGTCAGATTTTTAGCAGAAATTGTGACCGCGCGGCTTAGGGATTTTTTCAAAAAAAGTTGTTCAGACGTCGAGGGCTCATTCTGTTTCCGATGATAAAAACCCATCTGTTTCCACCGAAAAACATTTCAGGGGATCACTTGCAACAGTTTGCCAACATTTTTGAGTGAATTGCAGAATGTCAGATTTTTAGCAGAAATTGTGACCGCGCGGCTTAGGGATTTTTTTCAAAAAAGTTGTTCAGACGTCGAGGGCTCATTCTGTTTCCAATGATAAAAACCCATCTGTTTCCACCGAAAAACATTTCAGGGGATCACTTGCAACAGTTTGCCAACATTTTTGAGTGAATTGCAGAATGTCAGATTTTTAGCAGAAATTGTGACCGCGCGGCTTAGGGATTTTTTTCAAAAAAGTTGTTCAGACGTCGAGGGCTCATTCTGTTTCCGATGATAAAAACCCATCTGTTTCCACCGAAAAACATTTCAGGGGATCACTTGCAACACTTTGCCAACATTTTTGAGGGAATTGCAGAACGTCAGATTTTTAGCAGAAATTGTGACCGCGCGGCTTAGGGATTTTTTCAAAAAAAAGTTGTTCAGACGTGGAGGGCTAATTCTGTTTCCGATGATAAAAACCCATCTGTTTCCACCGAAAAACATTTCAGGGGATCACTTGCAACACTTTGCCAACATTTTTGAGGGAATTGCAGAACGTCAGATTTTTAGCAGAAATTGTGACCGCGCGGCTTAGGGATTTTTTCAAAAAAAAGTTGTTCAGACGTGGAGGGCTAATTCTGTTTCCGATGATAAAAACCCACCTGTTTCCACCGAAAAACATTTCAGGGGATCACTTGCAACACTTTGCCAACATTTTTGAGGGAATTGCAGAACGTCAGATTTTTAGCAGAAATTGTGACCACGCGGCTTAGGGATTTTTTCAAAAAAAGTTTTTCAGACGTCGAAGGCTAATTCTGTTTCCGATGATAAAAACCCATCTGTTTCCACCGAAAAACATTTCAGGGGATCACTTGCAACACTTTGCCAACATTTTTGAGTGAATTGCAGAATGTCAGATTTTTAGCAGAAATTGTGACCGCGCGGCTTAGGGATTTTTTTCAAAAAAGTTGTTCAGACGTCGAGGGCTCATTCTGTTTCCAATGATAAAAACCCATCTGTTTCCACCGAAAAACATTTCAGGGGATCACTTGCAACAGTTTGCCAACATTTTTGAGTGAATTGCAGAATGTCAGATTTTTAGCAGAAATTGTGACCGCGCGGCTTAGGGATTTTTTTCAAATAAGTTGTTCAGACGTCGAGGGCTCATTCTGTTTCCGATGATAAAAACCCATCTGTTTCCACCGAAAAACATTTCAGGGGATCACTTGCAACACTTTGCCAACATTTTTGAGGGAATTGCAGAACGTCAGATTTTTAGCAGAAATTGTGACCGCGCGGCTTAGGGATTTTTTCAAAAAAAGTTGTTCAGACGTGGAGGGCTAATTCTGTTTCCGATGATAAAAACCCACCTGTTTCCACCGAAAAACATTTCAGGGGATCACTTGCAACACTTTGCCAACATTTTTGAGGGAATTGCAGAACGTCAGATTTTTAGCATAAATTGTGACCGCGCCGCTTAGGGATGTTCTCAAAAAAAGTTGTTCAGACGTCGAGGGCTAATTCTGTTTCCGATGATAAAAACCCATCTGTTCCCACCGAAAAACCTTTCAGGGGATCGTTTGTAACAGTTTGGGACCATTTGTGAATGAATTGAAGAACGTCAGATTTTTAGCAGAAATTGTGACCGCGCGGCTTAGGGATTTTTTCAAAAAAAGTTTTTCAGACGTCGAAGGCTAATTCTGTTTCCGATGATAAAAACCCATCTGTTTCCACCGAAAAACATTTCAGGGGATCACTTGCAACACTTTGCCAACATTTTTGAGTGAATTGCAGAATGTCAGATTTTTAGCAGAAATTGTAACCGCGCGGCTTAGGGATTTTTTCAAAAAAAGTTGTTCAGACGTCGAGGGCTAATTCTGTTTCCGATGATAAAAACCCATCTGTTCCCACCGAAAAACATTTCAGGGGATCACTTGCAACGGCTTTCCAACATTTTTGAGTGAATTGCAGAACGTCAGATTTTTAGCAGAAATTGTGACCGCGCGGCTTAGGGATTTTTTCAAAAAAAGTTTTTCAGACGTCGAAGGCTAATTCTGTTTCCGATGATAAAAACCCATCTGTTTCCACCGAAAAACATTTCAGGGGATCATTTGCAACAGTTTGCCAACGTTTTTGAGGGAATTGCAGAACGTCAGATTTTTAGCAGAAATTGTGACCGCGCGGCTTAGGGATTTTTTCAAAAAAAGTTGTTCAGACGTCGAGGGCTAATTCTGTTTCCGATGAAAAAAACCCATCTGTTTCCACCGAAAAACATTTCAGGGGATCACTTGCAACAGTTTGCCAACATTTTTGAGTGAATGGCAGAATGTCAGATTTTTAGCAGAAATTGTGACCGCGCGGCTTAGGGATTTTTTCAAAAAAAGTTGTTCATACGTTGAGGGCTAATTCTGTTTCCGATGATAAAAACCCATATGTTTCCACCGAAAATCATTTCAGGGGATCACTTGCAACACTTTGCCAACATTTTTGAGTGAATTGCAGAATGTCAGATTTTTAGCAGAAACTGTGACCGCGCGGCTTAGGGATTTTTTCAAAAAAAGTTTTTCAGACGTCGAAGGCTAATTCTGTTTCCGATGATAAAAACCCATCTGTTTCCACCGAAAAACATTTCAGGGGATCATTTGCAACAGTTTGCCAACGTTTTTGAGGGAATTGCAGAACGTCAGATTTTTAGCAGAAATTTTGACCGCGCGGCTTAGGGATTTTTTTCAAAAAAAGTTGTTCAGACGTCGAGGGCTAATTCTGTTTCCGATGAAAAAAACCCATCTGTTTCCACCGAAAAACATTTCAGGGGATCACTTGCAACAGTTTGCCAACATTTTTGAGTGAATTGCAGAATGTCAGATTTTTAGCAGAAATTGTGACCGCGCGGCTTAGGGATTTTTTCAAAAAAAGTTGTTCATACGTTGAGGGCTAATTCTGTTTCCGATGATAAAAACCCATATGTTTCCACCGAAAATCATTTCAGGGGATCACTTGCAACACTTTGCCAACATTTTTGAGTGAATTGCAGAATGTCAGATTTTTAGCAGAAACTGTGACCGCGCGGCTTAGGGATTTTTTCAAAAAAAGTTGTTCAGACGTCGAGGGATAATTCTGTTTCCGATGATAAAAACCCATCTGTTTCCACCGAAAAACATTTCAGGGGATCATTTGCAACGGTTTTCCAACATTTTCGAGTGAATTGCAGAACGTCAGATTTTTAGCAGAAATTGTGACCGCACGGCTTAGGGATTTTTTCAAAAAAAGTTGTTCAGACGTCGAGGGCTAATTCTGTTTCCGATGATAAAAACCCATCTGTTTCCACCGAAAAACATTTCAGGGGATCACTTGCAACACTTTGCCAACATTTTTGAGGGAATTGCAGAACGTCAGATTTTTAGCAGAAATTGTGACCGCGCGGCTTAGGGACTTTTCAAAAAAAGGTGTTCAGACGTCGAGGGCTAATTCTGTTTCCGATGATAAAAACGCATCTGTTTCCACCGAAAAACATTTCAGGGGATCACTTGCAACTGTTTGCCAACATTTTTGAGTGAATTGCAGAACGTCAGATTTTTAGCAGAAATTGTGACAGCGCGGCTTAGGGATTTTTTCAAAAAAAGTTGTTCAGACGTCTAGGGCTCATTCTGTTTCCGATGATAAAAACCCATCTGTTTCCACCGAAAAACCTTTCAGGGGATCGTTTGCAACAGTTTGGCACCATTTTTGAGTGAAATGCAGAATGTCAGATTTTAGCAGAAATTGTGACCGCGCGGCTTAGGGATTTTTTCAAAAAAAGTTGTTCAGACGTCGAGGGCTAATTCTGTTTCCGATGATAAAAACCCATATGTTTCCACCGAAAATCATTTCAGGGGATCACTTGCAACACTTTGCCAACATTTTTCACTGAATTGCAGAATGTCAGATTTTTAGCAGAAATTGTGAACGCGCGGCTTAGGGATTTTTTCAAAAAAAGTTGTTCAGACGTCGAGGGCTAATTCTGTTTCCGATGATAAAAACCCATCTGTTTCCACCGAAAAACATTTCAGGGGATCACTTGCAACACTTTGCCAACATTTTTGAGGGAATTGCAGAACGTCAGATTTTTAGCAGAAATTGTGACCGCGCGGCTTAGGGATTTTTTCAAAAAAAGTTGTTCAGACGTCGAGGGCTCATTCTGTTTCCAATGATAAAAACCCATCTGTTTCCACCGAAAAACATTTCAGGGGATCACTTGCAACACTTTGCCAACATTTTTGAGGGAATTGCAGAACGTCAGATTTTTAGCAGAAATTGTGACCGCGCGGCTTAGGGATTTTTTCAAAAAAAGTTGTTCAGACGTCGAGGGCTCATTCTGTTTCCGATGATAAAAACCCATCTGTTTCCACCGAAAAACATTTCAGGGGATCACTTGCAACAGTTTGCCAACATTTTTGAGTGAATTGCAGAATGTCAGATTTTTAGCAGAAATTGTGACCGCGCGGCTTAGGGATTTTTTTCAAAAAAGTTGTTCAGACGTCGAGGGCTCATTCTGTTTCCAATGATAAAAACCCATCTGTTTCCACCGAAAAACATTTCAGGGGATCACTTGCAACAGTTTGCCAACATTTTTGAGTGAATTGCAGAATGTCAGATTTTTAGCAGAAATTGTGACCGCGCGGCTTAGGGATTTTTTTCAAAAAAGTTGTTCAGACGTCGAGGGCTCATTCTGTTTCCGATGATAAAAACCCATCTGTTTCCACCGAAAAACATTTCAGGGGATCACTTGCAACACTTTGCCAACATTTTTGAGGGAATTGCAGAACGTCAGATTTTTAGCAGAAATTGTGACCGCGCGGCTTAGGGATTTTTTCAAAAAAAAGTTGTTCAGACGTGGAGGGCTAATTCTGATTCCGATGATAAAAACCCATCTGTTTCCACCGAAAAACATTTCAGGGGATCACTTGCAACACTTTGCCAACATTTTTGAGGGAATTGCAGAACGTCAGATTTTTAGCAGAAATTGTGACCGCGCGGCTTAGGGATTTTTCAAAAAAAAGTTGTTCAGACGTGGAGGGCTAATTCTGTTTCCGATGATAAAAACCCACCTGTTTCCACCGAAAAACATTTCAGGGGATCACTTGCAACACTTTGCCAACATTTTTGAGGGAATTGCAGAACGTCAGATTTTTAGCAGAAATTGTGACCACGCGGCTTAGGGATTTTTTCAAAAAAAGTTTTTCAGACGTCGAAGGCTAATTCTGTTTCCGATGATAAAAACCCATCTGTTTCCACCGAAAAACATTTCAGGGGATCACTTGCAACACTTTGCCAACATTTTTGAGTGAATTGCAGAATGTCAGATTTTTAGCAGAAATTGTGACCGCGCGGCTTAGGGATTTTTTTCAAAAAAGTTGTTCAGACGTCGAGGGCTCATTCTGTTTCCAATGATAAAAACCCATCTGTTTCCACCGAAAAACATTTCAGGGGATCACTTGCAACAGTTTGCCAACATTTTTGAGTGAATTGCAGAATGTCAGATTTTTAGCAGAAATTGTGACCGCGCGGCTTAGGGATTTTTTTCAAATAAGTTGTTCAGACGTCGAGGGCTCATTCTGTTTCCGATGATAAAAACCCATCTGTTTCCACCGAAAAACATTTCAGGGATCACTTGCAACACTTTGCCAACATTTTTGAGGGAATTGCAGAACGTCAGATTTTTAGCAGAAATTGTGACCGCGCGGCTTAGGGATTTTTCAAAAAAAGTTGTTCAGACGTCGAGGGCTAATTCTGTTTCCGATGATAAAAACCCACCTGTTTCCACCGAAAAACATTTCAGGGGATCACTTGCAACACTTTGCCAACATTTTTGAGGGAATTGCAGAACGTCAGATTTTTAGCATAAATTGTGACCGCGCCGCTTAGGGATGTTCTCAAAAAAAGTTGTTCAGACGTCGAGGGCTAATTCTGTTTCCGATGATAAAAACCCATCTGTTCCCACCGAAAAACCTTTCAGGGATCGTTTGCAACAGTTTGGGACCATTTGTGAATGAATTGAAGAACGTCAGATTTTTAGCAGAAATTGTGACCGCGCGGCTTAGGGATTTTTTTCAAAAAAAGTTTTTCAGACGTCGAAGGCTAATTCTGTTTCCGATGATAAAAACCCATCTGTTTCCACCGAAAAACATTTCAGGGGATCACTTGCAACACTTTGCCAACATTTTTGAGTGAATTGCAGAATGTCAGATTTTTAGCAGAAATTGTAACCGCGCGGCTTAGGGATTTTTTCAAAAAAAGTTGTTCAGACGTCGAGGGCTAATTCTGTTTCCGATGATAAAAACCCATCTGTTCCCACCGAAAAACATTTCAGGGGATCACTTGCAACGGCTTTCCAACATTTTTGAGTGAATTGCAGAACGTCAGATTTTTAGCAGAAATTGTGACCGCGCGGCTTAGGGATTTTTTCAAAAAAAGTTTTTCAGACGTCGAAGGCTAATTCTGTTTCCGATGATAAAAACCCATCTGTTTCCACCGAAAAACATTTCAGGGGATCATTTGCAACAGTTTGCCAACGTTTTTGAGGGAATTGCAGAACGTCAGATTTTTAGCAGAAATTGTGACCGCGCGGCTTAGGGATTTTTTCAAAAAAAGTTGTTCAGACGTCGAGGGCTAATTCTGTTTCCGATGATAAAAACCCATCTGTTTCCACCGAAAAACATTTCATGGGATCACTTGCAACAGTTTGCAAACATTTTTGAGTGAATTGCAGAATGTCAGATTTTTAGCAGAAATTGTGACCGCGCGGCTTAGGGATTTTTTTCAAAAAAAGTTGTTCAGACGTCGAGGGCTCATTCTGTTTCCAATGATAAAAACCCATCTGTTTCCACCGAAAAACATTTCAGGGGATCACTTGCAACAGTTTGCCAACATTTTTGAGTGAATTGCAGAACGTCAGATTTTTAGCAGAAATTGTGACCGCGCGGCTTAGGGATTTTTTCAAAAAAAGTTGTTCAGACGTGGAGGGCTAATTCTGTTTCCGATGATAAAAACCCACCTGTTTCCACCGAAAAACATTTCAGGGGATCACTTGCAACACTTTGCCAACATTTTTGAGGGAATTGCAGAACGTCAGATTTTTAGCATAAATTGTGACCGCGCCGCTTAGGGATTTTCTCAAAAAAAGTTGTTCAGACGTCGAGGGCTAATTCTGTTTCCGATGATAAAAACCCATCTGTTCCCACCAAAAAACCTTTCAGGGGATCGTTTGCAACAGTTTGGGACCATTTGTGAATGAATTGAAGAACGTCAGATTTTTAGCAGAAATTGTGACCGCGCGGCTTAGGGATTTTTTCAAAAAAGTTTTTCAGACGTCGAAGGCTAATTCTGTTTCCGATGATAAAAACCCATCTGTTTCCACCGAAAAACATTTCAGGGGATCACTTGCAACACTTTGCCAACATTTTTGAGTGAATTGCAGAATGTCAGATTTTAAGCAGAAATTGTGACCGCGCGGCTTAGGGATTTTTTCAAAAAAAGTTGTTCATACGTCAATGGCTAATTCTGTTTCCGATGATAAAAACCCATCTGTTTCCACCGAAAAACATTTCAGGGGATCATTTGCAACGGCTTTCCAACATTTTTGAGTGAATTGCAGAACGTCAGATTTTTAGCAGAAATTGTGACCGCGCGGCTTAGGGATTTTTTCAAAAAAAGTTTTTCAGACGTCGAAGGCTAATTCTGTTTCCGATGATAAAAACCCATCTGTTTCCACCGAAAAACATTTCAGGGGATCATTTGCAACAGTTTGCCAACGTTTTTGAGGGAATTGCAGAACGTCAGATTTTTAGCAGAAATTGTGACCGCGCGGCTTAGGGATTTTTTCAAAAAAAGTTGTTCAGACGTCGAGGGCTAATTCTGTTTCCGATGATAAAAACCCATCTGTTCCCACCGAAAAACATTTCAGGGGATCACTTGCAACGGCTTTCCAACATTTTTGAGTGAATTGCAGAACGTCAGATTTTTAGCAGAAATTGTGACCGCGCGGCTTAGGGATTTTTTCAAAAAAAGTTTTTCAGACGTCGAAGGCTAATTCTGTTTCCGATGATAAAAACCCATCTGTTTCCACCGAAAAACATTTCAGGGGATCATTTGCAACAGTTTGCCAACGTTTTTGAGGGAATTGCAGAACGTCAGATTTTTAGCAGAAATTGTGACCGCGCGGCTTAGGGATTTTTTCAAAAAAAGTTGTTCAGACGTCGAGGGCTAATTCTGTTTCCGATGATAAAAACCCATCTGTTTCCACCGAAAAACATTTCAGGGGATCACTTGCAACAGTTTGCCAACATTTTTGAGTGAATTGCAGAATGTCAGATTTTTAGCAGAAATTGTGACCGCGCGGCTTAGGGATTTTTTCAAAAAAAGTTGTTCATACGTCGAGGGCTAATTCTGTTTCCGATGATAAAAACCCATATGTTTCCACCGAAAATCATTTCAGGGGATCACTTGCAACACTTTGCCAACATTTTTGAGTGAATTGCAGAATGTCAGATTTTTAGCAGAAATTGTGACCGCGCGGCTTAGGGATTTTTTCAAAAAAAGTTGTTCAGACGTCGAGGGCTAATTCTGTTTCCGATGATAAAAACCCATATGTTTCCACCGAAAATCATTTCAGGGGATCACTTGCAACACTTTGCCAACATTTTTGACTGAATTGCAGAATGTCAGATTTTTAGCAGAAATTGTGACCGCGCGGCTTAGGGATTTTTTCAAAAAAAGTTGTTCAGACGTCGAGGGCTAATTCTGTTTCCGATGATAAAAACCCATCTGTTTCCACCGAAAAACATTTCAGGGGATCACTTGCAACACTTTGCCAACATTTTTGAGGGAATTGCAGAACGTCAGATTTTTAGCAGAAATTGTGACCGCGCGGCTTAGGGATTTTTTCAAAAAAGTTGTTCAGACGTCGAGGGCTCATTCTGTTTCCGATGATAAAAACCCATCTGTTTCCACCGAAAAACATTTCAGGGGATCACTTGCAACACTTTGCCAACATTTTTGAGGGAATTGCAGAACGTCAGATTTTTAGCAGAAATTGTGACCGCGCGGCTTAGGGATTTTTTCAAAAAAAAGTTGTTCAGACGTGGAGGGCTAATTCTGTTTCCGATGATAAAAACCCATCTGTTTCCACCGAAAAACATTTCAGGGGATCACTTGCAACACTTTGCCAACATTTTTGAGGGAATTGCAGAACGTCAGATTTTTAGCAGAAATTGTGACCGCGCGGCTTAGGGATTTTTTCAAAAAAAAGTTGTTCAGACGTGGAGGGCTAATTCTGTTTCCGATGATAAAAACCCACCTGTTTCCACCGAAAAACATTTCAGGGGATCACTTGCAACACTTTGCCAACATTTTTGAGGGAATTGCAGAACGTCAGATTTTTAGCAGAAATTGTGACCACGCGGCTTAGGGATTTTTTCAAAAAAAGTTTTTCAGACGTCGAAGGCTAATTCTGTTTCCGATGATAAAAACCCATCTGTTTCCACCGAAAAACATTTCAGGGGATCACTTGCAACACTTTGCCAACATTTTTGAGTGAATTGCAGAATGTCAGATTTTTAGCAGAAATTGTGACCGCGCGGCTTAGGGATTTTTTTCAAAAAAGTTGTTCAGACGTCGAGGGCTCATTCTGTTTCCAATGATAAAAACCCATCTGTTTCCACCGAAAAACATTTCAGGGGATCACTTGCAACAGTTTGCCAACATTTTTGAGTGAATTGCAGAATGTCAGATTTTTAGCAGAAATTGTGACCGCGCGGCTTAGGGATTTTTTTCAAATAAGTTGTTCAGACGTCGAGGGCTCATTCTGTTTCCGATGATAAAAACCCATCTGTTTCCACCGAAAAACATTTCAGGGGATCACTTGCAACACTTTGCCAACATTTTTGAGGGAATTGCAGAACGTCAGATTTTTAGCAGAAATTGTGACCGCGCGGCTTAGGGATTTTTTCAAAAAAAGTTGTTCAGACGTGGAGGGCTAATTCTGTTTCCGATGATAAAAACCCACCTGTTTCCACCGAAAAACATTTCAGGGGATCACTTGCAACACTTTGCCAACATTTTTGAGGGAATTGCAGAACGTCAGATTTTTAGCATAAATTGTGACCGCGCCGCTTAGGGATGTTCTCAAAAAAAGTTGTTCAGACGTCGAGGGCTAATTCTGTTTCCGATGATAAAAACCCATCTGTTCCCACCGAAAAACCTTTCAGGGGATCGTTTGCAACAGTTTGGGACCATTTGTGAATGAATTGAAGAACGTCAGATTTTTAGCAGAAATTGTGACCGCGCGGCTTAGGGATTTTTTCAAAAAAAGTTTTTCAGACGTCGAAGGCTAATTCTGTTTCCGATGATAAAAACCCATCTGTTTCCACCGAAAAACATTTCAGGGGATCACTTGCAACACTTTGCCAACATTTTTGAGTGAATTGCAGAATGTCAGATTTTTAGCAGAAATTGTAACCGCGCGGCTTAGGGATTTTTTCAAAAAAAGTTGTTCAGACGTCGAGGGCTAATTCTGTTTCCGATGATAAAAACCCATCTGTTCCCACCGAAAAACATTTCAGGGGATCACTTGCAACGGCTTTCCAACATTTTTGAGTGAATTGCAGAACGTCAGATTTTTAGCAGAAATTGTGACCGCGCGGCTTAGGGATTTTTTCAAAAAAAGTTTTTCAGACGTCGAAGGCTAATTCTGTTTCCGATGATAAAAACCCATCTGTTTCCACCGAAAAACATTTCAGGGGATCATTTGCAACAGTTTGCCAACGTTTTTGAGGGAATTGCAGAACGTCAGATTTTTAGCAGAAATTGTGACCGCGCGGCTTAGGGATTTTTTCAAAAAAAGTTGTTCAGACGTCGAGGGCTAATTCTGTTTCCGATGAAAAAAACCCATCTGTTTCCACCGAAAAACATTTCAGGGGATCACTTGCAACAGTTTGCCAACATTTTTGAGTGAATTGCAGAATGTCAGATTTTTAGCAGAAATTGTGACCGCGCGGCTTAGGGATTTTTTCAAAAAAAGTTGTTCATACGTTGAGGGCTAATTCTGTTTCCGATGATAAAAACCCATATGTTTCCACCGAAAATCATTTCAGGGGATCACTTGCAACACTTTGCCAACATTTTTGAGTGAATTGCAGAATGTCAGATTTTTAGCAGAAACTGTGACCGCGCGGCTTAGGGATTTTTTCAAAAAAAGTTTTTCAGACGTCGAAGGCTAATTCTGTTTCCGATGATAAAAACCCATCTGTTTCCACCGAAAAACATTTCAGGGGATCATTTGCAACAGTTTGCCAACGTTTTTGAGGGAATTGCAGAACGTCAGATTTTTAGCAGAAATTTTGACCGCGCGGCTTAGGGATTTTTTTCAAAAAAAGTTGTTCAGACGTCGAGGGCTAATTCTGTTTCCGATGAAAAAAACCCATCTGTTTCCACCGAAAAACATTTCAGGGGATCACTTGCAACAGTTTGCCAACATTTTTGAGTGAATTGCAGAATGTCAGATTTTTAGCAGAAATTGTGACCGCGCGGCTTAGGGATTTTTTCAAAAAAAGTTGTTCATACGTTGAGGGCTAATTCTGTTTCCGATGATAAAAACCCATATGTTTCCACCGAAAATCATTTCAGGGGATCACTTGCAACACTTTGCCAACATTTTTGAGTGAATTGCAGAATGTCAGATTTTTAGCAGAAACTGTGACCGCGCGGCTTAGGGATTTTTTCAAAAAAAGTTGTTCAGACGTCGAGGGATAATTCTGTTTCCGATGATAAAAACCCATCTGTTTCCACCGAAAAACATTTCAGGGGATCATTTGCAACGGTTTTCCAACATTTTCGAGTGAATTGCAGAACGTCAGATTTTAGCAGAAATTGTGACCGCACGGCTTAGGGATTTTTTCAAAAAAGTTGTTCAGACGTCGAGGGCTAATTCTGTTTCCGATGATAAAAACCCATCTGTTTCCACCGAAAAACATTTCAGGGGATCACTTGCAACACTTTGCCAACATTTTTGAGGGAATTGCAGAACGTCAGATTTTTAGCAGAAATTGTGACCGCGCGGCTTAGGGACTTTTCAAAAAAAGGTGTTCAGACGTCGAGGGCTAATTCTGTTTCCGATGATAAAAACGCATCTGTTTCCACCGAAAAACATTTCAGGGGATCACTTGCAACTGTTTGCCAACATTTTTGAGTGAATTGCAGAACGTCAGATTTTTAGCAGAAATTGTGACAGCGCGGCTTAGGGATTTTTTCAAAAAAAGTTGTTCAGACGTCTAGGGCTCATTCTGTTTCCGATGATAAAAACCCATCTGTTTCCACCGAAAAACCTTTCAGGGGATCGTTTGCAACAGTTTGGCACCATTTTTGAGTGAAATGCAGAATGTCAGATTTTTAGCAGAAATTGTGACCGCGCGGCTTAGGGATTTTTTCAAAAAAAGTTGTTCAGACGTCGAGGGCTAATTCTGTTTCCGATGATAAAAACCCATATGTTTCCACCGAAAATCATTTCAGGGGATCACTTGCAACACTTTGCCAACATTTTTCACTGAATTGCAGAATGTCAGATTTTTAGCAGAAATTGTGAACGCGCGGCTTAGGGATTTTTTCAAAAAAAGTTGTTCAGACGTCGAGGGCTAATTCTGTTTCCGATGATAAAAACCCATCTGTTTCCACCGAAAAACATTTCAGGGGATCACTTGCAACACTTTGCCAACATTTTTGAGGGAATTGCAGAACGTCAGATTTTTAGCAGAAATTGTGACCGCGCGGCTTAGGGATTTTTTCAAAAAAAGTTGTTCAGACGTCGAGGGCTCATTCTGTTTCCAATGATAAAAACCCATCTGTTTCCACCGAAAAACATTTCAGGGAATCACTTGCAACACTTTGCCAACATTTTTGAGGGAATTGCAGAACGTCAGATTTTTAGCAGAAATTGTGACCGCGCGGCTTAGGGATTTTTCAAAAAAAGTTGTTCAGACGTCGAGGGCTCATTCTGTTTCCGATGATAAAAACCCATCTGTTTCCACCGAAAAACATTTCAGGGGATCACTTGCAACAGTTTGCCAACATTTTTGAGTGAATTGCAGAATGTCAGATTTTTAGCAGAAATTGTGACCGCGCGGCTTAGGGATTTTTTTCAAAAAAGTTGTTCAGACGTCGAGGGCTCATTCTGTTTCCAATGATAAAAACCCATCTGTTTCCACCGAAAAACATTTCAGGGATCACTTGCAACAGTTTGCCAACATTTTTGAGTGAATTGCAGAATGTCAGATTTTTAGCAGAAATTGTGACCGCGCGGCTTAGGGATTTTTTTCAAAAAAGTTGTTCAGACGTCGAGGGCTCATTCTGTTTCCGATGATAAAAACCCATCTGTTTCCACCGAAAAACATTTCAGGGGATCACTTGCAACACTTTGCCAACATTTTTGAGGGAATTGCAGAACGTCAGATTTTTAGCAGAAATTGTGACCGCGCGGCTTAGGGATTTTTTCAAAAAAAAGTTGTTCAGACGTGGAGGGCTAATTCTGATTCCGATGATAAAAACCCATCTGTTTCCACCGAAAAACATTTCAGGGGATCACTTGCAACACTTTGCCAACATTTTTGAGGGAATTGCAGAACGTCAGATTTTTAGCAGAAATTGTGACCGCGCGGCTTAGGGATTTTTCAAAAAAAGTTGTTCAGACGTGGAGGGCTAATTCTGTTTCCGATGATAAAAACCCACCTGTTTCCACCGAAAAACATTTCAGGGGATCACTTGCAACACTTTGCCAACATTTTTGAGGGAATTGCAGAACGTCAGATTTTTAGCAGAAATTGTGACCACGCGGCTTAGGGATTTTTTCAAAAAAAGTTTTTCAGACGTCGAAGGCTAATTCTGTTTCCGATGATAAAAACCCATCTGTTTCCACCGAAAAACATTTCAGGGGATCACTTCAACACTTTGCCAACATTTTTGAGTGAATTGCAGAATGTCAGATTTTTAGCAGAAATTGTGACCGCGCGGCTTAGGGATTTTTTTCAAAAAAGTTGTTCAGACGTCGAGGGCTCATTCTGTTTCCAATGATAAAAACCCATCTGTTTCCACCGAAAAACATTTCAGGGGATCACTTGCAACAGTTTGCCAACATTTTTGAGTGAATTGCAGAATGTCAGATTTTTAGCAGAAATTGTGACCGCGCGGCTTAGGGATTTTTTTCAAATAAGTTGTTCAGACGTCGAGGGCTCATTCTGTTTCCGATGATAAAAACCCATCTGTTTCCACCGAAAAACATTTCAGGGGATCACTTGCAACACTTTGCCAACATTTTTGAGGGAATTGCAGAACGTCAGATTTTTAGCAGAAATTGTGACCGCGCGGCTTAGGGATTTTTTCAAAAAAAGTTGTTCAGACGTCGAGGGCTAATTCTGTTTCCGATGATAAAAACCCACCTGTTTCCACCGAAAAACATTTCAGGGGATCACTTGCAACACTTTGCCAACATTTTTGAGGGAATTGCAGAACGTCAGATTTTTAGCAGAAATTGTGACCGCGCGGCTTTGGGATGTTCTCAAAAAAAGTTGTTCAGACGTCGAGGGCTAATTCTGTTTCCGATGATAAAAACCCATCTGTTCCCACCGAAAAACCTTTCAGGGGATCGTTTGCAACAGTTTGGGACCATTTGTGAATGAATTGAAGAACGTCAGGATTTTTAGCAGAAATTGTGACCGCGCGGCTTAGGGTAGGGATTTTTTCAAAAAAAGTTTTTCAGACGTCGAAGGCTAATTCTGTTTCCGATGATAAAAACCCATCTGTTTCCACCGAAAAACATTTCAGGGGATCACTTGCAACACTTTGCCAACATTTTTGAGTGAATTGCAGAATGTCAGATTTTTAGCAGAAATTGTAACCGCGCGGCTTAGGGATTTTTTCAAAAAAAGTTGTTCAGACGTCGAGGGCTAATTCTGTTTCCGATGATAAAAACCCATCTGTTCCCACCGAAAAACATTTCAGGGGATCACTTGCAACGGCTTTCCAACATTTTTGAGTGAATTGCAGAACGTCAGATTTTTAGCAGAAATTGTGACCGCGCGGCTTAGGGATTTTTTCAAAAAAAGTTTTTCAGACGTCGAAGGCTAATTCTGTTTCCGATGATAAAAACCCATCTGTTTCCACCGAAAAACATTTCAGGGGATCATTTGCAACAGTTTGCCAACGTTTTTGAGGGAATTGCAGAACGTCAGATTTTTAGCAGAAATTGTGACCGCGCGGCTTAGGGATTTTTTCAAAAAAAGTTGTTCAGACGTCGAGAGCTAATTCTGTTTCCGATGATAAAAACCCATCTGTTTCCACCGAAAAACATTTCATGGGATCACTTGCAACAGTTTGCCAACATTTTTGAGTGAATTGCAGAATGTCAGATTTTTAGCAGAAATTGTGACCGCGCGGCTTAGGGATTTTTTTCAAAAAAAGTTGTTCAGACGTCGAGGGCTCATTCTGTTTCCAATGATAAAAACCCATCTGTTTCCACCGAAAAACATTTCAGGGGATCACTTGCAACAGTTTGCCAACATTTTTGAGTGAATTGCAGAACGTCAGATTTTTAGCAGAAATTGTGACCGCGCGGCTTAGGGATTTTTTCGAAAAAAGTTGTTCAGACGTGGAGGGCTAATTCTGTTTCCGATGATAAAAACCCACCTGTTTCCACCGAAAAACATTTCAGGGGATCACTTGCAACACTTTGCCAACATTTTTGAGGGAATTGCAGAACGTCAGATTTTTAGCATAAATTGTGACCGCGCCGCTTAGGGATTTTCTCAAAAAAAGTTGTTCAGACGTCGAGGGCTAATTCTGTTTCCGATGATAAAAACCCATCTGTTCCCACCAAAAAACCTTTCAGGGGATCGTTTGCAACAGTTTGGGACCATTTGTGAATGAATTGAAGAACGTCAGATTTTTAGCAGAAATTGTGACCGCGCGGCTTAGGGATTTTTTCAAAAAAAGTTTTTCAGACGTCGAAGGCTAATTCTGTTTCCGATGATAAAAACCCATCTGTTTCCACCGAAAAACATTTCAGGGGATCACTTGCAACACTTTGCCAACATTTTTGAGTGAATTGCAGAATGTCAGATTTTAAGCAGAAATTGTGACCGCGCGGCTTAGGGATTTTTTCAAAAAAAGTTGTTCATACGTCAATGGCTAATTCTGTTTCCGATGATAAAAACCCATCTGTTTCCACCGAAAAACATTTCAGGGGATCATTTGCAACGGCTTTCCAACATTTTTGAGTGAATTGCAGAACGTCAGATTTTTAGCAGAAATTGTGACCGCGCGGCTTAGGGATTTTTTCAAAAAAAGTTTTTCAGACGTCGAAGGCTAATTCTGTTTCCGATGATAAAAACCCATCTGTTTCCACCGAAAAACATTTCAGGGGATCATTTGCAACAGTTTGCCAACGTTTTTGAGGGAATTGCAGAACGTCAGATTTTTAGCAGAAATTGTGACCGCGCGGCTTAGGGATTTTTTCAAAAAAAGTTGTTCAGACGTCGAGGGCTAATTCTGTTTCCGATGATAAAAACCCATCTGTTCCCACCGAAAAACATTTCAGGGGATCACTTGCAACGGCTTTCCAACATTTTTGAGTGAATTGCAGAACGTCAGATTTTTAGCAGAAATTGTGACCGCGCGGCTTAGGGATTTTTTCAAAAAAAGTTTTTCAGACGTCGAAGGCTAATTCTGTTTCCGATGATAAAAACCCATCTGTTTCCACCGAAAAACATTTCAGGGGATCATTTGCAACAGTTTGCCAACGTTTTTGAGGGAATTGCAGAACGTCAGATTTTTAGCAGAAATTGTGACCGCGCGGCTTAGGGATTTTTTCAAAAAAAGTTGTTCAGACGTCGAGGGCTAATTCTGTTTCCGATGATAAAAACCCATCTGTTTCCACCGAAAAACATTTCAGGGGATCACTTGCAACAGTTTGCCAACATTTTTGAGTGAATTGCAGAATGTCAGATTTTTAGCAGAAATTGTGACCGCGCGGCTTAGGGATTTTTTCAAAAAAAGTTGTTCATACGTCGAGGGCTAATTCTGTTTCCGATGATAAAAACCCATATGTTTCCACCGAAAATCATTTCAGGGGATCACTTGCAACACTTTGCCAACATTTTTGAGTGAATTGCAGAATGTCAGATTTTTAGCAGAAATTGTGACCGCGCGGCTTAGGGATTTTTTCAAAAAAAGTTGTTCAGACGTCGAGGGCTAATTCTGTTTCCGATGATAAAAACCCATATGTTTCCACCGAAAATCATTTCAGGGGATCACTTGCAACACTTTGCCAACATTTTTGACTGAATTGCAGAATGTCAGATTTTTAGCAGAAATTGTGACCGCGCGGCTTAGGGATTTTTTCAAAAAAAGTTGTTCAGACGTCGAGGGCTAATTCTGTTTCCGATGATAAAAACCCATCTGTTTCCACCGAAAAACATTTCAGGGGATCACTTGCAACACTTTGCCAACATTTTTGAGGGAATTGCAGAACGTCAGATTTTTAGCAGAAATTGTGACCGCGCGGCTTAGGGATTTTTTCAAAAAAAGTTGTTCAGACGTCGAGGGCTCATTCTGTTCCCAATGATAAAAACCCATCTGTTTCCACCGAAAAACATTTCAGGGGATCACTTGCAACAGTTTGCCAACATTTTTGAGTGAATTGCAGAATGTCAGATTTTTAGCAGAAATTGTGACCGCACGGCTTAGGGATTTTTTTCAAAAAAGTTGTTCAGACGTCGAGGGCTAATTCTGTTTCCGATGATAAAAACCCATCTGTTTCCACCGAAAAACATTTCAGGGGATCACTTGCAACACTTTGCCAACATTTTTGAGGGAATTGCAGAACGTCAGATTTTTAGCAGAAATTGTGACCGCGCGGCTTAGGGATTTTTTCAAAAAAAGTTGTTCAGACGTCGAGGGCTAATTCTGTTTCCGATGATAAAAACCCATCTGTTCCCACCGAAAAACCTTTCAGGGGATCGTTTGCAACAGTTTGGGACCATTCGTGAATGAATTGAAGAACGTCAGATTTTTAGCAGAAATTGTAACCGCGCGGCTTAGGGATTTTTTCAAAAAAAGTTTTTCAGACGTCGAAGGCTAATTCTGTTTCCGATGATAAAAACCCATCTGTTTCCACCGAAAAACATTTCAGGGGATCATTTGCAACAGTTTGCCAACGTTTTTGAGGGAATTGCAGAACGTCAGATTTTTAGCAGAAATTGTGACCGCGCGGCTTAGGGATTTTTTCAAGAAAAGTTTTTCAGACGTCGAAGGCTAATTCTGTTTCCGATGATAAAAACCCATCTGTTTCCACCGAAAAACATTTCAGGGGATCATTTGCAACAGTTTGCCAACGTTTTTGAGGGAATTGCAGAACGTCAGATTTTTAGCAGAAATTGTGACCGCGCGGCTTAGGGATTTTTTCAAAAAAAGTTGTTCAGACGTCGAGGGCTAATTCTGTTTCCGATGATAAAAACCCATCTGTTTCCACCGAAAAACATTTCAGGGGATCACTTGCAACAGTTTTCCAACATTTTCGAGTGAATTGCAGAACGTCAGATTTTTAGCAGAAATTGTGACCGCGCGGCTTAGGGATTTTTTTCAAAAAAGTTGTTCAGACGTCGAGGGCTCATTCTGTTTCCGATGATAAAAACCCATCTGTTTCCACCGAAAAACATTTCAGGGGATGACGTGCAACACTTTGCCAACATTTTTGAGGGAATTGCAGAACGTCAGATTTTTAGCATAAATTGTGACCGCGCTGCTTAGGGATTTTCTCAAAAAAAGTTGTTCAGACGTCGAGGGCTAATTCTGTTTCCGATGATAAAAACCCATCTGTTCCCACCGAAAAACCTTTCAGGGGATCGTTTGCAACAGTTTGGGACCATTTGTGAATGAATTGAAGAATGTCAGTTTTTTAGCAGAAATTGTGACCGCGCGGCTTAGGGATTTTTTTCAAAAAAAGTTGTTCAGACGTCGAGGGCTAATTCTGTTTCCGATGATAAAAACCCATCTGTTTCCACCGAAAAACATTTCAGGGGATCACTTGCAACAGTTTGCCAACATTTTTGAGTGAATTGCAGAATGTCAGATTTTTAGCAGAAATTGTGACCGCGCGGCTTAGGGATTTTTTCAAAAAAAGTTGTTCATACGTCGAGGGCTAATTCTGTTTCCGATGATAAAAACCCATCTGTTTCCACCGAAAAACATTTCAGGGGATCACTTGCAACAGTTTGCCAACATTTTTGAGTGAATTGCAGAATGTCAGATTTTTAGCAGAAATTGTGACCGCGCGGCTTAGGGATTTTTTCAAAAAAAGTTGTTCAGACGTCGAGGGCTAATTCTGTTTCCGATGATAAAAACCCATCTGTTTCCACCGAAAAACATTTCAGGGGATCACTTGCAACACTTTGCCAACATTTTTGAGGGAACTGCAGAACGTCAGATTTTTAGCAGAAATTGTGACCGCGCGGCTTAGGGATTTTTTCAAAAAAAGTTGTTCAGACGTCGAGGGCTAATTCTGTTTCCGATGATAAAAACCCATCTGTTTCCACCGAAAAACATTTCAGGGGATCACTTGCAACACTTTGCCAACATTTTTGAGGGAATTGCACAACGTCAGATTTTTAGCAGAAATTGTGACCGCGCGGCTTAGGGATTTTTTCAAAAAAAGTTGTTCAGACGTCGAGGGCTCATTCTGTTCCCAATGATAAAAACCCATCTGTTTCCACCGAAAAACATTTCAGGGGATCACTTGCAACAGTTTTCCAACATTTTCGAGTGAATTGCAGAACGTCAGATTTTTAGCAGAAATTGTGACCGCACGGCTTAGGGATTTTTTCAAAAAAAGTTGTTCAGACGTCGAGGGCTAATTCTGTTTCCGATGATAAAAACCCATCTGTTTCCACCGAAAAACATTTCAGGGGATCACTTGCAACACTTTGCCAACATTTTTGAGGGAATTGCAGAACGTCAGATTTTTAGCAGAAATTGTGACCGCGCGGCTTAGGGACTTTTCAAAAAAAGGTGTTCAGACGTCGAGGGCTAATTCTGTTTCCGATGATAAAAACCCATCTGTTTCCACCGAAAAACATTTCAGGGGATCACTTGCAACACTTTGCCAACATTTTTGAGGGAATTGCAGAACGTCAGATTTTTAGCAGAAATTGTGACCGCGCGGCTTAGGGATTTTTTCAAAAAAAGTTGTTCAGACGTCGAGGGCTAATTCTGTTTCCGATGATAAAAACCCATCTGTTCCCACCGAAAAACCTTTCAGGGGATCGTTTGCAACAGTTTGGGACCATTCGTGAATTAATTGAAGAACGTCAGATTTTTAGCAGAAATTGTAACCGCGCGGCTTAGGGATTTTTTCAAAAAAAGTTTTTCAGACGTCGAAGGCTAATTCTGTTTCCGATGATAAAAACCCATCTGTTTCCACCGAAAAACATTTCAGGGGATCATTTGCAACAGTTTGCCAACGTTTTTGAGGGAATTGCAGAACGTCAGATTTTTAGCAGAAATTGTGACCGCGCGGCTTAGGGATTTTTTCAAAAAAAGTTGTTCAGACGTCGAGGGCTAATTCTGTTTCCGATGATAAAAACCCATCTGTTTCCACCGAAAAACATTTCAGGGGATCACTTGCAACGGCTTTCCAACATTTTTGAATGATTTGCAGAACGTCAGATTTTTAGCAGAAATTGTGACCGCGCGGCTTAGGGATTTTTTCAAGAAAAGTTTTTCAGACGTCGAAGGCTAATTCTGTTTCCGATGATAAAAACCCATCTGTTTCCACCGAAAAACATTTCAGGGGATCATTTGCAACAGTTTGCCAACGTTTTTGAGGGAATTGCAGAACGTCAGATTTTTAGCAGAAATTGTGACCGCGCGGCTTAGGGATTTTTTCAAAAAAAGTTGTTCAGACGTCGAGGGCTAATTCTGTTTCCGATGATAAAAACCCATCTGTTTCCACCGAAAAACATTTCAGGGGATCACTTGCAACAGTTTTCCAACATTTTCGAGTGAATTGCAGAACGTCAGATTTTTAGCAGAAATTGTGACCACGCGGCTTAGGGACTTTTCAAAAAAATGTGTTCAGACGTCAAGGGCTAATTCTGTTTCCGATGATAAAAACCCATCTGTTTCCACCGAAAAACATTTCAGGGGATCACTTGCAACACTTTGCCAACATTTTTGAGGGAATTGCAGAACGTCAGATTTTTAGCAGAAATTGTGACCACGCGGCTTAGGGACTTTTCAAAAAAATGTGTTCAGACGTCAAGGGCTAATTCTGTTTCCGATGATAAAAACCCATCTGTTTCCACCGAAAAACATTTCAGGGGATCACTTGCAACAGTTTGCCAACATTTTTGAGGGAATTGCACAACGTCAGATTTTTAGCAGAAATTGTGACAGCGCGGGTTAGGGATTTTTTCAAAAAAAGTTGTTCAGACGTCGAGGGCTCATTCTGTTTCCGATGATAAAAACCCATCTGTTTCCACCGAAAAACATTTCAGGGGATCGTTTGCAACAGTTTGCCAACATTTTTGAGTGAATTGCAGAATGTCAGATTTTTAGCAGAAATTGTGACCGCGCGGCTTAGGGATTTTTTTCAAAAAAGTTGTTCAGACGTCGAGGGCTAATTCTGTTTCCGATGATAAAAACCCATCTGTTTCCACCGAAAAACATTTCAGGGGATCACTTGCAACACTTTGCCAACATTTTTGAGGGAATTGCAGAACGTCAGATTTTTAGCAGAAATTGTGACCGCGCGGCTTAGGGATTTTTTCAAAAAAAGTTGTTCAGACGTCGAGGGCTAATTCTGTTTCCGATGATAAAAACCCATCTGTTCCCACCGAAAAACCTTTCAGGGGATCGTTTGCAACAGTTTGGGACCATTTGTGAATGAATTGAAGAACGTCAGATTTTTAGCAGAAATTGTAACCGCGCGGCTTAGGGATTTTTTCAAAAAAAGTTTTTCAGACGTCGAAGGCTAATTCTGTTTCCGATGATAAAAACCCATCTGTTTCCACCGAAAAACATTTCAGGGGATCATTTGCAACACTTTGCCAACATTTTTGAGGGAATTGCAGAACGTCAGATTTTTAGCAGAAATTGTGACCGCGCGGCTTAGGGATTTTTTCAAAAAAAGTTGTTCAGACGTCGAGGGCTAATTCTGTTTCCGATGATAAAAACCCATCTGTTTCCACCGAAAAACATTTCAGGGGATCACTTGCAACACTTTGCCAACATTTTTGAGGGAATTGCAGAACGTCAGATTTTTAGCAGAAATTATGACCCGCGGCTTAGGGATTTTTTCAAAAAAAGTTGTTCAGACGTCGAGGGCTCATTCTGTTTCCAATGATAAAAACCCATCTGTTTCCACCGAAAAACATTTCAGGGGATCACTTGCAACAGTTTGCCAACATTTTTGAGTGAATTGCAGAATGTCAGATTTTTAGCAGAAATTGTGACCGCGCGGCTTAGGGATTTTTTTCAAAAAAGTTGTTCAGACGTCGGGGGCTACTTTTGTTTCCGATGATAAAAAGCCAACTGTTTCCAGCGAAAAACATTTCAGGGGATCACTTGCAACACTTTGCCAACATTTTTGAGGGAATTGCAGAACGTCAGATTTTTAGCCGAAATTGTGACCCGCGGCTTATGGATTTTTTCAAAAAAAGTTGTTCAGACGTCGAGGGCTAATTCTGTTTCCGATGATAAAAACCCATCTGTTCCCACCGAAAAACCTTTCAGGGGATCGTTTGCAACAGTTTGGGACCATTTGTGAATGAATTGAAGAACGTCAGATTTTTAGCAGAAATTGTGACCGCGCGGCTTAGGGATTTTTTCAAAAAAAGTTTTTCAGACGTCGAAGGCTAATTCTGTTTCCGATGATAAAAACCCATCTGTTTCCACCGAAAAACATTTCAGGGGATCATTTGCAACAGTTTGCCAACGTTTTTGAGGGAATTGCAGAACGTCAGATTTTTAGCAGAAATTGTGACCGCGCGGCTTAGGGATTTTTTCAAAAAAAGTTGTTCAGACGTCGAGGGCTCATTCTGTTTCCGATGATAAAAACCCATCTGTTTCCACCGAAAAACACTTCAGGGGATCACTTGCAACACTTTGCCAACATTTTTGAGTGAATTGCAGAATGTCAGATTTTTAGCAGAAATTGTAACCGCGCGGCTTAGGGATTTTTTCAAAAAAAGTTGTTCAGACGTCGAGGGCTAATTCTGTTTCCGATGATAAAAACCCATATGTTTCCACCGAAAATCATTTCAGGGGATCACTTGCAACACTTTGCCAACATTTTTGACTGAATTGCAGAATGTCAGATTTTTAGCAGAAATTGTGACCGCGCGGCTTAGGGATTTTTTCAAAAAAAGTTGTTCAGACGTCGAGGGCTCATTCTGTTTCCAATGATAAAAACCCATCTGTTTCCACCGAAAAACATTTCAGGGGATCACTTGCAACACTTTGCCAACATTTTTGAGGGAATTGCAGAACGTCAGATTTTTAGCAGAAATTGTGACTGCGCGGCTTAGGGATTTTTTCAAAAAAAGTTGTTCAGACGTCGAGGGCTCATTCTGTTTCCAATGATAAAAACCCATCTGTTTCCACCGAAAAACATTTCAGGGGATCACTTGCAACAGTTTGCCAACATTTTTGAGTGAATTGCAGAATGTCAGATTTTTAGCAGAAATTGTGACCGCACGGCTTAGGGATTTTTTTCAAAAAAGTTGTTCAGACGTCGAGGGCTAATTCTGTTTCCGATGATAAAAACCCATCTGTTTCCACCGAAAAACATTTCAGGGGATCACTTGCAACACTTTGCCAACATTTTTGACTGAATTGCAGAATATCAGATTTTTAGCAGAAATTGTAACCGCGCGGCTTAGGGATTTTTTCAAAAAAAGTTTTTCAGACGTCGAAGGCTAATTCTGTTTCCGATGATAAAAACCCATCTGTTTCCACCGAAAAACATTTCAGGGGATCACTTGCAACACTTTGCCAACATTTTTGAGGGAATTGCAGAACGTCAGATTTTTAGCAGAAATTGTGACCACGCGGCTTATGGATTTTTTCAAAAAAAGTTGTTCAGACGTCGAGGGCTAATTCTGTTTCCGATGATAAAAACCCATCTGTTCCCACCGAAAAACCTTTCAGGGGATCGTTTGCAACAGTTTGGGACCATTTGTGAATGAATTGAAGAACGTCAGATTTTTAGCAGAAATTGTGACCGCGCGGCTTAGGGATTTTTTCAAAAAAAGTTTTTCAGACGTCGAAGGCTAATTCTGTTTCCGATGATAAAAACCCATCTGTTTCCACCGAAAAACATTTCAGGGGATCATTTGCAACAGTTTGCCAACGTTTTTGAGGGAATTGCAGAACGTCAGATTTTTAGCAGAAATTGTGACCGCGCGGCTTAGGGATTTTTTCAAAAAAAGTTGTTCAGACGTCGAGGGCTCATTCTGTTTCCGATGATAAAAACCCATCTGTTTCCACCGAAAAACACTTCAGGGGATCACTTGCAACACTTTGCCAACATTTTTGAGTGAATTGCAGAATGTCAGATTTTTAGCAGAAATTGTGACCGCGCGGCTTAGGGATTTTTTCAAAAAAAGTTGTTCAGACGTCGAGGGCTAATTCTGTTTCCGATGATAAAAACCCATCTGTTTCCACCGAAAAACATTTCAGGGGATCACTTGCAACACTTTGCCAACATTTTTGAGGGAATTGCAGAACGTCAGATTTTTAGCAGAAATTGTGACCGCGCGGCTTAGGGATTTTTTCAAAAAAAGTTGTTCAGACGTCGAGGGCTAATTCTGTTTCCGATGATAAAAACCCATCTGTTCCCACCGAAAAACCTTTCAGGGGATCGTTTGCAACAGTTTGGGACCATTCGTGAATTAATTGAAGAACGTCAGATTTTTAGCAGAAATTGTAACCGCGCGGCTTAGGGATTTTTTCAAAAAAAGTTTTTCAGACGTCGAAGGCTAATTCTGTTTCCGATGATAAAAACCCATCTGTTTCCACCGAAAAACATTTCAGGGGATCATTTGCAACAGTTTGCCAACGTTTTTGAGGGAATTGCAGAACGTCAGATTTTTAGCAGAAATTGTGACCGCGCGGCTTAGGGATTTTTTCAAAAAAAGTTGTTCAGACGTCGAGGGCTAATTCTGTTTCCGATGATAAAAACCCATCTGTTTCCACCGAAAAACATTTCAGGGGATCACTTGCAACGGCTTTCCAACATTTTTGAATGAATTGCAGAACGTCAGATTTTTAGCAGAAATTGTGACCGCGCGGCTTAGGGATTTTTTCAAGAAAAGTTTTTCAGACGTCGAAGGCTAATTCTGTTTCCGATGATAAAAACCCATCTGTTTCCACCGAAAAACATTTCAGGGGATCATTTGCAACAGTTTGCCAACGTTTTTGAGGGAATTGCAGAACGTCAGATTTTTAGCAGAAATTGTGACCGCGCGGCTTAGGGATTTTTTCAAAAAAAGTTGTTCAGACGTCGAGGGCTAATTCTGTTTCCGATGATAAAAACCCATCTGTTTCCACCGAAAAACATTTCAGGGGATCACTTGCAACAGTTTTCCAACATTTTCGAGTGAATTGCAGAACGTCAGATTTTTAGCAGAAATTGTGACCGCACGGCTTAGGGATTTTTTCAAAAAAAGTTGTTCAGACGTCGAGGGCTAATTCTGTTTCCGATGATAAAAACCCATCTGTTTCCACCGAAAAACATTTCAGGGGATCACTTGCAACACTTTGCCAACATTTTTGAGGGAATTGCAGAACGTCAGATTTTTAGCAGAAATTGTGACCACGCGGCTTAGGGACTTTTCAAAAAAAGGTGTTCAGACGTCAAGGGCTAATTCTGTTTCCGATGATAAAAACCCATGTTTCCACCGAAAAACATTTCAGGGGATCACTTGCAACAGTTTGCCAACATTTTTGAGTGAATTGCAGAACGTCAGATTTTTAGCAGAAATTGTGACAGCGCGGGTTAGGGATTTTTTCAAAAAAAGTTGTTCAGACGTCGAGGGCTCATTCTGTTTCCGATGATAAAAACCCATCTGTTTCCACCGAAAAACATTTCAGGGGATCGTTTGCAACAGTTTGCCAACATTTTTGAGTGAATTGCAGAATGTCAGATTTTTAGCAGAAATTGTGACCGCGCGGCTTAGGGATTTTTTTCAAAAAAGTTGTTCAGACGTCGAGGGCTAATTCTGTTTCCGATGATAAAAACCCATCTGTTTCCACCGAAAAACATTTCAGGGGATCACTTGCAACACTTTGCCAACATTTTTGAGGGAATTGCAGAACGTCAGATTTTTAGCAGAAATTGTGACCGCGCGGCTTAGGGATTTTTTCAAAAAAAGTTGTTCAGACGTCGAGGGCTAATTCTGTTTCCGATGATAAAAACCCATCTGTTCCCACCGAAAAACCTTTCAGGGGATCGTTTGCAACAGTTTGGGACCATTTGTGAATGAATTGAAGAACGTCAGATTTTTAGCAGAAATTGTAACCGCGCGGCTTAGGGATTTTTTCAAAAAAAGTTTTTCAGACGTCGAAGGCTAATTCTGTTTCCGATGATAAAAACCCATCTGTTTCCACCGAAAAACATTTCAGGGGATCATTTGCAACACTTTGCCAACATTTTTGAGGGAATTGCAGAACGTCAGATTTTTAGCAGAAATTGTGACCGCGCGGCTTAGGGATTTTTTCAAAAAAAGTTGTTCAGACGTCGAGGGCTAATTCTGTTTCCGATGATAAAAACCCATCTGTTTCCACCGAAAAACATTTCAGGGGATCACTTGCAACACTTTGCCAACATTTTTGAGGGAATTGCAGAACGTCAGATTTTTAGCAGAAATTATGACCCGCGGCTTAGGGATTTTTTCAAAAAAAGTTGTTCAGACGTCGAGGGCTCATTCTGTTTCCAATGATAAAAACCCATCTGTTTCCACCGAAAAACATTTCAGGGGATCACTTGCAACAGTTTGCCAACATTTTTGAGTGAATTGCAGAATGTCAGATTTTTAGCAGAAATTGTGACCGCGCGGCTTAGGGATTTTTTTCAAAAAAGTTGTTCAGACGTCGGGGGCTACTTTTGTTTCCGATGATAAAAAGCCAACTGTTTCCAGCGAAAAACATTTCAGGGGATCACTTGCAACACTTTGCCAACATTTTTGAGGGAATTGCAGAACGTCAGATTTTTAGCCGAAATTGTGACCCGCGGCTTATGGATTTTTTCAAAAAAGTTGTTCAGACGTCGAGGGCTAATTCTGTTTCCGATGATAAAAACCCATCTGTTCCCACCGAAAAACCTTTCAGGGGATCGTTTGCAACAGTTTGGGACCATTTGTGAATGAATTGAAGAACGTCAGATTTTTAGCAGAAATTGTGACCGCGCGGCTTAGGGATTTTTTCAAAAAAAGTTTTTCAGACGTCGAAGGCTAATTCTGTTTCCGATGATAAAAACCCATCTGTTTCCACCGAAAAACATTTCAGGGGATCATTTGCAACAGTTTGCCAACGTTTTTGAGGGAATTGCAGAACGTCAGATTTTTAGCAGAAATTGTGACCGCGCGGCTTAGGGATTTTTTCAAAAAAAGTTGTTCAGACGTCGAGGGCTCATTCTGTTTCCGATGATAAAAACCCATCTGTTTCCACCGAAAAACACTTCAGGGGATCACTTGCAACACTTTGCCAACATTTTTGAGTGAATTGCAGAATGTCAGATTTTTAGCAGAAATTGTAACCGCGCGGCTTAGGGATTTTTTCAAAAAAAGTTGTTCAGACGTCGAGGGCTAATTCTGTTTCCGATGATAAAAACCCATATGTTTCCACCGAAAATCATTTCAGGGGATCACTTGCAACACTTTGCCAACATTTTTGACTGAATTGCAGAATGTCAGATTTTTAGCAGAAATTGTGACCGCGCGGCTTAGGGATTTTTTCAAAAAAAGTTGTTCAGACGTCGAGGGCTCATTCTGTTTCCAATGATAAAAACCCATCTGTTTCCACCGAAAAACATTTCAGGGGATCACTTGCAACACTTTGCCAACATTTTTGAGGGAATTGCAGAACGTCAGATTTTTAGCAGAAATTGTGACTGCGCGGCTTAGGGATTTTTTCAAAAAAAGTTGTTCAGACGTCGAGGGCTCATTCTGTTTCCAATGATAAAAACCCATCTGTTTCCACCGAAAAACATTTCAGGGGATCACTTGCAACAGTTTGCCAACATTTTTGAGTGAATTGCAGAATGTCAGATTTTTAGCAGAAATTGTGACCGCGCGGCTTAGGGATTTTTTTCAAAAAAGTTGTTCAGACGTCGAGGGCTAATTCTGTTTCCGATGATAAAAACCCATCTGTTTCCACCGAAAAACATTTCAGGGGATCACTTGCAACACTTTGCCAACATTTTTGACTGAATTGCAGAATATCAGATTTTTAGCAGAAATTGTAACCGCGCGGCTTAGGGATTTTTTCAAAAAAAGTTTTTCAGACGTCGAAGGCTAATTCTGTTTCCGATGATAAAAACCCATCTGTTTCCACCGAAAAACATTTCAGGGGATCACTTGCAACACTTTGCCAACATTTTTGAGGGAATTGCAGAACGTCAGATTTTTAGCAGAAATTGTGACCACGCGGCTTATGGATTTTTTCAAAAAAAGTTGTTCAGACGTCGAGGGCTAATTCTGTTTCCGATGATAAAAACCCATCTGTTCCCACCGAAAAACCTTTCAGGGGATCGTTTGCAACAGTTTGGGACCATTTGTGAATGAATTGAAGAACGTCAGATTTTTAGCAGAAATTGTGACCGCGCGGCTTAGGGATTTTTTCAAAAAAAGTTTTTCAGACGTCGAAGGCTAATTCTGTTTCCGATGATAAAAACCCATCTGTTTCCACCGAAAAACATTTCAGGGGATCATTTGCAACAGTTTGCCAACGTTTTTGAGGGAATTGCAGAACGTCAGATTTTTAGCAGAAATTGTGACCGCGCGGCTTAGGGATTTTTTCAAAAAAAGTTGTTCAGACGTCGAGGGCTCATTCTGTTTCCGATGATAAAAACCCATCTGTTTCCACCGAAAAACACTTCAGGGGATCACTTGCAACACTTTGCCAACATTTTTGAGTGAATTGCAGAATGTCAGATTTTTAGCAGAAATTGTGACCGCGCGGCTTAGGGATTTTTTCAAAAAAAGTTGTTCAGACGTCGAGGGCTAATTCTGTTTCCGATGATAAAAACCCATATGTTTCCACCGAAAATCATTTCAGGAGATCACTTGCAACACTTTGCCAACATTTTTGAGGGAATTGCAGAACGTCAGATTTTTAGCAGAAATTGTGACCCGCGGCTTAGGGATTTTTTCAAAAAAAGTTGTTCAGACGTCGAGGGCTAATTCTGTTTCCGATGATAAAAACCCATCTGTTTCCACCGAAAAACCTTTCAGGGGATGGTTTGCAACAGTTTGGGACCATTTGTGAATGAATTGAAGAACGTCAGATTTTTAGCAGAAATTGTGACCGCGCGGCTTAGGGATTTTTTCAAAAAAAGTTGTTCAGACGTCGAGGGCTCATTCTGTTTCCAATGATAAAAACCCATCTGTATCCACCGAAAAACATTTCAGGGGATCACTTGCAACACTTTGCCAACATTTTTGAGGGAATTGCAGAACGTCAGATTTTTAGCCGAAATTGTGACCCGCGGCTTAGGGATTTTTTCAAAAAAAGTTGTTCAGACGTCGAGGGCTAATTCTGTTTCCGATGATAAAAACCCATCTGTTTCCACCGAAAAACATTTCAGGGGATCACTTGCAACACTTTGCCAACATTTTTGAGGGAATTGCAGAACGTCAGATTTTTAGCAGAAATTGTGACCGCGCGGCTTATGGATTTTTTCAAAAAAAGTTGTTCAGACGTCGAGGGCTAATTCTGTTTCCGATGATAAAAACCCATCTGTTCCCACCGAAAAACCTTTCAGGGGATCGTTTGCAACAGTTTGGGACCATTTGTGAATGAATTGAAGAACGTCAGATTTTTAGCAGAAATTGTGACCGCGCGGCTTAGGGATTTTTTAAAAAAAAGTTGTTCAGACGTCGAGGGCTAATTCTGTTTCCGATGATAAAAACCCATCTGTTTCCACCGAAAAACATTTCAGGGGATCACTTGCAACACTTTGCCAACATTTTTGAGGGAATTGCAGAACGTCAGATTTTTAGCAGAAATTGTGACCGCGCGGCTTAGGGATTTTTTCAAAAAAAGTTGTTCAGACGTCGAGGGCTCATTCTGTTTCCAATGATAAAAACCCATCTGTTTCCACCGAAAAACATTTCAGGGGATCACTTGCAACAGTTTGCCAACATTTTTGAGTGAATTGCAGAATGTCAGATTTTTAG
Organism: Podarcis bocagei; assembly: GCF_964188305.1. NCBI lineage: Eukaryota > Metazoa > Chordata > Lepidosauria > Squamata > Lacertidae > Podarcis > Podarcis bocagei. The sequence continues at coordinate 477,153 of NW_027670334.1, forward strand.
CAGAAATTGTGACCGCGCGGCTTAGGGATTTTTTTCAAAAAAGTTGTTCAGACGTCGAGGGCTAATTCTGTTTCCGATGATAAAAACCCATCTGTTTCCACCGAAAAACATTTCAGGGGATCACTTGCAACACTTTGCCAACATTTTTGAGGGAATTGCAGAACGTCAGATTTTTAGCAGAAATTGTGACCGCGCGGCTTATGGATTTTTTCAAAAAAAGTTGTTCAGACGTCGAGGGCTAATTCTGTTTCCGATGATAAAAACCCATCTGTTCCCACCGAAAAACCTTTCAGGGGATCGTTTGCAACAGTTTGGGACCATTTGTGAATGAATTGAAGAACGTCAGATTTTTAGCAGAAATTGTGACCGCGCGGCTTAGGGATTTTTTCAAAAAAAGTTTTTCAGACGTCGAAGGCTAATTCTGTTTCCGATGATAAAAACCCATCTGTTTCCACCGAAAAACATTTCAGGGGATCATTTGCAACAGTTTGCCAACGTTTTTGAGGGAATTGCAGAACGTCAGATTTTTAGCAGAAATTGTGACCGCGCGGCTTAGGGATTTTTTCAAAAAAAGTTGTTCAGACGTCGAGGGCTAATTCTGTTTCCGATGATAAAAACCCATCTGTTTCCACCGAAAAACACTTCAGGGGATCACTTGCAACACTTTGCCAACATTTTTGAGTGAATTGCAGAATGTCAGATTTTTAGCAGAAATTGTGACCGCACGGCTTAGGGATTTTTTCAAAAAAAGTTGTTCAGACGTCGAGGGCTAATTCTGTTTCCGATGATAAAAACCCATATGTTTCCACCGAAAATCATTTCAGGGGATCACTTGCAACACTTTGCCAACATTTTTGACTGAATTGCAGAATGTCAGATTTTTAGCAGAAATTGTGACCGCGCGGCTTAGGGATTTTTTCAAAAAAAAGTTGTTCAGACGTCGAGGGCTAATTCTGTTTCCGATGATAAAAACCCATCTGTTTCCACCGAAAAACATTTCAGGAGATCACTTGCAACACTTTGCCAACATTTTTGAGGGAATTGCAGAACGTCAGATTTTTAGCAGAAATTGTGACCCGCGGCTTAGGGATTTTTTCAAAAAAAGTTGTTCAGACGTCGAGGGCTAATTCTGTTTCCGATGATAAAAACCCATCTGTTTCCACCGAAAAACCTTTCAGGGGATCGTTTGCAACAGTTTGGGACCATTTGTGAATGAATTGAAGAACGTCAGATTTTTAGCAGAAATTGTGACCGCGCGGCTTAGGGATTTTTTCAAAAAATGTTTTTCAGACGTCGAAGGCTAATTCTGTTTCCGATGATAAAAACCCATCTGTTTCCACCGAAAAACATTTCAGGGGATCATTTGCAACAGTTTGCCAACGTTTTTGAGGGAATTGCAGAACGTCAGATTTTTAGCAGAAATTGTGACCGCGCGGCTTAGGGATTTTTTCAAAAAAAGTTGTTCAGACGTCGAGGGCTCATTCTGTTTCCGATGATAAAAACCCATCTGTTTCCACCGAAAAACACTTCAGGGGATCACTTGCAACACTTTGCCAACATTTTTGAGTGAATTGCAGAATGTCAGATTTTTAGCAGAAATTGTAACCGCGCGGCTTAGGGATTTTTTCAAAAAAAGTTGTTCAGACGTCGAGGGCTAATTCTGTTTCCGATGATAAAAACCCATATGTTTCCACCGAAAATCATTTCAGGGGATCACTTGCAACACTTTGCCAACATTTTTGACTGAATTGCAGAATGTCAGATTTTTAGCAGAAATTGTGACCGCGCGGCTTAGGGATTTTTTCAAAAAAAGTTGTTCAGACGTCGAGGGCTCATTCTGTTTCCAATGATAAAAACCCATCTGTTTCCACCGAAAAACATTTCAGGGGATCACTTGCAACACTTTGCCAACATTTTTGAGGGAATTGCAGAACGTCAGATTTTTAGCAGAAATTGTGACTGCGCGGCTTAGGGATTTTTTCAAAAAAAGTTGTTCAGACGTCGAGGGCTCATTCTGTTTCCAATGATAAAAACCCATCTGTTTCCACCGAAAAACATTTCAGGGGATCACTTGCAACAGTTTGCCAACATTTTTGAGTGAATTGCAGAATGTCAGATTTTTAGCAGAAATTGTGACCGCGCGGCTTAGGGATTTTTTTCAAAAAAGTTGTTCAGACGTCGAGGGCTAATTCTGTTTCCGATGATAAAAACCCATCTGTTTCCACCGAAAAACATTTCAGGGGATCACTTGCAACACTTTGCCAACATTTTTGACTGAATTGCAGAATATCAGATTTTTAGCAGAAATTGTAACCGCGCGGCTTAGGGATTTTTTCAAAAAAAGTTTTTCAGACGTCGAAGGCTAATTCTGTTTCCGATGATAAAAACCCATCTGTTTCCACCGAAAAACATTTCAGGGGATCACTTGCAACACTTTGCCAACATTTTTGAGGGAATTGCAGAACGTCAGATTTTTAGCAGAAATTGTGACCACGCGGCTTATGGATTTTTTCAAAAAAAGTTGTTCAGACGTCGAGGGCTAATTCTGTTTCCGATGATAAAAACCCATCTGTTCCCACCGAAAAACCTTTCAGGGGATCGTTTGCAACAGTTTGGGACCATTTGTGAATGAATTGAAGAACGTCAGATTTTTAGCAGAAATTGTGACCGCGCGGCTTAGGGATTTTTTCAAAAAAAGTTTTTCAGACGTCGAAGGCTAATTCTGTTTCCGATGATAAAAACCCATCTGTTTCCACCGAAAAACATTTCAGGGGATCATTTGCAACAGTTTGCCAACGTTTTTGAGGGAATTGCAGAACGTCAGATTTTTAGCAGAAATTGTGACCGCGCGGCTTAGGGATTTTTTCAAAAAAAGTTGTTCAGACGTCGAGGGCTCATTCTGTTTCCGATGATAAAAACCCATCTGTTTCCACCGAAAAACACTTCAGGGGATCACTTGCAACACTTTGCCAACATTTTTGAGTGAATTGCAGAATGTCAGATTTTTAGCAGAAATTGTGACCGCGCGGCTTAGGGATTTTTTCAAAAAAAGTTGTTCAGACGTCGAGGGCTAATTCTGTTTCCGATGATAAAAACCCATATGTTTCCACCGAAAATCATTTCAGGAGATCACTTGCAACACTTTGCCAACATTTTTGAGGGAATTGCAGAACGTCAGATTTTTAGCAGAAATTGTGACCCGCGGCTTAGGGATTTTTTCAAAAAAAGTTGTTCAGACGTCGAGGGCTAATTGTGTTTCCGATGATAAAAACCCATCTGTTTCCACCGAAAAACCTTTCAGGGGATGGTTTGCAACAGTTTGGGACCATTTGTGAATGAATTGAAGAACGTCAGATTTTTAGCAGAAATTGTGACCGCGCGGCTTAGGGATTTTTTCAAAAAAAGTTGTTCAGACGTCGAGGGCTCATTCTGTTTCCAATGATAAAAACCCATCTGTATCCACCGAAAAACATTTCAGGGGATCACTTGCAACACTTTGCCAACATTTTTGAGGGAATTGCAGAACGTCAGATTTTTAGCCGAAATTGTGACCCGCGGCTTAGGGATTTTTTCAAAAAAAGTTGTTCAGACGTCGAGGGCTAATTCTGTTTCCGATGATAAAAACCCATCTGTTTCCACCGAAAAACATTTCAGGGGATCACTTGCAACACTTTGCCAACATTTTTGAGGGAATTGCAGAACGTCAGATTTTTAGCAGAAATTGTGACCGCGCGGCTTATGGATTTTTTCAAAAAAAGTTGTTCAGACGTCGAGGGCTAATTCTGTTTCCGATGATAAAAACCCATCTGTTCCCACCGAAAAACCTTTCAGGGGATCGTTTGCAACAGTTTGGGACCATTTGTGAATGAATTGAAGAACGTCAGATTTTTAGCAGAAATTGTGACCGCGCGGCTTAGGGATTTTTTAAAAAAAAGTTGTTCAGACGTCGAGGGCTAATTCTGTTTCCGATGATAAAAACCCATCTGTTTCCACCGAAAAACATTTCAGGGGATCACTTGCAACACTTTGCCAACATTTTTGAGGGAATTGCAGAACGTCAGATTTTTAGCAGAAATTGTGACCGCGCGGCTTAGGGATTTTTTCAAAAAAAGTTGTTCAGACGTCGAGGGCTCATTCTGTTTCCAATGATAAAAACCCATCTGTTTCCACCGAAAAACATTTCAGGGGATCACTTGCAACAGTTTGCCAACATTTTTGAGTGAATTGCAGAATGTCAGATTTTTAGCAGAAATTGTGACCGCGCGGCTTAGGGATTTTTTTCAAAAAAGTTGTTCAGACGTCGAGGGCTAATTCTGTTTCCGATGATAAAAACCCATCTGTTTCCACCGAAAAACATTTCAGGGGATCACTTGCAACACTTTGCCAACATTTTTGAGGGAATTGCAGAACGTCAGATTTTTAGCAGAAATTGTGACCGCGCGGCTTATGGATTTTTTCAAAAAAAGTTGTTCAGACGTCGAGGGCTAATTCTGTTTCCGATGATAAAAACCCATCTGTTCCCACCGAAAAACCTTTCAGGGGATCGTTTGCAACAGTTTGGGACCATTTGTGAATGAATTGAAGAACGTCAGATTTTTAGCAGAAATTGTGACCGCGCGGCTTAGGGATTTTTTCAAAAAAAGTTTTTCAGACGTCGAAGGCTAATTCTGTTTCCGATGATAAAAACCCATCTGTTTCCACCGAAAAACATTTCAGGGGATCATTTGCAACAGTTTGCCAACGTTTTTGAGGGAATTGCAGAACGTCAGATTTTTAGCAGAAATTGTGACCGCGCGGCTTAGGGATTTTTTCAAAAAAAGTTGTTCAGACGTCGAGGGCTAATTCTGTTTCCGATGATAAAAACCCATCTGTTTCCACCGAAAAACACTTCAGGGGATCACTTGCAACACTTTGCCAACATTTTTGAGTGAATTGCAGAATGTCAGATTTTTAGCAGAAATTGTGACCGCACGGCTTAGGGATTTTTTCAAAAAAAGTTGTTCAGACGTCGAGGGCTAATTCTGTTTCCGATGATAAAAACCCATATGTTTCCACCGAAAATCATTTCAGGGGATCACTTGCAACACTTTGCCAACATTTTTGACTGAATTGCAGAATGTCAGATTTTTAGCAGAAATTGTGACCGCGCGGCTTAGGGATTTTTTCAAAAAAAAGTTGTTCAGACGTCGAGGGCTAATTCTGTTTCCGATGATAAAAACCCATCTGTTTCCACCGAAAAACATTTCAGGAGATCACTTGCAACACTTTGCCAACATTTTTGAGGGAATTGCAGAACGTCAGATTTTTAGCAGAAATTGTGACCCGCGGCTTAGGGATTTTTTCAAAAAAAGTTGTTCAGACGTCGAGGGCTAATTCTGTTTCCGATGATAAAAACCCATCTGTTTCCACCGAAACACCTTTCAGGGGATCGTTTGCAACAGTTTGGGACCATTTGTGAATGAATTGAAGAACGTCAGATTTTTAGCAGAAATTGTGACCGCGCGGCTTAGGGATTTTTTCAAAAAATGTTTTTCAGACGTCGAAGGCTAATTCTGTTTCCGATGATAAAAACCCATCTGTTTCCACCGAAAAACATTTCAGGGGATCATTTGCAACAGTTTGCCAACGTTTTTGAGGGAATTGAAGAACGTCAGATTTTTAGCAGAAATTGTGACCGCGCGGCTTAGGGATTTTTTCAAAAAAAGTTGTTCAGACGTCGAGGGCTAATTCTGTTTCCGATGATAAAAACCCATCTGTTTCCACCGAAAAACACTTCAGGGGATCACTTGCAACACTTTGCCAACATTTTTGAGTGAATTGCAGAATGTCAGATTTTTAGCAGAAATTGTGACCGCGCGGCTTAGGGATTTTTTCAAAAAAAGTTGTTCAGACGTCGAGGGCTAATTCTGTTTCCGATGATAAAAACCCATATGTTTCCACCGAAAATCATTTCAGGGGATCACTTGCAACACTTTGCCAACATTTTTGAGTGAATTGCAGAATGTCAGATTTTTAGCAGAAATTGTGACCGCGCGGCTTAGGGACTTTTTCAAAAAAAGTTGTTCAGACGTCGAGGGCTAATTCTGTTTCCGATGAAAAAAACCCATCTGTTTCCACCGAAAAACATTTCAGGGGATCACTTGCAACACTTTGCCAACATTTTTGAGGGAATTGCAGAACGTCAGATTTTTAGCAGAAATTGTGACCGCGCGGCTTAGGGATTTTTTCAAAAAAAGTTGTTCAGACGTCGAGGGCTCATTCTGTTTCCAATGATAAAAACCCATCTGTTTCCACCGAAAAACATTTCAGGGGATCACTTGCAACAGTTTGCCAACATTTTTGAGTGAATTGCAGAATGTCAGATTTTTAGCAGAAATTGTGACCGCGCGGCTTAGGGATTTTTTTCAAAAAAGTTGTTCAGACGTCGAGGGCTAATTCTGTTTCCGATGATAAAAACCCATCTGTTTCCACCGAAAAACATTTCAGGGGATCACTTGCAACACTTTGCCAACATTTTTGAGGGAATTGCAGAACGTCAGATTTTTAGCAGAAATTGTGACCGCGCGGCTTATGGATTTTTTCAAAAAAAGTTGTTCAGACGTCGAGGGCTAATTCTGTTTCCGATGATAAAAACCCATCTGTTCCCACCGAAAAACCTTTCAGGGGATCGTTTGCAACAGTTTGGGACCATTTGTGAATGAATTGAAGAACGTCAGATTTTTAGCAGAAATTGTGACCGCGCGGCTTAGGGATTTTTTCAAAAAAAGTTTTTCAGACGTCGAAGGCTAATTCTGTTTCCGATGATAAAAACCCATCTGTTTCCACCGAAAAACATTTCAGGGGATCATTTGCAACAGTTTGGGACCATTTGTTAATGAATTGAAGAACGTCAGATTTTTAGCAGAAATTGTGACCGCGCGGCTTAGGGATTTTTTCAAAAAAAGTTTTTCAGACGTCGAAGGCTAATTCTGTTTCCGATGATAAAAACCCATATGTTTCCACCGAAAATCATTTCAGGGGATCACTTGCAACACTTTGCCAACATTTTTGACTGAATTGCAGAATGTCAGATTTTTAGCAGAAATTGTGACCGCGCGGCTTAGGGATTTTTTCAAAAAAAGTTGTTCAGACGTCGAGGGCTAATTCTGTTTCCGATGATAAAAACCCATCTGTTTCCACCGAAAAACATTTCAGGAGATCACTTGCAACACTTTGCCAACATTTTTGAGGGAATTGCAGAACGTCAGATTTTTAGCAGAAATTGTGACCGCGCGGCTTAGGGATTTTTTCAAAAAAAGTTGTTCAGACGTCGAGGGCTAATTCTGTTTCCGATGATAAAAACCCATCTGTTCCCACCGAAAAACCTTTCAGGGGATCGTTTGCAACAGTTTGGGACCATTTGTTAATGAATTGAAGAACGTCAGATTTTTAGCAGAAATTGTGACCGCGCGGCTTAGGGATTTTTTCAAAAAAAGTTTTTCAGACGTCGAAGGCTAATTCTGTTTCCGATGATAAAAACCCATATGTTTCCACCGAAAATCATTTCAGGGGATCACTTGCAACACTTTGCCAACATTTTTGACTGAATTGCAGAATGTCAGATTTTTAGCAGAAATTGTGACCGCGCGGCTTAGGGATTTTTTCAAAAAAAGTTGTTCAGACGTCGAGGGCTAATTCTGTTTCCGATGATAAAAACCCATCTGTTTCCACCGAAAAACATTTCAGGAGATCACTTGCAACACTTTGCCAACATTTTTGAGGGAATTGCAGAACGTCAGATTTTTAGCAGAAATTGTGACCGCGCGGCTTAGGGATTTTTTCAAAAAAAGTTGTTCAGACGTCGAGGGCTCATTCTGTTTCCGATGATAAAAACCCATCTGTTCCCACCGAAAAACCTTTCAGGGGATCGTTTGCAACAGTTTGGGACCATTTGTTAATGAATTGAAGAACGTCAGATTTTTAGCAGAAATTGTGACCGCGCGGCTTAGGGATTTTTTCAAAAAAAGTTTTTCAGACGTCGAAGGCTAATTCTGTTTCCGATGATAAAAACCCATATGTTTCCACCGAAAATCATTTCAGGGGATCACTTGCAACACTTTGCCAACATTTTTGACTGAATTGCAGAATGTCAGATTTTTAGCAGAAATTGTGACCGCGCGGCTTAGGGATTTTTTCAAAAAAAGTTGTTCAGACGTCGAGGGCTAATTCTGTTTCCGATGATAAAAACCCATCTGTTTCCACCGAAAAACATTTCAGGAGATCACTTGCAACACTTTGCCAACATTTTTGAGGGAATTGCAGAACGTCAGATTTTTAGCAGAAATTGTGACCGCGCGGCTTAGGGATTTTTTCAAAAAAAGTTGTTCAGACGTCGAGGGCTCATTCTGTTTCCAATGATAAAAACCCATCTGTTTCCACCGAAAAACATTTCAGGGGATCACTTGCAACAGTTTGCCAACATTTTTGAGTGAATTGCAGAATGTCAGATTTTTAGCAGAAATTGTGACCGCGCGGCTTAGGGATTTTTTTCAAAAAAGTTGTTCAGACGTCGAGGGCTAATTCTGTTTCCGATGATAAAAACCCATCTGTTTCCACCGAAAAACATTTCAGGGGATCACTTGCAACACTTTGCCAACATTTTTGAGGGAATTGCAGAACGTCAGATTTTTAGCAGAAATTGTGACCGCGCGGCTTATGGATTTTTTCAAAAAAAGTTGTTCAGACGTCGAGGGCTAATTCTGTTTCCGATGATAAAAACCCATCTGTTCCCACCGAAAAACCTTTCAGGGGATCGTTTGCAACAGTTTGGGACCATTTGTGAATGAATTGAAGAACGTCAGATTTTTAGCAGAAATTGTGACCGCGCGGCTTAGGGATTTTTTCAAAAAAAGTTTTTCAGACGTCGAAGGCTAATTCTGTTTCCGATGATAAAAACCCATCTGTTTCCACCGAAAAACATTTCAGGGGATCATTTGCAACAGTTTGCCAACGTTTTTGAGGGAATTGCAGAACGTCAGATTTTTAGCAGAAATTGTGACCGCGCGGCTTAGGGGTTTTTTCAAAAAAAGTTGTTCAGACGTTGAGGGCTAATTCTGTTTCCGATGATAAAAACCAATCTGTTTCCACCGAAAAACACTTCAGGGGATCACTTGCAACACTTTGCCAACATTTTTGAGTGAATTGCGGAATGTCAGATTTTTAGCAGAAATTGTGACCGCGCGGCTTAGGGATTTTTTCAAAAAAAGTTGTTCAGACGTCGAGGGCTAATTCTGTTTCCGATGATAAAAACCCATCTGTTTCCACCGAAAAACATTTCAGGGGATCACTTGCAACACTTTGCCAACATTTTTGAGGGAATTGCAGAACGTCAGATTTTTAGCAGAAATTGTGACCGCGCGTCTTAGGGATTTTTTCAAAAAAAGTTGTTCAGACGTCGAGGGCTCATTCTGTTTCCAATAATAAAAACCCATCTGTTTCCACCGAAAAACATTTCAGGGGATCACTTGCAACAGTTTGCCAACATTTTTGAGTGAATTGCAGAACGTCAGATTTTTAGCAGAAATTGTGACCGCGCGGCTTAGGGATTTTTTCAAAAAAAGTTGTTCAGACGTCGAGGGCTCATTCTGTTTCCGATGATAAAAACCCATCTGTTCCCACCGAAAAACCTTTCAGGGGATCGTTTGCAACAGTTTGGGACCATTTGTTAATGAATTGAAGAACGTCAGATTTTTAGCAGAAATTGTGACCGCGCGGCTTAGGGATTTTTTCAAAAAAAGTTGTTCAGACGTCGAGGGCTCATTCTGTTTCCAATGATAAAAACCCATCTGTTTCCACCGAAAAACATTTCAGGGGATCACTTGCAACAGTTTGCCAACATTTTTGAGTGAATTGCAGAATGTCAGATTTTTAGCAGAAATTGTGACCGCGCGGCTTAGGGATTTTTTTCAAAAAAGTTGTTCAGACGTCGAGGGCTAATTCTGTTTCCGATGATAAAAACCCATCTGTTTCCACCGAAAAACATTTCAGGGGATCACTTGCAACACTTTGCCAACATTTTTGAGGGAATTGCAGAACGTCAGATTTTTAGCAGAAATTGTGACCGCGCGGCTTATGGATTTTTTCAAAAAAAGTTGTTCAGACGTCGAGGGCTAATTCTGTTTCCGATGATAAAAACCCATCTGTTCCCACCGAAAAACCTTTCAGGGGATCGTTTGCAACAGTTTGGGACCATTTGTGAATGAATTGAAGAACGTCAGATTTTTAGCAGAAATTGTGACCGCGCGGCTTAGGGATTTTTTCAAAAAAAGTTTTTCAGACGTCGAAGGCTAATTCTGTTTCCGATGATAAAAACCCATCTGTTTCCACCGAAAAACATTTCAGGGGATCATTTGCAACAGTTTGGGACCATTTGTTAATGAATTGAAGAACGTCAGATTTTTAGCAGAAATTGTGACCGCGCGGCTTAGGGATTTTTTCAAAAAAAGTTTTTCAGACGTCGAAGGCTAATTCTGTTTCCGATGATAAAAACCCATATGTTTCCACCGAAAATCATTTCAGGGGATCACTTGCAACACTTTGCCAACATTTTTGACTGAATTGCAGAATGTCAGATTTTTAGCAGAAATTGTGACCGCGCGGCTTAGGGATTTTTTCAAAAAAAGTTGTTCAGACGTCGAGGGCTAATTCTGTTTCCGATGATAAAAACCCATCTGTTTCCACCGAAAAACATTTCAGGAGATCACTTGCAACACTTTGCCAACATTTTTGAGGGAATTGCAGAACGTCAGATTTTTAGCAGAAATTGTGACCGCGCGGCTTAGGGATTTTTTCAAAAAAAGTTGTTCAGACGTCGAGGGCTAATTCTGTTTCCGATGATAAAAACCCATCTGTTCCCACCGAAAAACCTTTCAGGGGATCGTTTGCAACAGTTTGGGACCATTTGTTAATGAATTGAGGAACGTCAGATTTTTAGCAGAAATTGTGACCGCGCGGCTTAGGGATTTTTTCAAAAAAAGTTTTTCAGACGTCGAAGGCTAATTCTGTTTCCGATGATAAAAACCCATATGTTTCCACCGAAAATCATTTCAGGGGATCACTTGCAACACTTTGCCAACATTTTCGACTGAATTGCAGAATGTCAGATTTTTAGCAGAAATTGTGACCGCGCGGCTTAGGGATTTTTTCAAAAAAAGTTGTTCAGACGTCGAGGGCTAATTCTGTTTCCGATGATAAAAACCCATCTGTTTCCACCGAAAAACATTTCAGGAGATCACTTGCAACACTTTGCCAACATTTTTGAGGGAATTGCAGAACGTCAGATTTTTAGCAGAAATTGTGACCGCGCGGCTTAGGGATTTTTTCAAAAAAAGTTGTTCAGACGTCGAGGGCTCATTCTGTTTCCGATGATAAAAACCCATCTGTTCCCACCGAAAAACCTTTCAGGGGATCGTTTGCAACAGTTTGGGACCATTTGTTAATGAATTGAAGAACGTCAGATTTTTAGCAGAAATTGTGACCGCGCGGCTTAGGGATTTTTTCAAAAAAAGTTTTTCAGACGTCGAAGGCTAATTCTGTTTCCGATGATAAAAACCCATATGTTTCCACCGAAAATCATTTCAGGGGATCACTTGCAACACTTTGCCAACATTTTTGACTGAATTGCAGAATGTCAGATTTTTAGCAGAAATTGTGACCGCGCGGCTTAGGGATTTTTTCAAAAAAAGTTGTTCAGACGTCGAGGGCTAATTCTGTTTCCGATGATAAAAACCCATCTGTTTCCACCGAAAAACATTTCAGGAGATCACTTGCAACACTTTGCCAACATTTTTGAGGGAATTGCAGAACGTCAGATTTTTAGCAGAAATTGTGACCGCGCGGCTTAGGGATTTTTTCAAAAAAAGTTGTTCAGACGTCGAGGGCTCATTCTGTTTCCAATGATAAAAACCCATCTGTTTCCACCGAAAAACATTTCAGGGGATCACTTGCAACAGTTTGGGACCATTTGTGAATGAATTGAAGAACGTCAGATTTTTAGCAGAAATTGTGACCGCGCGGCTTAGGGATTTTTTCAAAAAAAGTTTTTCAGACGTCGAAGGCTAATTCTGTTTCCGATGATAAAAACCCATCTGTTTCCACCGAAAAACATTTCAGGGGATCATTTGCAACAGTTTGCCAACGTTTTTGAGGGAATTGCAGAACGTCAGATTTTTAGCAGAAATTGTGACCGCGCGGCTTAGGGGTTTTTTCAAAAAAAGTTGTTCAGACGTTGAGGGCTAATTCTGTTTCCGATGATAAAAACCAATCTGTTTCCACCGAAAAACACTTCAGGGGATCACTTGCAACACTTTGCCAACATTTTTGAGTGAATTGCGGAATGTCAGATTTTTAGCAGAAATTGTGACCGCGCGGCTTAGGGATTTTTTCAAAAAAAGTTGTTCAGACGTCGAGGGCTAATTCTGTTTCCGATGATAAAAACCCATCTGTTTCCACCGAAAAACATTTCAGGGGATCACTTGCAACACTTTGCCAACATTTTTGAGGGAATTGCAGAACATCAGATTTTTAGCAGAAATTGTGACCGCGCGTCTTAGGGATTTTTTCAAAAAAAGTTGTTCAGACGTCGAGGGCTCATTCTGTTTCCAATAATAAAAACCCATCTGTTTCCACCGAAAAACATTTCAGGGGATCACTTGCAACAGTTTGCCAACATTTTTGAGTGAATTGCAGAACGTCAGATTTTTAGCAGAAATTGTGACCGCGCGGCTTAGGGATTTTTTCAAAAAAAGTTGTTCAGACGTCGAGGGCTCATTCTGTTTCCGATGATAAAAACCCATCTGTTCCCACCGAAAAACCTTTCAGGGGATCGTTTGCAACAGTTTGGGACCATTTGTTAATGAATTGAAGAACGTCAGATTTTTAGCAGAAATTGTGACCGCGCGGCTTAGGGATTTTTTCAAAAAAAGTTTTTCAGACGTCGAAGGCTAATTCTGTTTCCGATGATAAAAACCCATATGTTTCCACCGAAAATCATTTCAGGGGATCACTTGCAACACTTTGCCAACATTTTTGACTGAATTGCAGAATGTCAGATTTTTAGCAGAAATTGTGACCGCGCGGCTTAGGGATTTTTTCAAAAAAAGTTGTTCAGACGTCGAGGGCTAATTCTGTTTCCGATGATAAAAACCCATCTGTTTCCACCGAAAAACATTTCAGGAGATCACTTGCAACACTTTGCCAACATTTTTGAGGGAATTGCAGAACGTCAGATTTTTAGCAGAAATTGTGACCGCGCGGCTTAGGGATTTTTTCAAAAAAAGTTGTTCAGACGTCGAGGGCTCATTCTGTTTCCAATGATAAAAACCCATCTGTTTCCACCGAAAAACATTTCAGGGGATCACTTGCAACAGTTTGCCAACATTTTTGAGTGAATTGCAGAATGTCAGATTTTTAGCAGAAATTGTGACCGCGCGGCTTAGGGATTTTTTTCAAAAAAGTTGTTCAGACGTCGAGGGCTAATTCTGTTTCCGATGATAAAAACCCATCTGTTTCCACCGAAAAACATTTCAGGGGATCACTTGCAACACTTTGCCAACATTTTTGAGGGAATTGCAGAACGTCAGATTTTTAGCAGAAATTGTGACCGCGCGGCTTATGGATTTTTTCAAAAAAAGTTGTTCAGACGTCGAGGGCTAATTCTGTTTCCGATGATAAAAACCCATCTGTTCCCACCGAAAAACCTTTCAGGGGATCGTTTGCAACAGTTTGGGACCATTTGTGAATGAATTGAAGAACGTCAGATTTTTAGCAGAAATTGTGACCGCGCGGCTTAGGGATTTTTTCAAAAAAAGTTTTTCAGACGTCGAAGGCTAATTCTGTTTCCGATGATAAAAACCCATCTGTTTCCACCGAAAAACATTTCAGGGGATCATTTGCAACAGTTTGCCAACGTTTTTGAGGGAATTGCAGAACGTCAGATTTTTAGCAGAAATTGTGACCGCGCGGCTTAGGGATTTTTTCAAAAAAAGTTGTTCAGACGTCGAGGGCTAATTCTGTTTCCGATGATAAAAACCCATCTGTTTCCACCGAAAAACACTTCAGGGGATCACTTGCAACACTTTGCCAACATTTTTGAGTGAATTGCAGAATGTCAGATTTTTAGCAGAAATTGTGACCGCGCGGCTTAGGGATTTTTTCAAAAAAAGTTGTTCAGACGTCGAGGGCTAATTCTGTTTCCGATGATAAAAACCCATATGTTTCCACCGAAAATCATTTCAGGGGATCACTTGCAACACTTTGCCAACATTTTTGACTGAATTGCAGAACGTCAGATTTTTAGCAGAAATTGTGACCGCGCGGCTTATGGATTTTTTCAAAAAAAGTTGTTCAGACGTCGAGGGCTAATTCTGTTTCCGATGATAAAAACCCATCTGTTCCCACCGAAAAACCTTTCAGGGGATCGTTTGCAACAGTTTGGGACCATTTGTGAATGAATTGAAGAACGTCAGATTTTTAGCAGAAATTGTGACCGCGCGGCTTAGGGATTTTTTCAAAAAAAGTTTTTCAGACGTCGAAGGCTAATTCTGTTTCCGATGATAAAAACCCATCTGTTTCCACCGAAAAACATTTCAGGGGATCATTTGCAACAGTTTGCCAACGTTTTTGAGGGAATTGCAGAACGTCAGATTTTTAGCAGAAATTGTGACCGCGCGGCTTAGGGATTTTTTCAAAAAAAGTTGTTCAGACGTCGAGGGCTAATTCTGTTTCCGATGATAAAAACCCATCTGTTTCCACCGAAAAACACTTCAGGGGATCACTTGCAACACTTTGCCAACATTTTTGAGTGAATTGCAGAATGTCAGATATTTAGCAGAAATTGTGACCGCGCGGCTTAGGGATTTTTTCAAAAAAAGTTGTTCAGACGTCGAGGGCTAATTCTGTTTCCGATGATAAAAACCCATATGTTTCCACCGAAAATCATTTCAGGGGATCACTTGCAACACTTTGCCAACATTTTTGACTGAATTGCAGAATGTCAGATTTTTAGCAGAAATTGTGACCGCGCGCCTTAGGGATTTTTTCAAAAAAAGTTGTTCAGACGTCGAGGGCTAATTCTGTTTCCGATGATAAAAACCCATCTGTTTCCACCGGAAAAAAAATTCCAGGGGATCACTTGCAACAGTTTGGGACCATTTGTGAATGAATTGAAGAACGTCAGATTTTTAGCAGAAATTGTAACCGCGCGGCTTAGGGATTTTTTCAAAAAAAGTTGTTCATACGTCGAGGGCTAATTCTGTTTCCGATGATAAAAACCCATATGTTTCCACCGAAAATCATTTCAGGGGATCACTTCCAACACTTTGCCAACATTTGTGAATGAATTGAAGAACGTCAGATTTTTAGCAGAAATTGTAACCGCGCGGCTTAGGGATTTTTTCAAAAAAAGTTTTTCAGACGTCGAAGGCTAATTCTGTTTCCGATGATAAAAACCCATCTGTTTCCACCGAAAAACATTTCAGGGGATCATTTGCAACAGTTTGCCAACGTTTTTGAGGGAATTGCAGAACGTCAGATTTTTAGCAGAAATTGTAACCGCGCGGCTTAGGGATTTTTTCAAAAAAAGTTGTTCATACGTCGAGGGCTAATTCTGTTTCCGATGATAAAAACCCATATGTTTCCACCGAAAATCATTTCAGGGGATCACTTCCAACACTTTGCCAACATTTGTGAATGAATTGAAGAACGTCAGATTTTTAGCAGAAATTGTAACCGCGCGGCTTAGGGATTTTTTCAAAAAAAGTTTTTCAGACGTCGAAGGCTAATTCTGTTTCCGATGATAAAAACCCATCTGTTTCCACCGAAAAACATTTCAGGGGATCATTTGCAACAGTTTGCCAACGTTTTTGAGGGAATTGCAGAACGTCAGATTTTTAGCAGAAATTGTGACCGCGCGGCTTAGGGATTTTTTCAAAAAAAGTTGTTCAGACGTCGAGGGCTAATTCTGTTTCCGATGATAAAAACCCATCTGTTTCCACCGAAAAACATTTCAGGGGATCACTTGCAACACTTTGCCAACATTTTTGAGTGAATTGCAGAATGTCAGATTTTTAGCAGAAATTGTGACCGCGCGGCTTAGGGATTTTTTCAAAAAAAGTTGTTCAGACGTCGAGGGCTAATTCTGTTTCCGATGATAAAAACCCATCTGTTTCCACCGAAAAACATTTCAGGGGATCACTTGCAACACTTTGCCAACATTTTTGAGTGAATTGCAGAATGTCAGATTTTTAGCAGAAATTGTGACCGCGCGGCTTAGGGATTTTTTCAAAAAAAGTTGTTCATACGTCGAGGGCTAATTCTGTTTCCGATGATAAAAACCCATATGTTTCCACCGAAAATCATTTCAGGGGATCACTTGCAACACTTTGCCAACATTTTTGAGTGAATTGCAGAATGTCAGATTTTTAGCAGAAATTGTGACCGCGCGGCTTAGGGATTTTTTCAAAAAAAGTTGTTCAGACGTCGAGGGATAATTCTGTTTCCGATGATAAAAACCCATCTGTTTCCACCGAAAAACATTTCAGGGGATCACTTGCAACAGTTTGCCAACATTTTTGAGGGAATTGCAGAACATCAGATTTTTAGCAGAAATTGTGACCGCGCGGCTTAGGGACTTTTCAAAAAAAGGTGTTCAGACGTCGAGGGCTACTTTTGTTTCCGATGATAAAAACCCAACTGTTCCCACCGAAAAACATTTCAGGGGATCACTTGCAACGGTTTTCCAACATTTTTGAGTGAATTGCAGAACGTCAGATTTTTAGCAGAAATTGTGACCGCGCGGCTTAGGGATTTTTTCAAAAAAAGTTGTTCAGACGTTGAGGGCTCATTCTGTTTCCGATGATAAAAACCCATCTGTTTCCACCGAAAAACCTTTCAGGGGATCGTTTGCAACAGTTTGGCACCATTTTTGAGTGAAATGCAGAACGTCAGATTTTTAGCAGAAATTGTGACCGCGCGGCTTAGGGATTTTTTCAAAAAAAGTTGTTCAGACGTCGAGGGCTAATTCTGTTTCCGATGATAAAAACCCATATGTTTCCACCGAAAATCATTTCAGGGGATCACTTGCAACACTTTGCCAACATTTTTGACTGAATTGCAGAATGTCAGATTTTTAGCAGAAATTGTGACCGCGCGGCTTAGGGATTTTTTCAAAAAAAGTTGTTCAGACGTCGAGGGCTAATTCTGTTTCCGATGATAAAAACCCATCTGTTTCCACCGAAAAACATTTCAGGGGATCACTTGCAACACTTTGCCAACATTTTTGAGGGAATTGCAGAACGTCAGATTTTTAGCAGAAATTGTGACCGCGCGGCTTAGGGATTTTTTCAAAAAAAGTTGTTCAGACGTCGAGGGCTCATTCTGTTTCCAATGATAAAAACCCATCTGTTTCCACCGAAAAACATTTCAGGGGATCACTTGCAACAGTTTGCCAACATTTTTGAGTGAATTGCAGAATGTCAGATTTTTAGCAGAAATTGTGACCGCGCGGCTTAGGGATTTTTTTCAAAAAAGTTGTTCAGACGTCGAGGGCTAATTCTGTTTCCGATGATAAAAACCCATCTGTTTCCACCGAAAAACATTTCAGGGGATCACTTGCAACACTTTGCCAACATTTTTGAGGGAATTGCAGAACGTCAGATTTTTAGCAGAAATTGTGACCGCGCCGCTTAGGGATTTTCTCAAAAAAAGTTGTTCAGACGTCGAGGGCTAATTCTGTTTCCGATGATAAAAACCCATCTGTTCCCACCGAAAACCCTTTCAGGGGATCGTTTGCAACAGTTTGGGACCATTTGTGAATGAATTGAAGAACGTCAGATTTTTAGCAGAAATTGTAACCGCGCGGCTTAGGGATTTTTTCAAAAAAAGTTTTTCAGACGTCGAAGGCTAATTCTGTTCCCGATGATAAAAACCCATCTGTTTCCACCGAAAAACATTTCAGGGGATCATTTGCAACAGTTTGCCAACGTTTTTGAGGGAATTGCAGAATGTCAGATTTTTAGCAGAAATTGTAACCGCGCGGCTTAGGGATTTTTTCAAAAAAAGTTGCTCATACCTCGAGGGCTAATTCTGTTTCCGATGATAAAAACCCATATGTTTCCACCGAAAATCATTTCAGGGGATCACTTCCAACACTTTGCCAACATTTTTGAGTGAATTGCAGAATGTCAGATTTTTAGCAGAAATTGTGACCGCACGGCTTAGGGATTTTTTCAAAAAAAGTTGTTCAGACGTCGAGGGATAATTCTGTTTCCGATGATAAAAACCCATCTGTTTCCACCGAAAAACATTTCAGGGGATCATTTGCAACGGTTTTCCAACATTTTCGAGTGAATTGCAGAACATCAGATTTTTAGCAGAACTTATGACCGCACGGCTTTGGGATTTTTTCAAAAAAAGTTGTTCAGACGTCGAGGGCTAATTCTGTTTCCGATGATAAAAACCCATCTGTTTCCACCGAAAAACATTTCAGGGGATCACTTGCAACAGTTTGCCAACATTTTTGAGCGAATTGCAGAACGTCAGATTTTTAGCAGAAATTGTGACCGCGCGGCTTAGGGACTTTTCAAAAAAAGGTGTTCAGACGTCGAGGGCTAATTCTGTTTCCGATGATAAAAACCCATCTGTTTCCACCGAAAAACATTTCAGGGGATCACTTGCAATAGTTTGCCAACATTTTTGAGGGAATTGCAGAACGTCAGATTTTTAGCAGAAATTGTGACCGCGCGGCTTAGGGATTTTTCAAAAAAAGTTGTTGAGACGTCGGAGTACTACTTTTGTTTCTGA
Source organism: Podarcis bocagei (assembly GCF_964188305.1). Taxonomy (NCBI): domain Eukaryota; kingdom Metazoa; phylum Chordata; class Lepidosauria; order Squamata; family Lacertidae; genus Podarcis; species Podarcis bocagei. The sequence goes on from NW_027670334.1 coordinate 495,990, forward strand.
TGATAAAAAGCCAACTGTTTCCACCGAAAAACATTTCAGGGGATCACTTGCAACGGTTTTCCAACATTTTTGAGTGAATTGCAGAACGTCAGATTTTTAGCAGAAATTGTGACCGCGCGGCTTAGGGATTTTTTCAAAAAAAGTTGTTCAGACGTCGAGGGATAATTCTGTTTCCGATGATAAAAACCCATCTGTTTCCACCGAAAAACATTTCAGGGGATCATTTGCAACGGTTTTCCAACATTTTTGAGTGAATTGCAGAACATCAGATTTTTAGCAGAACTTGTGACCGCACGGCTTAGGGATTTTTTCAAAAAAAGTTGTTCAGACGTCGAGGGCTAATTCTGTTTCCGATGATAAAAACCCATCTGTTTCCACCGAAAAACATTTCAGGGGATCACTTGCAACAGTTTGCCAACATTTTTGAGCGAATTGCAGAACGTCAGATTTTTAGCAGAAATTGTGACCGCGCGGCTTAGGGACTTTTCAAAAAAAGGTGTTCAGACGTCGAGGGCTAATTCTGTTTCCGATGATAAAAACCCATCTGTTTCCACCGAAAAACATTTCAGGGGATCACTTGCAATAGTTTGCCAACATTTTTGAGGGAATTGCAGAACGTCAGATTTTTAGCAGAAATTGTGACCGCGCGGCTTAGGGATTTTTCAAAAAAAGTTGTTCAGACGTCGGAGTACTACTTTTGTTTCCGATGATAAAAAGCCAACTGTTTCCACCGAAAAACATTTCAGGGGATCACTTGCAACGGTTTTCCAACATTTTTGAGTGAATTGCAGAACGTCAGATTTTTAGCAGAAATTGTGACCGCGCGGCTTAGGGATTTTTTCAAAAAAAGTTGTTCAGACGTCGAGGGCTAATTCTGTTTCCGATGATAAAAACCCATCTGTTTCCACCGAAAAACATTTCAGGGGATCACTTGCAACATTTTGACAACATTTTTGAGTGAATTGCAGAACGTCAGATTTTTAGCAGAAATTGTGACCGCGCGGCTTAGGGATTTTTTCAAAAAAAGTTGTTCAGACGTCGAGGGCTCATTCTGTTTCCGATGATAAAAACCCATCTGTTTCCACCGAAAAACCTTTCAGGGGATCGTTTGCAACAGTTTGGCACCATTTTTGAGTGAAATGCAGAACGTCAGATTTTTAGCAGAAATTGTGACCGCGCGGCTTAGGGATTTTTTCAAAAAAAGTTGTTCAGACGTCGAGGGCTAATTCTGTTTCCGATGATAAAAACCCATCTGTTTCCACCGAAAAACACTTCAGGGGATCACTTGCAACACTTTGCCAACATTTTTGGGTGAATTGCAGAATGTCAGATTTTTAGCAGAAATTGTGACCGCGCGGCTTAGGGATTTTTTCAAAAAAAGTTGTTCAGACGTCGAGGGCTAATTCTGTTTCCGATGATAAAAACCCATATGTTTCCACCGAAAATCATTTCAGGGGATCACTTCCAACACTTTGCCAACATTTGTGAATGAATTGAAGAACGTCAGATTTTTAGCAGAAATTGTAACCGCGCGGCTTAGGGATTTTTTCAAAAAAAGTTTTTCAGACGTCGAAGGCTAATTCTGTTTCCGATGATAAAAACCCATCTGTTTCCACCGAAAAACATTTCAGGGGATCTTTTGCAACAGTTTGCCAACGTTTTTGAGGGAATTGCAGAACGTCAGATTTTTAGCAGAAATTGTAACCGCGCGGCTTAGGGATTTTTTCAAAAAAAGTTGTTCATACGTCGAGGGCTAATTCTGTTTCCGATGATAAAAACCCATATGTTTCCACCGAAAAACATTTCAGGGGATCACTTGCAACACTTTGCCAACATTTTTGAGTGAATTGCAGAATGTCAGATTTTTAGCAGAAATTGTGACCGCGCGGCTTAGGGATTTTTTCAAAAAAAGTTGTTCATACGTCGAGGGCTAATTCTGTTTCCGATGATAAAAACCCATCTGTTTCCACCGAAAATCATTTCAGGGGATCACTTGCAACACTTTGCCAACATTTTTGAGAGAATTGCAGAATGTCAGATTTTTAGCAGAAATTGTGACCGCGCGGCTTAGGGATTTTTTCAAAAAAAGTTGTTCAGACGTCGAGGGATAATTCTGTTTCCGATGATAAAAACCCATCTGTTTCCACCGAAAAACCTTTCAGGGGATCATTTGCAACAGTTTGGCACCATTTTTGAGTGAAATGCAGAACGTCAGATTTTTAGCAGAAATTGTGACCGCGCGGCTTAGGGATTTTTTCAAAAAAAGTTGTTCAGACGTCGAGGGCTAATTCTGTTTCCGATGATAAAAACCCATCTGTTTCCACCGAAAAACACTTCAGGGGATCACTTGCAACACTTTGCCAACATTTTTGGGTGAATTGCAGAATGTCAGATTTTTAGCAGAAATTGTGACCGCGCGGCTTAGGGATTTTTTCAAAAAAAGTTGTTCAGACGTCGAGGGCTCATTCTGTTTCCGATGATAAAAACCCATATGTTTCCACCGAAAATCATTTCAGGGGATCACTTGCAACACTTTGCCAACATTTTTGACTGAATTGCAGAATGTCAGATTTTTAGCAGAAATTGTGACCGCGCGGCTTAGGGATTTTTTCAAAAAAAGTTGTTCAGACGTCGAGGGCTAATTCTGTTTCCGATGATAAAAACCCATCTGTTTCCACCGAAAAACATTTCAGGGGATCACTTGCAACACTTTGCCAACATTTTTGAGGGAATTGCAGAACGTCAGATTTTTAGCAGAAATTGTGACCGCGCGGCTTAGGGATTTTTTCAAAAAAAGTTGTTCAGACGTCGAGGGCTAATTCTGTTTCCAATGATAAAAACCCATCTGTTCCCACCGAAAAACATTTCAGGGGATCACTTGCAACAGTTTGCCAACATTTTTGAGCGAATTGCAGAACGTCAGATTTTTAGCAGAAATTGTGACCGCGCGGCTTAGGGACTTTTCAAAAAAAGGTGTTCAGACGTCGAGGGCTAATTCTGTTTCCGATGATAAAAACCCATCTGTTTCCACCGGAAAAAAAATTCCAGGGGATCACTTGCAACAGTTTGGGACCATTTGTGAATGAATTGAAGAACGTCAGATTTTTAGCAGAAATTGTAACCGCGCGGCTTAGGGATTTTTTCAAAAAAAGTTTTTCAGACGTCGAAGGCTAATTCTGTTTCCGATGATAAAAACCCATCTGTTTCCACCGAAAAACATTTCAGGGGATCACTTCCAACACTTTGCCAACATTTGTGAATGAATTGAAGAACGTCAGATTTTTAGCAGAAATTGTAACCGCGCGGCTTAGGGATTTTTTCAAAAAAAGTTGTTCATACGTCGAGGGCTAATTCTGTTTCCGATGATAAAAACCCATATGTTTCCACCGAAAATCATTTCAGGGGATCACTTCCAACACTTTGCCAACATTTGTGAATGAATTGAAGAACGTCAGATTTTTAGCAGAAATTGTAACCGCGCGGCTTAGGGATTTTTTCAAAAAAAGTTTTTCAGACGTCGAAGGCTAATTCTGTTTCCGATGATAAAAACCCATCTGTTTCCACCGAAAAACATTTCAGGGGATCATTTGCAACAGTTTGCCAACGTTTTTGAGGGAATTGCAGAACGTCAGATTTTTAGCAGAAATTATGACCGCGCGGCTTAGGGATTTTTTCAAAAAAAGTTGTTCAGACGTCGAGGGCTAATTCTGTTTCCGATGATAAAAACCCATCTGTTTCCACCGAAAAACATTTCAGGGGATCACTTGCAACACTTTGCCAACATTTTTGAGTGAATTGCAGAATGTCAGATTTTTAGCAGAAATTGTGACCGCGCGGCTTAGGGATTTTTTCAAAAAAAGTTGTTCATACGTCGAGGGCTAATTCTGTTTCCGATGATAAAAACCCATCTGTTTCCACCGAAAAACATTTCAGGGGATCACTTGCAACACTTTGCCAACATTTTTGAGTGAATTGCAGAATGTCAGATTTTTAGCAGAAATTGTGACCGCGCGGCTTAGGGATTTTTTTAAAAAAAGTTGTTCATACGTCGAGGGCTAATTCTGTTTCCGATGATAAAAACCCATATGTTTCCACCGAAAATCATTTCAGGGGATCATTTGCAACACTTTGCCAACATTTTTGAGAGAATTGCAGAATGTCAGATTTTTAGCAGAAATTGTGACCGCGCGGCTTAGGGATTTTTTCAAAAAAAGTTGTTCAGACGTCGAGGGCTAATTCTGTTTCCGATGATAAAAACCCATCTGTTTCCACCGAAAAACATTTCAGGGGATCACTTGCAACACTTTGCCAACATTTTTGAGGGAATTGCAGAACGTCAGATTTTTAGCAGAAATTGTGACCGCGCGGCTTAGGGATTTTTTCAAAAAAAGTTGTTCAGACGTCGAGGGCTAATTCTGTTTCCAATGATAAAAACCCATCTGTTCCCACCGAAAAACATTTCAGGGGATCACTTGCAACAGTTTGCCAACATTTTTGAGCGAATTGCAGAACGTCAGATTTTTAGCAGAAATTGTGACCGCGCGGCTTAGGGACTTTTCAAAAACAGGTGTTCAGACGTCGAGGGCTAATTCTGTTTCCGATGATAAAAACCCATCTGTTTCCACCGGAAAAAAAATTCCAGGGGATCACTTGCAACAGTTTGGGACCATTTGTGAATGAATTGAAGAACGTCAGATTTTTAGCAGAAATTGTAACCGCGCGGCTTAGGGATTTTTTCAAAAAAAGTTTTTCAGACGTCGAAGGCTAATTCTGTTTCCGATGATAAAAACCCATCTGTTTCCACCGAAAAACATTTCAGGGGATCACTTCCAACACTTTGCCAACATTTGTGAATGAATTGAAGAACGTCAGATTTTTAGCAGAAATTGTAACCGCGCGGCTTAGGGATTTTTTCAAAAAAAGTTGTTCATACGTCGAGGGCTAATTCTGTTTCCGATGATAAAAACCCATATGTTTCCACCGAAAATCATTTCAGGGGATCACTTCCAACACTTTGCCAACATTTGTGAATGAATTGAAGAACGTCAGATTTTTAGCAGAAATTGTAACCGCGCGGCTTAGGGATTTTTTCAAAAAAAGTTTTTCAGACGTCGAAGGCTAATTCTGTTTCCGATGATAAAAACCCATCTGTTTCCACCGAAAAACATTTCAGGGGATCATTTGCAACAGTTTGCCAACGTTTTTGAGGGAATTGCAGAACGTCAGATTTTTAGCAGAAATTATGACCGCGCGGCTTAGGGATTTTTTCAAAAAAAGTTGTTCAGACGTCGAGGGCTAATTCTGTTTCCGATGATAAAAACCCATCTGTTTCCACCGAAAAACATTTCAGGGGATCACTTGCAACACTTTGCCAACATTTTTGAGTGAATTGCAGAATGTCAGATTTTTAGCAGAAATTGTGACCGCGCGGCTTAGGGATTTTTTCAAAAAAAGTTGTTCATACGTCGAGGGCTAATTCTGTTTCCGATGATAAAAACCCATCTGTTTCCACCGAAAAACATTTCAGGGGATCACTTGCAACACTTTGCCAACATTTTTGAGTGAATTGCAGAATGTCAGATTTTTAGCAGAAATTGTGACCGCGCGGCTTAGGGATTTTTTTAAAAAAAGTTGTTCATACGTCGAGGGCTAATTCTGTTTCCGATGATAAAAACCCATATGTTTCCACCGAAAATCATTTCAGGGGATCATTTGCAACACTTTGCCAACATTTTTGAGAGAATTGCAGAATGTCAGATTTTTAGCAGAAATTGTGACCGTGCGGCTTAGGGATTTTTTCAAAAAAAGTTGTTCAGACGTCGAGGGATAATTCTGTTTCCGATGATAAAAACCCATCTCTTTCCACCGAAAAACATTTCAGGGGATCACTTGCAACAGTTTGCCAACATTTTTGAGGGAATTGCAGAACGTCAGATTTTTAGCAGAAATTGTGACCGCGCGGCTTAGGGACTTTTCAAAAAAAGGTGTTCAGACGTCGAGGGCTACTTTTGTTTCCGATGATAAAAACCCAACTGTTCCCACCGAAAAACATTTCAGGGGATCACTTGCAACGGTTTTCCAACATTTTTGAGTGAATTGCAGAACGTCAGATTTTTAGCAGAAATTGTGACCGCGCGGCTTAGGGATTTTTTCAAAAAAAGTTGTTCAGACGTTGAGGGCTCATTCTGTTTCCGATGATAAAAACCCATCTGTTTCCACCGAAAAACCTTTCAGGGGATCGTTTGCAACAGTTTGGCACCATTTTTGAGTGAAATGCAGAACGTCAGATTTTTAGCAGAAATTGTGACCGCGCGGCTTAGGGATTTTTTCAAAAAAAGTTGTTCAGACGTCGAGGGCTAATTCTGTTTCCGATGATAAAAACCCATATGTTTCCACCGACAATCATTTCAGGGGATCACTTGCAACACTTTGCCAACATTTTTGACTGAATTGCAGAATGTCAGATTTTTAGCAGAAATTGTGACCGCGCGGCTTAGGGATTTTTTCAAAAAAAGTTGTTCAGACGTCGAGGGCTAATTCTGTTTCCGATGATAAAAACCCATCTGTTTCCACCGAAAAACATTTCAGGGGATCACTTGCAACACTTTGCCAACATTTTTGAGGGAATTGCAGAACGTCAGATTTTTAGCAGAAATTGTGACCGCGCGGCTTAGGGATTTTTTCAAAAAAAGTTGTTCAGACGTCGAGGGCTCATTCTGTTTCCAATGATAAAAACCCATCTGTTTCCACCGAAAAACATTTCAGGGGATCACTTGCAACAGTTTGCCAACATTTTTGAGTGAATTGCAGAATGTCAGATTTTTAGCAGAAATTGTGACCGCGCGGCTTAGGGATTTTTTTCAAAAAAGTTGTTCAGACGTCGAGGGCTAATTCTGTTTCCGATGATAAAAACCCATCTGTTTCCACCGAAAAACATTTCAGGGGATCACTTGCAACACTTTGCCAACATTTTTGAGGGAATTACAGAACGTCAGATTTTTAGCAGAAATTGTGACCGCGCGGCTTAGGGATTTTTTCAAAAAAAGTTGTTCAGACGTCGAGGGCTAATTCTGTTTCCGATGATAAAAACCCATCTGTTCCCACCGAAAATCATTTCAGGGGATCACTTCCAACACTTTGCCAACATTTTTGAGTGAATTGCAGAATGTCAGATTTTTAGCAGAAATTGTGACCGCACGGCTTAGGGATTTTTTCAAAAAAAGTTGTTCAGACGTCGAGGGATAATTCTGTTTCCGATGATAAAAACCCATCTGTTTCCACCGAAAAACATTTCAGGGGATCATTTGCAACGGTTTTCCAACATTTTTGAGTGAATTGCAGAACATCAGATTTTTAGCAGAACTTGTGACCGCACGGCTTAGAGATTTTTTCAAAAAAAGTTGTTCAGACGTCGAGGGCTAATTCTGTTTCCGATGATAAAAACCCATCTGTTTCCACCGAAAAACATTTCAGGGGATCACTTGCAACAGTTTGCCAACATTTTTGAGCGAATTGCAGAACGTCAGATTTTTAGCAGAAATTGTGACCGCGCGGCTTAGGGACTTTTCAAAAAAAGGTGTTCAGACGTCGAGGGCTAATTCTGTTTCCGATGATAAAAACCCATCTGTTTCCACCGAAAAACATTTCAGGGGATCACTTGCAACACTTTGCCAACATTTTTGAGGGAATTGCAGAACGTCAGATTTTTAGCAGAAATTGTGACCGCGCGGCTTAGGGATTTTTCAAAAAAAGTTGTTCAGACGTCGGGGGCTACTTTTGTTTCCGATGATAAAAAGCCAACTGTTTCCACCGAAAAACATTTCAGGGGATCACTTCCAACGGTTTTCCAACATTTTTGAGTGAATTGCAGAACGTCAGATTTTTAGCAGAAATTGTGACCGCGCGGCTTAGGGATTTTTTCAAAAAAAGTTGTTCAGACGTCGAGGGCTAATTCTGTTTCCGATGATAAAAACCCATCTGTTTCCACCGAAAAACACTTCAGGGGATCACTTGCAACACTTTGCCAACATTTTTGAGTGAATTGCAGAATGTCAGATTTTTAGCAGAAATTGTGACCGCGCGGCTTAGGGATTTTTTCAAAAAAAGTTGTTCAGACGTCGAGGGCTAATTCTGTTTCCGATGATAAAAACCCATCTGTTTCCACCGAAAATCATTTCAGGGGATCACTTGCAACACTTTGCCAACATTTTTGACTGAATTGCAGAATGTCAGATTTTTAGCAGAAATTGTGACCGCGCGGCTTAGGGATTTTTTCAAAAAAAGTTGTTCAGACGTCGAGGGCTCATTCTGTTTCCAATGATAAAAACCCATCTGTTTCCACCGAAAAACATTTCAGGGGATCACTTGCAACAGTTTGCCAACATTTTTGAGTGAATTGCAGAATGTCAGATTTTTAGCAGAAATTGTGACCGCGCGGCTTAGGGATTTTTTTCAAAAAAGTTGTTCAGACGTCGAGGGCTAATTCTGTTTCCGATGATAAAAACCCATCTGTTTCCACCGAAAAACATTTCAGGGGATCACTTGCAACACTTTGCCAACATTTTTGAGGGAATTGCAGAACGTCAGATTTTTAGCAGAAATTGTGACCGCGCGGCTTGGGATTTTTTCAAAAAAAGTTGTTCAGACGTCAAGGGCTAATTCTGTTTCCGATGATAAAAACCCATCTGTTCCCACCGAAAAACATTTCAGGGGATCACTTGCAACAGTTTGCCAACATTTTTGAGGGAATTGCAGAACGTCAGATTTTTAGCAGAAATTGTGACCGCGCGGCTTAGGGACTTTTCAAAAAAAGGTGTTCAGACGTCGAGGGCTAATTCTGTTTCCGATGATAAAAACCCATCTGTTTCCACCGAAAAACATTTCAGGGGATCACTTGCAACAGTTTGCCAACGTTTTTGAGGGAATTGCAGAACGTCAGATTTGTAGCAGAAATTATGACCGCGCGGCTTAGGGATTTTTCAAAAAAAGTTGTTCAGACGTCGGGGGCTACTTTTCTTTCCGATGATAAAAAGCCAACTGTTTCCACCGAAAAACATTTCAGGGGATCACTTGCAACACTTTGCCAACATTTTTGACTGAATTGCAGAATGTCAGATTTTTAGCAGAAATTGTGACCGCGCGGCTTAGGGATTTTTTCAAAAAAAGTTGTTCAGACGTCGAGGGCTAATTCTGTTTCCGATGATAAAAACCCATCTGTTTCCACCGAAAAACATTTCAGGAGATCACTTGCAACGGTTTGCCAACATTTTTGAGGGAATTGCAGAACGTCAGATTTTTAGCAGAAATTGTGACCGCGCGGCTTAGGGATTTTTTCAAAAAAAGTTGTTCAGACGTCGAGGGCTCATTCTGTTTCCAATGATAAAAACCCATCTGTTTCCACCGAAAAACATTTCAGGGGATCACTTGCAACAGTTTGCCAACATTTTTGAGTGAATTGCAGAATGTCAGATTTTTAGCAGAAATTGTGACCGCGCGTCTTATGGATTTTTTCAAAAAAAGTTGTTCAGACGTCGAGGGCTAATTCTGTTTCCGATGATTAAAAACCCATCTGTTCCCACCGAAAAACCTTTCAGGGGATCGTTTGCAACAGTTTGGGACCATTTGTGAATGAATTGAAGAACGTCAGATTTTTAGCAGAAATTGTAAACGCGCGGCTTAGGGATTTTTTCAAAAAAAGTTTTTCAGACGTCGAAGGCTAATTCTGTTTCCGATGATAAAAACCCATCTGTTTCCACCGAAAAACATTTCAGGGGATCATTTGCAACAGTTTGCCAACGTTTTTGAGGGAATTGCAGAACGTCAGATTTTTAGCAGAAATTGTGACCGCGCGGCTTAGGGATTTTTTCAAAAAAAGTTGTTCAGACGTCGAGGGCTAATTCTGTTTCCGATGATAAAAACCCATCTGTTTCCACCGAAAAACACTTCAGGGGATCACTTGCAACACTTTGCCAACATTTTTGGGTGAATTGCAGAATGTCAGATTTTTAGCAGAAATTGTGACCGCGCGGCTTAGGGATTTTTTCAAAAAAAGTTGTTCAGACGTCGAGGGCTAATTCTGTTTCCGATGATAAAAACCCATATGTTTCCACCGAAAATCATTTCAGGGGATCACTTGCAACACTTTGCCAACATTTTTGACTGAATTGCAGAATGTCAGATTTTTAGCAGAAATTGTGACCGCGCGGCTTAGGGATTTTTTCAAAAAAAGTTGTTCAGACGTCGAGGGCTAATTCTGTTTCCGATGATAAAAACCCATCTGTTTCCACCGAAAAACATTTCAGGGGATCACTTGCAACACTTTGCCAACATTTTTGAGGGAATTGCAGAACGTCAGATTTTTAGCAGAAATTGTGACCGCGCGGCTTAGGGATTTTTTCAAAAAAAGATGTTCAGACGTCGAGGGCTCATTCTGTTTCCAATGATAAAAACCCATCTGTTTCCACCGAAAAACATTTCAGGGGATCACTTGCAACAGTTTGCCAACATTTTTGAGTGAATTGCAGAATGTCAGATTTTTAGCAGAAATTGTGACCGCGCGGCTTAGGGATTTTTTTCAAAAAAGTTGTTCAGACGTCGAGGGCTAATTCTGTTTCCGATGATAAAAACCCATCTGTTTCCACCGAAAAACATTTCAGGGGATCACTTGCAACACTTTGCCAACATTTTTGAGGGAATTGCAGAACGTCAGATTTTCAGCAGAAATTGTGACCGCGCGGCTTAGGGATTTTTTCAAAAAAAGTTGTTCAGACGTCAAGGGCTAATTCTGCTTCCGATGATAAAAACCCATCTGTTCCCACCGAAAAACATTTCAGGGGATCACTTGCAACAGTTTGCCAACATTTTTGAGGGAATTGCAGAACGTCAGATTTTTAGCAGAAATTGTGACCGCGCGGCTTAGGGACTTTTCAAAAAAAGGTGTTCAGACGTCGAGGGCTAATTCTGTTTCCGATGATAAAAACCCATCTGTTTCCACCGAAAAACATTTCAGGGGATCACTTGCAACAGTTTGCCAACGTTTTTGAGGGAATTGCAGAACGTCAGATTTTTAGCTTAGGGATTTTTCAAAAAAAGTTGTTCAGACGTCGGGGGCTACTTTTCTTTCCGATGATAAAAAGCCAACTGTTTCCACCGAAAAACATTTCAGGGGATCACTTGCAACACTTTGCCAACATTTTTGACTGAATTGCAGAATGTCAGATTTTTAGCAGAAATTGAAACCGCGCGGCTTAGGGATTTTTTCAAAAAAAGTTGTTCAGACGTCGAGGGCTAATTCTGTTTCCGATGATAAAAACCCATCTGTTTCCACCGAAAAACATTTCAGGAGATCACTTGCAACGGTTTGCCAACATTTTTGAGGGAATTGCAGAACGTCAGATTTTTAGCAGAAATTGTGACCGAGCGGCTTAGGGATTTTTTCAAAAAAAGTTGTTCAGACGTCGAGGGCTCATTCTGTTTCCAATGATAAAAACCCATCTGTTTCCACCGAAAAACATTTCAGGGGATCACTTGCAACAGTTTGCCAACATTTTTGAGTGAATTGCAGAATGTCAGATTTTTAGCAGAAATTGTGACCGCGCGTCTTATGGATTTTTTCAAAAAAAGTTGTTCAGACGTCGAGGGCTAATTCTGTTTCCGATGATTAAAAACCCATCTGTTCCCACCGAAAAACCTTTCAGGGGATCGTTTGCAACAGTTTGGGACCATTTGTGAATGAATTGAAGAACGTCAGATTTTTAGCAGAAATTGTAAACGCGCGGCTTAGGGATTTTTTCAAAAAAAGTTTTTCAGACGTCGAAGGCTAATTCTGTTTCCGATGATAAAAACCCATCTGTTTCCACCGAAAAACATTTCAGGGGATCATTTGCAACAGTTTGCCAACGTTTTTGAGGGAATTGCAGAACGTCAGATTTTTAGCAGAAATTGTGACCGCGCGGCTTAGGGATTTTTTCAAAAAAAGTTGTTCAGACGTCGAGGGCTAATTCTGTTTCCGATGATAAAAACCCATCTGTTTCCACCGAAAAACACTTCAGGGGATCACTTGCAACACTTTGCCAACATTTTTGGGTGAATTGCAGAATGTCAGATTTTTAGCAGAAATTGTGACCGCGCGGCTTAGGGATTTTTTCAAAAAAAGTTGTTCAGACGTCGAGGGCTAATTCTGTTTCCGATGATAAAAACCCATATGTTTCCACCGAAAATCATTTCAGGGGATCACTTGCAACACTTTGCCAACATTTTTGACTGAATTGCAGAATGTCAGATTTTTAGCAGAAATTGTGACCGCGCGGCTTAGGGATTTTTTCAAAAAAAGTTGTTCAGACGTCGAGGGCTAATTCTGTTTCCGATGATAAAAACCCATCTGTTTCCACCGAAAAACATTTCAGGGGATCACTTGCAACACTTTGCCAACATTTTTGAGGGAATTGCAGAACGTCAGATTTTTAGCAGAAATTGTGACCGCGCGGCTTAGGGATTTTTTCAAAAAAAGATGTTCAGACGTCGAGGGCTCATTCTGTTTCCAATGATAAAAACCCATCTGTTTCCACCGAAAAACATTTCAGGGGATCACTTGCAACAGTTTGCCAACATTTTTGAGTGAATTGCAGAATGTCAGATTTTTAGCAGAAATTGTGACCGCGCGGCTTAGGGATTTTTTTCAAAAAAGTTGTTCAGACGTCGAGGGCTAATTCTGTTTCCGATGATAAAAACCCATCTGTTTCCACCGAAAAACATTTCAGGGGATCACTTGCAACACTTTGCCAACATTTTTGAGGGAATTGCAGAACGTCAGATTTTTAGCAGAAATTGTGACCGCGCGGCTTAGGGATTTTTTCAAAAAAAGTTGTTCAGACGTCAAGGGCTAATTCTGCTTCCGATGATAAAAACCCATCTGTTCCCACCGAAAAACATTTCAGGGGATCACTTGCAACAGTTTGCCAACATTTTTGAGCGAATTGCAGAACGTCAGATTTTTAGCAGAAATTGTGACCGCGCGGCTTAGGGACTTTTCAAAAAAAGGTGTTCAGACGTCGAGGGCTAATTCTGTTTCCGATGATAAAAACCCATCTGTTTCCACCGAAAAACATTTCAGGGGATCACTTGCAATAGTTTGCCAACATTTTTGAGGGAATTGCAGAACGTCAGATTTTTAGCAGAAATTGTGACCGCGCGGCTTAGGGATGTTTCAAAAAAAGTTGTTCAGACGTCGGGGGCTACTTTTGTTTCCGATGATAAAAAGCCAACTGTTTCCACCGAAAAACATTTCAGGGGATCACTTGCAACGGTTTTCCAACATTTTTGAGTGAATTGCAGAACGTCAGATTTTTAGCAGAAATTGTGACCGCGCGGCTTAGGGATTTTTTCAAAAAAAGTTGTTCAGACGTCGAGGGCTAATTCTGTTTCCGATGATAAAAACCCATCTGTTTCCACCGAAAAACATTTCAGGGGATCACTTGCAACATTTTGACAACATTTTTGAGTGAATTGCAGAACGTCAGATTTTTAGCAGAAATTGTGACCGCGCGGCTTAGGGATTTTTTTAAAAAAAAATTTGTTCAGACGTCGAGGGCTCATTCTGTTTCCGATGATAAAAACCCATCTGTTTCCACCGAAAAACCTTTCAGGGGATCGTTTGCAACAGTTTGGCACCATTTTTGAGTGAAATGCAGAACGTCAGATTTTTAGCAGAAATTGTGACCGCGTGGCTTAGGGATTTTTTCAAAAAAAGTTGTTCAGACGTCGAGGGCTAATTCTGTTTCCGATGATAAAAACCCATCTGTTTCCACCGAAAAACATTTCAGGGGATCACTTGCAACACTTTGCCAACATTTTTGAGGGAATTGCAGAACGTCAGATTTTTAGCAGAAATTGTGACCGCGCGGCTTAGGGATGTTTCAAAAAAAGTTGTTCAGACGTCGGGGGCTACTTTTGTTTCCGATGATAAAAAGCCAACTGTTTCCACCGAAAAACATTTCAGGGGATCACTTGCAACGGTTTTCCAACATTTTTGAGTGAATTGCAGAACGTCAGATTTTTAGCAGAAATTGTGACCGCGCGCCTTAGGGATTTTTTCAAAAAAAGTTGTTCAGACGTCGAGGGCTAATTCTGTTTCCGATGATAAAAACCCATCTGTTTCCACCGAAAAACATTTCAGGGGATCACTTGCAACATTTTGACAACATTTTTGAGTGAATTGCAGAACGTCAGATTTTTAGCAGAAATTGTGACCGCGCGGCTTAGGGATTTTTTCAAAAAAAGTTGTTCAGACGTCGAGGGCTCATTCTGTTTCCGATGATAAAAACCCATCTGTTTCCACCGAAAAACCTTTCAGGGGATCGTTTGCAACAGTTTGGCACCATTTTTGAGTGAAATGCAGAACGTCAGATTTTTAGCAGAAATTGTGACCGCGCGGCTTAGGGATTTTTTCAAAAAAAGTTGTTCAGACGTCGAGGGCTAATTCTGTTTCCGATGATAAAAACCCATCTGTTTCCACCGAAAAACACTTCAGGGGATCACTTGCAACACTTTGCCAACATTTTTGGGTGAATTGCAGAATGTCAGATTTTTAGCAGAAATTGTGACCGCGCGGCTTAGGGATTTTTTCAAAAAAAGTTGTTCAGACGTCGAGGGCTCATTCTGTTTCCGATGATAAAAACCCATATGTTTCCACCGAAAATCATTTCAGGGGATCACTTGCAACACTTTGCCAACATTTTTGACTGAATTGCAGAATGTCAGATTTTTAGCAGAAATTGTGACCGCGCGGCTTAGGGATTTTTTCAAAAAAGTTGTTCAGACGTCGAGGGCTAATTCTGTTTCCGATGATAAAAACCCATCTGTTTCCACCGAAAAACATTTCAGGGGATCACTTGCAACACTTTGCCAACATTTTTGAGGGAATTGCAGAACGTCAGATTTTTAGCAGAAATTGTGACCGCGCGGCTTAGGGATTTTTTCAAAAAAAGTTGTTCAGACGTCGAGGGCTAATTCTGTTTCCAATGATAAAAACCCATCTGTTCCCACCGAAAAACATTTCAGGGGATCACTTGCAACAGTTTGCCAACATTTTTGAGCGAATTGCAGAACGTCAGATTTTTAGCAGAAATTGTGACCGCGCGGCTTAGGGACTTTTCAAAAAAAGGTGTTCAGACGTCGAGGGCTAATTCTGTTTCCGATGATAAAAACCCATCTGTTTCCACCGGAAAAAAAATTCCAGGGGATCACTTGCAACAGTTTGAGACCATTTGTGAATGAATTGAAGAACGTCAGATTTTTAGCAGAAATTGTAACCGCGCGGCTTAGGGATTTTTTCAAAAAAAGTTTTTCAGACGTCGAAGGCTAATTCTGTTTCCGATGATAAAAACCCATCTGTTTCCACCGAAAAACATTTCAGGGGATCACTTCCAACACTTTGCCAACATTTGTGAATGAATTGAAGAACGTCAGATTTTTAGCAGAAATTGTAACCGCGCGGCTTAGGGATTTTTTCAAAAAAAGTTGTTCATACGTCGAGGGCTAATTCTGTTTCCGATGATAAAAACCCATATGTTTCCACCGAAAATCATTTCAGGGGATCACTTCCAACACTTTGCCAACATTTGTGAATGAATTGAAGAACGTCAGATTTTTAGCAGAAATTGTAACCGCGCGGCTTAGGGATTTTTTCAAAAAAAGTTTTTCAGACGTCGAAGGCTAATTCTGTTTCCCATGATAAAAACCCATCTGTTTCCACCGAAAAACATTTCAGGGGATCATTTGCAACAGTTTGCCAACGTTTTTGAGGGAATTGCAGAACGTCAGATTTTTAGCAGAAATTGTGACCGCGCGGCTTAGGGATTTTTTCAAAAAAAGTTGTTCAGACGTCGAGGGCTAATTCTGTTTCCGATGATAAAAACCCATCTGTTTCCACCGAAAAACATTTCAGGGGATCACTTGCAACACTTTGCCAACATTTTTGAGTGAATTGCAGAATGTCAGATTTTTAGCAGAAATTGTGACCGCGCGGCTTAGGGATTTTTTCAAAAAAAGTTGTTCAGACGTCGAGGGCTAATTCTGTTTCCGATGATAAAAACCCATCTGTTTCCACCGAAAAACATTTCAGGGGATCACTTGCAACAGTTTGCCAACATTTTTGAGCGAATTGCAGAACGTCAGATTTTTAGCAGAAATTGTGACCGCGCGGCTTAGGGACTTTTCAAAAAAAGGTGTTCAGACGTCGAGGGCTAATTCTGTTTCCGATGATAAAAACCCATCTGTTTCCACCGAAAAACATTTCAGGGGATCACTTGCAACACTTTGCCAACATTTTTGAGGGAATTGCAGAACGTCAGATTTTTAGCAGAAATTGTGACCGCGCGGCTTAGGGATTTTTCAAAAAAAGTTGTTCAGACGTCGGGGGCTACTTTTGTTTCCGATGATAAAAAGCCAACTGTTTCCACCGAAAAACATTTCAGGGGATCACTTCCAACGGTTTTCCAACATTTTTGAGTGAATTGCAGAACGTCAGATTTTTAGCAGAAATTGTGACCGCGCGGCTTAGGGATTTTTTCAAAAAAAGTTGTTCAGACGTCGAGGGCTCATTCTGTTTCCAATGATAAAAACCCATCTGTTTCCACCGAAAAACATTTCAGGGGATCACTTGCAACAGTTTGCCAACATTTTTGAGTGAATTGCAGAATGTCAGATTTTTAGCAGAAATTGTGACCGCGCGGCTTAGGGATTTTTTTCAAAAAAGTTGTTCAGACGTCGAGGGCTAATTCTGTTTCCGATGATAAAAACCCATCTGTTTCCACCGAAAAACATTTCAGGGTATCACTTGCAACACTTTGCCAACATTTTTGAGGGAATTGCAGAACGTCAGATTTTTAGCAGAAATTGTGACCGCGCGGCTTAGGGATTTTTTCAAAAAAAGTTGTTCAGACGTCAAGGGCTAATTCTGTTTCCGATGATAAAAACCCATCTGTTCCCACCGAAAAACATTTCAGGGGATCACTTGCAACAGTTTGCCAACATTTTTGAGGGAATTGCAGAACGTCAGATTTTTAGCAGAAATTGTGACCGCGCGGCTTAGGGACTTTTCAAAAAAAGGTGTTCAGACGTCGAGGGCTAATTCTGTTTCCGATGATAAAAACCCATCTGTTTCCACCGAAAAACATTTCAGGGGATCACTTGCAACAGTTTGCCAACGTTTTTGAGGGAATTGCAGAACGTCAGATTTTTAGCAGAAATTATGACCGCGCGGCTTAGGGATTTTTCAAAAAAAGTTGTTCAGACGTCGGGGGCTACTTTTCTTTCCGATGATAAAAAGCCAACTGTTTCCACCGAAAAACATTTCAGAGGATCACTTGCAACACTTTGCCAACATTTTTGACTGAATTGCAGAATGTCAGATTTTTAGCAGAAATTGTGACCGCGCGGCTTAGGGATTTTTTCAAAAAAAGTTGTTCAGACGTCGAGGGCTAATTCTGTTTCCGATGATAAAAACCCATCTGTTTCCACCGAAAAACATTTCAGGAGATCACTTGCAACGGTTTGCCAACATTTTTGAGGGAATTGCAGAACGTCAGATTTTTAGCAGAAATTGTGACCGCGCGGCTTAGGGATTTTTTCAAAAAAAGTTGTTCAGACGTCGAGGGCTCATTCTGTTTCCAATGATAAAAACCCATCTGTTTCCACCGAAAAACATTTCAGGGGATCACTTGCAACAGTTTGCCAACATTTTTGAGTGAATTGCAGAATGTCAGATTTTTAGCAGAAATTGTGACCGCGCGTCTTATGGATTTTTTCAAAAAAAGTTGTTCAGACGTCGAGGGCTAATTCTGTTTCCGATGATTAAAAACCCATCTGTTCCCACCGAAAAACCTTTCAGGGGATCGTTTGCAACAGTTTGGGACCATTTGTGAATGAATTGAAGAACGTCAGATTTTTAGCAGAAATTGTAAACGCGCGGCTTAGGGATTTTTTCAAAAAAAGTTTTTCAGACGTCGAAGGCTAATTCTGTTTCCGATGATAAAAACCCATCTGTTTCCACCGAAAAACATTTCAGGGGATCATTTGCAACAGTTTGCCAACGTTTTTGAGGGAATTGCAGAACGTCAGATTTTTAGCAGAAATTGTGACCGCGCGGCTTAGGGATTTTTTCAAAAAAAGTTGTTCAGACGTCGAGGGCTAATTCTGTTTCCGATGATAAAAACCCATCTGTTTCCACCGAAAAACACTTCAGGGGATCACTTGCAACACTTTGCCAACATTTTTGGGTGAATTGCAGAATGTCAGATTTTTAGCAGAAATTGTGACCGCGCGGCTTAGGGATTTTTTCAAAAAAAGTTGTTCAGACGTCGAGGGCTAATTCTGTTTCCGATGATAAAAACCCATATGTTTCCACCGAAAATCATTTCAGGGGATCACTTGCAACACTTTGCCAACATTTTTGACTGAATTGCAGAATGTCAGATTTTTAGCAGAAATTGTGACCGCGCGGCTTAGGGATTTTTTCAAAAAAAGTTGTTCAGACGTCGAGGGCTAATTCTGTTTCCGATGATAAAAACCCATCTGTTTCCACCGAAAAACATTTCAGGGGATCACTTGCAACACTTTGCCAACATTTTTGAGGGAATTGCAGAACGTCAGATTTTTAGCAGAAATTGTGACCGCGCGGCTTAGGGATTTTTTCAAAAAAAGATGTTCAGACGTCGAGGGCTCATTCTGTTTCCAATGATAAAAACCCATCTGTTTCCACCGAAAAACATTTCAGGGGATCACTTGCAACAGTTTGCCAACATTTTTGAGTGAATTGCAGAATGTCAGATTTTTAGCAGAAATTGTGACCGCGCGGCTTAGGGATTTTTTTCAAAAAAGTTGTTCAGACGTCGAGGGCTAATTCTGTTTCCGATGATAAAAACCCATCTGTTTCCACCGAAAAACATTTCAGGGGATCACTTGCAACACTTTGCCAACATTTTTGAGGGAATTGCAGAACGTCAGATTTTTAGCAGAAATTGTGACCGCGCGGCTTAGGGATTTTTTCAAAAAAAGTTGTTCAGACGTCAAGGGCTAATTCTGCTTCCGATGATAAAAACCCATCTGTTCCCACCGAAAAACATTTCAGGGGATCACTTGCAACAGTTTGCCAACATTTTTGAGCGAATTGCAGAACGTCAGATTTTTAGCAGAAATTGTGACCGCGCGGCTTAGGGACTTTTCAAAAAAAGGTGTTCAGACGTCGAGGGCTAATTCTGTTTCCGATGATAAAAACCCATCTGTTTCCACCGAAAAACATTTCAGGGGATCACTTGCAACACTTTGCCAACATTTTTGAGGGAATTGCAGAACGTCAGATTTTTAGCAGAAATTGTGACCGCGCGGCTTAGGGATTTTTCAAAAAAAGTTGTTCAGACGTCGGGGGCTACTTTTGTTTCCGATGATAAAAAGCCAACTGTTTCCACCGAAAAACATTTCAGGGGATCACTTCCAACGGTTTTCCAACATTTTTGAGTGAATTGCAGAACGTCAGATTTTTAGCAGAAATTGTGACCGCGCGGCTTAGGGATTTTTTCAAAAAAAGTTGTTCAGACGTCGAGGGCTAATTCTGTTTCCGATGATAAAAACCCATCTGTTTCCACCGAAAAACACTTCAGGGGATCACTTGCAACACTTTGCCAACATTTTTGAGTGAATTGCAGAATGTCAGATTTTTAGCAGAAATTGTGACCGCGCGGCTTAGGGATTTTTTCAAAAAAAGTTGTTCAGACGTCGAGGGCTAATTCTGTTTCCGATGATAAAAACCCATCTGTTTCCACCGAAAATCATTTCAGGGGATCACTTGCAACACTTTGCCAACATTTTTGACTGAATTGCAGAATGTCAGATTTTTAGCAGAAATTGTGACCGCGCGGCTTAGGGATTTTTTCAAAAAAAGTTGTTCAGACGTCGAGGGCTCATTCTGTTTCCAATGATAAAAACCCATCTGTTTCCACCGAAAAACATTTCAGGGGATCACTTGCAACAGTTTGCCAACATTTTTGAGTGAATTGCAGAATGTCAGATTTTTAGCAGAAATTGTGACCGCGCGGCTTAGGGATTTTTTTCAAAAAAGTTGTTCAGACGTCGAGGGCTAATTCTGTTTCCGATGATAAAAACCCATCTGTTTCCACCGAAAAACATTTCAGGGGATCACTTGCAACACTTTGCCAACATTTTTGAGGGAATTGCAGAACGTCAGATTTTTAGCAGAAATTGTGACCGCGCGGCTTAGGGATTTTTTCAAAAAAAGTTGTTCAGACGTCAAGGGCTAATTCTGTTTCCGATGATAAAAACCCATCTGTTCCCACCGAAAAACATTTCAGGGGATCACTTGCAACAGTTTGCCAACATTTTTGAGGGAATTGCAGAACGTCAGATTTTTAGCAGAAATTGTGACCGCGCGGCTTAGGGACTTTTCAAAAAAAGGTGTTCAGACGTCGAGGGCTAATTCTGTTTCCGATGATAAAAACCCATCTGTTTCCACCGAAAAACACTTCAGGGGATCACTTGCAACACTTTGCCAACATTTTTGGGTGAATTGCAGAATGTCAGATTTTTAGCAGAAATTGTGACCGCGCGGCTTAGGGATTTTTTCAAAAAAAGTTGTTCAGACGTCGAGGGCTAATTCTGTTTCCGATGATAAAAACCCATATGTTTCCACCGAAAATCATTTCAGGGGATCACTTGCAACACTTTGCCAACATTTTTGACTGAATTGCAGAATGTCAGATTTTTAGCAGAAATTGTGACCGCGCGGCTTAGGGATTTTTTCAAAAAAAGTTGTTCAGACGTCGAGGGCTAATTCTGTTTCCGATGATAAAAACCCATCTGTTTCCACCGAAAAACATTTCAGGGGATCACTTGCAACACTTTGCCAACATTTTTGAGGGAATTGCAGAACGTCAGATTTTTAGCAGAAATTGTGACCGCGCGGCTTAGGGATTTTTTCAAAAAAAGATGTTCAGACGTCGAGGGCTCATTCTGTTTCCAATGATAAAAACCCATCTGTTTCCACCGAAAAACATTTCAGGGGATCACTTGCAACAGTTTGCCAACATTTTTGAGTGAATTGCAGAATGTCAGATTTTTAGCAGAAATTGTGACCGCGCGGCTTAGGGATTTTTTTCAAAAAAGTTGTTCAGACGTCGAGGGCTAATTCTGTTTCCGATGATAAAAACCCATCTGTTTCCACCGAAAAACATTTCAGGGGATCACTTGCAACACTTTGCCAACATTTTTGAGGGAATTGCAGAACGTCAGATTTTTAGCAGAAATTGTGACCGCGCGGCTTAGGGATTTTTTCAAAAAAAGTTGTTCAGACGTCAAGGGCTAATTCTGCTTCCGATGATAAAAACCCATCTGTTCCCACCGAAAAACATTTCAGGGGATCACTTGCAACAGTTTGCCAACATTTTTGAGCGAATTGCAGAACGTCAGATTTTTAGCAGAAATTGTGACCGCGCGGCTTAGGGACTTTTCAAAAAAAGGTGTTCAGACGTCGAGGGCTAATTCTGTTTCCAATGATAAAAACCCATCTGTTTCCACCGAAAAACATTTCAGGGGATCACTTGCAATAGTTTGCCAACATTTTTGAGGGAATTGCAGAACGTCAGATTTTTAGCAGAAATTGTGACCGCGCGGCTTAGGGATGTTTCAAAAAAAGTTGTTCAGACGTCGGGGGCTACTTTTGTTTCCGATGATAAAAAGCCAACTGTTTCCACCGAAAAACATTTCAGGGGATCACTTGCAACGGTTTTCCAACATTTTTGAGTGAATTGCAGAACGTCAGATTTTTAGCAGAAATTGTGACCGCGCGGCTTAGGGATTTTTTCAAAAAAAGTTGTTCAGACGTCGAGGGCTAATTCTGTTTCCGATGATAAAAACCCATCTGTTTCCACCGAAAAACATTTCAGGGGATCACTTGCAACATTTTGACAACATTTTTGAGTGAATTGCAGAACGTCAGATTTTTAGCAGAAATTGTGACCGCGCGGCTTAGGGATTTTTTTAAAAAAAAATTTGTTCAGACGTCGAGGGCTCATTCTGTTTCCGATGATAAAAACCCATCTGTTTCCACCGAAAAACCTTTCAGGGGATCGTTTGCAACAGTTTGGCACCATTTTTGAGTGAAATGCAGAACGTCAGATTTTTAGCAGAAATTGTGACCGCGCGGCTTAGGGATTTTTTCAAAAAAAGTTGTTCAGACGTCGAGGGCTAATTCTGTTTCCGATGATAAAAACCCATCTGTTTCCACCGAAAAACACTTCAGGGGATCACTTGCAACACTTTGCCAACATTTTTGAGGGAATTGCAGAACGTCAGATTTTTAGCAGAAATTGTGACCGCGCGGCTTAGGGATTTTTTCAAAAAAAGTTGTTCAGACGTCGAGGGCTCATTCTGTTTCCGATGATAAAAACCCATATGTTTCCACCGAAAATCATTTCAGGGGATCACTTGCAACACTTTGCCAACATTTTTGACTGAATTGCAGAATGTCAGATTTTTAGCAGAAATTGTGACCGCGCGGCTTAGGGATTTTTTCAAAAAAAGTTGTTCAGACGTCGAGGGCTAATTCTGTTTCCGATGATAAAAACCCATCTGTTTCCACCGAAAAACATTTCAGGGGATCACTTGCAACACTTTGCCAACATTTTTGAGGGAATTGCAGAACGTCAGATTTTTAGCAGAAATTGTGACCGCGCGGCTTAGGGATTTTTTCAAAAAAAGTTGTTCAGACGTCGAGGGCTAATTCTGTTTCCAATGATAAAAACCCATCTGTTCCCACCGAAAAACATTTCAGGGGATCACTTGCAACAGTTTGCCAACATTTTTGAGCGAATTGCAGAACGTCAGATTTTTAGCAGAAATTGTAACCGCGCGGCTTAGGGACTTTTCAAAAAAAGGTGTTCAGACGTCGAGGGCTAATTCTGTTTCCGATGATAAAAACCCATCTGTTTCCACCGGAAAAAAAATTCCAGGGGATCACTTGCAACAGTTTGGGACCATTTGTGAATGAATTGAAGAACGTCAGATTTTTAGCAGAAATTGTAACCGCGCGGCTTAGGGATTTTTTCAAAAAAAGTTTTTCAGACGTCGAAGGCTAATTCTGTTTCCGATGATAAAAACCCATCTGTTTCCACCGAAAAACATTTCAGGGGATCACTTCCAACACTTTGCCAACATTTGTGAATGAATTGAAGAACGTCAGATTTTTAGCAGAAATTGTAACCGCGCGGCTTAGGGATTTTTTCAAAAAAAGTTGTTCATACGTCGAGGGCTAATTCTGTTTCCGATGATAAAAACCCATCTGTTTCCACCGAAAATCATTTCAGGGGATCACTTCCAACACTTTGCCAACATTTGTGAATGAATTGAAGAACGTCAGATTTTTAGCAGAAATTGTAACCGCGCGGCTTAGGGATTTTTTCAAAAAAAGTTTTTCAGACGTCGAAGGCTAATTCTGTTTCCGATGATAAAAACCCATCTGTTTCCACCGAAAAACATTTCAGGGGATCATTTGCAACAGTTTGCCAACGTTTTTGAGGGAATTGCAGAACGTCAGATTTTTAGCAGAAATTGTGAACGCGCGGCTTAGGGATTTTTTCAAAAAAAGTTGTTCAGACGTCGAGGGCTAATTCTGTTTCCGATGATAAAAACCCATCTGTTTCCACCGAAAAACATTTCAGGGGATCACTTGCAACACTTTGCCAACATTTTTGAGTGAATTGCAGAATGTCAGATTTTTAGCAGAAATTGTGACCGCGCGGCTTAGGGATTTTTTCAAAAAAAGTTGTTCAGACGTCGAGGGCTAATTCTGTTTCCGATGATAAAAACCCATCTGTTTCCACCGAAAAACATTTCAGGGGATCACTTGCAACAGTTTGCCAACATTTTTGAGCGAATTGCAGAACGTCAGATTTTTAGCAGAAATTGTGACCGCGCGGCTTAGGGACTTTTCAAAAAAAGGTGTTCAGACGTCGAGGGCTAATTCTGTTTCCGATGATAAAAACCCATCTGTTTCCACCGAAAAACATTTCAGGGGATCACTTGCAACACTTTGCCAACATTTTTGAGGGAATTGCAGAACGTCAGATTTTTAGCAGAAATTGTGACCGCGCGGCTTAGGGATTTTTCAAAAAAAGTTGTTCAGACGTCGGGGGCTACTTTTGTTTCCGATGATAAAAAGCCAACTGTTTCCACCGAAAAACATTTCAAGGGATCACTTCCAACGGTTTTCCAACATTTTTGAGTGAATTGCAGAACGTCAGATTTTTAGCAGAAATTGTGACCGCGCGGCTTAGGGATTTTTTCAAAAAAAGTTGTTCAGACGTCGAGGGCTCATTCTGTTTCCAATGATAAAAACCCATCTGTTTCCACCGAAAAACATTTCAGGGGATCACTTGCAACAGTTTGCCAACATTTTTGAGTGAATTGCAGAATGTCAGATTTTTAGCAGAAATTGTGACCGCGCGGTTTAGGGATTTTTTTCAAAAAAGTTGTTCAGACGTCGAGGGCTAATTCTGTTTCCGATGATAAAAACCCATCTGTTTCCACCGAAAAACATTTCAGGGGATCACTTGCAACACTTTGCCAACATTTTTGAGGGAATTGCAGAACGTCAGATTTTTAGCAGAAATTGTGACCGCGCGGCTTAGGGATTTTTTCAAAAAAAGTTGTTCAGACGTCAAGGGCTAATTCTGTTTCCGATGATAAAAACCCATCTGTTCCCACCGAAAAACATTTCAGGGGATCACTTGCAACAGTTTGCCAACATTTTTGAGGGAATTGCAGAACGTCAGATTTTTAGCAGAAATTGTGACCGCGCGGCTTAGGGACTTTTCAAAAAAAGGTGTTCAGACGTCGAGGGCTAATTCTGTTTCCGATGATAAAAACCCATCTGTTTCCACCGAAAAACATTTCAGGGGATCACTTGCAACAGTTTGCCAACGTTTTTGAGGGAATTGCAGAACGTCAGATTTTTAGCAGAAATTATGACCGCGCGGCTTAGGGATTTTTCAAAAAAAGTTGTTCAGACGTCGGGGGCTACTTTTCTTTCCGATGATAAAAAGCCAACTGTTTCCACCGAAAAACATTTCAGGGGATCACTTGCAACACTTTGCCAACATTTTTGACTGAATTGCAGAATGTCAGATTTTTAGCAGAAATTGTGACCGCGCGGCTTAGGGATTTTTTCAAAAAAAGTTGTTCAGACGTCGAGGGCTAATTCTGTTTCCGATGATAAAAACCCATCTGTTTCCACCGAAAAACATTTCAGGAGATCACTTGCAACGGTTTGCCAACATTTTTGAGGGAATTGCAGAACGTCAGATTTTTAGCAGAAATTGTGACCGCGCGGCTTAGGGATTTTTTCAAAAAAAGTTGTTCAGACGTCGAGGGCTCATTCTGTTTCCAATGATAAAAACCCATCTGTTTCCACCGAAAAACATTTCAGGGGATCACTTGCAACAGTTTGCCAACATTTTTGAGTGAATTGCAGAATGTCAGATTTTTAGCAGAAATTGTGACCGCGCGTCTTATGGATTTTTTCAAAAAAAGTTGTTCAGACGTCGAGGGCTAATTCTGTTTCCGATGATTAAAAACCCATCTGTTCCCACCGAAAAACCTTTCAGGGGATCGTTTGCAACAGTTTGGGACCATTTGTGAATGAATTGAAGAACGTCAGATTTTTAGCAGAAATTGTAAACGCGCGGCTTAGGGATTTTTTCAAAAAAAGTTTTTCAGACGTCGAAGGCTAATTCTGTTTCCGATGATAAAAACCCATCTGTTTCCACCGAAAAACATTTCAGGGGATCATTTGCAACAGTTTGCCAACGTTTTTGAGGGAATTGCAGAACGTCAGATTTTTAGCAGAAATTGTGACCGCGCGGCTTAGGGATTTTTTCAAAAAAAGTTGTTCAGACGTCGAGGGCTAATTCTGTTTCCGATGATAAAAACCCATCTGTTTCCACCGAAAAACACTTCAGGGGATCACTTGCAACACTTTGCCAACATTTTTGGGTGAATTGCAGAATGTCAGATTTTTAGCAGAAATTGTGACCGCGCGGCTTAGGGATTTTTTCAAAAAAAGTTGTTCAGACGTCGAGGGCTAATTCTGTTTCCGATGATAAAAACCCATATGTTTCCACCGAAAATCATTTCAGGGGATCACTTGCAACACTTTGCCAACATTTTTGACTGAATTGCAGAATGTCAGATTTTTAGCAGAAATTGTGACCGCGCGGCTTAGGGATTTTTTCAAAAAAAGTTGTTCAGACGTCGAGGGCTAATTCTGTTTCCGATGATAAAAACCCATCTGTTTCCACCGAAAAACATTTCAGGGGATCACTTGCAACACTTTGCCAACATTTTTGAGGGAATTGCAGAACGTCAGATTTTTAGCAGAAATTGTGACCGCGCGGCTTAGGGATTTTTTCAAAAAAAGATGTTCAGACGTCGAGGGCTCATTCTGTTTCCAATGATAAAAACCCATCTGTTTCCACCGAAAAACATTTCAGGGGATCACTTGCAACAGTTTGCCAACATTTTTGAGTGAATTGCAGAATGTCAGATTTTTAGCAGAAATTGTGACCGCGCGGCTTAGGGATTTTTTTCAAAAAAGTTGTTCAGACGTCGAGGGCTAATTCTGTTTCCGATGATAAAAACCCATCTGTTTCCACCGAAAAACATTTCAGGGGATCACTTGCAACACTTTGCCAACATTTTTGAGGGAATTGCAGAACGTCAGATTTTTAGCAGAAATTGTGACCGCGCGGCTTAGGGATTTTTTCAAAAAAAGTTGTTCAGACGTCAAGGGCTAATTCTGCTTCCGATGATAAAAACCCATCTGTTCCCACCGAAAAACATTTCAGGGGATCACTTGCAACAGTTTGCCAACATTTTTGAGCGAATTGCAGAACGTCAGATTTTTAGCAGAAATTGTGACCGCGCGGCTTAGGGACTTTTCAAAAAAAGGTGTTCAGACGTCGAGGGCTAATTCTGTTTCCGATGATAAAAACCCATCTGTTTCCACCGAAAAACATTTCAGGGGATCACTTGCAACACTTTGCCAACATTTTTGAGGGAATTGCAGAACGTCAGATTTTTAGCAGAAATTGTGACCGCGCGGCTTAGGGATTTTTCAAAAAAAGTTGTTCAGACGTCGGGGGCTACTTTTGTTTCCGATGATAAAAAGCCAACTGTTTCCACCGAAAAACATTTCAGGGGATCACTTCCAACGGTTTTCCAACATTTTTGAGTGAATTGCAGAACGTCAGATTTTTAGCAGAAATTGTGACCGCGCGGCTTAGGGATTTTTTCAAAAAAAGTTGTTCAGACGTCGAGGGCTAATTCTGTTTCCGATGATAAAAACCCATCTGTTTCCACCGAAAAACACTTCAGGGGATCACTTGCAACACTTTGCCAACATTTTTGAGTGAATTGCAGAATGTCAGATTTTTAGCAGAAATTGTGACCGCGCGGCTTAGGGATTTTTTCAAAAAAAGTTGTTCAGACGTCGAGGGCTAATTCTGTTTCCGATGATAAAAACCCATCTGTTTCCACCGAAAATCATTTCAGGGGATCACTTGCAACACTTTGCCAACATTTTTGACTGAATTGCAGAATGTCAGATTTTTAGCAGAAATTGTGACCGCGCGGCTTAGGGATTTTTTCAAAAAAAGTTGTTCAGACGTCGAGGGCTCATTCTGTTTCCAATGATAAAAACCCATCTGTTTCCACCGAAAAACATTTCAGGGGATCACTTGCAACAGTTTGCCAACATTTTTGAGTGAATTGCAGAATGTCAGATTTTTAGCAGAAATTGTGACCGCGCGGCTTAGGGATTTTTTTCAAAAAAGTTGTTCAGACGTCGAGGGCTAATTCTGTTTCCGATGATAAAAACCCATCTGTTTCCACCGAAAAACATTTCAGGGGATCACTTGCAACACTTTGCCAACATTTTTGAGGGAATTGCAGAACGTCAGATTTTTAGCAGAAATTGTGACCGCGCGGCTTAGGGATTTTTTCAAAAAAAGTTGTTCAGACGTCAAGGGCTAATTCTGTTTCCGATGATAAAAACCCATCTGTTCCCACCGAAAAACATTTCAGGGGATCACTTGCAACAGTTTGCCAACATTTTTGAGGGAATTGCAGAACGTCAGGTTTTTAGCAGAAATTGTGACCGCGCGGCTTAGGGACTTTTCAAAAAAAGGTGTTCAGACGTCGAGGGCTAATTCTGTTTCCGATGATAAAAACCCATCTGTTTCCACCGAAAAACATTTCAGGGGATCACTTGCAACAGTTTGCCAACGTTTTTGAGGGAATTGCAGAACGTCAGATTTTTAGCAGAAATTATGACCGCGCGGCTTAGGGATTTTTCAAAAAAAGTTGTTCAGACGTCGGGGGCTACTTTTCTTTCCGATGATAAAAAGCCAACTGTTTCCACCGAAAAACATTTCAGGGGATCACTTGCAACACTTTGCCAACATTTTTGACTGAATTGCAGAATGTCAGATTTTTAGCAGAAATTGTGACCGCGCGGCTTAGGGATTTTTTCAAAAAAAGTTGTTCAGACGTCGAGGGCTAATTCTGTTTCCGATGATAAAAACCCATCTGTTTCCACCGAAAAACATTTCAGGAGATCACTTGCAACGGTTTGCCAACATTTTTGAGGGAATTGCAGAACGTCAGATTTTTAGCAGAAATTGTGACCGCGCGGCTTAGGGATTTTTTCAAAAAAAGTTTTTCAGACGTCGAAGGCTAATTCTGTTTCCGATGATAAAAACCCATCTGTTTCCACCGAAAAACATTTCAGGGGATCATTTGCAACAGTTTGCCAACGTTTTTGAGGGAATTGCAGAACGTCAGATTTTTAGCAGAAATTGTGACCGCGCGGCTTAGGGATTTTTTCAAAAAAAGTTGTTCAGACGTCGAGGGCTAATTCTGTTTCCGATGATAAAAACCCATCTGTTTCCACCGAAAAACACTTCAGGGGATCACTTGCAACACTTTGCCAACATTTTTGGGTCAATTGCAGAATGTCAGATTTTTAGCAGAAATTGTGACCGCGCGGCTTAGGGATTTTTTCAAAAAAAGTTGTTCAGACGTCGAGGGCTAATTCTGTTTCCGATGATAAAAACCCATATGTTTCCACCGAAAATCATTTCAGGGGATCACTTGCAACACTTTGCCAACATTTTTGACTGAATTGCAGAATGTCAGATTTTTAGCAGAAATTGTGACCGCGCGGCTTAGGGATTTTTCAAAAAAAGTTGTTCAGACGTCGGGGGCTACTTTTGTTTCCGATGATAAAAAGCCAACTGTTTCCACCGAAAAACATTTCAGGGGATCACTTCCAACGGTTTTCCAACATTTTTGAGTGAATTGCAGAACGTCAGATTTTTAGCAGAAATTGTGACCGCGCGGCTTAGGGATTTTTTCAAAAAAAGTTGTTCAGACGTCGAGGGCTAATTCTGTTTCCGATGATAAAAACCCATCTGTTTCCACCGAAAAACACTTCAGGGGATCACTTGCAACACTTTGCCAACATTTTTGAGTGAATTGCAGAATGTCAGATTTTTAGCAGAAATTGTGACCGCGCGGCTTAGGGATTTTTTCAAAAAAAGTTGTTCAGACGTCGAGGGCTAATTCTGTTTCCGATGATAAAAACCCATCTGTTTCCACCGAAAATCATTTCAGGGGATCACTTGCAACACTTTGCCAACATTTTTGACTGAATTGCAGAATGTCAGATTTTTAGCAGAAATTGTGACCGCGCGGCTTAGGGATTTTTTCAAAAAAAGTTGTTCAGACGTCGAGGGCTCATTCTGTTTCCAATGATAAAAACCCATCTGTTTCCACCGAAAAACATTTCAGGGGATCACTTGCAACAGTTTGCCAACATTTTTGAGTGAATTGCAGAATGTCAGATTTTTAGCAGAAATTGTGACCGCGCGGCTTAGGGATTTTTTTCAAAAAAGTTGTTCAGACGTCGAGGGCTAATTCTGTTTCCGATGATAAAAACCCATCTGTTTCCACCGAAAAACATTTCAGGGGATCACTTGCAACACTTTGCCAACATTTTTGAGGGAATTGCAGAACGTCAGATTTTTAGCAGAAATTGTGACCGCGCGGCTTAGGGATTTTTTCAAAAAAAGTTGTTCAGACGTCAAGGGCTAATTCTGTTTCCGATGATAAAAACCCATCTGTTCCCACCGAAAAACATTTCAGGGGATCACTTGCAACAGTTTGCCAACATTTTTGAGGGAATTGCAGAACGTCAGATTTTTAGCAAAAATTGTGACCGCGCGGCTTAGGGACTTTTCAAAAAAAGGTGTTCAGACGTCGAGGGCTAATTCTGTTTCCGATGATAAAAACCCATCTGTTTCCACCGAAAAACATTTCAGGGGATCACTTGCAACAGTTTGCCAACGTTTTTGAGGGAATTGCAGAACGTCAGATTTTTAGCAGAAATTATGACCGCGCGGCTTAGGGATTTTTCAAAAAAAGTTGTTCAGACGTCGGGGGCTACTTTTCTTTCCGATGATAAAAAGCCAACTGTTTCCACCGAAAAACATTTCAGGGGATCACTTGCAACACTTTGCCAACATTTTTGACTGAATTGCAGAATGTCAGATTTTTAGCAGAAATTGTGACCGCGCGGCTTAGGGATTTTTTCAAAAAAAGTTGTTCAGACGTCGAGGGCTAATTCTGTTTCCGATGATAAAAACCCATCTGTTTCCACCGAAAAACATTTCAGGAGATCACTTGCAACGGTTTGCCAACATTTTTGAGGGAATTGCAGAACGTCAGATTTTTAGCAGAAATTGTGACCGCGCGGCTTAGGGATTTTTTCAAAAAAAGTTGTTCAGACGTCGAGGGCTCATTCTGTTTCCAATGATAAAAACCCATCTGTTTCCACCGAAAAACATTTCAGGGGATCACTTGCAACAGTTTGCCAACATTTTTGAGTGAATTGCAGAATGTCAGATTTTTAGCAGAAATTGTGACCGCGCGTCTTATGGATTTTTTCAAAAAAAGTTGTTCAGACGTCGAGGGCTAATTCTGTTTCCGATGATTAAAAACCCATCTGTTCCCACCGAAAAACCTTTCAGGGGATCGTTTGCAACAGTTTGGGACCATTTGTGAATGAATTGAAGAACGTCAGATTTTTAGCAGAAATTGTAAACGCGCGGCTTAGGTATTTTTTCAAAAAATGTTTTTCAGACGTCGAAGGCTAATTCTGTTTCCGATGATAAAAACCCATCTGTTTCCACCGAAAAACATTTCAGGGGATCATTTGCAACAGTTTGCCAACGTTTTTGAGGGAATTGCAGAACGTCAGATTTTTAGCAGAAATTGTGACCGCGCGGCTTAGGGATTTTTTCAAAAAAAGTTGTTCAGACGTCGAGGGCTAATTCTCTTTCCGATGATAAAAACCCATCTGTTTCCACCGAAAAACACTTCAGGGGATCACTTGCAACACTTTGCCAACATTTTTGGGTGAATTGCAGAATGTCAGATTTTTAGCAGAAATTGTGACCGCGCGGCTTAGGGATTTTTTCAAAAAAAGTTGTTCAGACGTCGAGGGCTAATTCTGTTTCCGATGATAAAAACCCATATGTTTCCACCGAAAATCATTTCAGGGGATCACTTGCAACACTTTGCCAACATTTTTGACTGAATTGCAGAATGTCAGATTTTTAGTAGAAATTGTGACCGCGCGGCTTAGGGATTTTTTCAAAAAAAGTTGTTCAGACGTCGAGGGCTAATTCTGTTTCCGATGATAAAAACCCATCTGTTTCCACCGAAAAACATTTCAGGGGATCACTTGCAACACTTTGCCAACATTTTTGAGGGAATTGCAGAACGTCAGATTTTTAGCAGAAATTGTGACCGCGCGGCTTAGGGATTTTTTCAAAAAAAGATGTTCAGACGTCGAGGGCTCATTCTGTTTCCAATGATAAAAACCCATCTGTTTCCACCGAAAAACATTTCAGGGGATCACTTGCAACAGTTTGCCAACATTTTTGAGTGAATTGCAGAATGTCAGATTTTTAGCAGAAATTGTGACCGCGCGGCTTAGGGATTTTTTTCAAAAAAGTTGTTCAGACGTCGAGGGCTTATTCTGTTTCCGATGATAAAAACCCATCTGTTTCCACCGAAAAACATTTCAGGGGATCACTTGCAACACTTTGCCAACATTTTTGAGGGAATTGCAGAACGTCAGATTTTTAGCAGAAATTGTGACCGCGCGGCTTAGGGATTTTTTCAAAAAAAGTTGTTCAGACGTCAAGGGCTAATTCTGCTTCCGATGATAAAAACCCATCTGTTCCCACCGAAAAACATTTCAGGGGATCACTTGCAACAGTTTGCCAACATTTTTGAGCGAATTGCAGAACGTCAGATTTTTAGCAGAAATTGTGACCGCGCGGCTTAGGGACTTTTCAAAAAAAGGTGTTCAGACGTCGAGGGCTAATTCTGTTTCCAATGATAAAAACCCATCTGTTTCCACCGAAAAACATTTCAGGGGATCACTTGCAATAGTTTGCCAACATTTTTGAGGGAATTGCAGAACGTCAGATTTTTAGCAGAAATTGTGACCGCGCGGCTTAGGGATGTTTCAAAAAAGTTGTTCAGACGTCGGGGGCTACTTTTGTTTCCGATGATAAAAATCCAACTGTTTCCACCGAAAAACATTTCAGGGGATCACTTGCAACGGTTTTCCAACATTTTTGAGTGAATTGCAGAACGTCAGATTTTTAGCAGAAATTGTGACCGCGCGGCTTAGGGATTTTTTCAAAAAAAGTTGTTCAGACGTCGAGGGCTAATTCTGTTTCCGATGATAAAAACCCATCTGTTTCCACCGAAAAACATTTCAGGGGATCACTTGCAACATTTTGACAACATTGTTGAGTGAATTGCAGAACGTCAGATTTTTAGCAGAAATTGTGACCGCGCGGCTTAGGGATTTTTTTAAAAAAAAATTTGTTCAGACGTCGAGGGCTCATTCTGTTTCCGATGATAAAAACCCATCTGTTCCCACCGAAAAACCTTTCAGGGGATCGTTTGCAACAGTTTGGCACCATTTTTGAGTGAAATGCAGAACGTCAGATTTTTAGCAGAAATTGTGACCGCGTGGCTTAGGGATTTTTTCAAAAAAAGTTGTTCAGACGTCGAGGGCTAATTCTGTTTCCGATGATAAAAACCCATCTGTTTCCACCGAAAAACATTTCAGGGGATCACTTGCAACACTTTGCCAACATTTTTGAGGGAATTGCAGAACGTCAGATTTTTAGCAGAAATTGTGACCGCGCGGCTTAGGGATGTTTCAAAAAAAGTTGTTCAGACGTCGGGGGCTACTTTTGTTTCCGATGATAAAAAGCCAACTGTTTCCACCGAAAAACATTTCAGGGGATCACTTGCAACGGTTTTCCAACATTTTTGAGTGAATTGCAGAACGTCAGATTTTTAGCAGAAATTGTGACCGCGCGGCTTAGGGATTTTTTCAAAAAAAGTTGTTCAGACGTCGAGGGCTAATTCTGTTTCCGATGATAAAAACCCATCTGTTTCCACCGAAAAACATTTCAGGGGATCACTTGCAACATTTTGACAACATTTTTGAGTGAATTGCAGAACGTCAGATTTTTAGCAGAAATTGTGACCGCGCGGCTTAGGGATTTTTTCAAAAAAAGTTGTTCAGACGTCGAGGGCTCATTCTGTTTCCGATGATAAAAACCCATCTGTTTCCACCGAAAAACCTTTCAGGGGATCGTTTGCAACAGTTTGGCACCATTTTTGAGTGAAATGCAGAACGTCAGATTTTTAGCAGAAATTGTGACCGCGCGGCTTAGGGATTTTTTCAAAAAAAGTTGTTCAGACGTCGAGGGCTAATTCTGTTTCCGATGATAAAAACCCATCTGTTTCCACCGAAAAACACTTCAGGGGATCACTTGCAACACTTTGCCAACATTTTTGACTGAATTGCAGAATGTCAGATTTTTAGCAGAAATTGTGACCGCGCGGCTTAGGGATTTTTTCAAAAAAAGATGTTCAGACGTCGAGGGCTCATTCTGTTTCCAATGATAAAAACCCATCTGTTTCCACCGAAAAACATTTCAGGGGATCACTTGCAACAGTTTGCCAACATTTTTGAGTGAATTGCAGAATGTCAGATTTTTAGCAGAAATTGTGACCGCGCGGCTTAGGGATTTTTTTCAAAAAAGTTGTTCAGACGTCGAGGGCTAATTCTGTTTCCGATGATAAAAACCCATCTGTTTCCACCGAAAAACATTTCAGGGGATCACTTGCAACACTTTGCCAACATTTTTGAGGGAATTGCAGAACGTCAGATTTTTAGCAGAAATTGTGACCGCGCGGCTTAGGGATTTTTTCAAAAAAAGTTGTTCAGACGTCAAGGGCTAATTCTGCTTCCGATGATAAAAACCCATCTGTTCCCACCGAAAAACATTTCAGGGGATCACTTGCAACAGTTTGCCAACATTTTTGAGTGAATTGCAGAACGTCAGATTTTTAGCAGAAATTGTGACCGCGCGGCTTAGGGACTTTTCAAAAAAAGGTGTTCAGACGTCGAGGGCTAATTCTGTTTCCGATGATAAAAACCCATCTGTTTCCACCGAAAAACATTTCAGGGGATCACTTGCAACACTTTGCCAACATTTTTGAGGGAATTGCAGAACGTCAGATTTTTAGCAGAAATTGTGACCGCGCGGCTTAGGGATTTTTCAAAAAAAGTTGTTCAGACGTCGGGGGCTACTTTTGTTTCCGATGATAAAAAGCCAACTGTTTCCACCGAAAAACATTTCAGGGGATCACTTCCAACGGTTTTCCAACATTTTTGAGTGAATTGCAGAACGTCAGATTTTTAGCAGAAATTGTGACCGCGCGGCTTAGGGATTTTTTCAAAAAAAGTTGTTCAGACGTCGAGGGCTAATTCTGTTTCCGATGATAAAAACCCATCTGTTTCCACCGAAAAACACTTCAGGGGATCACTTGCAACACTTTGCCAACATTTTTGAGTGAATTGCAGAATGTCAGATTTTTAGCAGAAATTGTGACCGCGCGGCTTAGGGATTTTTTCAAAAAAAGTTGTTCAGACGTCGAGGGCTAATTCTGTTTCCGATGATAAAAACCCATCTGTTTCCACCGAAAATCATTTCAGGGGATCACTTGCAACACTTTGCCAACATTTTTGACTGAATTGCAGAATGTCAGATTTTTAGCAGAAATTGTGACCGCGCGGCTTAGGGATTTTTTCAAAAAAAGTTGTTCAGACGTCGAGGGCTCATTCTGTTTCCAATGATAAAAACCCATCTGTTTCCACCGAAAAACATTTCAGGGGATCACTTGCAACAGTTTGCCAACATTTTTGAGTGAATTGCAGAATGTCAGATTTTTAGCAGAAATTGTGACCGCGCGGCTTAGGGATTTTTTTCAAAAAAGTTGTTCAGACGTCGAGGGCTAATTCTGTTTCCGATGATAAAAACCCATCTGTTTCCACCGAAAAACATTTCAGGGGATCACTTGCAACACTTTGCCAACATTTTTGAGGGAATTGCAGAACGTCAGATTTTTAGCAGAAATTGTGACCGCGCGGCTTAGGGATTTTTTCAAAAAAAGTTGTTCAGACGTCAAGGGCTAATTCTGTTTCCGATGATAAAAACCCATCTGTTCCCACCGAAAAACATTTCAGGGGATCACTTGCAACAGTTTGCCAACATTTTTGAGGGAATTGCAGAACGTCAGATTTTTAGCAGAAATTGTGACCGCGCGGCTTAGGGACTTTTCAAAAAAAGGTGTTCAGACGTCGAGGGCTAATTCTGTTTCCGATGATAAAAACCCATCTGTTTCCACCGAAAAACATTTCAGGGGATCACTTGCAACAGTTTGCCAACGTTTTTGAGGGAATTGCAGAACGTCAGATTTTTAGCAGAAATTATGACCGCGCGGCTTAGGGATTTTTCAAAAAAAGTTGTTCAGACGTCGGGGGCTACTTTTCTTTCCGATGATAAAAAGCCAACTGTTTCCACCGAAAAACATTTCAGGGGATCACTTGCAACACTTTGCCAACATTTTTGACTGAATTGCAGAATGTCAGATTTTTAGCAGAAATTGTGACCGCGCGGCTTAGGGATTTTTTCAAAAAAAGTTGTTCAGACGTCGAGGGCTAATTCTGTTTCCGATGATAAAAACCCATCTGTTTCCACCGAAAAACATTTCAGGAGATCACTTGCAACGGTTTGCCAACATTTTTGAGGGAATTGCAGAACGTCAGATTTTTAGCAGAAATTGTGACCGCGCGGCTTAGGGATTTTTTCAAAAAAAGTTGTTCAGACGTCGAGGGCTCATTCTGTTTCCAATGATAAAAACCCATCTGTTTCCACCGAAAAACATTTCAGGGGATCACTTGCAACAGTTTGCCAACATTTTTGAGTGAATTGCAGAATGTCAGATTTTTAGCAGAAATTGTGACCGCGCGTCTTATGGATTTTTTCAAAAAAAGTTGTTCAGACGTCGAGGGCTAATTCTGTTTCCGATGATTAAAAACCCATCTGTTCCCACCGAAAAACCTTTCAGGGGATCGTTTGCAACAGTTTGGGACCATTTGTGAATGAATTGAAGAACGTCAGATTTTTAGCAGAAATTGTAAACGCGCGGCTTAGGGATTTTTTCAAAAAAAGTTTTTCAGACGTCGAAGGCTAATTCTGTTTCCGATGATAAAAACCCATCTGTTTCCACCGAAAAACATTTCAGGGGATCATTTGCAACAGTTTGCCAACGTTTTTGAGGGAATTGCAGAACGTCAGATTTTTAGCAGAAATTGTGACCGCGCGGCTTAGGGATTTTTTCAAAAAAAGTTGTTCAGACGTCGAGGGCTAATTCTGTTTCCGATGATAAAAACCCATCTGTTTCCACCGAAAAACACTTCAGGGGATCACTTGCAACACTTTGCCAACATTTTTGGGTGAATTGCAGAATGTCAGATTTTTAGCAGAAATTGTGACCGCGCGGCTTAGGGATTTTTTCAAAAAAAGTTGTTCAGACGTCGAGGGCTAATTCTGTTTCCGATGATAAAAACCCATATGTTTCCACCGAAAATCATTTCAGGGGATCACTTGCAACACTTTGCCAACATTTTTGACTGAATTGCAGAATGTCAGATTTTTAGCAGAAATTGTGACCGCGCGGCTTAGGGATTTTTTCAAAAAAAGTTGTTCAGACGTCGAGGGCTAATTCTGTTTCCGATGATAAAAACCCATCTGTTTCCACCGAAAAACATTTCAGGGGATCACTTGCAACACTTTGCCAACATTTTTGAGGGAATTGCAGAACGTCAGATTTTTAGCAGAAATTGTGACCGCGCGGCTTAGGGATTTTTTCAAAAAAAGATGTTCAGACGTCGAGGGCTCATTCTGTTTCCAATGATAAAAACCCATCTGTTTCCACCGAAAAACATTTCAGGGGATCACTTGCAACAGTTTGCCAACATTTTTGAGTGAATTGCAGAATGTCAGATTTTTAGCAGAAATTGTGACCGCGCGGCTTAGGGATTTTTTTCAAAAAAGTTGTTCAGACGTCGAGGGCTAATTCTGTTTCCGATGATAAAAACCCATCTGTTTCCACCGAAAAACATTTCAGGGGATCACTTGCAACACTTTGCCAACATTTTTGAGGGAATTGCAGAACGTCAGATTTTTAGCAGAAATTGTGACCGCGCGGCTTAGGGATTTTTTCAAAAAAAGATGTTCAGACGTCGAGGGCTCATTCTGTTTCCAATGATAAAAACCCATCTGTTTCCACCGAAAAACATTTCAGGGGATCACTTGCAACAGTTTGCCAACATTTTTGAGTGAATTGCAGAATGTCAGATTTTTAGCAGAAATTGTGACCGCGCGGCTTAGGGATTTTTTTCAAAAAAGTTGTTCAGACGTCGAGGGCTAATTCTGTTTCCGATGATAAAAACCCATCTGTTTCCACCGAAAAACATTTCAGGGGATCACTTGCAACACTTTGCCAACATTTTTGAGGGAATTGCAGAACGTCAGATTTTTAGCAGAAATTGTGACCGCGCGGCTTAGGGATTTTTTCAAAAAAAGTTGTTCAGACGTCAAGGGCTAATTCTGCTTCCGATGATAAAAACCCATCTGTTCCCACCGAAAAACATTTCAGGGGATCACTTGCAACAGTTTGCCAACATTTTTGAGCGAATTGCAGAACGTCAGATTTTTAGCAGAAATTGTGACCGCGCGGCTTAGGGACTTTTCAAAAAAAGGTGTTCAGACGTCGAGGGCTAATTCTGTTTCCAATGATAAAAACCCATCTGTTTCCACCGAAAAACATTTCAGGGGATCACTTGCAATAGTTTGCCAACATTTTTGAGGGAATTGCAGAACGTCAGATTTTTAGCAGAAATTGTGACCGCGCGGCTTAGGGATGTTTCAAAAAAAGTTGTTCAGACGTCGGGGGCTACTTTTGTTTCCGATGATAAAAAGCCAACTGTTTCCACCGAAAAACATTTCAGGGGATCACTTGCAACGGTTTTCCAACATTTTTGAGTGAATTGCAGAACGTCAGATTTTTAGCAGAAATTGTGACCGCGCGGCTTAGGGATTTTTTCAAAAAAAGTTGTTCAGACGTCGAGGGCTAATTCTGTTTCCGATGATAAAAACCCATCTGTTTCCACCGAAAAACATTTCAGGGGATCACTTGCAACATTTTGACAACATTGTTGAGTGAATTGCAGAACGTCAGATTTTTAGCAGAAATTGTGACCGCGCGGCTTAGGGATTTTTTTAAAAAAAAATTTGTTCAGACGTCGAGGGCTCATTCTGTTTCCGATGATAAAAACCCATCTGTTTCCACCGAAAAACCTTTCAGGGGATCGTTTGCAACAGTTTGGCACCATTTTTGAGTGAAATGCAGAACGTCAGATTTTTAGCAGAAATTGTGACCGCGTGGCTTAGGGATTTTTTCAAAAAAAGTTGTTCAGACGTCGAGGGCTAATTCTGTTTCCGATGATAAAAACCCATCTGTTTCCACCGAAAAACATTTCAGGGGATCACTTGCAACACTTTGCCAACATTTTTGAGGGAATTGCAGAACGTCAGATTTTTAGCAGAAATTGTGACCGCGCGGCTTAGGGATGTTTCAAAAAAAGTTGTTCAGACGTCGGGGGCTACTTTTGTTTCCGATGATAAAAAGCCAACTGTTTCCACCGAAAAACAT
The DNA here is from genome assembly GCF_964188305.1 of Podarcis bocagei. Taxonomy (NCBI): domain Eukaryota; kingdom Metazoa; phylum Chordata; class Lepidosauria; order Squamata; family Lacertidae; genus Podarcis; species Podarcis bocagei. The sequence goes on from NW_027670334.1 coordinate 535,272, forward strand.
TTCAGGGGATCACTTGCAACGGTTTTCCAACATTTTTGAGTGAATTGCAGAACGTCAGATTTTTAGCAGAAATTGTGACCGCGCGGCTTAGGGATTTTTTCAAAAAAAAGTTGTTCAGACGTCGAGGGCTAATTCTGTTTCCGATGATAAAAACCCATCTGTTTCCACCGAAAAACATTTCAGGGGATCACTTGCAACATTTTGACAACATTTTTGAGTGAATTGCAGAACGTCAGATTTTTAGCAGAAATTGTGACCGCGCGGCTTAGGGATTTTTTCAAAAAAAGTTGTTCAGACGTCGAGGGCTCATTCTGTTTCCGATGATAAAAACCCATCTGTTTCCACCGAAAAACCTTTCAGGGGATCGTTTGCAACAGTTTGGCACCATTTTTGAGTGAAATGCAGAACGTCAGATTTTTAGCAGAAATTGTGACCGCGCGGCTTAGGGATTTTTTCAAAAAAAGTTGTTCAGACGTCGAGGGCTAATTCTGTTTCCGATGATAAAAACCCATCTGTTTCCACCGAAAAACACTTCAGGGGATCACTTGCAACACTTTGCCAACATTTTTGACTGAATTGCAGAATGTCAGATTTTTAGCAGAAATTGTGACCGCGCGGCTTAGGGATTTTTTAAAAAAAAGTTGTTCAGACGTCGAGGGCTAATTCTGTTTCCGATGATAAAAACCCATATGTTTCCACCGAAAATGATTTCAGGGGATCACTTGCAAAACTTTGCCAACATTTTTGACTGAATTGCAGAATGTCAGATTTTTAGCAGAAATTGTGACCGCGCGGCTTAGGGATTTTTTCAAAAAAAGTTGTTCAGACGTCGAGGGCTAATTCTGTTTCCGATGATAAAAACCCACCTGTTTCCACCGAAAAACATTTCAGGGGATCACTTGCAACAGTTTGCCAACATTTTTGAGGGAATTGCAGAACGTCAGATTTTTAGCAGAAATTGTGACCGCGCGGCTTAGGGATTTTTTTCAAAAAAGTTGTTCAGACGTCGAGGGCTAATTCTGTTTCCGATGATAAAAACCCATCTGTTTCCACCGAAAAACATTTCAGGGGATCACTTGCAACACTTTGCCAACATTTTTGAGGGAATTGCAGAACGTCAGATTTTTAGCAGAAATTGTGACCGCGCGGCTTATGGATTTTTTCAAAAAAAGTTGTTCAGACGTCGAGGGCTAATTCTGTTTCCGATGATAAAAACCCATCTGTTCCCACCGAAAAACCTTTCAGGGGATCGTTTGCAACAGTTTGGGACCATTTGTGAATGAATTGAAGAACGTCAGATTTTTAGCAGAAATTGTAACCGCGCGGCTTATCGATTTTTTCAAAAAAAGTTGTTCAGACGTCGAGGGCTCATTCTGTTTCCAATGATAAAAACCCATCTGTTTCCACCGAAAAACATTTCAGGGGATCACTTGCAACAGTTTGCCAACATTTTTGAGCGAATTGCAGAACGTCAGATTTTTAGCAGAAATTGTGACCGCGCGGCTTAGGGACTTTTCAAAAAAAGGTGTTCAGACGTCGAGGGCTAATTCTGTTTCCGATGATAAAAACCCATCTGTTTCCACCGAAAAACATTTCAGGGGATCACTTGCAATAGTTTGCCAACATTTTTGAGGGAATTGCAGAACGTCAGATTTTTAGCAGAAATTGTGACCGCGCGGCTTAGGAATGTTTCAAAAAAAGTTGTTCAGACGTCGGGATCTACTTTTGTTTCCGATGATAAAAAGCCAACTGTTTCCACCGAAAAACATTTCAGGGGATCACTTGCAACGGTTTTCCAACATTTTTGAGTGAATTGCAGAACGTCAGATTTTTAGCAGAAATTGTGATCGCGCGGCTTAGGGATTTTTTCAAAAAAAGTTGTTCAGACGTCGAGGGCTAATTCTGTTTCCGATGATAAAAACCCATCTGTTTCCACCGAAAAACATTTCAGGGGATCACTTGCAACATTTTGACAACATTTTTGAGTGAATTGCAGAACGTCAGATTTTTAGCAGAAATTGTGACCGCGCGGCTTAGGGATTTTTTCAAAAAAAGTTGTTCAGACGTCGAGGGCTCATTCTGTTTCCGATGATAAAAACCCATCTGTTTCCACCGAAAAACCTTTCAGGGGATCGTTTGCAACAGTTTGGCACCATTTTTTAGTGAAATGCAGAACGTCAGATTTTTAGCAGTAATTGTGACCGCGCGGCTTAGGGATTTTTTCAAAAAAAGTTGTTCAGACGTCGAGGGCTAATTCTGTTTCCGATGATAAAAACCCATCTGTTTCCACCGAAAAACATTTCAGGGGATCACTTGCAACGGTTTTCCAACATTTTTGAGTGAATGGCAGAACGTCAGATTTTTAGCAGAAATTGTGACCGCGCGGCTTAGGGATTTTTTCAAAAAAAGTTGTTCAGACGTCGAGGGCTAATTCTGTTTCCGATGATAAAAACCCATCTGTTTCCACCGAAAAACATTTCAGGGGATCACTTGCAACATTTTGACAACATTGTTGAGTGAATTGCAGAACGTCAGATTTTTAGCAGAAATTGTGACCGCGCGGCTTAGGGATTTTTTAAAAAAAAAATTTGTTCAGACGTCGAGGGCTCATTCTGTTTCCGATGATAAAAACCCATCTGTTTCCACCGAAAAACCTTTCAGGGGATCGTTTGCAACAGTTTGGCACCATTTTTGAGTGAAATGCAGAACGTCAGATTTTTAGCAGAAATTGTGACCGCGTGGCTTAGGGATTTTTTCAAAAAAAGTTGTTCAGACGTCGAGGGCTAATTCTGTTTCCGATGATAAAAACCCATCTGTTTCCACCGAAAAACATTTCAGGGGATCACTTGCAACACTTTGCCAACATTTTTGAGGGAATTGCAGAACGTCAGATTTTTAGCAGAAATTGTGACCGCGCAGCTTAGGGATGTTTCAAAAAAAGTTGTTCAGACGTCGGGGGCTACTTTTGTTTCCGATGATAAAAAGCCAACTGTTTCCACCGAAAAACATTTCAGGGGATCACTTGCAACGGTTTTCCAACATTTTTGAGTGAATTGCAGAACGTCAGATTTTTAGCAGAAATTGTGACCGCGCGGCTTAGGGATTTTTTCAAAAAAAAGTTGTTCAGACGTCGAGGGCTAATTCTGTTTCCGATGATAAAAACCCATCTGTTTCCACCGAAAAACATTTCAGGGGATCACTTGCAACATTTTGACAACATTTTTGAGTGAATTGCAGAACGTCAGATTTTTAGCAGAAATTGTGACCGCGCGGCTTAGGGATTTTTTCAAAAAAAGTTGTTCAGACGTCGAGGGCTCATTCTGTTTCCGATGATAAAAACCCATCTGTTTCCACCGAAAAACCTTTCAGGGGATCGTTTGCAACAGTTTGGCACCATTTTTGAGTGAAATGCAGAACGTCAGATTTTTAGCAGAAATTGTGACCGCGCGGCTTAGGGATTTTTTCAAAAAAAGTTGTTCAGACGTCGAGGGCTAATTCTGTTTCCGATGATAAAAACCCATCTGTTTCCACCGAAAAACACTTCAGGGGATCACTTGCAACACTTTGCCAACATTTTTGACTGAATTGCAGAATGTCAGATTTTTAGCAGAAATTGTGACCGCGCGGCTTAGGGATTTTTTAAAAAAAAGTTGTTCAGACGTCGAGGGCTAATTCTGTTTCCGATGATAAAAACCCATATGTTTCCACCGAAAATCATTTCAGGGGATCACTTGCAAAACTTTGCCAACATTTTTGACTGAATTGCAGAATGTCAGATTTTTAGCAGAAATTGTGACCGCGCGGCTTAGGGATTTTTTCAAAAAAAGTTGTTCAGACGTCGAGGGCTAATTCTGTTTCCGATGATAAAAACCCACCTGTTTCCACCGAAAAACATTTCAGGGGATCACTTGCAACAGTTTGCCAACATTTTTGAGGGAATTGCAGAACGTCAGATTTTTAGCAGAAATTGTGACCGCGCGGCTTAGGGATTTTTTTCAAAAAAGTTGTTCAGACGTCGAGGGCTAATTCTGTTTCCGATGATAAAAACCCATCTGTTTCCACCGAAAAACATTTCAGGGGATCACTTGCAACACTTTGCCAACATTTTTGAGGGAATTGCAGAACGTCAGATTTTTAGCAGAAATTGTGACCGCGCGGCTTATGGATTTTTTCAAAAAAAGTTGTTCAGACGTCGAGGGCTAATTCTGTTTCCGATGATAAAAACCCATCTGTTCCCACCGAAAAACCTTTCAGGGGATCGTTTGCAACAGTTTGGGACCATTTGTGAATGAATTGAAGAACGTCAGATTTTTAGCAGAAATTGTAACCGCGCGGCTTATCGATTTTTTCAAAAAAAGTTGTTCAGACGTCGAGGGCTCATTCTGTTTCCAATGATAAAAACCCATCTGTTTCCACCGAAAAACATTTCAGGGGATCACTTGCAACAGTTTGCCAACATTTTTGAGCGAATTGCAGAACGTCAGATTTTTAGCAGAAATTGTGACCGCGCGGCTTAGGGACTTTTCAAAAAAAGGTGTTCAGACGTCGAGGGCTAATTCTGTTTCCGATGATAAAAACCCATCTGTTTCCACCGAAAAACATTTCAGGGGATCACTTGCAATAGTTTGCCAACATTTTTGAGGGAATTGCAGAACGTCAGATTTTTAGCAGAAATTGTGACCGCGCGGCTTAGGGATGTTTCAAAAAAAGTTGTTCAGACGTCGGGATCTACTTTTGTTTCCGATGATAAAAACCCATCTGTTTCCACCGAAAAACATTTCAGGGGATCACTTGCAACGGTTTTCCAACATTTTTGAGTGAATTGCAGAACGTCAGATTTTTAGCAGAAATTGTGATCGCGCGGCTTAGGGATTTTTTCAAAAAAAGTTGTTCAGACGTCGAGGGCTAATTCTGTTTCCGATGATAAAAACCCATCTGTTTCCACCGAAAAACATTTCAGGGGATCACTTGCAACATTTTGACAACATTTTTGAGTGAATTGCAGAACGTCAGATTTTTAGCAGAAATTGTGACCGCGCGGCTTAGGGATTTTTTCAAAAAAAGTTGTTCAGACGTCGAGGGCTCATTCTGTTTCCGATGATAAAAACCCATCTGTTTCCACCGAAAAACCTTTCAGGGGATCGTTTGCAACAGTTTGGCACCATTTTTGAGTGAAATGCAGAACGTCAGATTTTTAGCAGAAATTGTGACCGCGCGGCTTAGGGATTTTTTCAAAAAAAGTTGTTCAGACGTCGAGGGCTAATTCTGTTTCCGATGATAAAAACCCATCTGTTTCCACCGAAAAACATTTCAGGGGATCACTTGCAACGGTTTTCCAACATTTTTGAGTGAATGGCAGAACGTCAGATTTTTAGCAGAAATTGTGACCGCGCGGCTTAGGGATTTTTTCAAAAAAAGTTGTTCAGACGTCGAGGGCTAATTCTGTTTCCGATGATAAAAACCCATCTGTTTCCACCGAAAAACATTTCAGGGGATCACTTGCAACACTTTGCCAACATTTTTGAGGGAATTGCAGAACGTCAGATTTTTAGCAGAAATTGTGACCTCGCGGCTTAGGGATTTTTTCAAAAAAAGTTGTTCAGACGTCGAGGGCTCATTCTGTTTCCAATGATAAAAACCCATCTGTTTCCACCGAAAAACATTTCAGGGGATCACTTGCAACAGTTTCCCAACATTTTTGAGTGAATTGCAGAATGTCAGATTTTTAGCAGAAATTGTGACCGCGCGGCTTAGGGATTTTTTTCAAAAAAGTTGTTCAGACGTCGAGGGCTAATTCTGTTTCCGATGATAAAAACCCATCTGTTTCCACCGAAAAACATTTCAGGGGATCACTTGCAACACTTTGCCAACATTTTTGAGGGAATTGCAGAACGTCAGATTTTTAGCAGAAATTGTGACCGCGCGGCTTAGGGATTTTTTCAAAAAAAGTTGTTCAGACGTCAAGGGCTAATTCTGTTTCCGATGATAAAAACCCATCTGTTCCCACCGAAAAACATTTCAGGGGATCACTTGCAACAGTTTGCCAACATTTTTGAGCGAATTGCAGAACGTCAGATTTTTAGCAGAAATTGTGACCGCGCGGCTTAGGGACTTTTCAAAAAAAGGTGTTCAGACGTCGAGGGCTAATTCTGTTTCCGATGATAAAAACCCATCTGTTTCCACCGAAAAACATTTCAGGGGATCACTTGCAACACTTTGCCAACATTTTTGAGGGAATTGCAGAACGTCAGATTTTTAGCAGAAATTGTGACCGCGCGGCTTAGGGATGTTTCAAAAAAAGTTGTTCAGACGTCGGGGGCTACTTTTGTTTCCGATGATAAAAAGCCAACTGTTTCCACCGAAAAACATTTCAGGGGATCACTTGCAACGGTTTTCCAACATTTTTGAGTGAATTGCAGAACGTCAGATTTTTAGCAGAAATTGTGACCGCGCGGCTTAGGGATTTTTTCAAAAAAAGTTGTTCAGACGTCGAGGGCTAATTCTGTTTCCGATGATAAAAACCCATCTGTTTCCACCGAAAAACATTTCAGGGGATCACTTGCAACATTTTGACAACATTTTTGAGTGAATTGCAGAACGTCAGATTTTTAGCAGAAATTGTGACCGCGCGGCTTAGGGATTTTTTCAAAAAAAGTTGTTCAGACGTCGAGGGCTAATTCTGTTTCCGATGATAAAAACCCATATGTTTCCACCGAAAATCATTTCAGGGGATCACTTGCAACACTTTGCCAACATTTTTGACTGAATTGCAGAATGTCAGATTTTTAGCAGAAATTGTGACCGCGCGGCTTAGGGATTTTTTCAAAAAAAGTTGTTCAGACGTCGAGGGCTAATTCTGTTTCCGATGATAAAAACCCATCTGTTTCCACCGAAAAACATTTCAGGGGATCACTTGCAACACTTTGCCAACATTTTTGAGGGAATTGCAGAACGTCAGATTTTTAGCAGAAATTGTGACCGCGCGGCTTAGGGATTTTTTCAAAAAAAGTTGTTCAGACGTCGAGGGCTCATTCTGTTTCCAATGATAAAAACCCATCTGTTTCCACCGAAAAACATTTCAGGGGATCACTTGCAACAGTTTGCCAACATTTTTGAGTGAATTGCAGAATGTCAGATTTTTAGCAGAAATTGTGACCGCGCGGCTTAGGGATTTTTTTCAAAAAAGTTGTTCAGACGTCGAGGGCTAATTCTGTTTCCGATGATAAAAACCCATCTGTTTCCACCGAAAAACATTTCAGGGGATCACTTGCAACACTTTGCCAACATTTTTGAGGGAATTGCAGAACGTCAGATTTTTAGCAGAAATTGTGACCGCGCGGCTTAGGGATTTTTTCAAAAAAAGTTGTTCAGACGTCAAGGGCTAATTCTGTTTCCGATGATAAAAACCCATCTGTTCCCACCGAAAAACATTTCAGGGGATCACTTGCAACAGTTTGCCAACATTTTTGAGCGAATTGCAGAACGTCAGATTTTTAGCAGAAATTGTGACCGCGCGGCTTAGGGACTTTTCAAAAAAAGGTGTTCAGACGTCGAGGGCTAATTCTGTTTCCGATGATAAAAACCCATCTGTTTCCACCGAAAAACATTTCAGGGGCTCACTTGCAATAGTTTGCCAACATTTTTGAGGGAATTGCAGAACGTCAGATTTTTAGCAGAAATTGTGACCGCGCGGCTTAGTGATGTTTCAAAAAAAGTTGTTCAGACGTCGGGGGCTACTTTTGTTTCCGATGATAAAAAGCCAACTGTTTCCACCGAAAAACATTTCAGGGGATCACTTGCAACGGTTTTCCAACATTTTTGAGTGAATTGCAGAACGTCAGATTTTTAGCAGAAATTGTGACCGCGCGGCTTAGGGATTTTTTCAAAAAAAGTTGTTCAGACGTCGAGGGCTAATTCTGTTTCCGATGATAAAAACCCATCTGTTTCCACCGAAAAACATTTCAGGGGATCACTTGCAACATTTTGACAACATTTTTGAGTGAATTGCAGAACGTCAGATTTTTAGCAGAAATTGTGACCGCGCGGCTTAGGGATTTTTTCAAAAAAAGTTGTTCAGACGTCGAGGGCTCATTCTGTTTCCGATGATAAAAACCCATCTGTTTCCACCGAAAAACCTTTCAGGGGATCGTTTGCAACAGTTTGGCACCATTTTTGAGTGAAATGCAGAACGTCAGATTTTTAGCAGAAATTCTGACCGCGCGGCTTAGGGATTTTTTCAAAAAAAGTTGTTCAGACGTCGAGGGCTAATTCTGTTTCCGATGATAAAAACCCATCTGTTTCCACCGAAAAACACTTCAGGGGATCACTTGCAACACTTTGCCAACATTTTTGAGTGAATTGCAGAATGTCAGATTTTTAGCAGAAATTGTGACCGCGCGGCTTAGGGATTTTTTAAAAAAAAGTTGTTCAGACGTCGAGGGCTAATTCTGTTTCCGATGATAAAAACCCATATGTTTCCACCGAAAATCATTTCAGGGGATCACTTGCAACACTTTGCCAACATTTTTGACTGAATTGCAGAATGTCAGATTTTTAGCAGAAATTGTGACCGCGCGGCTTAGGGATTTTTTCAAAAAAAGTTGTTCAGACGTCGAGGGCTAATTCTGTTTCCGATGATAAAAACCCACCTGTTTCCACCGAAAAACATTTCAGGGGATCACTTGCAACAGTTTGCCAACATTTTTGAGGGAATTGCAGAACGTCAGATTTTTAGCAGAAATTGTGACCGCGCGGCTTAGGGATTTTTTTCAAAAAAGTTGTTCAGACGTCGAGGGCTAATTCTGTTTCCGATGATAAAAACCCATCTGTTTCCACCGAAAAACATTTCAGGGGATCACTTGCAACACTTTGCCAACATTTTTGAGGGAATTGCAGAACGTCAGATTTTTAGCAGAAATTGTGACCGCGCGGCTTATGGATTTTTTCAAAAAAAGTTGTTCAGACGTCGAGGGCTAATTCTGTTTCCGATGATAAAAACCCATCTGTTCCCACCGAAAAACCTTTCAGGGGATCGTTTGCAACAGTTTGGGACCATTTGTGAATGAATTGAAGAACGTCAGATTTTTAGCAGAAATTGTAACCGCGCGGCTTATGGATTTTTTCAAAAAAAGTTGTTCAGACGTCGAGGGCTCATTCTGTTTCCAATGATAAAAACCCATCTGTTTCCACCGAAAAACATTTCAGGGGATCACTTGCAACAGTTTGCCAACATTTTTGAGCGAATTGCAGAACGTCAGATTTTTAGCAGAAATTGTGACCGCGCGGCTTAGGGACTTTTCAAAAAAAGGTGTTCAGACGTCGAGGGCTAATTCTGTTTCCGATGATAAAAACCCATCTGTTTCCACCGAAAAACATTTCAGGGGATCACTTGCAATAGTTTGCCAACATTTTTGAGGGAATTGCAGAACGTCAGATTTTTAGCAGAAATTGTGACCGCGCGGCTTAGGGATGTTTCAAAAAAAGTTGTTCAGACGTCGGGATCTACTTTTGTTTCCGATGATAAAAAGCCAACTGTTTCCACCGAAAAACATTTCAGGGGATCACTTGCAACGGTTTTCCAACATTTTTGAGTGAATTGCAGAACGTCAGATTTTTAGCAGAAATTGTGACCGCGCGGCTTAGGGATTTTTTCAAAAAAAGTTGTTCAGACGTCGAGGGCTAATTCTGTTTCCGATGATAAAAACCCATCTGTTTCCACCGAAAAACATTTCAGGGGATCACTTGCAACATTTTGACAACATTTTTGAGTGAATTGCAGAACGTCAGATTTTTAGCAGAAATTGTGACCGCGCGGCTTAGGGATTTTTTCAAAAAAAGTTGTTCAGACGTCGAGGGCTCATTCTGTTTCCGATGATAAAAACCCATCTGTTTCCACCGAAAAACCTTTCAGGGGATCGTTTGCAACAGTTTGGCACCATTTTTGAGTGAAATGCAGAACGTCAGATTTTTAGCAGAAATTGTTACCGCGCGGCTTAGGGATTTTTTCAAAAAAAGTTGTTCAGACGTCAAGGGCTAATTCTGTTTCCGATGATAAAAACCCATCTGTTTCCACCGAAAAACACTTCAGGGGATCACTTGCAACACTTTGCCAACATTTTTGAGTGAATTGCAGAATGTCAGATTTTTAGCAGAAATTGTGACCGCGCGGCTTAGGGATTTTTTAAAAAAAAGTTGTTCAGACGTCGAGGGCTAATTCTGTTTCCGATGATAAAAACCCATATGTTTCCACCGAAAATCATTCAGGGGATCACTTGCAACACTTTGCCAACATTTTTGACTGAATTGCAGAATGTCAGATTTTTAGCAGAAATTGTGACCGCGCGGCTTAGGGATTTTTTCAAAAAAAGTTGTTCAGACGTCGAGGGCTAATTCTGTTTCCGATGATAAAAACCCACCTGTTTCCACCGAAAAACATTTCAGGGGATCACTTGCAACAGTTTGCCAACATTTTTGAGGGAATTGCAGAACGTCAGATTTTTAGCAGAAATTGTGACTGCGCGGCTTAGGGATTTTTTCAAAAAAAGTTGTTCAGACGTCAAGGGCTAATTCTGTTTCCGATGATAAAAACCCATCTGTTTCCACCGAAAAACACTTCAGGGGATCACTTGCAACACTTTGCCAACATTTTTGAGTGAATTGCAGAATGTCAGATTTTTAGCAGAAATTGTGACCGCGCGGCTTAGGGATTTTTTTCAAAAAAGTTGTTCAGACGTCGAGGGCTAATTCTGTTTCCGATGATAAAAACCCATCTGTTTCCACCGAAAAACATTTCAGGGGATCACTTGCAACACTTTGCCAACATTTTTGAGGGAATTGCAGAACGTCAGATTTTTAGCAGAAATTGTGACTGCGCGGCTTATGGATTTTTTCAAAAAAAGTTGTTCAGACGTCGAGGGCTAATTCTGTTTCCGATGATAAAAACCCATCTGTTCCCACCGAAAAACCTTTCAGGGGATCGTTTGCAACAGTTTGGGACCATTTGTGAATGAATTGAAGAACGTCAGATTTTTAGCAGAAATTGTAACCGCGCGGCTTAGGGATTTTTTCAAAAAAAGTTTTTCAGACGTCGAAGGCTAATTCTGTTTCCGATGATAAAAACCCATCTGTTTCCACCGAAAAACATTTCAGGGGATCATTTGCAACAGTTTGCCAACGTTTTTGAGGGAATTGCAGAACGTCAGATTTTTAGCAGAAATTGTGACCGCGCGGCTTAGGGATTTTTTTCAAAAAAGTTGTTCAGACGTCGAGGGCTAATTCTGTTTCCGATGATAAAAACCCATCTGTTTCCACCGAAAAACATTTCAGGGGATCACTTGCAACACTTTGCCAACATTTTTGAGGGAATTGCAGAACGTCAGATTTTTAGCAGAAATTGCGACCGCGCGGCTTATGGATTTTTTCAAAAAAAGTTGTTCAGACGTCGAGGGCTAATTCTGTTTCCGATGATAAAAACCCATCTGTTCCCACCGAAAAACCTTTCAGGGGATCGTTTGCAACAGTTTGGGACCATTTGTGAATGAATTGAAGAACGTCAGATTTTTAGCAGAAATTGTAACCGCGCGGCTTAGGGATTTTTTCAAAAAAAGTTTTTCAGACGTCGAAGGCTAATTCTGTTTCCGATGATAAAAACCCATCTGTTTCCACCGAAAAACATTTCAGGGGATCATTTGCAACAGTTTGCCAACGTTTTTGAGGGAATTGCAGAACGTCAGATTTTTAGCAGAAATTGTGACCGCGCGGCTTAGGGATTTTTTCAAAAAAAGTTGTTCAGACGTCGAGGGCTAATTCTGTTTCCGATGATAAAAACCCATCTGTTTCCACCGAAAATCATTTCAGGGGATCACTTGCAACACTTTGCCAACATTTTTGAGAGAATTGCAGAATGTCAGATTTTTAGCAGAAATTGTGACCGCGCGGCTTAGGGATTTTTTCAAAAAAAGTTGTTCAGACGTCGAGGGCTACTTCTGTTTCCGATGATAAAAACCCATCTGTTTCCACCGAAAAACCTTTCAGGGGATCGTTTGCAACAGTTTGGGACCATTTTTGAGGGAATTGCAGAACATCAGATTTTTAGCAGAAATTGTGACCGCGCGGCTTAGGGACTTTTCAAAAAAAGGTGTTCAGACGTCGAGGGCTACTTTTGTTTCCGATGATAAAAACCCAACTGTTCCCACCGAAAAACATTTCAGGGGATCGCTTGCAACGGTTTTCCAACATTTTTGAGTGAATTGCAGAACGTCAGATTTTTAGCAGAAATTGTGACCGCGCGGCTTAGGGATTTTTTCAAAAAAAGTTTTTCAGACGTCGAAGGCTAATTCTGTTTCCGATGATAAAAACCCATCTGTTTCCACCGAAAAACATTTCAGGGGATCACTTGCAACAGTTTGCCAACATTTTTGAGGGAATTGCAGAACGTCAGATTTTTAGCAGAAATTGTGACCGCGCGGCTTACGGATTTTTTCAAAAAAAGTTGTTCAGACGTCGAGGGATAATTCTGTTTCCGATGATAAAAACCCATCTGTTTCCACCGAAAAACATTTCAGGGGATCACTTGCAACAGTTTGCCAACATTTTTGAGGGAATTGCAGAACGTCAGATTTTTAGCAGAAATTGTGACCGCGCGGCTTAGGGATTTTTCAAAAAAAGTTGTTCAGACGTCGGGGGCTACTTTTGTTTCCGATGATAAAAAGCCAACTGTTTCCACCGAAAAACATTTCAGGGGATCACTTGCAACGGTTTTCCAACATTTTTGAGTGAATTGCAGAACGTCAGATTTTTAGCAGAAATTGTGACCGCGCGGCTTAGGGATTTTTTCAAAAAAAGTTGTTCAGACGTCGAGGGCTCATTCTGTTTCCGATGATAAAAACCCATCTGTTTCCACCGAAAAACATTTCAGGGGATCACTTGCAACGGTTTTCCAACATTTTTGAGTGAATTGCAGAACGTCAGATTTTTAGCAGAAATTGTGACCGCGCGGCTTAGGGATTTTTTCAAAAAAAGTTGTTCAGACGTCGAGGGCTAATTCTGTTTCCGATGATAAAAACCCATCTGTTTCCACCGAAAAACATTTCAGGGGATCACTTGCAACATTTTGACAACATTTTTGAGTGAATTGCAGAACGTCAGATTTTTAGCAGAAATTGTGACCGCGCGGCTTAGGGATTTTTTCAAAAAAAGTTGTTCAGACGTCGAGGGCTAATTCTGTTTCCGATGATAAAAAACCATATGTTTCCACCGAAAATCATTTCAGGGGATCACTTGCAACACTTTGCCAACATTTTTGACTGAATTGCAGAATGTCAGATTTTTAGCAGAAATTGTGACCGCGCGGCTTAGGGATTTTTTCAAAAAAAGTTGTTCAGACGTCGAGGGCTAATTCTGTTTCCGATGATAAAAACCCATCTGTTTCCACCGAAAAACATTTCAGGGGATCACTTGCAACACTTTGCCAACATTTTTGAGGGAATTGCAGAACGTCAGATTTTTAGCAGAAATTGTGACCGCGCGGCTTAGGGATTTTTTCAAAAAAAGTTGTTCAGACGTCGAGGGCTCATTCTGTTTCCAATGATAAAAACCCATCTGTTTCCACCGAAAAACATTTCAGGGGATCACTTGCAACAGTTTGCCAACATTTTTGAGTGAATTGCAGAATGTCAGATTTTTAGCAGAAATTGTGACCGCGCGGCTTAGGGATTTTTTTCAAAAAAGTTGTTCAGACGTCGAGGGCTAATTCTGTTTCCGATGATAAAAACCCATCTGTTTCCACCGAAAAACATTTCAGGGGATCACTTGCAACACTTTGCCAACATTTTTGAGGGAATTGCAGAACGTCAGATTTTTAGCAGAAATTGTGACCGCGCGGCTTAGGGATTTTTTCAAAAAAAGTTGTTCAGACGTCAAGGGCTAATTCTGTTTCCGATGATAAAAACCCATCTGTTCCCACCGAAAAACATTTCAGGGGATCACTTGCAACAGTTTGCCAACATTTTTGAGCGAATTGCAGAACGTCAGATTTTTAGCAGAAATTGTGACCGCGCGGCTTAGGGACTTTTCAAAAAAAGGTGTTCAGACGTCGAGGGCTCATTCTGTTTCCAATGATAAAAACCCATCTGTTTCCACCGAAAAACATTTCAGGGGATCACTTGCAATAGTTTGCCAACATTTTTGAGGGAATTGCAGAACGTCAGATTTTTAGCAGAAATTGTGACCGCGCGGCTTAGGGATGTTTCAAAAAAAGTTGTTCAGACGTCGGGGGCTACTTTTGTTTCCGATGATAAAAAGCCAACTGTTTCCACCCAAAAACATTTCACGGGATCACTTGCAACGGTTTTCCAACATTTTTGAGTGAATTGCAGAACGTCAGATTTTTAGCAGAAATTGTGACCGCGCGGCTTAGGGATTTTTTCAAAAAAAGTTGTTCAGACGTCGAGGGCTAATTCTGTTTCCGATGATAAAAACCCATCTGTTTCCACCGAAAAACATTTCAGGGGATCACTTGCAACATTTTGACAACATTTTTGAGTGAATTGCAGAACGTCAGATTTTTAGCAGAAATTGTGACCGCGCGGCTTAGGGATTTTTTCAAAAAAAGTTGTTCAGACGTCGAGGGCTCATTCTGTTTCCGATGATAAAAACCCATCTGTTTCCACCGAAAAACCTTTCAGGGGATCATTTGCAACAGTTTGGCACCATTTTTGAGTGAAATGCAGAACGTCAGATTTTTAGCAGAAATTGTGACCGCGTGGCTTAGGGATTTTTTCAAAAAAAGTTGTTCAGACGTCGAGGGCTAATTCTGTTTCCGATGATAAAAACCCATCTGTTTCCACCGAAAAACATTTCAGGGGATCACTTGCAACACTTTGCCAACATTTTTGAGGGAATTGCAGAACGTCAGATTTTTAGCAGAAATTGTGACCGCGCGGCTTAGGGATGTTTCAAAAAAAGTTGTTCAGACGTCGGGGGCTACTTTTGTTTCCGATGATAAAAAGCCAACTGTTTCCACCGAAAAACATTTCAGGGGATCACTTGCAACGGTTTTCCAACATTTTTGAGTGAATTGCAGAACGTCAGATTTTTAGCAGAAATTGTGACCGCGCGGCTTAGGGATTTTTTCAAAAAAAGTTGTTCAGACGTCGAGGGCTAATTCTGTTTCCGATGATAAAAACCCATCTGTTTCCACCGAAAAACATTTCAGGGGATCACTTGCAACATTTTGACAACATTTTTGAGTGAATTGCAGAACGTCAGATTTTTAGCAGAAATTGTGACCGCGCGGCTTAGGGATTTTTTCAAAAAAAGTTGTTCAGACGTCGAGGGCTCATTCTGTTTCCGATGATAAAAACCCATCTGTTTCCACCGAAAAACCTTTCAGGGGATCGTTTGCAACAGTTTGGCACCATTTTTGAGTGAAATGCAGAACGTCAGATTTTTAGCAGAAATTGTGACCGCGCGGCTTAGGGATTTTTTCAAAAAAAGTTGTTCAGACGTCGAGGGCTAATTCTGTTTCCGATGATAAAAACCCATCTGTTTCCACCGAAAAACACTTCAGGGGATCACTTGCAACACTTTGCCAACATTTTTGAGTGAATTGCAGAATGTCAGATTTTTAGCAGAAATTGTGACCGCGCGGCTTAGGGATTTTTTAAAAAAAAGTTGTTCAGACGTCGAGGGCTAATTCTGTTTCCGATGATAAAAACCCATATGTTTCCACCGAAAATCATTTCAGGGGATCACTTGCAACACTTTGCCAACATTTTTGACTGAATTGCAGAATGTCAGATTTTTAGCAGAAATTGTGACCGCGCGGCTTAGGGATTTTTTCAAAAAAAGTTGTTCAGACGTCGAGGGCTAATTCTGTTTCCGATGATAAAAACCCACCTGTTTCCACCGAAAAACATTTCAGGGGATCACTTGCAACAGTTTGCCAACATTTTTGAGGGAATTGCAGAACGTCAGATTTTTAGCAGAAATTGTGACCGCGCGGCTTAGGGATTTTTTTCAAAAAAGTTGTTCAGACGTCGAGGGCTAATTCTGTTTCCGATGATAAAAACCCATCTGTTTCCACCGAAAAACATTTCAGGGGATCACTTGCAACACTTTGCCAACATTTTTGAGGGAATTGCAGAACGTCAGATTTTTAGCAGAAATTGTGACCGCGCGGCTTATGGATTTTTTCAAAAAAAGTTGTTCAGACGTCGAGGGCTAATTCTGTTTCCGATGATAAAAACCCATCTGTTCCCACCGAAAAACCTTTCAGGGGATCGTTTGCAACAGTTTGGGACCATTTGTGAATGAATTGAAGAACGTCAGATTTTTAGCAGAAATTGTAACCGCGCGGCTTATGGATTTTTTCAAAAAAAGTTGTTCAGACGTCGAGGGCTCATTCTGTTTCCAATGATAAAAACCCATCTGTTTCCACCGAAAAACATTTCAGGGGATCACTTGCAACAGTTTGCCAACATTTTTGAGCGAATTGCAGAACGTCAGATTTTTAGCAGAAATTGTGACCGCGCGGCTTAGGGACTTTTCAAAAAAAGGTGTTCAGACGTCGAGGGCTAATTCTGTTTCCGATGATAAAAACCCATCTGTTTCCACCGAAAAACATTTCAGGGGATCACTTGCAATAGTTTGCCAACATTTTTGAGGGAATTGCAGAACGTCAGATTTTTAGCAGAAATTGTGACCGCTCGGCTTAGGGATGTTTCAAAAAAAGTTGTTCAGACGTCGGGATCTACTTTTGTTTCCGATGATAAAAAGCCAACTGTTTCCACCGAAAAACATTTCAGGGGATCACTTGCAACGGTTTTCCAACATTTTTGAGTGAATTGCAGAACGTCAGATTTTTAGCAGAAATTGTGACCGCGCGGCTTAGGGATTTTTTCAAAAAAAGTTGTTCAGACGTCGAGGGCTAATTCTGTTTCCGATGATAAAAACCCATCTGTTTTCACCGAAAAACATTTCAGGGGATCACTTGCAACGGTTTTCCAACATTTTTGAGTGAATTGCAGAACGTCAGATTTTTAGCAGAAATTGTGACCGCGCGGCTTAGGGATTTTTTCAAAAAAAGTTGTTCAGACGTCGAGGGCTAATTCTGTTTCCGATGATAAAAACCCATCTGTTTCCACCGAAAAACATTTCAGGGGATCACTTGCAACATTTTGACAACATTTTTGAGTGAATTGCAGAACGTCAGATTTTTAGCAGAAATTGTGACCGCGCGGCTTAGGGATTTTTTCAAAAAAAGTTGTTCAGACGTCGAGGGCTAATTCTGTTTCCGATGATAAAAAACCATATGTTTCCACCGAAAATCATTTCAGGGGATCACTTGCAACACTTTGCCAACATTTTTGACTGAATTGCAGAATGTCAGATTTTTAGCAGAAATTGTGACCGCGCGGCTTAGGGATTTTTTCAAAAAAAGTTGTTCAGACGTCGAGGGCTAATTCTGTTTCCGATGATAAAAACCCATCTGTTTCCACCGAAAAACATTTCAGGGGATCACTTGCAACACTTTGCCAACATTTTTGAGGGAATTGCAGAACGTCAGATTTTTAGCAGAAATTGTGACCGCGCGGCTTAGGGATTTTTTCAAAAAAAGTTGTTCAGACGTCGAGGGCTCATTCTGTTTCCAATGATAAAAACCCATCTGTTTCCACCGAAAAACATTTCAGGGGATCACTTGCAACAGTTTGCCAACATTTTTGAGTGAATTGCAGAATGTCAGATTTTTAGCAGAAATTGTGACCGCGCGGCTTAGGGATTTTTTTCAAAAAAGTTGTTCAGACGTCGAGGGCTAATTCTGTTTCCGATGATAAAAACCCATCTGTTTCCACCGAAAAACATTTCAGGGGATCACTTGCAACACTTTGCCAACATTTTTGAGGGAATTGCAGAACGTCAGATTTTTAGCAGAAATTGTGACCGCGCGGCTTAGGGATTTTTTCAAAAAAAGTTGTTCAGACGTCAAGGGCTAATTCTGTTTCCGATGATAAAAACCCATCTGTTCCCACCGAAAAACATTTCAGGGGATCACTTGCAACAGTTTGCCAACATTTTTGAGCGAATTGCAGAACGTCAGATTTTTAGCAGAAATTGTGACCGCGCGGCTTAGGGACTTTTCAAAAAAAGGTGTTCAGACGTCGAGGGCTCATTCTGTTTCCAATGATAAAAACCCATCTGTTTCCACCGAAAAACATTTCAGGGGATCACTTGCAATAGTTTGCCAACATTTTTGAGGGAATTGCAGAACGTCAGATTTTTAGCAGAAATTGTGACCGCGCGGCTTAGGGATGTTTCAAAAAAAGTTGTTCAGACGTCGGGGGCTACTTTTGTTTCCGATGATAAAAAGCCAACTGTTTCCACCGAAAAACATTTCAGGGGATCACTTGCAACGGTTTTCCAACATTTTTGAGTGAATTGCAGAACGTCAGATTTTTAGCAGAAATTGTGACCGCGCGGCTTAGGGATTTTTTCAAAAAAAGTTGTTCAGACGTCGAGGGCTAATTCTGTTTCCGATGATAAAAACCCATCTGTTTCCACCGAAAAACATTTCAGGGGATCACTTGCAACATTTTGACAACATTTTTGAGTGAATTGCAGAACGTCAGATTTTTAGCAGAAATTGTGACCGCGCGGCTTAGGGATTTTTTCAAAAAAAGTTGTTCAGACGTCGAGGGCTCATTCTGTTTCCGATGATAAAAACCCATCTGTTTCCACCGAAAAACCTTTCAGGGGATCGTTTGCAACAGTTTGGCACCATTTTTGAGTGAAATGCAGAACGTCAGATTTTTAGCAGAAATTGTGACCGCGTGGCTTAGGGATTTTTTCAAAAAAAGTTGTTCAGACGTCGAGGGCTAATTCTGTTTCCGATGATAAAAACCCATCTGTTTCCACCGAAAAACATTTCAGGGGATCACTTGCAACACTTTGCCAACATTTTTGAGGGAATTGCAGA
Organism: Podarcis bocagei; assembly: GCF_964188305.1. Lineage (NCBI taxonomy): Eukaryota > Metazoa > Chordata > Lepidosauria > Squamata > Lacertidae > Podarcis > Podarcis bocagei. The sequence continues at coordinate 554,245 of NW_027670334.1, forward strand.
ACGTCAGATTTTTAGCAGAAATTGTGACCGCGCGGCTTAGGGATGTTTCAAAAAAAGTTGTTCAGACGTCGGGGGCTACTTTTGTTTCCGATGATAAAAAGCCAACTGTTTCCACCGAAAAACATTTCAGGGGATCACTTGCAACGGTTTTCCAACATTTTTGAGTGAATTGCAGAACGTCAGATTTTTAGCAGAAATTGTGACCGCGCGGCTTAGGGATTTTTTCAAAAAAAGTTGTTCAGACGTCGAGGGCTAATTCTGTTTCCGATGATAAAAACCCATCTGTTTCCACCGAAAAACATTTCAGGGGATCACTTGCAACATTTTGACAACATTTTTGAGTGAATTGCAGAACGTCAGATTTTTAGCAGAAATTGTGACCGCGCGGCTTAGGGATTTTTTCAAAAAAAGTTGTTCAGACGTCGAGGGCTCATTCTGTTTCCGATGATAAAAACCCATCTGTTTCCACCGAAAAACCTTTCAGGGGATCGTTTGCAACAGTTTGGCACCATTTTTGAGTGAAATGCAGAACGTCAGATTTTTAGCAGAAATTGTGACCGCGCGGCTTAGGGATTTTTTCAAAAAAAGTTGTTCAGACGTCGAGGGCTAATTCTGTTTCCGATGATAAAAACCCATCTGTTTCCACCGAAAAACACTTCAGGGGATCACTTGCAACACTTTGCCAACATTTTTGAGTGAATTGCAGAATGTCAGATTTTTAGCAGAAATTGTGACCGCGCGGCTTAGGGATTTTTTAAAAAAAAGTTGTTCAGACGTCGAGGGCTAATTCTGTTTCCGATGATAAAAACCCATATGTTTCCACCGAAAATCATTTCAGGGGATCACTTGCAACACTTTGCCAACATTTTTGACTGAATTGCAGAATGTCAGATTTTTAGCAGAAATTGTGACCGCGCGGCTTAGGGATTTTTTCAAAAAAAGTTGTTCAGACGTCGAGGGCTAATTCTGTTTCCGATGATAAAAACCCACCTGTTTCCACCGAAAAACATTTCAGGGGATCACTTGCAACAGTTTGCCAACATTTTTGAGGGAATTGCAGAACGTCAGATTTTTAGCAGAAATTGTGACCGCGCGGCTTAGGGATGTTTCAAAAAAAGTTGTTCAGACGTCGGGGGCTACTTTTGTTTCCGATGATAAAAAGCCAACTGTTTCCACCGAAAAACATTTCAGGGGATCACTTGCAACGGTTTTCCAACATTTTTGAGTGAATTGCAGAACGTCAGATTTTTAGCAGAAATTGTGACCGCGCGGCTTAGGGATTTTTTCAAAAAAAGTTGTTCAGACGTCGAGGGCTAATTCTGTTTCCGATGATAAAAACCCATCTGTTTCCACCGAAAAACATTTCAGGGGATCACTTGCAACATTTTGACAACATTTTTGAGTGAATTGCAGAACGTCAGATTTTTAGCAGAAATTGTGACCGCGCGGCTTAGGGATTTTTTCAAAAAAAGTTGTTCAGACGTCGAGGGCTCATTCTGTTTCCGATGATAAAAACCCATCTGTTTCCACCGAAAAACCTTTCAGGGGATCGTTTGCAACAGTTTGGCACCATTTTTGAGTGAAATGCAGAACGTCAGATTTTTAGCAGAAATTGTGACCGCGCGGCTTAGGGATTTTTTCAAAAAAAGTTGTTCAGACGTCGAGGGCTAATTCTGTTTCCGATGATAAAAACCCATCTGTTTCCACCGAAAAACACTTCAGGGGATCACTTGCAACACTTTGCCAACATTTTTGAGTGAATTGCAGAATGTCAGATTTTTAGCAGAAATTGTGACCGCGCGGCTTAGGGATTTTTTAAAAAAAAGTTGTTCAGACGTCGAGGGCTAATTCTGTTTCCGATGATAAAAACCCATATGTTTCCACCGAAAATCATTTCAGGGGATCACTTGCAACACTTTGCCAACATTTTTGACTGAATTGCAGAATGTCAGATTTTTAGCAGAAATTGTGACCGCGCGGCTTAGGGATTTTTTCAAAAAAAGTTGTTCAGACGTCGAGGGCTAATTCTGTTTCCGATGATAAAAACCCACCTGTTTCCACCGAAAAACATTTCAGGGGATCACTTGCAACAGTTTGCCAACATTTTTGAGGGAATTGCAGAACGTCAGATTTTTAGCAGAAATTGTGACCGCGCGGCTTAGGGATTTTTTTCAAAAAAGTTGTTCAGACGTCGAGGGCTAATTCTGTTTCCGATGATAAAAACCCATCTGTTTCCACCGAAAAACATTTCAGGGGATCACTTGCAACACTTTGCCAACATTTTTGAGGGAATTGCAGAACGTCAGATTTTTAGCAGAAATTGTGACCGCGCGGCTTATGGATTTTTTCAAAAAAAGTTGTTCAGACGTCGAGGGCTAATTCTGTTTCCGATGATAAAAACCCATCTGTTCCCACCGAAAAACCTTTCAGGGGATCGTTTGCAACAGTTTGGGACCATTTGTGAATGAATTGAAGAACGTCAGATTTTTAGCAGAAATTGTAACCGCGCGGCTTATGGATTTTTTCAAAAAAAGTTGTTCAGACGTCGAGGCTCATTCTGTTTCCAATGATAAAAACCCATCTGTTTCCACCGAAAAACATTTCAGGGGATCACTTGCAACAGTTTGCCAACATTTTTGAGCGAATTGCAGAACGTCAGATTTTTAGCAGAAATTGTGACCGCGCGGCTTAGGGACTTTTCAAAAAAAGGTGTTCAGACGTCGAGGGCTAATTCTGTTTCCGATGATAAAAACCCATCTGTTTCCACCGAAAAACATTTCAGGGGATCACTTGCAATAGTTTGCCAACATTTTTGAGGGAATTGCAGAACGTCAGATTTTTAGCAGAAATTGTGACCGCTCGGCTTAGGGATGTTTCAAAAAAAGTTGTTCAGACGTCGGGATCTACTTTTGTTTCCGATGATAAAAAGCCAACTGTTTCCACCGAAAAACATTTCAGGGGATCACTTGCAACGGTTTTCCAACATTTTTGAGTGAATTGCAGAACGTCAGATTTTTAGCAGAAATTGTGACCGCGCGGCTTAGGGATTTTTTTCAAAAAAGTTGTTCAGACGTCGAGGGCTAATTCTGTTTCCGATGATAAAAACCCATCTGTTTCCACCGAAAAACATTTCAGGGGATCACTTGCAACACTTTGCCAACATTTTTGAGGGAATTGCAGAACGTCAGATTTTTAGCAGAAATTGTGACCGCGCGGCTTATGGATTTTTTCAAAAAAAGTTGTTCAGACGTCGAGGGCTAATTCTGTTTCCGATGATAAAAACCCATCTGTTCCCACCGAAAAACCTTTCAGGGGATCGTTTGCAACAGTTTGGGACCATTTGTGAATGAATTGAAGAACGTCAGATTTTTAGCAGAAATTGTAACCGCGCGGCTTATGGATTTTTTCAAAAAAAGTTGTTCAGACGTCGAGGGCTCATTCTGTTTCCAATGATAAAAACCCATCTGTTTCCACCGAAAAACATTTCAGGGGATCACTTGCAACAGTTTGCCAACATTTTTGAGCGAATTGCAGAACGTCAGATTTTTAGCAGAAATTGTGACCGCGCGGCTTAGGGACTTTTCAAAAAAAGGTGTTCAGACGTCGAGGGCTAATTCTGTTTCCGATGATAAAAACCCATCTGTTTCCACCGAAAAACATTTCAGGGGATCACTTGCAATAGTTTGCCAACATTTTTGAGGGAATTGCAGAACGTCAGATTTTTAGCAGAAATTGTGACCGCTCGGCTTAGGGATGTTTCAAAAAAAGTTGTTCAGACGTCGGGATCTACTTTTGTTTCCGATGATAAAAAGCCAACTGTTTCCACCGAAAAACATTTCAGGGGATCACTTGCAACGGTTTTCCAACATTTTTGAGTGAATTGCAGAACGTCAGATTTTTAGCAGAAATTGTGACCGCGCGGCTTAGGGATTTTTTCAAAAAAAGTTGTTCAGACGTCGAGGGCTAATTCTGTTTCCGATGATAAAAACCCATCTGTTTCCACCGAAAAACATTTCAGGGGATCACTTGCAACGGTTTTCCAACATTTTTGAGTGAATTGCAGAACGTCAGATTTTTAGCAGAAATTGTGACCGCGCGGCTTAGGGATTTTTTCAAAAAAAGTTGTTCAGACGTCGAGGGCTAATTCTGTTTCCGATGATAAAAACCCATCTGTTTCCACCGAAAAACATTTCAGGGGATCACTTGCAACATTTTGACAACATTTTTGAGTGAATTGCAGAACGTCAGATTTTTAGCAGAAATTGTGACCGCGCGGCTTAGGGATTTTTTCAAAAAAAGTTGTTCAGACGTCGAGGGCTAATTCTGTTTCCGATGATAAAAAACCATATGTTTCCACCGAAAATCATTTCAGGGGATCACTTGCAACACTTTGCCAACATTTTTGACTGAATTGCAGAATGTCAGATTTTTAGCAGAAATTGTGACCGCGCGGCTTAGGGATTTTTTCAAAAAAAGTTGTTCAGACGTCGAGGGCTAATTCTGTTTCCGATGATAAAAACCCATCTGTTTCCACCGAAAAACATTTCAGGGGATCACTTGCAACACTTTGCCAACATTTTTGAGGGAATTGCAGAACGTCAGATTTTTAGCAGAAATTGTGACCGCGCGGCTTAGGGATTTTTTCAAAAAAAGTTGTTCAGACGTCGAGGGCTCATTCTGTTTCCAATGATAAAAACCCATCTGTTTCCACCGAAAAACATTTCAGGGGATCACTTGCAACAGTTTGCCAACATTTTTGAGTGAATTGCAGAATGTCAGATTTTTAGCAGAAATTGTGACCGCGCGGCTTAGGGATTTTTTTCAAAAAAGTTGTTCAGACGTCGAGGGCTAATTCTGTTTCCGATGATAAAAACCCATCTGTTTCCACCGAAAAACATTTCAGGGGATCACTTGCAACACTTTGCCAACATTTTTGAGGGAATTGCAGAACGTCAGATTTTTAGCAGAAATTGTGACCGCGCGGCTTAGGGATTTTTTCAAAAAAAGTTGTTCAGACGTCAAGGGCTAATTCTGTTTCCGATGATAAAAACCCATCTGTTCCCACCGAAAAACATTTCAGGGGATCACTTGCAACAGTTTGCCAACATTTTTGAGCGAATTGCAGAACGTCAGATTTTTAGCAGAAATTGTGACCGCGCGGCTTAGGGACTTTTCAAAAAAAGGTGTTCAGACGTCGAGGGCTCATTCTGTTTCCAATGATAAAAACCCATCTGTTTCCACCGAAAAACATTTCAGGGGATCACTTGCAATAGTTTGCCAACATTTTTGAGGGAATTGCAGAACGTCAGATTTTTAGCAGAAATTGTGACCGCGCGGCTTAGGGATGTTTCAAAAAAAGTTGTTCAGACGTCGGGGGCTACTTTTGTTTCCGATGATAAAAAGCCAACTGTTTCCACCGAAAAACATTTCAGGGGATCACTTGCAACGGTTTTCCAACATTTTTGAGTGAATTGCAGAACGTCAGATTTTTAGCAGAAATTGTGACCGCGCGGCTTAGGGATTTTTTCAAAAAAAGTTGTTCAGACGTCGAGGGCTAATTCTGTTTCCGATGATAAAAACCCATCTGTTTCCACCGAAAAACATTTCAGGGGATCACTTGCAACATTTTGACAACATTTTTGAGTGAATTGCAGAACGTCAGATTTTTAGCAGAAATTGTGACCGCGCGGCTTAGGGATTTTTTCAAAAAAAGTTGTTCAGACGTCGAGGGCTCATTCTGTTTCCGATGATAAAAACCCATCTGTTTCCACCGAAAAACCTTTCAGGGGATCGTTTGCAACAGTTTGGCACCATTTTTGAGTGAAATGCAGAACGTCAGATTTTTAGCAGAAATTGTGACCGCGTGGCTTAGGGATTTTTTCAAAAAAAGTTGTTCAGACGTCGAGGGCTAATTCTGTTTCCGATGATAAAAACCCATCTGTTTCCACCGAAAAACATTTCAGGGGATCACTTGCAACACTTTGCCAACATTTTTGAGGGAATTGCAGAACGTCAGATTTTTAGCAGAAATTGTGACCGCGCGGCTTAGGGATGTTTCAAAAAAAGTTGTTCAGACGTCGGGGGCTACTTTTGTTTCCGATGATAAAAAGCCAACTGTTTCCACCGAAAAACATTTCAGGGGATCACTTGCAACGGTTTTCCAACATTTTTGAGTGAATTGCAGAACGTCAGATTTTTAGCAGAAATTGTGACCGCGCGGCTTAGGGATTTTTTCAAAAAAAGTTGTTCAGACGTCGAGGGCTAATTCTGTTTCCGATGATAAAAACCCATCTGTTTCCACCGAAAAACATTTCAGGGGATCACTTGCAACATTTTGACAACATTTTTGAGTGAATTGCAGAACGTCAGATTTTTAGCAGAAATTGTGACCGCGCGGCTTAGGGATTTTTTCAAAAAAAGTTGTTCAGACGTCGAGGGCTCATTCTGTTTCCGATGATAAAAACCCATCTGTTTCCACCGAAAAACCTTTCAGGGGATCGTTTGCAACAGTTTGGCACCATTTTTGAGTGAAATGCAGAACGTCAGATTTTTAGCAGAAATTGTGACCGCGCGGCTTAGGGATTTTTTCAAAAAAAGTTGTTCAGACGTCGAGGGCTAATTCTGTTTCCGATGATAAAAACCCACCTGTTTCCACCGAAAAACATTTCAGGGGATCACTTGCAACAGTTTGCCAACATTTTTGAGGGAATTGCAGAACGTCAGATTTTTAGCAGAAATTGTGACCGCGCGGCTTAGGGATTTTTTCAAAAAAAGTTGTTCAGACGTCGAGGGCTCATTCTGTTTCCGATGATAAAAACCCATCTGTTTCCACCGAAAAACCTTTCAGGGGATCGTTTGCAACAGTTTGGCACCATTTTTGAGTGAAATGCAGAACGTCAGATTTTTAGCAGAAATTGTGACCGCGCGGCTTAGGGATTTTTTCAAAAAAAGTTGTTCAGACGTCGAGGGCTAATTCTGTTTCCGATGATAAAAACCCACCTGTTTCCACCGAAAAACATTTCAGGGGATCACTTGCAACAGTTTGCCAACATTTTTGAGGGAATTGCAGAACGTCAGATTTTTAGCAGAAATTGTGACCGCGCGGCTTAGGGATTTTTTTCAAAAAAGTTGTTCAGACGTCGAGGGCTAATTCTGTTTCCGATGATAAAAACCCATCTGTTTCCACCGAAAAACATTTCAGGGGATCACTTGCAACACTTTGCCAACATTTTTGAGGGAATTGCAGAACGTCAGATTTTTAGCAGAAATTGTGACCGCGCGGCTTATGGATTTTTTCAAAAAAAGTTGTTCAGACGTCGAGGGCTAATTCTGTTTCCGATGATAAAAACCCATCTGTTCCCACCGAAAAACCTTTCAGGGGATCGTTTGCAACAGTTTGGGACCATTTGTGAATGAATTGAAGAACGTCAGATTTTTAGCAGAAATTGTAACCGCGCGGCTTATGGATTTTTTCAAAAAAAGTTGTTCAGACGTCGAGGGCTCATTCTGTTTCCAATGATAAAAACCCATCTGTTTCCACCGAAAAACATTTCAGGGGATCACTTGCAACAGTTTGCCAACATTTTTGAGCGAATTGCAGAACGTCAGATTTTTAGCAGAAATTGTGACCGCGCGGCTTAGGGACTTTTCAAAAAAAGGTGTTCAGACGTCGAGGGCTAATTCTGTTTCCGATGATAAAAACCCATCTGTTTCCACCGAAAAACATTTCAGGGGATCACTTGCAATAGTTTGCCAACATTTTTGAGGGAATTGCAGAACGTCAGATTTTTAGCAGAAATTGTGACCGCTCGGCTTAGGGATGTTTCAAAAAAAGTTGTTCAGACGTCGGGATCTACTTTTGTTTCCGATGATAAAAAGCCAACTGTTTCCACCGAAAAACATTTCAGGGGATCACTTGCAACGGTTTTCCAACATTTTTGAGTGAATTGCAGAACGTCAGATTTTTAGCAGAAATTGTGACCGCGCGGCTTAGGGATTTTTTCAAAAAAAGTTGTTCAGACGTCGAGGGCTAATTCTGTTTCCGATGATAAAAACCCATCTGTTTCCACCGAAAAACATTTCAGGGGATCACTTGCAACATTTTGACAACATTTTTGAGTGAATTGCAGAACGTCAGATTTTTAGCAGAAATTGTGACCGCGCGGCTTAGGGATTTTTTCAAAAAAAGTTGTTCAGACGTCGAGGGCTCATTCTGTTTCCGATGATAAAAACCCATCTGTTTCCACCGAAAAACCTTTCAGGGGATCGTTTGCAACAGTTTGGCACCATTTTTGAGTGAAATGCAGAACGTCAGATTTTTAGCAGAAATTGTTACCGCGCGGCTTAGGGATTTTTTCAAAAAAAGTTGTTCAGACGTCAAGGGCTAATTCTGTTTCCGATGATAAAAACCCATCTGTTTCCACCGAAAAACACTTCAGGGGATCACTTGCAATAGTTTGCCAACATTTTTGAGGGAATTGCAGAACGTCAGATTTTTAGCAGAAATTGTGACCGCTCGGCTTAGGGATGTTTCAAAAAAAGTTGTTCAGACGTCGGGATCTACTTTTGTTTCCGATGATAAAAAGCCAACTGTTTCCACCGAAAAACATTTCAGGGGATCACTTGCAACGGTTTTCCAACATTTTTGAGTGAATTGCAGAACGTCAGATTTTTAGCAGAAATTGTGACCGCGCGGCTTATGGATTTTTTCAAAAAAAGTTGTTCAGACGTCGAGGGCTAATTCTGTTTCCGATGATAAAAACCCATCTGTTTCCACCGAAAAACATTTCAGGGGATCACTTGCAACATTTTGACAACATTTTTGAGTGAATTGCAGAACGTCAGATTTTTAGCAGAAATTGTGACCGCGCGGCTTAGGGATTTTTTCAAAAAAAGTTGTTCAGACGTCGAGGGCTCATTCTGTTTCCGATGATAAAAACCCATCTGTTTCCACCGAAAAACCTTTCAGGGGATCGTTTGCAACAGTTTGGCACCATTTTTGAGTGAAATGCAGAACGTCAGATTTTTAGCAGAAATTGTTACCGCGCGGCTTAGGGATTTTTTCAAAAAAAGTTGTTCAGACGTCAAGGGCTAATTCTGTTTCCGATGATAAAAACCCATCTGTTTCCACCGAAAAACACTTCAGGGGATCACTTGCAACACTTTGCCAACATTTTTGAGTGAATTGCAGAATGTCAGATTTTTAGCAGAAATTTTGACCGCGCGGCTTAGGGATTTTTTAAAAAAAAGTTGTTCAGACGTCGAGGGCTAATTCTGTTTCCGATGATAAAAACCCATATGTTTCCACCGAAAATCATTTCAGGGGATCACTTGCAACACTTTGCCAACATTTTTGACTGAATTGCAGAATGTCAGATTTTTAGCAGAAATTGTGACCGCGCGGCTTAGGGATTTTTTCAAAAAAAGTTGTTCAGACGTCGAGGGCTAATTCTGTTTCCGATGATAAAAACCCACCTGTTTCCACCGAAAAACATTTCAGGGGATCACTTGCAACAGTTTGCCAACATTTTTGAGGGAATTGCAGAACGTCAGATTTTTAGCAGAAATTGTGACTGCGCGGCTTAGGGATTTTTTCAAAAAAAGTTGTTCAGACGTCGAGGGCTAATTCTGTTTCCGATGATAAAAACCCATCTGTTTCCACCGAAAAACATTTCAGGGGATCACTTGCAACACTTTGCCAACATTTTTGAGGGAATTGCAGAACGTCAGATTTTTAGCAGAAATTGTGACCGCGCGGCTTAGGGATGTTTCAAAAAAAGTTGTTCAGACGTCGGGGGCTACTTTTGTTTCCGATGATAAAAAGCCAACTGTTTCCACCGAAAAACATTTCAGGGGATCACTTGCAACGGTTTTCCAACATTTTTGAGTGAATTGCAGAACGTCAGATTTTTAGCAGAAATTGTGACCGCGCGGCTTAGGGATTTTTTCAAAAAAAGTTGTTCAGACGTCGAGGGCTAATTCTGTTTCCGATGATAAAAACCCATCTGTTTCCACCGAAAAACATTTCAGGGGATCACTTGCAACATTTTGACAACATTTTTGAGTGAATTGCAGAACGTCAGATTTTTAGCAGAAATTGTGACCGCGCGGCTTAGGGATTTTTTCAAAAAAAGTTGTTCAGACGTCGAGGGCTCATTCTGTTTCCGATGATAAAAACCCATCTGTTTCCACCGAAAAACCTTTCAGGGGATCGTTTGCAACAGTTTGGCACCATTTTTGAGTGAAATGCAGAACGTCAGATTTTTAGCAGAAATTGTGACCGCGCGGCTTAGGGATTTTTTCAAAAAAAGTTGTTCAGACGTCGAGGGCTAATTCTGTTTCCGATGATAAAAACCCATCTGTTTCCACCGAAAAACACTTCAGGGGATCACTTGCAACACTTTGCCAACATTTTTGAGTGAATTGCAGAATGTCAGATTTTTAGCAGAAATTGTGACCGCGCGGCTTAGGGATTTTTTAAAAAAAAGTTGTTCAGACGTCGAGGGCTAATTCTGTTTCCGATGATAAAAACCCATATGTTTCCACCGAAAATCATTTCAGGGGATCACTTGCAACACTTTGCCAACATTTTTGACTGAATTGCAGAATGTCAGATTTTTAGCAGAAATTGTGACCGCGCGGCTTAGGGATTTTTTCAAAAAAAGTTGTTCAGACGTCGAGGGCTAATTCTGTTTCCGATGATAAAAACCCACCTGTTTCCACCGAAAAACATTTCAGGGGATCACTTGCAACAGTTTGCCAACATTTTTGAGGGAATTGCAGAACGTCAGATTTTTAGCAGAAATTGTGACCGCGCGGCTTAGGGATTTTTTTCAAAAAAGTTGTTCAGACGTCGAGGGCTAATTCTGTTTCCGATGATAAAAACCCATCTGTTTCCACCGAAAAACATTTCAGGGGATCACTTGCAACACTTTGCCAACATTTTTGAGGGAATTGCAGAACGTCAGATTTTTAGCAGAAATTGTGACCGCGCGGCTTATGTATTTTTTCAAAAAAAGTTGTTCAGACGTCAAAGGCTAATTCTGTTTCCGATGATAAAAACCCATCTGTTCCCACCGAAAAACCTTTCAGGGGATCGTTTGCAACAGTTTGGGACCATTTGTGAATGAATTGAAGAACGTCAGATTTTTAGCAGAAATTGTAACCGCGCGGCTTATGGATTTTTTCAAAAAAAGTTGTTCAGACGTCGAGGGCTCATTCTGTTTCCAATGATAAAAACCCATCTGTTTCCACCGAAAAACATTTCAGGGGATCACTTGCAACAGTTTGCCAACATTTTTGAGCGAATTGCAGAACGTCAGATTTTTAGCAGAAATTGTGACCGCGCGGCTTAGGGACTTTTCAAAAAAAGGTGTTCAGACGTCGAGGGCTAATTCTGTTTCCGATGATAAAAACCCATCTGTTTCCACCGAAAAACATTTCAGGGGATCACTTGCAATAGTTTGCCAACATTTTTGAGGGAATTGCAGAACGTCAGATTTTTAGCAGAAATTGTGACCGCGCGGCTTAGGGATGTTTCAAAAAAAGTTGTTCAGACGTCGGGATCTACTTTTGTTTCCGATGATAAAAAGCCAACTGTTTCCACCGAAAAACATTTCAGGGGATCACTTGCAACGGTTTTCCAACATTTTTGAGTGAATTGCAGAATGTCAGATTTTTAGCAGAAATTGTGACCGCGCGGCTTAGGGATTTTTTCAAAAAAAGTTGTTCAGACGTCGAGGGCTAATTCTGTTTCCGATGATAAAAACCCATCTGTTTCCACCGAAAAACATTTCAGGGGATCACTTGCAACATTTTGACAACATTTTTGAGTGAATTGCAGAACGTCAGATTTTTAGCAGAAATTGTGACCGCGCGGCTTAGGGATTTTTTCAAAAAAAGTTGTTCAGACGTCGAGGGCTCATTCTGTTTCCGATGATAAAAACCCATCTGTTTCCACCGAAAAACCTTTCAGGGGATCGTTTGCAACAGTTTGGCACCATTTTTGAGTGAAATGCAGAACGTCAGATTTTTAGCAGAAATTGTTACCGCGCGGCTTAGGGATTTTTTCAAAAAAAGTTGTTCAGACGTCAAGGGCTAATTCTGTTTCCGATGATAAAAACCCATCTGTTTCCACCGAAAAACACTTCAGGGGATCACTTGCAACACTTTGCCAACATTTTTGAGTGAATTGCAGAATGTCAGATTTTTAGCAGAAATTGTGACCGCGCGGCTTAGGGATTTTTTAAAAAAAAGTTGTTCAGACGTCGAGGGCTAATTCTGTTTCCGATGATAAAAACCCATATGTTTCCACCGAAAATCATTTCAGGGGATCACTTGCAACACTTTGCCAACATTTTTGACTGAATTGCAGAATGTCAGATTTTTAGCAGAAATTGTGACCGCGCGGCTTAGGGATTTTTTCAAAAAAAGTTGTTCAGACGTCGAGGGCTAATTCTGTTTCCGATGATAAAAACCCACCTGTTTCCACCGAAAAACATTTCAGGGGATCACTTGCAACAGTTTGCCAACATTTTTGAGGGAATTGCAGAACGTCAGATTTTTAGCAGAAATTGTGACCGCGCGGCTTAGGGATTTTTTCAAAAAAAGTTGTTCAGACGTCAAGGGCTAATTCTGTTTCCGATGATAAAAACCCATCTGTTTCCACCGAAAAACACTTCAGGGGATCACTTGCAACACTTAGCCAACATTTTTGAGTGAATTGCAGAATGTCAGATTTTTAGCAGAAATTGTGACCGCGCGGCTTAGGGATTTTTTTCAAAAAAGTTGTTCAGACGTCGAGGGCTAATTCTGTTTCCGATGATAAAAACCCATCTGTTTCCACCGAAAAACATTTCAGGGGATCACTTGCAACACTTTGCCAACATTTTTGAGGGAATTGCAGAACGTCAGATTTTTAGCAGAAATTGTGACTGCGCGGCTTATGGATTTTTTCAAAAAAAGTTGTTCAGACGTCGAGGGCTAATTCTGTTTCCGATGATAAAAACCCATCTGTTCCCACCGAAAAACCTTTCAGGGGATCGTTTGCAACAGTTTGGGACCATTTGTGAATGAATTGAAGAACGTCAGATTTTTAGCAGAAATTGTAACCGCGCGGCTTAGGGATTTTTTCAAAAAAAGTTTTTCAGACGTCGAAGGCTAATTCTGTTTCCGATGATAAAAACCCATCTGTTTCCACCGAAAAACATTTCAGGGGATCATTTGCAACAGTTTGCCAACGTTTTTGAGGGAATTGCAGAACGTCAGATTTTTAGCAGAAATTGTGACCGCGCGGCTTAGGGATTTTTTTCAAAAAAGTTGTTCAGACGTCGAGGGCTAATTCTGTTTCCGATGATAAAAACCCATCTGTTTCCACCGAAAAACATTTCAGGGGATCACTTGCAACACTTTGCCAACATTTTTGAGGGAATTGCAGAACGTCAGATTTTTAGCAGAAATTGTGACCGCGCGGCTTATGGATTTTTTCAAAAAAAGTTGTTCAGACGTCGAGGGCTAATTCTGTTTCCGATGATAAAAACCCATCTGTTCCCACCGAAAAACCTTTCAGGGGATCGTTTGCAACAGTTTGGGACCATTTGTGAATGAATTGAAGAACGTCAGATTTTTAGCAGAAATTGTAACCGCGCGGCTTAGGGATTTTTTCAAAAAAAGTTTTTCAGACGTCGAAGGCTAATTCTGTTTCCGATGATAAAAACCCATCTGTTTCCACCGAAAAACATTTCAGGGGATCATTTGCAACAGTTTGCCAACGTTTTTGAGGGAATTGCAGAACGTCAGATTTTTAGCAGAAATTGTGACCGCGCGGCTTAGGGATTTTTTCAAAAAAAGTTGTTCAGACGTCGAGGGCTAATTCTGTTTCCGATGATAAAAACCCATCTGTTTCCACCGAAAAACATTTCAGGGGATCACTTGCAACATTTTGACAACATTTTTGAGTGAATTGCAGAACGTCAGATTTTTAGCAGAAATTGTGACCGCGCGGCTTAGGGATTTTTTCAAAAAAAGTTGTTCAGACGTCGAGGGCTCATTCTGTTTCCGATGATAAAAACCCATCTGTTTCCACCGAAAAACCTTTCAGGGGATCGTTTGCAACAGTTTGGCACCATTTTTGAGTGAAATGCAGAACGTCAGATTTTTAGCAGAAATTGTGACCGCGTGGCTTAGGGATTTTTTCAAAAAAAGTTGTTCAGACGTCGAGGGCTAATTCTGTTTCCGATGATAAAAACCCATCTGTTTCCACCGAAAAACATTTCAGGGGATCACTTGCAACACTTTGCCAACATTTTTGAGGGAATTGCAGAACGTCAGATTTTTAGCAGAAATTGTGACCGCGCGGCTTAGGGATGTTTCAAAAAAAGTTGTTCAGACGTCGGGGGCTACTTTTGTTTCCGATGATAAAAAGCCAACTGTTTCCACCGAAAAACATTTCAGGGGATCACTTGCAACGGTTTTCCAACATTTTTGAGTGAATTGCAGAACGTCAGATTTTTAGCAGAAATTGTGACCGCGCGGCTTAGGGATTTTTTCAAAAAAAGTTGTTCAGACGTCGAGGGCTAATTCTGTTTCCGATGATAAAAACCCATCTGTTTCCACCGAAAAACATTTCAGGGGATCACTTGCAACATTTTGACAACATTTTTGAGTGAATTGCAGAACGTCAGATTTTTAGCAGAAATTGTGACCGCGCGGCTTAGGGATTTTTTCAAAAAAAGTTGTTCAGACGTCGAGGGCTCATTCTGTTTCCGATGATAAAAACCCATCTGTTTCCACCGAAAAACCTTTCAGGGGATCGTTTGCAACAGTTTGGCACCATTTTTGAGTGAAATGCAGAACGTCAGATTTTTAGCAGAAATTGTGACCGCGCGGCTTAGGGATTTTTTCAAAAAAAGTTGTTCAGACGTCGAGGGCTAATTCTGTTTCCGATGATAAAAACCCATCTGTTTCCACCGAAAAACACTTCAGGGGATCACTTGCAACACTTTGCCAACATTTTTGAGTGAATTGCAGAATGTCAGATTTTTAGCAGAAATTGTGACCGCGCGGCTTAGGGATTTTTTAAAAAAAAGTTGTTCAGACGTCGAGGGCTAATTCTGTTTCCGATGATAAAAACCCATATGTTTCCACCGAAAATCATTTCAGGGGATCACTTGCAACACTTTGCCAACATTTTTGACTGAATTGCAGAATGTCAGATTTTTAGCAGAAATTGTGACCGCGCGGCTTAGGGATTTTTTCAAAAAAAGTTGTTCAGACGTCGAGGGCTAATTCTGTTTCCGATGATAAAAACCCACCTGTTTCCACCGAAAAACATTTCAGGGGATCACTTGCAACAGTTTGCCAACATTTTTGAGGGAATTGCAGAACGTCAGATTTTTAGCAGAAATTGTGACCGCGCGGCTTAGGGATTTTTTTCAAAAAAGTTGTTCAGACGTCGAGGGCTAATTCTGTTTCCGATGATAAAAACCCATCTGTTTCCACCGAAAAACATTTCAGGGGATCACTTGCAACACTTTGCCAACATTTTTGAGGGAATTGCAGAACGTCAGATTTTTAGCAGAAATTGTGACCGCGCGGCTTATGTATTTTTTCAAAAAAAGTTGTTCAGACGTCAAAGGCTAATTCTGTTTCCGATGATAAAAACCCATCTGTTCCCACCGAAAAACCTTTCAGGGGATCGTTTGCAACAGTTTGGGACCATTTGTGAATGAATTGAAGAACGTCAGATTTTTAGCAGAAATTGTAACCGCGCGGCTTATGGATTTTTTCAAAAAAAGTTGTTCAGACGTCGAGGGCTCATTCTGTTTCCAATGATAAAAACCCATCTGTTTCCACCGAAAAACATTTCAGGGGATCACTTGCAACAGTTTGCCAACATTTTTGAGCGAATTGCAGAACGTCAGATTTTTAGCAGAAATTGTGACCGCGCGGCTTAGGGACTTTTCAAAAAAAGGTGTTCAGACGTCGAGGGCTAATTCTGTTTCCGATGATAAAAACCCATCTGTTTCCACCGAAAAACATTTCAGGGGATCACTTGCAATAGTTTGCCAACATTTTTGAGGGAATTGCAGAACGTCAGATTTTTAGCAGAAATTGTGACCGCGCGGCTTAGGGATGTTTCAAAAAAAGTTGTTCAGACGTCGGGATCTACTTTTGTTTCCGATGATAAAAAGCCAACTGTTTCCACCGAAAAACATTTCAGGGGATCACTTGCAACGGTTTTCCAACATTTTTGAGTGAATTGCAGAATGTCAGATTTTTAGCAGAAATTGTGACCGCGCGGCTTAGGGATTTTTTCAAAAAAAGTTGTTCAGACGTCGAGGGCTAATTCTGTTTCCGATGATAAAAACCCATCTGTTTCCACCGAAAAACATTTCAGGGGATCACTTGCAACATTTTGACAACATTTTTGAGTGAATTGCAGAACGTCAGATTTTTAGCAGAAATTGTGACCGCGCGGCTTAGGGATTTTTTCAAAAAAAGTTGTTCAGACGTCGAGGGCTCATTCTGTTTCCGATGATAAAAACCCATCTGTTTCCACCGAAAAACCTTTCAGGGGATCGTTTGCAACAGTTTGGCACCATTTTTGAGTGAAATGCAGAACGTCAGATTTTTAGCAGAAATTGTTACCGCGCGGCTTAGGGATTTTTTCAAAAAAAGTTGTTCAGACGTCAAGGGCTAATTCTGTTTCCGATGATAAAAACCCATCTGTTTCCACCGAAAAACACTTCAGGGGATCACTTGCAACACTTTGCCAACATTTTTGAGTGAATTGCAGAATGTCAGATTTTTAGCAGAAATTGTGACCGCGCGGCTTAGGGATTTTTTAAAAAAAAGTTGTTCAGACGTCGAGGGCTAATTCTGTTTCCGATGATAAAAACCCATATGTTTCCACCGAAAATCATTTCAGGGGATCACTTGCAACACTTTGCCAACATTTTTGACTGAATTGCAGAATGTCAGATTTTTAGCAGAAATTGTGACCGCGCGGCTTAGGGATTTTTTCAAAAAAAGTTGTTCAGACGTCGAGGGCTAATTCTGTTTCCGATGATAAAAACCCACCTGTTTCCACCGAAAAACATTTCAGGGGATCACTTGCAACAGTTTGCCAACATTTTTGAGGGAATTGCAGAACGTCAGATTTTTAGCAGAAATTGTGACCGCGCGGCTTAGGGATTTTTTCAAAAAAAGTTGTTCAGACGTCAAGGGCTAATTCTGTTTCCGATGATAAAAACCCATCTGTTTCCACCGAAAAACACTTCAGGGGATCACTTGCAACACTTAGCCAACATTTTTGAGTGAATTGCAGAATGTCAGATTTTTAGCAGAAATTGTGACCGCGCGGCTTAGGGATTTTTTTCAAAAAAGTTGTTCAGACGTCGAGGGCTAATTCTGTTTCCGATGATAAAAACCCATCTGTTTCCACCGAAAAACATTTCAGGGGATCACTTGCAACACTTTGCCAACATTTTTGAGGGAATTGCAGAACGTCAGATTTTTAGCAGAAATTGTGACTGCGCGGCTTATGGATTTTTTCAAAAAAAGTTGTTCAGACGTCGAGGGCTAATTCTGTTTCCGATGATAAAAACCCATCTGTTCCCACCGAAAAACCTTTCAGGGGATCGTTTGCAACAGTTTGGGACCATTTGTGAATGAATTGAAGAACGTCAGATTTTTAGCAGAAATTGTAACCGCGCGGCTTAGGGATTTTTTCAAAAAAAGTTTTTCAGACGTCGAAGGCTAATTCTGTTTCCGATGATAAAAACCCATCTGTTTCCACCGAAAAACATTTCAGGGGATCATTTGCAACAGTTTGCCAACGTTTTTGAGGGAATTGCAGAACGTCAGATTTTTAGCAGAAATTGTGACCGCGCGGCTTAGGGATTTTTTTCAAAAAAGTTGTTCAGACGTCGAGGGCTAATTCTGTTTCCGATGATAAAAACCCATCTGTTTCCACCGAAAAACATTTCAGGGGATCACTTGCAACACTTTGCCAACATTTTTGAGGGAATTGCAGAACGTCAGATTTTTAGCAGAAATTGCGACCGCGCGGCTTATGGATTTTTTCAAAAAAAGTTGTTCAGACGTCGAGGGCTAATTCTGTTTCCGATGATAAAAACCCATCTGTTCCCACCGAAAAACCTTTCAGGGGATCGTTTGCAACAGTTTGGGACCATTTGTGAATGAATTGAAGAACGTCAGATTTTTAGCAGAAATTGTAACCGCGCGGCTTAGGGATTTTTTCAAAAAAAGTTTTTCAGACGTCGAAGGCTAATTCTGTTTCCGATGATAAAAACCCATCTGTTTCCACCGAAAAACATTTCAGGGGATCATTTGCAACAGTTTGCCAACGTTTTTGAGGGAATTGCAGAACGTCAGATTTTTAGCAGAAATTGTGACCGCGCGGCTTAGGGATTTTTTCAAAAAAAGTTGTTCAGACGTCGAGGGCTAATTCTGTTTCCGATGATAAAAACCCATCTGTTTCCACCGAAAAACATTTCAGGGGATCACTTGCAACATTTTGACAACATTTTTGAGTGAATTGCAGAACGTCAGATTTTTAGCAGAAATTGTGACCGCGCGGCTTAGGGATTTTTTCAAAAAAAGTTGTTCAGACGTCGAGGGCTCATTCTGTTTCCGATGATAAAAACCCATCTGTTTCCACCGAAAAACCTTTCAGGGGATCGTTTGCAACAGTTTGGCACCATTTTTGAGTGAAATGCAGAACGTCAGATTTTTAGCAGAAATTGTGACCGCGTGGCTTAGGGATTTTTTCAAAAAAAGTTGTTCAGACGTCGAGGGCTAATTCTGTTTCCGATGATAAAAACCCATCTGTTTCCACCGAAAAACATTTCAGGGGATCACTTGCAACACTTTGCCAACATTTTTGAGGGAATTGCAGAACGTCAGATTTTTAGCAGAAATTGTGACCGCGCGGCTTAGGGATGTTTCAAAAAAAGTTGTTCAGACGTCGGGGGCTACTTTTGTTTCCGATGATAAAAAGCCAACTGTTTCCACCGAAAAACATTTCAGGGGATCACTTGCAACGGTTTTCCAACATTTTTGAGTGAATTGCAGAACGTCAGATTTTTAGCAGAAATTGTGACCGCGCGGCTTAGGGATTTTTTCAAAAAAAGTTGTTCAGACGTCGAGGGCTAATTCTGTTTCCGATGATAAAAACCCATCTGTTTCCACCGAAAAACATTTCAGGGGATCACTTGCAACATTTTGACAACATTTTTGAGTGAATTGCAGAACGTCAGATTTTTAGCAGAAATTGTGACCGCGCGGCTTAGGGATTTTTTCAAAAAAAGTTGTTCAGACGTCGAGGGCTCATTCTGTTTCCGATGATAAAAACCCATCTGTTTCCACCGAAAAACCTTTCAGGGGATCGTTTGCAACAGTTTGGCACCATTTTTGAGTGAAATGCAGAACGTCAGATTTTTAGCAGAAATTGTGACCGCGCGGCTTAGGGATTTTTTCAAAAAAAGTTGTTCAGACGTCGAGGGCTAATTCTGTTTCCGATGATAAAAACCCATCTGTTTCCACCGAAAAACACTTCAGGGGATCACTTGCAACACTTTGCCAACATTTTTGAGTGAATTGCAGAATGTCAGATTTTTAGCAGAAATTGTGACCGCGCGGCTTAGGGATTTTTTAAAAAAAAGTTGTTCAGACGTCGAGGGCTAATTCTGTTTCCGATGATAAAAACCCATATGTTTCCACCGAAAATCATTTCAGGGGATCACTTGCAACACTTTGCCAACATTTTTGACTGAATTGCAGAATGTCAGATTTTTAGCAGAAATTGTGACCGCGCGGCTTAGGGATTTTTTCAAAAAAAGTTGTTCAGACGTCGAGGGCTAATTCTGTTTCCGATGATAAAAACCCACCTGTTTCCACCGAAAAACATTTCAGGGGATCACTTGCAACAGTTTGCCAACATTTTTGAGGGAATTGCAGAACGTCAGATTTTTAGCAGAAATTGTGACCGCGCGGCTTAGGGATTTTTTTCAAAAAAGTTGTTCAGACGTCGAGGGCTAATTCTGTTTCCGATGATAAAAACCCATCTGTTTCCACCGAAAAACATTTCAGGGGATCACTTGCAACACTTTGCCAACATTTTTGAGGGAATTGCAGAACGTCAGATTTTTAGCAGAAATTGTGACCGCGCGGCTTAGGGACTTTTCAAAAAAAGGTGTTCAGACGTCGAGGGCTAATTCTGTTTCCGATGATAAAAACCCATCTGTTCCCACCGAAAAACCTTTCAGGGGATCGTTTGCAACAGTTTGGGACCATTTGTGAATGAATTGAAGAACGTCAGATTTTTAGCAGAAATTGTAACCGTGCGGCTTATGTATTTTTTCAAAAAAAGTTGTTCAGACGTCGAGGGCTCATTCTGTTTCCAATGATAAAAACCCATCTGTTTCCACCGAAAAACATTTCAGGGGATCACTTGCAACAGTTTGCCAACATTTTTGAGCGAATTGCAGAACGTCAGATTTTTAGCAGAAATTGTGACCGCGCGGCTTAGGGACTTTTCAAAAAAAGGTGTTCAGACGTCGAGGGCTAATTCTGTTTCCGATGATAAAAACCCATCTGTTTCCACCGAAAAACATTTCATGGGATCACTTGCAATAGTTTGCCAACATTTTTGAGGGAATTGCAGAACGTCAGATTTTTAGCAGAAATTGTGACCGCGCGGCTTAGGGATGTTTCAAAAAAAGTTGTTCAGACGTCGGGATCTACTTTTGTTTCCGATGATAAAAAGCCAACTGTTTCCACCGAAAAACATTTCAGGGGATCACTTGCAACGGTTTTCCAACATTTTTGAGTGAATTGCAGAACGTCAGATTTTTAGCAGAAATTGTGACCGCGCGGCTTAGGGATTTTTTCAAAAAAAGTTGTTCAGACGTCGAGGGCTAATTCTGTTTCCGATGATAAAAACCCATCTGTTTCCACCGAAAAACATTTCAGGGGATCACTTGCAACATTTTGACAACATTTTTGAGTGAATTGCAGAACGTCAGATTTTTAGCAGAAATTGTGACCGCGCGGCTTAGGGACTTTTCAAAAAAAGGTGTTCAGACGTCGAGGGCTACTTTTGTTTCCGATGATAAAAACCCAACTGTTTCCACCGAAAAACATTTCAGGGGATCGCTTGCAACGGTTTTCCAACATTTTTGAGTGAATTGCAGAACGTCAGATTTTTAGCAGAAATTGTGACCGCGCGGCTTAGGGATTTTTTCAAAAAAAGTTTTTCAGACGTCGAAGGCTAATTCTGTTTCCGATGATAAAAACCCATCTGTTTCCACCGAAAAACATTTCAGGGGATCATTTGCAACAGTTTGCCAACGTTTTTGAGGGAATTGCAGAACGTCAGATTTTTAGCAGAAATTGTGACCGCGCGGCTTATCGATTTTTTCAAAAAAAGTTGTTCAGACGTCGAGGGCTAATTCTGTTTCCGATGATAAAAACCCATATGTTCCCACCGAAAAACCTTTCAGGGGATCGTTTGCAACAGTTTGGGACCATTTGTGAATGAATTGAAGAACGTCAGATTTTTAGCAGAAATTGTAACCGCGCGGCTTAGGGATTTTTTCAAAAAAAGTTTTTCAGACGTCGAAGGCTAATTCTGTTTCCGATGATAAAAACCCATCTGTTTCCACCGAAAAACATTTCAGGGGATCATTTGCAACAGTTTGCCAACGTTTTTGAGGGAATTGCAGAACGTCAGATTTTTAGCAGAAATTGTGACCGCGCGGCTTAGGGACTTTTCAAAAAAAGGTGTTCAGACGTCGAGGGCTACTTTTGTTTCCGATGATAAAAACCCAACTGTTCCCACCGAAAAACATTTCAGGGGATCGCTTGCAACGGTTTTCCAACATTTTTGAGTGAATTGCAGAACGTCAGATTTTTAGCAGAAATTGTGACCGCGCGGCTTAGGGATTTTTTCAAAAAAAGTTGTTCAGACGTCGAGGGCTGATTCTGTTTCCGATGATAAAAACCCATCTGTTTCCACCGAAAAACATTTCAGGGGATCACTTGCAACAGTTTGCCAACATTTTTGAGGGAATTGCAGAACGTCAGATTTTTAGCAGAAATTGTGACCGCGCGGCTTAGGGATTTTTTCAAAAAAAGTTGTTCAGACGTCGAGGGCTGATTCTGTTTCCGATGATAAAAACCCATCTGTTTCCACCGAAAAACATTTCAGGGGATCACTTGCAACAGTTTGCCAACATTTTTGAGGGAATTGCAGAACGTCAGATTTTTAGCAGAAATTGTGACCGCGCGGCTTACGGATTTTTTCAAAAAAAGTTGTTCAGACGTCGAGGGCTACTTTTGTTTCCGATGATAAAAACCCATCTGTTTCCACCGAAAAACATTTCAGGGGATCACTTGCAACAGTTTGCCAACATTTTTGAGGGAATTGCAGAACGTCAGATTTTTAGCAGAAATTGTGACCGCGCGGCTTAGGGATTTTTTCAAAAAAAGTTGTTCAGACGTCGAGGGCTAATTCTGTTTCCGATGATAAAAACCCATCTGTTTCCACCGAAAAACATTTCAGGGGATCACTTGCAACATTTTGACAACATTTTTGAGTGAATTGCAGAACGTCAGATTTTTAGCAGAAATTGTGACCGCGCGGCTTAGGGATTTTTTCAAAAAAAGTTGTTCAGACGTCGAGGGCTCATTCTGTTTCCGATGATAAAAACCCATCTGTTTCCACCGAAAAACCTTTCAGGGGATCGTTTGCAACAGTTTGGCACCATTTTTGAGTGAAATGCAGAACGTCAGATTTTTAGCAGAAATTGTGACCGCGTGGCTTAGGGATTTTTTCAAAAAAAGTTGTTCAGACGTCGAGGGCTAATTCTGTTTCCGATGATAAAAACCCATCTGTTTCCACCGAAAAACATTTCAGGGGATCACTTGCAACACTTTGCCAACATTTTTGAGGGAATTGCAGAACGTCAGATTTTTAGCAGAAATTGTGACCGCGCGGCTTAGGGATGTTTCAAAAAAAGTTGTTCAGACGTCGGGGGCTACTTTTGTTTCCGATGATAAAAAGCCAACTGTTTCCACCGAAAAACATTTCAGGGGATCACTTGCAACGGTTTTCCAACATTTTTGAGTGAATTGCAGAACGTCAGATTTTTAGCAGAAATTGTGACCGCGCGGCTTAGGGATTTTTTCAAAAAAAGTTGTTCAGACGTCGAGGGCTAATTCTGTTTCCGATGATAAAAACCCATCTGTTTCCACCGAAAAACATTTCAGAGGATCACTTGCAACACTTTGCCAACATTTTTGAGTGAATTGCAGAACGTCAGATTTTTAGCAGAAATTGTGACCGCGCGGCTTAGGGATTTTTTCAAAAAAAGTTGTTCAGACGTCGAGGGCTCATTCTGTTTCCGATGATAAAAACCCATCTGTTTCCACCGAAAAACCTTTCAGGGGATCGTTTGCAACAGTTTGGCAC
This sequence comes from Podarcis bocagei, assembly GCF_964188305.1. Taxonomy (NCBI): domain Eukaryota; kingdom Metazoa; phylum Chordata; class Lepidosauria; order Squamata; family Lacertidae; genus Podarcis; species Podarcis bocagei. Next base: position 577,739 of record NW_027670334.1, read on the forward strand.
CATTTTTGAGTGAAATGCAGAACGTCAGATTTTTAGCAGAAATTGTGACCGCGCGGCTTAGGGATTTTTTCAAAAAAAGTTGTTCAGACGTCGAGGGCTAATTCTGTTTCCGATGATAAAAACCCATCTGTTTCCACCGAAAAACACTTCAGGGGATCACTTGCAACACTTTGCCAACATTTTTGAGTGAATTGCAGAATGTCAGATTTTTAGCAGAAATTGTGACCGCGCGGCTTAGGGATTTTTTAAAAAAAAGTTGTTCAGACGTCGAGGGCTAATTCTGTTTCCGATGATAAAAACCCATATGTTTCCACCGAAAATCATTTCAGGGGATCACTTGCAACACTTTGCCAACATTTTTGACTGAATTGCAGAATGTCAGATTTTTAGCAGAAATTGTGACCGCGCGGCTTAGGGATTTTTTCAAAAAAAGTTGTTCAGACGTCGAGGGCTAATTCTGTTTCCGATGATAAAAACCCACCTGTTTCCACCGAAAAACATTTCAGGGGATCACTTGCAACAGTTTGCCAACATTTTTGAGGGAATTGCAGAACGTCAGATTTTTAGCAGAAATTGTGACCGCGCGGCTTAGGGATTTTTTTCAAAAAAGTTGTTCAGACGTCGAGGGCTAATTCTGTTTCCGATGATAAAAACCCATCTGTTTCCACCGAAAAACATTTCAGGGGATCACTTGCAACACTTTGCCAACATTTTTGAGGGAATTGCAGAACGTCAGATTTTTAGCAGAAATTGTGACCGCGCGGCTTATGTATTTTTTCAAAAAAAGTTGTTCAGACGTCAAAGGCTAATTCTGTTTCCGATGATAAAAACCCATCTGTTCCCACCGAAAAACCTTTCAGGGGATCGTTTGCAACAGTTTGGGACCATTTGTGAATGAATTGAAGAACGTCAGATTTTTAGCAGAAATTGTAACCGCGCGGCTTATGGATTTTTTCAAAAAAAGTTGTTCAGACGTCGAGGGCTCATTCTGTTTCCAATGATAAAAACCCATCTGTTTCCACCGAAAAACATTTCAGGGGATCACTTGCAACAGTTTGCCAACATTTTTGAGCGAATTGCAGAACGTCAGATTTTTAGCAGAAATTGTGACCGCGCGGCTTAGGGACTTTTCAAAAAAAGGTGTTCAGACGTCGAGGGCTAATTCTGTTTCCGATGATAAAAACCCATCTGTTTCCACCGAAAAACATTTCAGGGGATCACTTGCAATAGTTTGCCAACATTTTTGAGGGAATTGCAGAACGTCAGATTTTTAGCAGAAATTGTGACCGCGCGGCTTAGGGATGTTTCAAAAAAAGTTGTTCAGACGTCGGGATCTACTTTTGTTTCCGATGATAAAAAGCCAACTGTTTCCACCGAAAAACATTTCAGGGGATCACTTGCAACGGTTTTCCAACATTTTTGAGTGAATTGCAGAATGTCAGATTTTTAGCAGAAATTGTGACCGCGCGGCTTAGGGATTTTTTCAAAAAAAGTTGTTCAGACGTCGAGGGCTAATTCTGTTTCCGATGATAAAAACCCATCTGTTTCCACCGAAAAACATTTCAGGGGATCACTTGCAACATTTTGACAACATTTTTGAGTGAATTGCAGAACGTCAGATTTTTAGCAGAAATTGTGACCGCGCGGCTTAGGGATTTTTTCAAAAAAAGTTGTTCAGACGTCGAGGGCTCATTCTGTTTCCGATGATAAAAACCCATCTGTTTCCACCGAAAAACCTTTCAGGGGATCGTTTGCAACAGTTTGGCACCATTTTTGAGTGAAATGCAGAACGTCAGATTTTTAGCAGAAATTGTTACCGCGCGGCTTAGGGATTTTTTCAAAAAAAGTTGTTCAGACGTCAAGGGCTAATTCTGTTTCCGATGATAAAAACCCATCTGTTTCCACCGAAAAACACTTCAGGGGATCACTTGCAACACTTTGCCAACATTTTTGAGTGAATTGCAGAATGTCAGATTTTTAGCAGAAATTGTGACCGCGCGGCTTAGGGATTTTTTAAAAAAAAGTTGTTCAGACGTCGAGGGCTAATTCTGTTTCCGATGATAAAAACCCATATGTTTCCACCGAAAATCATTTCAGGGGATCACTTGCAACACTTTGCCAACATTTTTGACTGAATTGCAGAATGTCAGATTTTTAGCAGAAATTGTGACCGCGCGGCTTAGGGATTTTTTCAAAAAAAGTTGTTCAGACGTCGAGGGCTAATTCTGTTTCCGATGATAAAAACCCACCTGTTTCCACCGAAAAACATTTCAGGGGATCACTTGCAACAGTTTGCCAACATTTTTGAGGGAATTGCAGAACGTCAGATTTTTAGCAGAAATTGTGACCGCGCGGCTTAGGGATTTTTTCAAAAAAAGTTGTTCAGACGTCAAGGGCTAATTCTGTTTCCGATGATAAAAACCCATCTGTTTCCACCGAAAAACACTTCAGGGGATCACTTGCAACACTTAGCCAACATTTTTGAGTGAATTGCAGAATGTCAGATTTTTAGCAGAAATTGTGACCGCGCGGCTTAGGGATTTTTTTCAAAAAAGTTGTTCAGACGTCGAGGGCTAATTCTGTTTCCGATGATAAAAACCCATCTGTTTCCACCGAAAAACATTTCAGGGGATCACTTGCAACACTTTGCCAACATTTTTGAGGGAATTGCAGAACGTCAGATTTTTAGCAGAAATTGTGACTGCGCGGCTTATGGATTTTTTCAAAAAAAGTTGTTCAGACGTCGAGGGCTAATTCTGTTTCCGATGATAAAAACCCATCTGTTCCCACCGAAAAACCTTTCAGGGGATCGTTTGCAACAGTTTGGGACCATTTGTGAATGAATTGAAGAACGTCAGATTTTTAGCAGAAATTGTAACCGCGCGGCTTAGGGATTTTTTCAAAAAAAGTTTTTCAGACGTCGAAGGCTAATTCTGTTTCCGATGATAAAAACCCATCTGTTTCCACCGAAAAACATTTCAGGGGATCATTTGCAACAGTTTGCCAACGTTTTTGAGGGAATTGCAGAACGTCAGATTTTTAGCAGAAATTGTGACCGCGCGGCTTAGGGATTTTTTTCAAAAAAGTTGTTCAGACGTCGAGGGCTAATTCTGTTTCCGATGATAAAAACCCATCTGTTTCCACCGAAAAACATTTCAGGGGATCACTTGCAACACTTTGCCAACATTTTTGAGGGAATTGCAGAACGTCAGATTTTTAGCAGAAATTGCGACCGCGCGGCTTATGGATTTTTTCAAAAAAAGTTGTTCAGACGTCGAGGGCTAATTCTGTTTCCGATGATAAAAACCCATCTGTTCCCACCGAAAAACCTTTCAGGGGATCGTTTGCAACAGTTTGGGACCATTTGTGAATGAATTGAAGAACGTCAGATTTTTAGCAGAAATTGTAACCGCGCGGCTTAGGGATTTTTTCAAAAAAAGTTTTTCAGACGTCGAAGGCTAATTCTGTTTCCGATGATAAAAACCCATCTGTTTCCACCGAAAAACATTTCAGGGGATCATTTGCAACAGTTTGCCAACGTTTTTGAGGGAATTGCAGAACGTCAGATTTTTAGCAGAAATTGTGACCGCGCGGCTTAGGGATTTTTTCAAAAAAAGTTGTTCAGACGTCGAGGGCTAATTCTGTTTCCGATGATAAAAACCCATCTGTTTCCACCGAAAAACATTTCAGGGGATCACTTGCAACATTTTGACAACATTTTTGAGTGAATTGCAGAACGTCAGATTTTTAGCAGAAATTGTGACCGCGCGGCTTAGGGATTTTTTCAAAAAAAGTTGTTCAGACGTCGAGGGCTCATTCTGTTTCCGATGATAAAAACCCATCTGTTTCCACCGAAAAACCTTTCAGGGGATCGTTTGCAACAGTTTGGCACCATTTTTGAGTGAAATGCAGAACGTCAGATTTTTAGCAGAAATTGTGACCGCGTGGCTTAGGGATTTTTTCAAAAAAAGTTGTTCAGACGTCGAGGGCTAATTCTGTTTCCGATGATAAAAACCCATCTGTTTCCACCGAAAAACATTTCAGGGGATCACTTGCAACACTTTGCCAACATTTTTGAGGGAATTGCAGAACGTCAGATTTTTAGCAGAAATTGTGACCGCGCGGCTTAGGGATGTTTCAAAAAAAGTTGTTCAGACGTCGGGGGCTACTTTTGTTTCCGATGATAAAAAGCCAACTGTTTCCACCGAAAAACATTTCAGGGGATCACTTGCAACGGTTTTCCAACATTTTTGAGTGAATTGCAGAACGTCAGATTTTTAGCAGAAATTGTGACCGCGCGGCTTAGGGATTTTTTCAAAAAAAGTTGTTCAGACGTCGAGGGCTAATTCTGTTTCCGATGATAAAAACCCATCTGTTTCCACCGAAAAACATTTCAGGGGATCACTTGCAACATTTTGACAACATTTTTGAGTGAATTGCAGAACGTCAGATTTTTAGCAGAAATTGTGACCGCGCGGCTTAGGGATTTTTTCAAAAAAAGTTGTTCAGACGTCGAGGGCTCATTCTGTTTCCGATGATAAAAACCCATCTGTTTCCACCGAAAAACCTTTCAGGGGATCGTTTGCAACAGTTTGGCACCATTTTTGAGTGAAATGCAGAACGTCAGATTTTTAGCAGAAATTGTGACCGCGCGGCTTAGGGATTTTTTCAAAAAAAGTTGTTCAGACGTCGAGGGCTAATTCTGTTTCCGATGATAAAAACCCATCTGTTTCCACCGAAAAACACTTCAGGGGATCACTTGCAACACTTTGCCAACATTTTTGAGTGAATTGCAGAATGTCAGATTTTTAGCAGAAATTGTGACCGCGCGGCTTAGGGATTTTTTAAAAAAAAGTTGTTCAGACGTCGAGGGCTAATTCTGTTTCCGATGATAAAAACCCATATGTTTCCACCGAAAATCATTTCAGGGGATCACTTGCAACACTTTGCCAACATTTTTGACTGAATTGCAGAATGTCAGATTTTTAGCAGAAATTGTGACCGCGCGGCTTAGGGATTTTTTCAAAAAAAGTTGTTCAGACGTCGAGGGCTAATTCTGTTTCCGATGATAAAAACCCACCTGTTTCCACCGAAAAACATTTCAGGGGATCACTTGCAACAGTTTGCCAACATTTTTGAGGGAATTGCAGAACGTCAGATTTTTAGCAGAAATTGTGACCGCGCGGCTTAGGGATTTTTTTCAAAAAAGTTGTTCAGACGTCGAGGGCTAATTCTGTTTCCGATGATAAAAACCCATCTGTTTCCACCGAAAAACATTTCAGGGGATCACTTGCAACACTTTGCCAACATTTTTGAGGGAATTGCAGAACGTCAGATTTTTAGCAGAAATTGTGACCGCGCGGCTTAGGGACTTTTCAAAAAAAGGTGTTCAGACGTCGAGGGCTAATTCTGTTTCCGATGATAAAAACCCATCTGTTCCCACCGAAAAACCTTTCAGGGGATCGTTTGCAACAGTTTGGGACCATTTGTGAATGAATTGAAGAACGTCAGATTTTTAGCAGAAATTGTAACCGCGCGGCTTAGGGATTTTTTCAAAAAAAGTTTTTCAGACGTCGAAGGCTAATTCTGTTTCCGATGATAAAAACCCATCTGTTTCCACCGAAAAACATTTCAGGGGATCATTTGCAACAGTTTGCCAACGTTTTTGAGGGAATTGCAGAACGTCAGATTTTTAGCAGAAATTGTGACCGCGCGGCTTAGGGATTTTTTCAAAAAAAGTTGTTCAGACGTCGAGGGCTAATTCTGTTTCCGATGATAAAAACCCATCTGTTTCCACCGAAAAACATTTCAGGGGATCACTTGCAACATTTTGACAACATTTTTGAGTGAATTGCAGAACGTCAGATTTTTAGCAGAAATTGTGACCGCGCGGCTTAGGGATTTTTTCAAAAAAAGTTGTTCAGACGTCGAGGGCTCATTCTGTTTCCGATGATAAAAACCCATCTGTTTCCACCGAAAAACCTTTCAGGGGATCGTTTGCAACAGTTTGGCACCATTTTTGAGTGAAATGCAGAACGTCAGATTTTTAGCAGAAATTGTGACCGCGTGGCTTAGGGATTTTTTCAAAAAAAGTTGTTCAGACGTCGAGGGCTAATTCTGTTTCCGATGATAAAAACCCATCTGTTTCCACCGAAAAACATTTCAGGGGATCACTTGCAACACTTTGCCAACATTTTTGAGGGAATTGCAGAACGTCAGATTTTTAGCAGAAATTGTGACCGCGCGGCTTAGGGATGTTTCAAAAAAAGTTGTTCAGACGTCGGGGGCTACTTTTGTTTCCGATGATAAAAAGCCAACTGTTTCCACCGAAAAACATTTCAGGGGATCACTTGCAACGGTTTTCCAACATTTTTGAGTGAATTGCAGAACGTCAGATTTTTAGCAGAAATTGTGACCGCGCGGCTTAGGGATTTTTTCAAAAAAAGTTGTTCAGACGTCGAGGGCTAATTCTGTTTCCGATGATAAAAACCCATCTGTTTCCACCGAAAAACATTTCAGGGGATCACTTGCAACATTTTGACAACATTTTTGAGTGAATTGCAGAACGTCAGATTTTTAGCAGAAATTGTGACCGCGCGGCTTAGGGATTTTTTCAAAAAAAGTTGTTCAGACGTCGAGGGCTCATTCTGTTTCCGATGATAAAAACCCATCTGTTTCCACCGAAAAACCTTTCAGGGGATCGTTTGCAACAGTTTGGCACCATTTTTGAGTGAAATGCAGAACGTCAGATTTTTAGCAGAAATTGTGACCGCGCGGCTTAGGGATTTTTTCAAAAAAAGTTGTTCAGACGTCGAGGGCTAATTCTGTTTCCGATGATAAAAACCCATCTGTTTCCACCGAAAAACACTTCAGGGGATCACTTGCAACACTTTGCCAACATTTTTGAGTGAATTGCAGAATGTCAGATTTTTAGCAGAAATTGTGACCGCGCGGCTTAGGGATTTTTTAAAAAAAAGTTGTTCAGACGTCGAGGGCTAATTCTGTTTCCGATGATAAAAACCCATATGTTTCCACCGAAAATCATTTCAGGGGATCACTTGCAACACTTTGCCAACATTTTTGACTGAATTGCAGAATGTCAGATTTTTAGCAGAAATTGTGACCGCGCGGCTTAGGGATTTTTTCAAAAAAAGTTGTTCAGACGTCGAGGGCTAATTCTGTTTCCGATGATAAAAACCCACCTGTTTCCACCGAAAAACATTTCAGGGGATCACTTGCAACAGTTTGCCAACATTTTTGAGGGAATTGCAGAACGTCAGATTTTTAGCAGAAATTGTGACCGCGCGGCTTAGGGATTTTTTTCAAAAAAGTTGTTCAGACGTCGAGGGCTAATTCTGTTTCCGATGATAAAAACCCATCTGTTTCCACCGAAAAACATTTCAGGGGATCACTTGCAACACTTTGCCAACATTTTTGAGGGAATTGCAGAACGTCAGATTTTTAGCAGAAATTGTGACCGCGCGGCTTAGGGACTTTTCAAAAAAAGGTGTTCAGACGTCGAGGGCTAATTCTGTTTCCGATGATAAAAACCCATCTGTTCCCACCGAAAAACCTTTCAGGGGATCGTTTGCAACAGTTTGGGACCATTTGTGAATGAATTGAAGAACGTCAGATTTTTAGCAGAAATTGTAACCGTGCGGCTTATGTATTTTTTCAAAAAAAGTTGTTCAGACGTCGAGGGCTCATTCTGTTTCCAATGATAAAAACCCATCTGTTTCCACCGAAAAACATTTCAGGGGATCACTTGCAACAGTTTGCCAACATTTTTGAGCGAATTGCAGAACGTCAGATTTTTAGCAGAAATTGTGACCGCGCGGCTTAGGGACTTTTCAAAAAAAGGTGTTCAGACGTCGAGGGCTAATTCTGTTTCCGATGATAAAAACCCATCTGTTTCCACCGAAAAACATTTCATGGGATCACTTGCAATAGTTTGCCAACATTTTTGAGGGAATTGCAGAACGTCAGATTTTTAGCAGAAATTGTGACCGCGCGGCTTAGGGATGTTTCAAAAAAAGTTGTTCAGACGTCGGGATCTACTTTTGTTTCCGATGATAAAAAGCCAACTGTTTCCACCGAAAAACATTTCAGGGGATCACTTGCAACGGTTTTCCAACATTTTTGAGTGAATTGCAGAACGTCAGATTTTTAGCAGAAATTGTGACCGCGCGGCTTAGGGATTTTTTCAAAAAAAGTTGTTCAGACGTCGAGGGCTAATTCTGTTTCCGATGATAAAAACCCATCTGTTTCCACCGAAAAACATTTCAGGGGATCACTTGCAACATTTTGACAACATTTTTGAGTGAATTGCAGAACGTCAGATTTTTAGCAGAAATTGTGACCGCGCGGCTTAGGGACTTTTCAAAAAAAGGTGTTCAGACGTCGAGGGCTACTTTTGTTTCCGATGATAAAAACCCAACTGTTTCCACCGAAAAACATTTCAGGGGATCGCTTGCAACAGTTTGGCACCATTTTTGAGTGAATTGCAGAACGTCAGATTTTTAGCAGAAATTGTGACCGCGCGGCTTAGGGATTTTTTCAAAAAAAGTTTTTCAGACGTCGAAGGCTAATTCTGTTTCCGATGATAAAAACCCATCTGTTTCCACCGAAAAACATTTCAGGGGATCATTTGCAACAGTTTGCCAACGTTTTTGAGGGAATTGCAGAACGTCAGATTTTTAGCAGAAATTGTGACCGCGCGGCTTATCGATTTTTTCAAAAAAAGTTGTTCAGACGTCGAGGGCTAATTCTGTTTCCGATGATAAAAACCCATATGTTCCCACCGAAAAACCTTTCAGGGGATCGTTTGCAACAGTTTGGGACCATTTGTGAATGAATTGAAGAACGTCAGATTTTTAGCAGAAATTGTAACCGCGCGGCTTAGGGATTTTTTCAAAAAAAGTTTTTCAGACGTCGAAGGCTAATTCTGTTTCCGATGATAAAAACCCATCTGTTTCCACCGAAAAACATTTCAGGGGATCATTTGCAACAGTTTGCCAACGTTTTTGAGGGAATTGCAGAACGTCAGATTTTTAGCAGAAATTGTGACCGCGCGGCTTAGGGACTTTTCAAAAAAAGGTGTTCAGACGTCGAGGGCTACTTTTGTTTCCGATGATAAAAACCCAACTGTTCCCACCGAAAAACATTTCAGGGGATCGCTTGCAACGGTTTTCCAACATTTTTGAGTGAATTGCAGAACGTCAGATTTTTAGCAGAAATTGTGACCGCGCGGCTTAGGGATTTTTTCAAAAAAAGTTGTTCAGACGTCGAGGGCTGATTCTGTTTCCGATGATAAAAACCCATCTGTTTCCACCGAAAAACATTTCAGGGGATCACTTGCAACAGTTTGCCAACATTTTTGAGGGAATTGCAGAACGTCAGATTTTTAGCAGAAATTGTGACCGCGCGGCTTAGGGATTTTTTCAAAAAAAGTTGTTCAGACGTCGAGGGCTGATTCTGTTTCCGATGATAAAAACCCATCTGTTTCCACCGAAAAACATTTCAGGGGATCACTTGCAACAGTTTGCCAACATTTTTGAGGGAATTGCAGAACGTCAGATTTTTAGCAGAAATTGTGACCGCGCGGCTTACGGATTTTTTCAAAAAAAGTTGTTCAGACGTCGAGGGCTACTTTTGTTTCCGATGATAAAAACCCATCTGTTTCCACCGAAAAACATTTCAGGGGATCACTTGCAACAGTTTGCCAACATTTTTGAGGGAATTGCAGAACGTCAGATTTTTAGCAGAAATTGTGACCGCGCGGCTTATGGATTTTTTCAAAAAAAGTTGTTCAGACGTCGAGGGCTAATTCTGTTTCCGATGATAAAAACCCATCTGTTTCCACCGAAAAACATTTCAGGGGATCATTTGCAACAGTTTGCCAACGTTTTTGAGGGAATTGCAGAACGTCAGATTTTTAGCAGAAATTGTGACCGCGCGGCTTAGGGATTTTTTCAAAAAAAGTTGTTCAGACGTCGAGGGCTAATTCTGTTTCCGATGATAAAAACCCATATGTTTCCACCGAAAATCATTTCAGGGGATCACTTGCAACACTTTGCCAACATTTTTGAGAGAATTGCAGAACGTCAGATTTTTAGCAGAAATTGTGACCGCGCGGCTTAGGGATTTTTTTCAAAAAAGTTGTTCAGACGTCGAGGGCTAATTCTGTTTCCGATGATAAAAACCCATCTGTTTCCACCGAAAAACATTTCAGGGGATCACTTGCAACACTTTGCCAACATTTTTGAGGGAATTGCAGAACGTCAGATTTTTAGCAGAAATTGCGACCGCGCGGCTTATGGATTTTTTCAAAAAAAGTTGTTCAGACGTCGAGGGCTAATTCTGTTTCCGATGATAAAAACCCATCTGTTCCCACCGAAAAACCTTTCAGGGGATCGTTTGCAACAGTTTGGGACCATTTGTGAATGAATTGAAGAACGTCAGATTTTTAGCAGAAATTGTAACCGCGCGGCTTAGGGATTTTTTCAAAAAAAGTTTTTCAGACGTCGAAGGCTAATTCTGTTTCCGATGATAAAAACCCATCTGTTTCCACCGAAAAAGATTTCAGGGGATCATTTGCAACAGTTTGCCAACGTTTTTGAGGGAATTGCAGAACGTCAGATTTTTAGCAGAAATTGTGACCGCGCGGCTTAGGGATTTTTTTCAAAAAAGTTGTTCAGACGTCGAGGGCTAATTCTGTTTCCGATGATAAAAACCCATCTGTTTCCACCGAAAAACATTTCAGGGGATCACTTGCAACACTTTGCCAACATTTTTGAGGGAATTGCAGAACGTCAGATTTTTAGCAGAAATTGTGACCGCGCGGCTTATGGATTTTTTCAAAAAAAGTTGTTCAGACGTCGAGGGCTAATTCTGTTTCCGATGATAAAAACCCATCTGTTCCCACCGAAAAACCTTTCAGGGGATCGTTTGCAACAGTTTGGGACCATTTGTGAATGAATTGAAGAACGTCAGATTTTTAGCAGAAATTGTAACCGCGCGGCTTAGGGATTTTTTCAAAAAAAGTTTTTCAGACGTCGAAGGCTAATTCTGTTTCCGATGATAAAAACCCATCTGTTTCCACCGAAAAACATTTCAGGGGATCATTTGCAACAGTTTGCCAACGTTTTTGAGGGAATTGCAGAACGTCAGATTTTTAGCAGAAATTGTGACCGCGCGGCTTAGGGATTTTTTCAAAAAAAGTTGTTCAGACGTCGAGGGCTAATTCTGTTTCCGATGATAAAAACCCATATGTTTCCACCGAAAATCATTTCAGGGGATCACTTGCAACACTTTGCCAACATTTTTGAGAGAATTGCAGAACGTTAGATTTTTAGCAGAAATTGTGACCGCGTGGCTTAGGGATTTTTTTCAAAAAAGTTGTTCAGACGTCGAGGGCTAATTCTGTTTCCGATGATAAAAACCCATCTGTTTCCACCGAAAAACATTTCAGGGGATCACTTGCAACACTTTGCCAACATTTTTGAGGGAATTGCAGAACGTCAGATTTTTAGCAGAAATTGCGACCGCGCGGCTTATGGATTTTTTCAAAAAAAGTTGTTCAGACGTCGAGGGCTAATTCTGTTTCCGATGATAAAAACCCATCTGTTCCCACCGAAAAACCTTTCAGGGCATCGTTTGCAACAGTTTGGGACCATTTGTAAATGAATTGAAGAACGTCAGATTTTTAGCAGAAATTGTAACCGCGCGGCTTAGGGATTTTTTCAAAAAAAGTTGTTCAGACGTCGAGGGCTAATTCTGTTTCCGATGATAAAAACCCATCTGTTTCCACCGAAAAACATTTCAGGGGATCACTTGCAACACTTTGCCAACATTTTTGAGTGAATTGCAGAATGTCAGATTTTTAGCAGAAATTGTGACCGCGCGGCTTAGGGATTTTTTCAAAAAAAGTTGTTCATACGTCGAGGGCTAATTCTGTTTCCGATGATAAAAACCCATATGTTTCCACCGAAAATCATTTCAGGGGATCACTTGCAACACTTTGCCAACATTTTTGAGAGAATTGCAGAATGTCAGATTTTTAGCAGAAATTGTGACCGCGCGGCTTAGGGATTTTTTCAAAAAAAGTTGTTCAGACGTCGAGGGATAATTCTGTTTCCGATGATAAAAACCCATCTGTTTCCACCGAAAAACCTTTCAGGGGATCGTTTGCAACAGTTTGGGACCATTTTTGAGGGAATTGCAGAACGTCAGATTTTTAGCAGAAATTGTGACCGCGCGGCTTAGGGACTTTTCAAAAAAAGGTGTTCAGACGTCGAGGGCTACTTTTGTTTCCGATGATAAAAACCCAACTGTTCCCACCGAAAAACATTTCAGGGGATCGCTTGCAACGGTTTTCCAACATTTTTGAGTGAATTGCAGAACGTCAGATTTTTAGCAGAAATTGTGACCGCGCGGCTTAGGGATTTTTTCAAAAAAAGTTTTTCAGACGTCGAAGGCTAATTCTGTTTCCGATGATAAAAACCCATCTGTTTCCACCGAAAAACATTTCAGGGGATCATTTGCAACAGTTTGCCAACGTTTTTGAGGGAATTGCAGAACGTCAGATTTTTAGCAGAAATTGTGACCGCGCGGCTTAGGGATTTTTTCAAAAAAAGTTGTTCAGACGTCGAGGGCTAATTCTGTTTCCGATGATAAAAACCCATATGTTTCCACCGAAAATCATTTCAGGGGATCACTTGCAACACTTTGCCAACATTTTTGAGAGAATTGCAGAACGTCAGATTTTTAGCAGAAATTGTGACCGCGCGGCTTAGGGATTTTTTTCAAAAAAGTTGTTCAGACGTCGAGGGCTAATTCTGTTTCCGATGATAAAAACCCATCTGTTTCCACCGAAAAACATTTCAGGGGATCACTTGCAACACTTTGCCAACATTTTTGAGGGAATTGCAGAACGTCAGATTTTTAGCAGAAATTGCGACCGCGCGGCTTATGGATTTTTTCAAAAAAAGTTGTTCAGACGTCGAGGGCTAATTCTGTTTCCGATGATAAAAACCCATCTGTTCCCACCGAAAAACCTTTCAGGGGATCGTTTGCAACAGTTTGGGACCATTTGTGAATGAATTGAAGAACGTCAGATTTTTAGCAGAAATTGTAACCGCGCGGCTTAGGGATTTTTTCAAAAAAAGTTTTTCAGACGTCGAAGGCTAATTCTGTTTCCGAAGATAAAAACCCATCTGTTTCCACCGAAAAACATTTCAGGGGATCATTTGCAACAGTTTGCCAACGTTTTTGAGGGAATTGCAGAACGTCAGATTTTTAGCAGAAATTGTGACCGCGCGGCTTAGGGATTTTTTCAAAAAAAGTTGTTCAGACGTCGAGGGCTAATTCTGTTTCCGATGATAAAAACCCATCTGTTTCCACCGAAAAACATTTCAGGGGATCACTTGCAACACTTTGCCAACATTTTTGAGTGAATTGCAGAATGTCAGATTTTTAGCAGAAATTGTGACCGCGCGGCTTAGGGATTTTTTCAAAAAAAGTTGTTCATACGTCGAGGGCTAATTCTGTTTCCGATGATAAAAACCCATATGTTTCCACCGAAAATCATTTCAGGGGATCACTTGCAACACTTTGCCAACATTTTTGAGAGAATTGCAGAATGTCAGATTTTTAGCAGAAATTGTGACCGCGCGGCTTAGGGATTTTTTCAAAAAAAGTTGTTCAGACGTCGAGGGATAATTCTGTTTCCGATGATAAAAACCCATCTGTTCCCACCGAAAAACCTTTCAGGGGATCGTTTGCAACAGTTTGGGACCATTTGTGAATGAATTGAAGAACGTCAGATTTTTAGCAGAAATTGTAACCGCGCGGCTTAGGGATTTTTTCAAAAAAAGTTTTTCAGACGTCGAAGGCTAATTCTGTTTCCGATGATAAAAACCCATCTGTTTCCACCGAAAAACATTTCAGGGGATCATTTGCAACAGTTTGCCAACGTTTTTGAGGGAATTGCAGAACGTCAGATTTTTAGCAGAAATTGTGACCGCGCGGCTTAGGGACTTTTCAAAAAAAGGTGTTCAGACGTCGAGGGCTACTTTTGTTTCCGATGATAAAAACCCAACTGTTCCCACCGAAAAACATTTCAGGGGATCGCTTGCAACGGTTTTCCAACATTTTTGAGTGAATTGCAGAACGTCAGATTTTTAGCAGAAATTGTGACCGCGCGGCTTAGGGATTTTTTCAAAAAAAGTTGTTCAGACGTCGAGGGCTGATTCTGTTTCCGATGATAAAAACCCATCTGTTTCCACCGAAAAACATTTCAGGGGATCACTTGCAACAGTTTGCCAACATTTTTGAGGGAATTGCAGAACGTCAGATTTTTAGCAGAAATTGTGACCGCGCGGCTTACGGATTTTTTCAAAAAAAGTTGTTCAGACGTCGAGGGCTAATTCTGTTTCCGATGATAAAAACCCAACTGTTTCCACCGAAAAACATTTCAGGGGATCACTTGCAACAGTTTGCCAACATTTTTGAGGGAATTGCAGAACGTCAGATTTTTAGCAGAAAATGTGACCGCGCGGCTTAGGGATTTTTTCAAAAAAAGTTGTTCATACGTCGAGGGCTAATTCTGTTTCCGATGATAAAAACCCATATGTTTCCACCGAAAATCATTTCAGGGGATCACTTGCAACACTTTGCCAACATTTTTGAGAGAATTGCAGAATGTCAGATTTTTAGCAGAAATTGTGACCGCGCGGCTTAGGGATTTTTTCAAAAAAAGTTGTTCAGACGTCGAGGGCTGATTCTGTTTCCGATGATAAAAACCCATCTGTTTCCACCGAAAAACATTTCAGGGGATCACTTGCAACAGTTTGCCAACATTTTTGAGGGAATTGCAGAACGTCAGATTTTTAGCAGAAATTGTGACCGCGCGGCTTACGGATTTTTTCAAAAAAAGTTGTTCAGACGTCGAGGGCTACTTTTGTTTCCGATGATAAAAACCCATCTGTTTCCACCGAAAAACATTTCAGGGGATCACTTGCAACAGTTTGCCAACATTTTTGAGGGAATTGCAGAACGTCAGATTTTTAGCAGAAATTGTGACCGCGCGGCTTATGGATTTTTTCAAAAAAAGTTGTTCAGACGTCGAGGGCTAATTCTGTTTCCGATGATAAAAACCCATATGTTTCCACCGAAAATCATTTCAGGGGATCACTTGCAACACTTTGCCAACATTTTTGAGAGAATTGCAGAACGTCAGATTTTTAGCAGAAATTGTGACCGCGCGGCTTAGGGATTTTTTTCAAAAAAGTTGTTCAGACGTCGAGGGCTAATTCTGTTTCCGATGATAAAAACCCATCTGTTTCCACCGAAAAACATTTCAGGGGATCACTTGCAACACTTTGCCAACATTTTTGAGGGAATTGCAGAACGTCAGATTTTTAGCAGAAATTGCGACCGCGCGGCTTATGGATTTTTTCAAAAAAAGTTGTTCAGACGTCGAGGGCTAATTCTGTTTCCGATGATAAAAACCCATCTGTTCCCACCGAAAAACCTTTCAGGGGATCGTTTGCAACAGTTTGGGACCATTTGTGAATGAATTGAAGAACGTCAGATTTTTAGCAGAAATTGTAACCGCGCGGCTTAGGGATTTTTTCAAAAAAAGTTTTTCAGACGTCGAAGGCTAATTCTGTTTCCGATGATAAAAACCCATCTGTTTCCACCGAAAAACATTTCAGGGGATCATTTGCAACAGTTTGCCAACGTTTTTGAGGGAATTGCAGAACGTCAGATTTTTAGCAGAAATTGTGACCGCGCGGCTTAGGGATTTTTTTCAAAAAAGTTGTTCAGACGTCGAGGGCTAATTCTGTTTCCGATGATAAAAACCCATCTGTTTCCACCGAAAAACATTTCAGGGGATCACTTGCAACACTTTGCCAACATTTTTGAGGGAATTGCAGAACGTCAGATTTTTAGCAGAAATTGTGACCGCGCGGCTTATGGATTTTTTCAAAAAAAGTTGTTCAGACGTCGAGGGCTAATTCTGTTTCCGATGATAAAAACCCATCTGTTCCCACCGAAAAACCTTTCAGGGGATCGTTTGCAACAGTTTGGGACCATTTGTGAATGAATTGAAGAACGTCAGATTTTTAGCAGAAATTGTAACCGCGCGGCTTAGGGATTTTTTCAAAAAAAGTTTTTCAGACGTCGAAGGCTAATTCTGTTTCCGATGATAAAAACCCATCTGTTTCCACCGAAAAACATTTCAGGGGATCATTTGCAACAGTTTGCCAACGTTTTTGAGGGAATTGCAGAACGTCAGATTTTTAGCAGAAATTGTGACCGCGCGGCTTAGGGATTTTTTCAAAAAAAGTTGTTCAGACGTCGAGGGCTAATTCTGTTTCCGATGATAAAAACCCATATGTTTCCACCGAAAAACATTTCAGGGGATCACTTGCAACACTTTGCCAACATTTTTGAGGGAATTGCAGAACGTCAGATTTTTAGCAGAAATTGTGACCGCGCGGCTTATGGATTTTTTCAAAAAAAGTTGTTCAGACGTCGAGGGCTAATTCTGTTTCCGATGATAAAAACCCATCTGTTCCCACCGAAAAACCTTTCAGGGGATCGTTTGCAACAGTTTGGGACCATTTGTGAATGAATTGAAGAACGTCAGATTTTTAGCAGAAATTGTAACCGCGCGGCTTAGGGATTTTTTCAAAAAAAGTTTTTCAGACGTCGAAGGCTAATTCTGTTTCCGATGATAAAAACCCATCTGTTTCCACCGAAAAACATTTCAGGGGATCATTTGCAACAGTTTGCCAACGTTTTTGAGGGAATTGCAGAACGTCAGATTTTTAGCAGAAATTGTGACCGCGCGGCTTAGGGATTTTTTCAAAAAAAGTTGTTCAGACGTCGAGGGCTAATTCTGTTTCCGATGATAAAAACCCATATGTTTCCACCGAAAATCATTTCAGGGGATCACTTGCAACACTTTGCCAACATTTTTGAGAGAATTGCAGAACGTCAGATTTTTAGCAGAAATTGTGACCGCGCGGCTTAGGGATTTTTTTCAAAAAAGTTGTTCAGACGTCGAGGGCTAATTCTGTTTCCGATGATAAAAACCCATCTGTTTCCACCGAAAAACATTTCAGGGGATCACTTGCAACACTTTGCCAACATTTTTGAGGGAATTGCAGAACGTCAGATTTTTAGCAGAAATTGCGACCGCGCGGCTTATGGATTTTTTCAAAAAAAGTTGTTCAGACGTCGAGGGCTAATTCTGTTTCCGATGATAAAAACCCATCTGTTCCCACCGAAAAACCTTTCAGGGGATCGTTTGCAACAGTTTGGGACCATTTGTGAATGAATTGAAGAACGTCAGATTTTTAGCAGAAATTGTAGCCGCGCGGCTTAGGGATTTTTTCAAAAAAAGTTTTTCAGACGTCGAAGGCTAATTCTGTTTCCGATGATAAAAACCCATCTGTTTCCACCGAAAAACATTTCAGGGGATCATTTGCAACAGTTTGCCAACGTTTTTGAGGGAATTGCAGAACGTCAGATTTTTAGCAGAAATTGTGACCGCGCGGCTTAGGGACTTTTCAAAAAAAGGTGTTCAGACGTCGAGGGCTACTTTTGTTTCCGATGATAAAAACCCAACTGTTCCCACCGAAAAACATTTCAGGGGATCGCTTGCAACGGTTTTCCAACATTTTTGTGTGAATTGCAGAACGTCAGATTTTTAGCAGAAATTGTGACCGCGCGGCTTAGGGATTTTTTCAAAAAAAGTTGTTCAGACGTCGAGGGCTGATTCTGTTTCCGATGATAAAAACCCATCTGTTTCCACCGAAAAACATTTCAGGGGATCACTTGCAACAGTTTGCCAACATTTTTGAGGGAATTGCAGAACGTCAGATTTTTAGCAGAAATTGTGACCGCGCGGCTTACGGATTTTTTCAAAAAAAGTTGTTCAGACGTCGAGGGCTAATTCTGTTTCCGATGATAAAAACCCAACTGTTTCCACCGAAAAACATTTCAGGGGATCACTTGCAACAGTTTGCCAACATTTTTGAGGGAATTGCAGAACGTCAGATTTTTAGCAGAAAATGTGACCGCGCGGCTTAGGGATTTTTTCAAAAAAAGTTGTTCATACGTCGAGGGCTAATTCTGTTTCCGATGATAAAAACCCATATGTTTCCACCGAAAATCATTTCAGGGGATCACTTGCAACACTTTGCCAACATTTTTGAGAGAATTGCAGAATGTCAGATTTTTAGCAGAAATTGTGACCGTGCGGCTTAGGGATTTTTTCAAAAAAAGTTGTTCAGACGTCGAGGGCTAATTCTGTTTCCGATGATAAAAACCCATCTGTTTCCACCGAAAAACATTTCAGGGGATCATTTGCAACAGTTTGCCAACGTTTTTGAGGGAATTGCAGAACGTCAGATTTTTAGCAGAAATTGTGACCGCGCGGCTTAGGGATTTTTTCAAAAAAAGTTGTTCAGACGTCGAGGGCTAATTCTGTTTCCGATGATAAAAACCCATATGTTTCCACCGAAAATCATTTCAGGGGATCACTTGCAACACTTTGCCAACATTTTTGAGAGAATTGCAGAACGTCAGATTTTTAGCAGAAATTGTGACCGCGCGGCTTAGGGATTTTTTCAAAAAAAGTTTTTCAGACGTCGAAGGCTAATTCTGTTTCCGATGATAAAAACCCATCTGTTTCCACCGAAAAACATTTCAGGGGATCATTTGCAACAGTTTGCCAACGTTTTTGAGGGAATTGCAGAACGTCAGATTTTTAGCAGAAATTGTGACCGCGCGGCTTAGGGATTTTTTTCAAAAAAGTTGTTCAGACGTCGAGGGCTAATTCTGTTTCCGATGATAAAAACCCATCTGTTTCCACCGAAAAACATTTCAGGGGATCACTTGCAACACTTTGCCAACATTTTTGAGGGAATTGCAGAACGTCAGATTTTTAGCAGAAATTGTGACCGCGCGGCTTATGGATTTTTTCAAAAAAAGTTGTTCAGACGTCGAGGGCTAATTCTGTTTCCGATGATAAAAACCCATCTGTTCCCACCGAAAAACCTTTCAGGGGATTGTTTGCAACAGTTTGGGACCATTTGTGAATGAATTGAAGAACGTCAGATTTTTAGCAGAAATTGTAACCGCGCGGCTTAGGGATTTTTTCAAAAAAAGTTTTTCAGACGTCGAAGGCTAATTCTGTTTCCGATGATAAAAACCCATCTGTTTCCACCGAAAAACATTTCAGGGGATCATTTGCAACAGTTTGCCAACGTTTTTGAGGGAATTGCAGAACGTCAGATTTTTAGCAGAAATTGTGACCGCGCGGCTTAGGGATTTTTTCAAAAAAAGTTGTTCAGACGTCGAGGGCTAATTCTGTTTCCGATGATAAAAACCCATATGTTTCCACCGAAAAACATTTCAGGGGATCACTTGCAACACTTTGCCAACATTTTTGAGGGAATTGCAGAACGTCAGATTTTTAGCAGAAATTGTGACCGCGCGGCTTATGGATTTTTTCAAAAAAAGTTGTTCAGACGTCGAGGGCTAATTCTGTTTCCGATGATAAAAACCCATCTGTTCCCACCGAAAAACCTTTCAGGGGATCGTTTGCAACAGTTTGGGACCATTTGTGAATGAATTGAAGAACGTCAGATTTTTAGCAGAAATTGTAACCGCGCGGCTTAGGGATTTTTTCAAAAAAAGTTTTTCAGACGTCGAAGGCTAATTCTGTTTCCGATGATAAAAACCCATCTGTTTCCACCGAAAAACATTTCAGGGGATCATTTGCAACAGTTTGCCAACGTTTTTGAGGGAATTGCAGAACGTCAGATTTTTAGCAGAAATTGCGACCGCGCGGCTTATGGATTTTTTCAAAAAAAGTTGTTCAGACGTCGAGGGCTAATTCTGTTTCCGATGATAAAAACCCATCTGTTCCCACCGAAAAACCTTTCAGGGGATCGTTTGCAACAGTTTGGGACCATTTTTGAGGGAATTGCAGAACGTCAGATTTTTAGCAGAAATTGTGACCGCGCGGCTTAGGGACTTTTCAAAAAAAGGTGTTCAGACGTCGAGGGCTACTTTTGTTTCCGATGATAAAAACCCAACTGTTCCCACCGAAAAACATTTCAGGGGATCGCTTGCAACGGTTTTCCAACATTTTTGAGTGAATGGCAGAACGTCAGATTTTTAGCAGAAATTGTGACCGCGCGGCTTAGGGATTTTTTCAAAAAAAGTTTTTCAGACGTCGAAGGCTAATTCTGTTTCCGATGATAAAAACCCATCTGTTTCCACCGAAAAACATTTCAGGGGATCATTTGCAACAGTTTGCCAACGTTTTTGAGGGAATTGCAGAACGTCAGATTTTTAGCAGAAATTGTGACCGCGCGGCTTAGGGATTTTTTTCAAAAAAGTTGTTCAGACGTCGAGGGCTAATTCTGTTTCCGATGATAAAAACCCATCTGTTTCCACCGAAAAACATTTCAGGGGATCACTTGCAACACTTTGCCAACATTTTTGAGGGAATTGCAGAACGTCAGATTTTTAGCAGAAATTGTGACCGCGCGGCTTATGGATTTTTTCAAAAAAAGTTGTTCAGACGTCGAGGGCTAATTCTGTTTCCGATGATAAAAACCCATCTGTTCCCACCGAAAAACCTTTCAGGGGATCGTTTGCAACAGTTTGGGACCATTTGTGAATGAATTGAAGAACGTCAGATTTTTAGCAGAAATTGTAACCGCGCGGCTTAGGGATTTTTTCAAAAAAAGTTTTTCAGACGTCGAAGGCTAATTCTGTTTCCGATGATAAAAACCCATCTGTTTCCACCGAAAAACATTTCAGGGGATCATTTGCAACAGTTTGCCAACGTTTTTGAGGGAATTGCAGAACGTCAGATTTTTAGCAGAAATTGTGACCGCGCGGCTTAGGGATTTTTTCAAAAAAAGTTGTTCAGACGTCGAGGGCTAATTCTGTTTCCGATGATAAAAACCCATATGTTTCCACCGAAAAACATTTCAGGGGATCACTTGCAACACTTTGCCAACATTTTTGAGGGAATTGCAGAACGTCAGATTTTTAGCAGAAATTGTGACCGCGCGGCTTATGGATTTTTTCAAAAAAAGTTGTTCAGACGTCGAGGGCTAATTCTGTTTCCGATGATAAAAACCCATATGTTTCCACCGAAAATCATTTCAGGGGATCACTTGCAACACTTTGCCAACATTTTTGAGAGAATTGCAGAATGTCAGATTTTTAGCAGAAATTGTGACCGCGCGGCTTAGGGATTTTTTCAAAAAAAGTTGTTCAGACGTCGAGGGCTAATTCTGTTTCCGATGATAAAAACCCATCTGTTTCCACCGAAAAACATTTCAGGGGATCATTTGCAACAGTTTGCCAACGTTTTTGAGGGAATTGCAGAACGTCAGATTTTTAGCAGAAATTGTGACCGCGCGGCTTAGGGATTTTTTCAAAAAAAGTTGTTCAGACGTCGAGGGCTAATTCTGTTTCCGATGATAAAAACCCATATGTTTCCACCGAAAATCATTTCAGGGGATCACTTGCAACACTTTGCCAACATTTTTGAGAGAATTGCAGAACGTCAGATTTTTAGCAGAAATTGTGACCGCGCGGCTTAGGGATTTTTTTCAAAAAAGTTGTTCAGACGTCGAGGGCTAATTCTGTTTCCGATGATAAAAACCCATCTGTTTCCACCGAAAAACATTTCAGGGGATCACTTGCAACACTTTGCCAACATTTTTGAGGGAATTGCAGAACGTCAGATTTTTAGCAGAAATTGTGACCGCGCGGCTTATGGATTTTTTCAAAAAAAGTTGTTCAGACGTCGAGGGCTAATTCTGTTTCCGATGATAAAAACCCATCTGTTCCCACCGAAAAACCTTTCAGGGGATCGTTTGCAACAGTTTGGGACCATTTGTGAATGAATTGAAGAACGTCAGATTTTTAGCAGAAATTGTGACCGCGCGGCTTAGGGATTTTTTCAAAAAAAGTTTTTCAGACGTCGAAGGCTAATTCTGTTTCCGATGATAAAAACCCATCTGTTTCCACCGAAAAACATTTCAGGGGATCACTTGCAACACTTTGCCAACATTTTTGAGGGAATTGCAGAACGTCAGATTTTTAGCAGAAATTGTGACCGCGCGGCTTATGGATTTTTTCAAAAAAAGTTGTTCAGACGTCGAGGGCTAATTCTGTTTCCGATGATAAAAACCCATCTGTTCCCACCGAAAAACCTTTCAGGGGATCGTTTGCAACAGTTTGGGACCATTTGTGAATGAATTGAAGAACGTCAGATTTTTAGCAGAAATTGTAACCGCGCGGCTTAGGGATTTTTTCAAAAAAAGTTTTTCAGACGTCGAAGGCTAATTCTGTTTCCGATGATAAAAACCCATCTGTTTCCACCGAAAAACATTTCAGGGGATCATTTGCAACAGTTTGCCAACGTTTTTGAGGGAATTGCAGAACGTCAGATTTTTAGCAGAAATTGTGACCGCGCGGCTTAGGGATTTTTTCAAAAAAAGTTGTTCAGACGTCGAGGGCTAATTCTGTTTCCGATGATAAAAACCCATATGTTTCCACCGAAAATCATTTCAGGGGATCACTTGCAACACTTTGCCAACATTTTTGAGAGAATTGCAGAACGTCAGATTTTTAGCAGAAATTGTGACCGCGCGGCTTAGGGATTTTTTTCAAAAAAGTTGTTCAGACGTCGAGGGCTAATTCTGTTTCCGATGATAAAAACCCATCTGTTTCCACCGAAAAACATTTCAGGGGATCACTTGCAACACTTTGCCAACATTTTTGAGGGAATTGCAGAACGTCAGATTTTTAGCAGAAATTGCGACCGCGCGGCTTATGGATTTTTTCAAAAAAAGTTGTTCAGACGTCGAGGGCTAATTCTGTTTCCGATGATAAAAACCCATCTGTTCCCACCGAAAAACCTTTCAGGGGATCGTTTGCAACAGTTTGGGACCATTTTTGAGGGAATTGCAGAACGTCAGATTTTTAGCAGAAATTGTGACCGCGCGGCTTAGGGACTTTTCAAAAAAAGGTGTTCAGACGTCGAGGGCTACTTTTGTTTCCGATGATAAAAACCCAACTGTTCCCACCGAAAAACATTTCAGGGGATCGCTTGCAACGGTTTTCCAACATTTTTGAGTGAATTGCAGAACGTCAGATTTTTAGCAGAAATTGTGACCGCGCGGCTTAGGGATTTTTTCAAAAAAAGTTTTTCAGACGTCGAAGGCTAATTCTGTTTCCGATGATAAAAACCCATCTGTTTCCACCGAAAAACATTTCAGGGGATCATTTGCAACAGTTTGCCAACGTTTTTGAGGGAATTGCAGAACGTCAGATTTTTAGCAGAAATTGTGACCGCGCGGCTTAGGGATTTTTTCAAAAAAAGTTGTTCAGACGTCGAGGGCTAATTCTGTTTCCGATGATAAAAACCCATATGTTTCCACCGAAAATCATTTCAGGGGATCACTTGCAACACTTTGCCAACATTTTTGAGAGAATTGCAGAACGTCAGATTTTTAGCAGAAATTGTGACCGCGCGGCTTATGGATTTTTTCAAAAAAAGTTGTTCAGACGTCGAGGGCTAATTCTGTTTCCGATGATAAAAACCCATCTGTTCCCACCGAAAAACCTTTCAGGGGATCGTTTGCAACAGTTTGGGACCATTTGTGAATGAATTGAAGAACGTCAGATTTTTAGCAGAAATTGTGACCGCGCGGCTTAGGGATTTTTTCAAAAAAAGTTTTTCAGACGTCGAAGGCTAATTCTGTTTCCGATGATAAAAACCCATCTGTTTCCACCGAAAAACATTTCAGGGGATCACTTGCAACACTTTGCCAACATTTTTGAGGGAATTGCAGAACGTCAGATTTTTAGCAGAAATTGTGACCGCGCGGCTTATGGATTTTTTCAAAAAAAGTTGTTCAGACGTCGAGGGCTAATTCTGTTTCCGATGATAAAAACCCATCTGTTCCCACCGAAAAACCTTTCAGGGGATCGTTTGCAACAGTTTGGGACCATTTGTGAATGAATTGAAGAACGTCAGATTTTTAGCAGAAATTGTAACCGCGCGGCTTAGGGATTTTTTCAAAAAAAGTTTTTCAGACGTCGAAGGCTAATTCTGTTTCCGATGATAAAAACCCATCTGTTTCCACCGAAAAACATTTCAGGGGATCATTTGCAACAGTTTGCCAACGTTTTTGAGGGAATTGCAGAACGTCAGATTTTTAGCAGAAATTGTGACCGCGCGGCTTAGGGATTTTTTCAAAAAAAGTTGTTCAGACGTCGAGGGCTAATTCTGTTTCCGATGATAAAAACCCATATGTTTCCACCGAAAATCATTTCAGGGGATCACTTGCAACACTTTGCCAACATTTTTGAGAGAATTGCAGAACGTCAGATTTTTAGCAGAAATTGTGACCGCGCGGCTTAGGGATTTTTTTCAAAAAAGTTGTTCAGACGTCGAGGGCTAATTCTGTTTCCGATGATAAAAACCCATCTGTTTCCACCGAAAAACATTTCAGGGGATCACTTGCAACACTTTGCCAACATTTTTGAGGGAATTGCAGAACGTCAGATTTTTAGCAGAAATTGCGACTGCGCGGCTTATGGATTTTTTCAAAAAAAGTTGTTCAGACGTCGAGGGCTAATTCTGTTTCCGATGATAAAAACCCATCTGTTCCCACCGAAAAACCTTTCAGGGGATCGTTTGCAACAGTTTGGGACCATTTTTGAGGGAATTGCAGAACGTCAGATTTTTAGCAGAAATTGTGACCGCGCGGCTTAGGGACTTTTCAAAAAAAGGTGTTCAGACGTCGAGGGCTACTTTTGTTTCCGATGATAAAAACCCAACTGTTCCCACCGAAAAACATTTCAGGGGATCGCTTGCAACGGTTTTCCAACATTTTTGAGTGAATTGCAGAACGTCAGATTTTTAGCAGAAATTGTGACCGCGCGGCTTAGGGATTTTTTCAAAAAAAGTTTTTCAGACGTCGAAGGCTAATTCTGTTTCCGATGATAAAAACCCATCTGTTTCCACCGAAAAACATTTCAGGGGATCATTTGCAACAGTTTGCCAACGTTTTTGAGGGAATTGCAGAACGTCAGATTTTTAGCAGAAATTGTGACCGCGCGGCTTAGGGATTTTTTCAAAAAAAGTTGTTCAGACGTCGAGGGCTAATTCTGTTTCCGATGATAAAAACCCATATGTTTCCACCGAAAATCATTTCAGGGGATCACTTGCAACACTTTGCCAACATTTTTGAGAGAATTGCAGAACGTCAGATTTTTAGCAGAAATTGTGACCGCGCGGCTTAGGGATTTTTTTCAAAAAAGTTGTTCAGACGTCGAGGGCTAATTCTGTTTCCGATGATAAAAACCCATCTGTTTCCACCGAAAAACATTTCAGGGGATCACTTGCAACACTTTGCCAACATTTTTGAGGGAATTGCAGAACGTCAGATTTTTAGCAGAAATTGCGACCGCGCGGCTTATGGATTTTTTCAAAAAAAGTTGTTCAGACGTCGAGGGCTAATTCTGTTTCCGATGATAAAAACCCATATGTTCCCACCGAAAAACCTTTCAGGGGATCGTTTGCAACAGTTTGGGACCATTTGTGAATGAATTGAAGAACGTCAGATTTTTAGCAGAAATTGTAACCGCGCGGCTTAGGGATTTTTTCAAAAAAAGTTTTTCAGACGTCGAAGGCTAATTCTGTTTCCGATGATAAAAAC
Source organism: Podarcis bocagei (assembly GCF_964188305.1). NCBI lineage: Eukaryota > Metazoa > Chordata > Lepidosauria > Squamata > Lacertidae > Podarcis > Podarcis bocagei. The sequence goes on from NW_027670334.1 coordinate 603,511, forward strand.
CCATCTGTTTCCACCGAAAAACATTTCAGGGGATCATTTGCAACAGTTTGCCAACGTTTTTGAGGGAATTGCAGAACGTCAGATTTTTAGCAGAAATTGTGACCGCGCGGCTTAGGGACTTTTCAAAAAAAGGTGTTCAGACGTCGAGGGCTACTTTTGTTTCCGATGATAAAAACCCAACTGTTCCCACCGAAAAACATTTCAGGGGATCGCTTGCAACGGTTTTCCAACATTTTTGAGTGAATTGCAGAACGTCAGATTTTTAGCAGAAATTGTGACCGCGCGGCTTAGGGATTTTTTTCAAAAAAGTTGTTCAGACGTCGAGGGCTAATTCTGTTTCCGATGATAAAAACCCATCTGTTTCCACCGAAAAACATTTCAGGGGATCACTTGCAACACTTTGCCAACATTTTTGAGGGAATTGCAGAACGTCAGATTTTTAGCAGAAATTGCGACCGCGCGGCTTATGGATTTTTTCAAAAAAAGTTGTTCAGACGTCGAGGGCTAATTCTGTTTCCGATGATAAAAACCCATCTGTTCCCACCGAAAAACCTTTCAGGGGATCGTTTGCAACAGTTTGGGACCATTTGTGAATGAATTGAAGAACGTCAGATTTTTAGCAGAAATTGTAACCGCGCGGCTTAGGGATTTTTTCAAAAAAAGTTTTTCAGACGTCGAAGGCTAATTCTGTTTCCGATGATAAAAACCCATCTGTTTCCACCGAAAAACATTTCAGGGGATCATTTGCAACAGTTTGCCAACGTTTTTGAGGGAATTGCAGAACGTCAGATTTTTAGCAGAAATTGTGACCGCGCGGCTTAGGGATTTTTTTCAAAAAAGTTGTTCAGACGTCGAGGGCTAATTCTGTTTCCGATGATAAAAACCCATCTGTTTCCACCGAAAAACATTTCAGGGGATCACTTGCAACACTTTGCCAACATTTTTGAGGGAATTGCAGAACGTCAGATTTTTAGCAGAAATTGTGACCGCGCGGCTTATGGATTTTTTCAAAAAAAGTTGTTCAGACGTCGAGGGCTAATTCTGTTTCCGATGATAAAAACCCATCTGTTCCCACCGAAAAACCTTTCAGGGGATCGTTTGCAACAGTTTGGGACCATTTGTGAATGAATTGAAGAACGTCAGATTTTTAGCAGAAATTGTAACCGCGCGGCTTAGGGATTTTTTCAAAAAAAGTTTTTCAGACGTCGAAGGCTAATTCTGTTTCCGATGATAAAAACCCATCTGTTTCCACCGAAAAACATTTCAGGGGATCATTTGCAACAGTTTGCCAACGTTTTTGAGGGAATTGCAGAACGTCAGATTTTTAGCAGAAATTGTGACCGCGCGGCTTAGGGATTTTTTCAAAAAAAGTTGTTCAGACGTCGAGGGCTAATTCTGTTTCCGATGATAAAAACCCATATGTTTCCACCGAAAAACATTTCAGGGGATCACTTGCAACACTTTGCCAACATTTTTGAGGGAATTGCAGAACGTCAGATTTTTAGCAGAAATTGTGACCGCGCGGCTTATGGATTTTTTCAAAAAAAGTTGTTCAGACGTTGAGGGCTAATTCTGTTTCCGATGATAAAAACCCATCTGTTCCCACCGAAAAACCTTTCAGGGGATCGTTTGCAACAGTTTGGGACCATTTGTGAATGAATTGAAGAACGTCAGATTTTTAGCAGAAATTGTAACCGCGCGGCTTAGGGATTTTTTCAAAAAAAGTTTTTCAGACGTCGAAGGCTAATTCTGTTTCCGATGATAAAAACCCATCTGTTTCCACCGAAAAACATTTCAGGGGATCATTTGCAACAGTTTGCCAACGTTTTTGAGGGAATTGCAGAACGTCAGATTTTTAGCAGAAATTGTGACCGCGCGGCTTAGGGATTTTTTCAAAAAAAGTTGTTCAGACGTCGAGGGCTAATTCTGTTTCCGATGATAAAAACCCATATGTTTCCACCGAAAATCATTTCAGGGGATCACTTGCAACACTTTGCCAACATTTTTGAGAGAATTGCAGAACGTCAGATTTTTAGCAGAAATTGTGACCGCGCGGCTTAGGGATTTTTTTCAAAAAAGTTGTTCAGACGTCGAGGGCTAATTCTGTTTCCGATGATAAAAACCCATCTGTTTCCACCGAAAAACATTTCAGGGGATCACTTGCAACACTTTGCCAACATTTTTGAGGGAATTGCAGAACGTCAGATTTTTAGCAGAAATTGCGACCGCGCGGCTTATGGATTTTTTCAAAAAAAGTTGTTCAGACGTCGAGGGCTAATTCTGTTTCCGATGATAAAAACCCATCTGTTCCCACCGAAAAACCTTTCAGGGGATCGTTTGCAACAGTTTGGGACCATTTTTGAGGGAATTGCAGAACGTCAGATTTTTAGCAGAAATTGTGACCGCGCGGCTTAGGGACTTTTCAAAAAAAGGTGTTCAGACGTCGAGGGCTACTTTTGTTTCCGATGATAAAAACCCAACTGTTCCCACCGAAAAACATTTCAGGGGATCGCTTGCAACGGTTTTCCAACATTTTTGAGTGAATTGCAGAACGTCAGATTTTTAGCAGAAATTGTGACCGCGCGGCTTAGGGATTTTTTCAAAAAAAGTTTTTCAGACGTCGAAGGCTAATTCTGTTTCCGATGATAAAAACCCATCTGTTTCCACCGAAAAACATTTCAGGGGATCATTTGCAACAGTTTGCCAACGTTTTTGAGGGAATTGCAGAACGTCAGATTTTTAGCAGAAATTGTGACCGCGCGGCTTAGGGATTTTTTCAAAAAAAGTTGTTCAGACGTCGAGGGCTAATTCTGTTTCCGATGATAAAAACCCATATGTTTCCACCGAAAATCATTTCAGGGGATCACTTGCAACACTTTGCCAACATTTTTGAGAGAATTGCAGAACGTCAGATTTTTAGCAGAAATTGTGACCGCGCGGCTTAGGAATTTTTTTCAAAAAAGTTGTTCAGACGTCGAGGGCTAATTCTGTTTCCGATGATAAAAACCCATCTGTTTCCACCGAAAAACATTTCAGGGGATCACTTGCAACACTTTGCCAACATTTTTGAGGGAATTGCAGAACGTCAGATTTTTAGCAGAAATTGCGACCGCGCGGCTTATGGATTTTTTCAAAAAAAGTTGTTCAGACGTCGAGGGCTAATTCTGTTTCCGATGATAAAAACCCATCTGTTCCCACCGAAAAACCTTTCAGGGGATCGTTTGCAACAGTTTGGGACCATTTGTGAATGAATTGAAGAACGTCAGATTTTTAGCAGAAATTGTAACCGCGCGGCTTAGGGATTTTTTCAAAAAAAGTTTTTCAGACGTCGAAGGCTAATTCTGTTTCCGATGATAAAAACCCATCTGTTTCCACCGAAAAACATTTCAGGGGATCATTTGGAACAGTTTGCCAACGTTTTTGAGGGAATTGCAGAACGTCAGATTTTTAGCAGAAATTGTGACCGCGCGGCTTAGGGACTTTTCAAAAAAAGGTGTTCAGACGTCGAGGGCTACTTTTGTTTCCGATGATAAAAACCCAACTGTTCCCACCGAAAAACATTTCAGGGGATCGCTTGCAACGGTTTTCCAACATTTTTGAGTGAATTGCAGAACGTCAGATTTTTAGCAGAAATTGTGACCGCGCGGCTTAGGGATTTTTTTCAAAAAAGTTGTTCAGACGTCGAGGGCTAATTCTGTTTCCGATGATAAAAACCCATCTGTTTCCACCGAAAAACATTTCAGGGGATCACTTGCAACACTTTGCCAACATTTTTGAGTGAATTGCAGAACGTCAGATTTTTAGCAGAAATTGTGACCGCGCGGCTTATGGATTTTTTCAAAAAAAGTTGTTCAGACGTCGAGGGCTAATTCTGTTTCCGATGATAAAAACCCATCTGTTCCCACCGAAAAACATTTCAGGGGATCGTTTGCAACAGTTTGGGACCATTTGTGAATGAACTGAAGAACGTCAGATTTTTAGCAGAAATTGTGACCGCGCGGCTTAGGGACTTTTCAAAAAAAGGTGTTCAGACGTCGAGGGCTACTTTTGTTTCCGATGATAAAAACCCAACTGTTCCCACCGAAAAACATTTCAGGGGATCGCTTGCAACGGTTTTCCAACATTTTTGAGTGAATTGCAGAACGTCAGATTTTTAGCAGAAATTGTGACCGCGCGGCTTAGGGATTTTTTCAAAAAAAGTTGTTCAGACGTCGAGGGCTGATTCTGTTTCCGATGATAAAAACCCATCTATTTCCACCGAAAAACATTTCAGGGGATCACTTGCAACAGTTTGCCAACATTTTTGAGGGAATTGCAGAACGTCAGATTTTTAGCAGAAATTGTGACCGCGCGGCTTACGGATTTTTTCAAAAAAAGTTGTTCAGACGTCGAGGGCTAATTCTGTTTCCGATGATAAAAACCCAACTGTTTCCACCGAAAAACATTTCAGGGGATCACTTGCAACAGTTTGCCAACATTTTTGAGGGAATTGCAGAACGTCAGATTTTTAGCAGAAAATGTGACCGCGCGGCTTAGGGATTTTTTCAAAAAAAGTTGTTCATACGTCGAGGGCTAATTCTGTTTCCGATGATAAAAACCCATATGTTTCCACCGAAAATCATTTCAGGGGATCACTTGCAACACTTTGCCAACATTTTTGAGAGAATTGCAGAATGTCAGATTTTTAGCAGAAATTGTGACCGCGCGGCTTAGGGATTTTTTCAAAAAAAGTTGTTCAGACGTCGAGGGCTGATTCTGTTTCCGATGATAAAAACCCATCTGTTTCCACCGAAAAACATTTCAGGGGATCACTTGCAACAGTTTGCCAACATTTTTGAGGGAATTGCAGAACGTCAGATTTTTAGCAGAAATTGTGACCGCGCGGCTTACGGATTTTTTCAAAAAAAGTTGTTCAGACGTCGAGGGATAATTCTGTTTCCGATGATAAAAACCCATCTGTTTCCACCGAAAAACCTTTCAGGGGATCGTTTGCAACAGTTTGGGACCATTTTTGAGGGAATTGCAGAACGTCAGATTTTTAGCAGAAATTGTGACCGCGCGGCTTAGGGACTTTTCAAAAAAAGGTGTTCAGACGTCGAGGGCTACTTTTGTTTCCGATGATAAAAACCCAACTGTTTCCACCGAAAAACATTTCAGGGGATCACTTGCAACAGTTTGCCAACATTTTTGAGGGAATTGCAGAACGTCAGATTTTTAGCAGAAAATGTGACCGCGCGGCTTAGGGATTTTTTCAAAAAAAGTTGTTCAGACGTCGAGGGCTAATTCTGTTTCCGATGATAAAAACCCATATGTTTCCACCGAAAATCATTTCAGGGGATCACTTGCAACACTTTGCCAACATTTTTGAGAGAATTGCAGAATGTCAGATTTTTAGCAGAAATTGTGACCGCGCGGCTTACGGATTTTTTCAAAAAAAGTTGTTCAGACGTCGAGGGCTGATTCTGTTTCCGATGATAAAAACCCATCTGTTTCCACCGAAAAACATTTCAGGGGATCACTTGCAACACTTTGCCAACATTTTTGAGGGAATTGCAGAACGTCAGATTTTTAGCAGAAATTGTGACCGCGCGGCTTATGGATTTTTTCAAAAAAAGTTGTTCAGACGTCGAGGGCTAATTCTGTTTCCGTTGATAAAAACCCATCTGTTCCCACCGAAAAACCTTTCAGGGGATCGTTTGCAACAGTTTGGGACCATTTGTGAATGAATTGAAGAACGTCAGATTTTTAGCAGAAATTGTAACCGCGCGGCTTAGGGATTTTTTCAAAAAAAGTTTTTCAGACGTCGAAGGCTAATTCTGTTTCCGATGATAAAAACCCATCTGTTTCCACCGAAAAACATTTCAGGGGATCATTTGCAACAGTTTGCCAACGTTTTTGAGGGAATTGCAGAACGTCAGATTTTTAGCAGAAATTATGACCGCGCGGCTTACGGATTTTTTCAAAAAAAGTTGTTCAGACGTCGAAGGCTAATTCTGTTTCCGATGATAAAAACCCAACTGTTTCCACCGAAAAACATTTCAGGGGATCACTTGCAACAGTTTGCCAACATTTTTGAGGGAATTGCAGAACGTCAGATTTTTAGCAGAAAATGTGACCGCGCGGCTTAGGGATTTTTTCAAAAAAAGTTGTTCAGACGTCGAGGGCTGATTCTGTTTCCGATGATAAAAACCCATCTGTTTCCACCGAAAAACATTTCAGGGGATCACTTGCAACAGTTTGCCAACATTTTTGAGGGAATTGCAGAACGTCAGATTTTTAGCAGAAATTGTGACCGCGCGGCTTACGGATTTTTTCAAAAAAAGTTGTTCAGACGTCGAGGGCTAATTCTGTTTCCGATGATAAAAACCCAACTGTTTCCACCGAAAAACATTTCAGGGGATCACTTGCAACAGTTTGCCAACATTTTTGAGGGAATTGCAGAACGTCAGATTTTTAGCAGAAAATGTGACCGCGCGGCTTAGGGATTTTTTCAAAAAAAGTTGTTCATACGTCGAGGGCTAATTCTGCTTCCGATGATAAAAACCCATATGTTTCCACCGAAAAACATTTCAGGGGATCACTTGCAACACTTTGCCAACATTTTTGAGGGAATTGCAGAATGTCAGATTTTTAGCAGAAATTGTGACCGCGCGGCTTATGGATTTTTTCAAAAAAAGTTGTTCAGACGTCGAGGGCTAATTCTGTTTCCGTTGATAAAAACCCATCTGTTCCCACCGAAAAACCTTTCAGGGGATCGTTTGCAACAGTTTGGGACCATTTGTGAATGAATTGAAGAACGTCAGATTTTTAGCAGAAATTGTAACCGCGCGGCTTAGGGATTTTTTCAAAAAAAGTTTTTCAGACGTCGAAGGCTAATTCTGTTTCCGATGATAAAAACCCATCTGTTTCCACCGAAAAACATTTCAGGGGATCATTTGCAACAGTTTGCCAACGTTTTTGAGGGAATTGCAGAACGTCAGATTTTTAGCAGAAATTGTGACCGCGCGGCTTATGGACTTTTCAAAAAAAGGTGTTCAGACGTCGAGGGCTACTTTTGTTTCCGATGATAAAAACCCAACTGTTCCCACCGAAAAACATTTCAGGGGATCGCTTGCAACGGTTTTCCAACATTTTTGAGTGAATTGCAGAACGTCAGATTTTTAGCAGAAATTGTGACCGCGCGGCTTAGGGATTTTTTCAAAAAAAGTTTTTCAGACGTCGAAGGCTAATTCTGTTTCCGATGATAAAAACCCATCTGTTTCCACCGAAAAACATTTCAGGGGATCATTTGCAACAGTTTGCCAACGTTTTTGAGGGAATTGCAGAACGTCAGATTTTTAGCAGAAATTGTGACCGCGCGGCTTAGGGATTTTTTCAAAAAAAGTTGTTCAGACGTCGAGGGCTGATTCTGTTTCCGATGATAAAAACCCATCTGTTTCCACCGAAAAACATTTCAGGGGATCACTTGCAACAGTTTGCCAACATTTTTGAGGGAATTGCAGAACGTCAGATTTTTAGCAGAAATTGTGACCGCGCGGCTTACGGATTTTTTCAAAAAAAGTTGTTCAGACGTCGAGGGCTACTTTTGTTTCCGATGATAAAAACCCATCTGTTTCCACCGAAAAACATTTCAGGGGATCACTTGCAACAGTTTGCCAACATTTTTGAGGGAATTGCAGAACGTCAGATTTTTAGCAGAAATTGTGACCGCGCGGCTTAGGGATTTTTTTCAAAAAAGTTGTTCAGACGTCGAGGGCTAATTCTGTTTCCGATGATAAAAACCCATCTGTTTCCACCGAAAAACATTTCAGGGGATCACTTGCAACACTTTGCCAACATTTTTGAGGGAATTGCAGAACGTCAGATTTTTAGCAGAAATTGTGACCGCGCGGCTTATGGATTTTTTCAAAAAAAGTTGTTCAGACGTCGAGGGCTAATTCTGTTTCCGATGATAAAAACCCAACTGTTCCCACTGAAAAACATTTCAGGGGATCGCTTGCAACGGTTTTCCAACATTTTTGAGTGAATTGCAGAACGGCAGATTTTTAGCAGAAATTGTGACCGCGCGGCTTAGGGATTTTTTCAAAAAAAGTTGTTCAGACGTCGAGGGCTGATTCTGTTTCCGATGATAAAAACCCACCTGTTTCCACCGAAAAACATTTCAGGGGATCACTTGCAACAGTTTGCCAACATTTTTGAGGGAATTGCAGAACGTCAGATTTTTAGCAGAAATTGTGACCGCGCGGCTTACGGATTTTTCAAAAAAAGTTGTTCAGACGTCGAGGGCTAATTCTGTTTCCGATGATAAAAACCCAACTGTTTCCACCGAAAAACATTTCAGGGGATCACTTGCAACAGTTTGCCAACATTTTTGAGGAATTGCAGAACGTCAGATTTTTAGCAGAAATTGTGACCGCGCGGCTTAGGGATTTTTTCAAAAAAAGTTGTTCATACGTCGAGGGCTAATTCTGTTTCCGATGATAAAAACCCATATGTTTCCACCGAAAATCATTTCAGGGATCACTTGCAACACTTTGCCAACATTTTTGAGAGAATTGCAGAATGTCAGATTTTTAGCAGAAATTGTGACCGCGCGGCTTAGGGATTTTTCAAAAAAGTTGTTCAGACGTCGAGGGATAATTCTATTTCCGATGATAAAAACCCATCTGTTTCCACCGAAAAACATTTCAGGGGATCACTTGCAACAGTTTGCCAACATTTTTGAGGGAATTGCAGAACCTCAGATTTTTAGCAGAAATTGTGACCGCGCGGCTTAGGGACTTTTCAAAAAAAGGTGTTCAGACGTCGAGGGCTACTTTTGTTTCCGATGATAAAAACCCAACTGTTCCCACCGAAAAACATTTCAGGGGATCACTTGCACGGTTTTCCAACATTTTTGAGTGAATTGCAGAACGTCAGATTTTTAGCAGAAATTGTGACCGCGCGGCTTAGGGATTTTTTCAAAAAAGTTGTTCAGACGTCGAGGGCTGATTCTGTTTCCGCTGATAAAAACCCATCTGTTTCCACCGAAAAACATTTCAGGGGATCACTTGCAACAGTTTGCCAACATTTTTGAGGGAATTGCAGAACGTCAGATTTTTAGCAGAAATTGTGACCGCGCGGCTTACGGATTTTTTCAAAAAAAGTTGTTCAGACGTCGAGGGCTCATTCTGTTCCCGATGATAAAAACCCATCTGTTTCCACCGAAAAACATTTCAGGGGATCACTTGCAACAGTTTGCCAACATTTTTGAGTGAATTGCAGAATGTCAGATTTTTAGCAGAAATTGTGACCGCGCGGCTTAGGGATTTTTTTCAAAAAAGTTGTTCAGACGTCGAGGGCTAATTCTGTTTCCGATGATAAAAACCCATCTGTTTCCACCGAAAAACATTTCAGGGGATCACTTGCAACACTTTGCCAACATTTTTGAGTGAATTGCAGAATGTCAGATTTTTAGCAGAAATTGTGACCGCGCGGCTTAGGGATTTTTTCAAAAAAAGTTGTTCAGACGTCGAGGGCTAATTCTGTTTCCGATGATAAAAACCCATCTGTTCCCACCGAAAAACCTTTCAGGGGATCGTTTGCAACAGTTTGGGACCATTTTTGAATGAATTGAAGAACGTCAGATTTTTAGCAGAAATTGTAACCGCGCGGCTTAGGGATTTTTTCAAAAAAAGTTTTTCAGACGTCGAAGGCTAATTCTGTTTCCGATGATAAAAACCCATCTGTTTCCACCGAAAAACATTTCAGGGGATCACTTGCAACGGTTTTCCAACATTTTTGAGTGAATTGCAGAACGTCAGATTTTTAGCAGAAATTGTGACCGTGCGGCTTAGGGATTTTTTCAAAAAAAGTTGTTCAGACGTGGAGGGCTAATTCTGTTTCCGATGATAAAAACCCACCTGTTTCCACCGAAAAACATTTCAGGGGATCACTTGCAACACTTTGCCAACATTTTTGAGGGAATTGCAGAACGTCAGATTTTTAGCAGAAATTGTGACAGCGCCGCTTAGGGATTTTTTCAAAAAAAGTTTTTCAGACGTCGAGGGATAATTCTGTTTCCGATGATAAAAACCCATCTGTTTCCACAGAAAAACATTTCAGGGGATCATTTGCAACGGTTTTCCAACATTTTTCAGTGAATTGCAGAACGTCAGATTTTTAGCAGAAATTGTGACCGCACGGCTTAGGGATTTTTTCAAAAAAAGTTGTTCAGACGTCGCGGGCTAATTCTCTTTCTGATGATAAAAACCCAACTTTTTCCACCGAAAAACATTTCAGGGGATCACTTGCAACGGTTTTCCAACATTTTTGAGTGAATTGCAGAACGTCAGATTTTTAGCAGAAATTGTGACCGCGCGGCTTAGGGATTTTTTCAAAAAAAGTTGTTCAGACGTCGAGGGCTCATTCTGTTTCCAATGATAAAAACCCATCTGTTTCCACCGAAAAACATTTCAGGGGATCACTTGCAACAGTTTGCCAACATTTTTGAGTGAATTGCAGAATGTCAGATTTTTAGCAGAAATTGTGACCGCGCGGCTTAGGGATTTTTTCAAAAAAAGTTGTTCAGACGTCGAGGGCTAATTCTGTTTCCGATGATAAAAACCCATCTGTTTCCACCGAAAAACATTTCAGGGGATCACTTGCAACAGTTTGCCAACGTTTTTGAGGGAATTGCAGAACGTCAGATTTTTAGCAGAAATTGTGACCGCGCGGCTTAGGGATTTTTTCAAAAAAAGTTGTTCAGACGTCGAGGGCTAATTCTGTTTCCGATGATAAAAACCCACCTGTTCCCACCGAAAAACCTTTCAGGGGATCACTTGCAACACTTTGCCAACATTTTTGAGGGAATTGCAGAACGTCAGATTTTTAGCAGAAATTGTGACCGCGCAGCTTAGGGATTTTTTCAAAAAAAGTTGTTCAGACGTCGAGGGCTAATTCTGTTTCCGATGATAAAAACCCACCTGTTTCCACCGAAAAACATTTCAGGGGATCACTTGCAACACTTTGCCAACATTTTTGAGTGAATTGCAGAATGTCAGATTTTTAGCAGAAATTGTGACCGCGCGGCTTAGGGATTTTTTCAAAAAAAGTTTTTCAGACGTCGAGGGATAATTCTGTTTCCGATGATAAAAACCCATCTGTTTCCACAGAAAAACATTTCAGGGGATCATTTGCAACGGTTTTCCAACATTTTTCAGTGAATTGCAGAACGTCAGATTTTTAGCAGAAATTGTGACCGCGCGGCTTAGGGATTTTTTCAAAAAAAGTTGTTCAGACGTCGAGGGCTAATTCTGTTTCCGATGATAAAAACCCACCTGTTCCCACCGAAAAACCTTTCAGGGGATCACTTGCAACACTTTGCCAACATTTTTGAGGGAATTGCAGAACGTCAGATTTTTAGCAGAAATTGTGACCGCGCGGCTTAGGGATTTTTTCAAAAAAAGTTGTTCAGACGTCGAGGGCTAATTCTGTTTCCGATGATAAAAACCCACCTGTTTCCACCGAAAAACATTTCAGGGGATCACTTGCAACACTTTGCCAACATTTTTGAGTGAATTGCAGAATGTCAGATTTTTAGCAGAAATTGTGACCGCGCGGCTTAGGGATTTTTTCAAAAAAAGTTTTTCAGACGTCGAGGGATAATTCTGTTTCCGATGATAAAAACCCATCTGTTTCCACAGAAAAACATTTCAGGGGATCATTTGCAACGGTTTTCCAACATTTTTCAGTGAATTGCAGAACGTCAGATTTTTAGCAGAAATTGTGACCGCACGGCTTAGGGATTTTTTCAAAAAAAGTTGTTCAGACGTCGCGGGCTAATTCTCTTTCTGATGATAAAAACCCAACTTTTTCCACCGAAAAACATTTCAGGGGATCACTTGCAACGGTTTTCCAACATTTTTGAGTGAATTGCAGAACGTCAGATTTTTAGCAGAAATTGTGACCGCGCGGCTTAGGGATTTTTTCAAAAAAAGTTGTTCAGACGTCGAGGGCTCATTCTGTTTCCAATGATAAAAACCCATCTGTTTCCACCGAAAAACATTTCAGGGGATCACTTGCAACAGTTTGCCAACATTTTTGAGTGAATTGCAGAATGTCAGATTTTTAGCAGAAATTGTGACCGCGCGGCTTAGGGATTTTTTCAAAAAAAGTTGTTCAGACGTCGAGGGCTAATTCTGTTTCCGATGATAAAAACCCATCTGTTCCCACCGAAAAACCTTTCAGGGGATCGTTTGCAAAAGTTTGGGACCATTTTTGAATGAATTGAAGAACGTCAGATTTTTAGCAGAAATTGTAACCGGATTAGGGATTTTTTCAAAAAAAGTTTTTCAGACGTCGAAGGCTAATTCTGTTTCTGATGATAAAAACCCATCTGTTTCCACCGAAAAACATTTCAGGGGATCACTTGCAACGGTTTCCCAACATTTTTGAGTGAATTGCAGAACGTCAGATTTTTAGCAGAAATTGTGACCGCGCGGCTTAGGGATTTTTTCAAAAAAAGTTGTTCAGACGTGGAGGGCTAATTCTGTTTCCGATGATAAAAACCCACCTGTTTCCACCGAAAAACATTTCAGGGGATCACTTGCAACACTTTGCCAACATTTTTGAGGGAATTGCAGAACATCAGATTTTTAGCAGAAATTGTGACCGCGCCGCTTAGGGATTTTCTCAAAAAAAGTTGTTCAGACGTCGAGGGCTAATTCTGTTTCCGATGATAAAAATCCATCTGTTCCCACCGAAAAACCTTTCAGGGGATCGTTTGCAACAGTTTGGGACCATTTGTGAATGAATTGAAGAACGTCAGATTTTTAGCAGAAATTGTGACCGCGCCGCTTAGGGATTTTTTCAAAAAAAGTTTTTCAGACGTCGAAGGCTAATTCTGTTTCCGATGATAAAAACCCATCTGTTTCCACCGAAAAACATTTCAGGGGATCATTTGCAACAGTTTGCCAACGTTTTTGAGGGAATTGCAGAACGTCAGATTTTTAGCAGAAATTGTGACCGCGCGGCTTAGGGATTTTTTCAAAAAAAGTTGTTCAGACGTGGAGGGCTAATTCTGTTTCCGATGATAAAAACCCACCTGTTTCCACCGAAAAACATTTCAGGGGATCACTTGCAACACTTTGCCAACATTTTTGAGGGAATTGCAGAACGTCAGATTTTTAGCAGAAATTGTGACCGCGCCGCTTAGGGATTTTTTCAAAAAAAGTTGTTCAGACGTCGAGGGCTAATTCTGTTTCCGATGATAAAAACCCATCTGTTCCCACCGAAAAACCTTTCAGGGGATCGTTTGCAACAGTTTGGGACCATTTTTTAATGAATTGAAGAACGTCAGATTTTTAGCAGAAATTGTAACCGCGCGGCTTAGGGATTTTTTCAAAAAAAGTTTTTCAGACGTCGAAGGCTAATTCTGTTTCCGATGATAAAAACCCATCTGTTTCCACCGAAAAACATTTCAGGGGATCACTTGCAACGGTTTCCCAACATTTTTGAGTGAATTGCAGAACGTCAGATTTTTAGCAGAAATTGTGACCGCGCGGCTTAGGGATTTTTTCAAAAAAAGTTGTTCAGACGTGGAGGGCTAATTCTGTTTCCGATGATAACAACCCACCTGTTTCCACCGAAAAACATTTCAGGGGATCACTTGCAACACTTTGCCAACATTTTTGAGGGAATTGCAGAACGTCAGATTTTTAGCAGAAATTGTGACCGCGCCGCTTAGGGATTTTCTCAAAAAAAGTTGTTCAGACGTCGAGGGCTAATTCTGTTTCCGATGATAAAAATTCATCTGTTCCCACCGAAAAACCTTTCAGGGGATCGTTTGCAACAGTTTGGGACCATTTGTGAATGAATTGAAGAACGTCAGATTTTTAGCAGAAATTGTGACCGCGCCGCTTAGGGATTTTTTCAAAAAAAGTTTTTCAGACGTCGAAGGCTAATTCTGTTTCCGATGATAAAAACCCATCTGTTTCCACCGAAAAACATTTCAGGGGATCATTTGCAACAGTTTGCCAACGTTTTTGAGGGAATTGCAGAACGTCAGATTTTTAGCAGAAATTGTGACCGCGCGGCTTAGGGATTTTTTCAAAAAAAGTTGTTCATACGTCGAGGGCTAATTCTGTTTCCGATGATAAAAACCCATATGTATCGACCGAAAATCATTTCAGGGGATCACTTGCAACACTTTGCCAACATTTTTGAGTGAATTGCAGAATGTCAGATTTTTAGCAGAAATTGTGACCGCGCGGCTTAGGGATTTTTTCAAAAAAAGTTGTTCAGACGTCGAGGGCTAATTCTGTTTCCGATGATAAAAACCCATCTGTTTCCACCGAAAAACATTTCAGGCGATCACTTGCAACACTTTGCCAACATTTTTCAGGGAATTGCAGAACGTCAGATTTTTAGCAGAAATTGTGACCGCGCGGCTTAGGGACTTTTCAAAAAAAAGGTGTTCAGACGTCGAGGGCTACTTTTGTTTCCGATGATAAAAACCCAACTGTTTCCACCGAAAAACATTTCAGGGGATCACTTGCAACGGTTTTCCAACATTTTTGAGTGAATTGCAGAATGTCAGATTTTTAGCAGAAATTGTGACTGCGCGGCTTAGGGATTTTTTCAAAAAAAGTTGTTCAGACGTCGAGGGCTAATTCTGTTTCCGATGATAAAAAGCCAACTGTTTCCACCGAAAAACATTTCAGAGGATCACTTGCAACACTTTGCCAACATTTTTGAGTGAATTGCAGAATGTCAGATTTTTAGCAGAAATTGTGACCGCGCGGCTTAGGGATTTTTTCAAAAAAAGTTGTTCAGACGTCGAGGGCTAATTCTGTTTCCGATGATAAAAACCCATCTGTTCCCACCGAAAAACCTTTCAGGGGATCGTTTGCAACAGTTTGGGACCATTTTTGAATGAATTGAAGAACGTCAGATTTTTAGCAGAAATTGTAACCGCGCGGCTTAGGGATTTTTTCAAAAAAAGTTGTTCAGACGTCGAAGGCTAATTCTGTTTCCGATGATAAAAACCCATCTGTTTCCACCGAAAAACATTTCAGGGGATCACTTGCAACGGTTTTCCAACATTTTTGAGTGAATTGAATTACGTCAGATTTTTAGCAGAAATTGTAACCGCGCGGCTTAGGGATTTTTTCAAAAAAAGTTGTTCAGACGTGGAGGGCTAATTCTGTTTCCGATGATAACAACCCACCTGTTTCCACCGAAAAACATTTCAGGGGATCACTTGCAACACTTTGCCAACATTTTTGAGGGAATTGCAGAACGTCAGATTTTTAGCAGAAATTGTGACCGCGCCGCTTAGGGATTTTCTCAAAAAAAGTTGTTCAGACGTCGAGGGCTAATTCTGTTTCCGATGATAAAAATCCATCTGTTCCCACCGAAAAACCTTTCAGGGGATCGTTTGCAACAGTTTGGGACCATTTGTGAATGAATTGAAGAACGTCAGATTTTTAGCAGAAATTGTGACCGCGCCGCTTAGGGATTTTTTCAAAAAAAGTTTTTCAGACGTCGAAGGCTAATTCTGTTTCCGATGATAAAAACCCATCTGTTTCCACCGAAAAACATTTCAGGGGATCATTTGCAACAGTTTGCCAACGTTTTTGAGGGAATTGCAGAACGTCAGATTTTTAGCAGAAATTGTGACCGCGCGGCTTAGGGATTTTTTCAAAAAAAGTTGTTCATACGTCGAGGGCTAATTCTGTTTCCGATGATAAAAACCCATATGTATCGACCGAAAATCATTTCAGGGGATCACTTGCAACACTTTGCCAACATTTTTGAGTGAATTGCAGAATGTCAGATTTTTAGCAGAAATTGTGACCGCGCGGCTTAGGGATTTTTTCAAAAAAAGTTGTTCAGACGTCGAGGGCTAATTCTGTTTCCGATGATAAAAACCCATCTGTTTCCACCGAAAAACATTTCAGGCGATCACTTGCAACACTTTGCCAACATTTTTCAGGGAATTGCAGAACGTCAGATTTTTAGCAGAAATTGTGACCGCGCGGCTTAGGGACTTTTCAAAAAAAAGGTGTTCAGACGTCGAGGGCTACTTTTGTTTCCGATGATAAAAACCCAACTGTTTCCACCGAAAAACATTTCAGGGGATCACTTGCAACGGTTTTCCAACATTTTTGAGTGAATTGCAGAATGTCAGATTTTTAGCAGAAATTGTGACTGCGCGGCTTAGGGATTTTTTCAAAAAAAGTTGTTCAGACGTCGAGGGCTAATTCTGTTTCCGATGATAAAAAGCCAACTGTTTCCACCGAAAAACATTTCAGAGGATCACTTGCAACACTTTGCCAACATTTTTGAGTGAATTGCAGAATGTCAGATTTTTAGCAGAAATTGTGACCGCGCGGCTTAGGGATTTTTTCAAAAAAAGTTGTTCAGACGTCGAGGGCTAATTCTGTTTCCGATGATAAAAACCCATCTGTTCCCACCGAAAAACCTTTCAGGGGATCGTTTGCAACAGTTTGGGACCATTTTTGAATGAATTGAAGAACGTCAGATTTTTAGCAGAAATTGTAACCGCGCGGCTTAGGGATTTTTTCAAAAAAAGTTGTTCAGACGTCGAAGGCTAATTCTGTTTCCGATGATAAAAACCCATCTGTTTCCACCGAAAAACATTTCAGGGGATCACTTGCAACGGTTTTCCAACATTTTTGAGTGAATTGCAGAACGTCAGATTTTTAGCAGAAATTGTGACCGCGCGGCTTAGGGATTTTTTCAAAAAAAGTTGTTCAGACGTGGAGGGCTAATTCTGTTTCCGATGATAAAAACCCACCTGTTTCCACCGAAAAACATTTCAGGGGATCACTTGCAACACTTTGCCAACATTTTTGAGGGAATTGCAGAACGTCAGATTTTTAGCAGAAATTGTGACAGCGCCGCTTAGGGATTTTTTCAAAAAAAGTTTTTCAGACGTCGAGGGATAATTCTGTTTCCGATGATAAAAACCCATCTGTTTCCACAGAAAAACATTTCAGGGGATCATTTGCAACGGTTTTCCAACATTTTTCAGTGAATTGCAGAACGTCAGATTTTTAGCAGAAATTGTGACCGCACGGCTTAGGGATTTTTTCAAAAAAAGGTGTTCAGACGTCGCGGGCTAATTCTCTTTCTGATGATAAAAACCCAACTTTTTCCACCGAAAAACATTTCAGGGGATCACTTGCAACGGTTTTCCAACATTTTTGAGTGAATTGCAGAACGTCAGATTTTTAGCAGAAATTGTGACCGCGCGGCTTAGGGATTTTTTCAAAAAAAGTTGTTCAGACGTCGAGGGCTCATTCTGTTTCCAATGATAAAAACCCATCTGTTTCCACCGAAAAACATTTCAGGGGATCACTTGCAACAGTTTGCCAACATTTTTGAGTGAATTGCAGAATGTCAGATTTTTAGCAGAAATTGTGACCGCGCGGCTTAGGGATTTTTTCAAAAAAAGTTGTTCAGACGTCGAGGGCTAATTCTGTTTCCGATGATAAAAACCCACCTGTTTCCACCGAAAAACATTTCAGGGGATCACTTGCAACACTTTGCCAACATTTTTGAGTGAATTGCAGAATGTCAGATTTTTAGCAGAAATTGTGACCGCGCGGCTTAGGGATTTTTTCAAAAAAAGTTTTTCAGACGTCGAGGGATAATTCTGTTTCCGATGATAAAAACCCATCTGTTTCCACAGAAAAACATTTCAGGGGATCATTTGCAACGGTTTTCCAACATTTTTCAGTGAATTGCAGAACGTCAGATTTTTAGCAGAAATTGTGACCGCGCGGCTTAGGGATTTTTTCAAAAAAAGTTGTTCAGACGTCGAGGGCTAATTCTGTTTCCGATGATAAAAACCCACCTGTTCCCACCGAAAAACCTTTCAGGGGATCACTTGCAACACTTTGCCAACATTTTTGAGGGAATTGCAGAACGTCAGATTTTTAGCAGAAATTGTGACCGCGCGGCTTAGGGATTTTTTCAAAAAAAGTTGTTCAGACGTCGAGGGCTAATTCTGTTTCCGATGATAAAAACCCACCTGTTTCCACCGAAAAACATTTCAGGGGATCACTTGCAACACTTTGCCAACATTTTTGAGTGAATTGCAGAATGTCAGATTTTTAGCAGAAATTGTGACCGCGCGGCTTAGGGATTTTTTCAAAAAAAGTTTTTCAGACGTCGAGGGATAATTCTGTTTCCGATGATAAAAACCCATCTGTTTCCACAGAAAAACATTTCAGGGGATCACTTGCAACGGTTTTCCAACATTTTTGAGTGAATTGCAGAACGTCAGATTTTTAGCAGAAATTGTGACCGCGCGGCTTAGGGATTTTTTCAAAAAAAGTTGTTCAGACGTCGAGGGCTCATTCTGTTTCCAATGATAAAAACCCATCTGTTTCCACCGAAAAACATTTCAGGGGATCACTTGCAACAGTTTGCCAACATTTTTGAGTGAATTGCAGAATGTCAGATTTTTAGCAGAAATTGTGACCGCGCGGCTTAGGGATTTTTTCAAAAAAAGTTGTTCAGACGTCGAGGGCTAATTCTGTTTCCGATGATAAAAACCCATCTGTTTCCACCGAAAAACATTTCAGGGGATCACTTGCAACAGTTTGCCAACGTTTTTGAGGGAATTGCAGAACGTCAGATTTTTAGCAGAAATTGTGACCGCGCGGCTTAGGGATTTTTTCAAAAAAAGTTGTTCAGACGTCGAGGGCTAATTCTGTTTCCGATGATAAAAACCCACCTGTTCCCACCGAAAAACCTTTCAGGGGATCGTTTGCAACAGTTTGGGACCATTTGTGAATGAATTGAAGAACGTCAGATTTTTAGCAGAAATTGTAACCGCGCGGCTTAGGGATTTTTTCAAAAAAAGTTGTTCAGACGTCGAGGGCTAATTCTGTTTCCGATGATAAAAACCCATCTGTTTCCACCGAAAAACATTTCAGGGGATCACTTGCAACAGTTTGCCAACATTTTTGAGGGAATTGCAGAACGTCAGATTTTTAGCAGAAATTGTGACCGCGCGGCTTAGGGATTTTTTCAAAAAAAGTTGTTCAGATGTCGAGGGCTAATTCTGTTTCCGATGATAAAAACCCAACTGTTTCCACCGAAAAACATTTCAGGGGATCACTTGCAACGGTTTTCCAACATTTTTGAGTGAATTGCAGAACGTCAGATTTTTAGCAGAAATTGTGACCGTGCGGCTTAGGGATTTTTTCAAAAAAAGTTGTTCAGACGTGGAGGGCTAATTCTGTTTCCGATGATAAAAACCCACCTGTTTCCACCGAAAAACATTTCAGGGGATCACTTGCAACACTTTGCCAACATTTTTGAGGGAATTGCAGAACGTCAGATTTTTAGCAGAAATTGTAACCGCGCGGCTTAGGGATTTTTTCAAAAAAAGTTGTTCAGACGTCGAGGGCTAATTCTGTTTCCGATGATAAAAACCCATCTGTTTCCACCGAAAAACATTTCAGGGGATCACTTGCAACAGTTTGCCAACATTTTTGAGGGAATTGCAGAACGTCAGATTTTTAGCAGAAATTGTGACCGCGCGGCTTAGGGATTTTTTCAAAAAAAGTTGTTCAGATGTCGAGGGCTAATTCTGTTTCCGATGATAAAAACCCAACTGTTTCCACCGAAAAACATTTCAGGGGATCACTTGCAACGGTTTTCCAACATTTTTGAGTGAATTGCAGAACGTCAGATTTTTAGCAGAAATTGTGACCGTGCGGCTTAGGGATTTTTTCAAAAAAAGTTGTTCAGACGTGGAGGGCTAATTCTGTTTCCGATGATAAAAACCCACCTGTTTCCACCGAAAAACATTTCAGGGGATCACTTGCAACACTTTGCCAACATTTTTGAGGGAATTGCAGAACGTCAGATTTTTAGCAGAAATTGTGACCGCGCCGCTTAGGGATTTTCTCAAAAAAAGTTGTTCAGACGTCGAGGGCTAATTCTGTTTCCGATGAAAAAAACCCATCTGTTCCCACCGAAAAACCTTTCAGGGGATCACTTGCAACAATTTGCCAACATTTTTGAGTGAATTGCAGAATGTCAGATTTTTAGCAGAAATTGTGACCGCGCGGCTTAGGGATTTTTTCAAAAAAACTTTTTCAGACGTCGAGGGATAATTCTGTTTCCGATGATAAAAACCCATCTGTTTCCACAGAAAAACATTTCAGGGGATCATTTGCAACGGTTTTCCAACATTTTTCAGTGAATTGCAGAACGTCAGATTTTTAGCAGAAATTGTGACCGCACGGCTTAGGGATTTTTTCAAAAAAAGTTGTTCAGACGTCGCGGGCTAATTCTCTTTCTGATGATAAAAACCCAACTTTTTCCACCGAAAAACATTTCAGGGGATCACTTGCAACGGTTTTCCAACATTTTTGAGTGAATTGCAGAACGTCAGATTTTTAGCAGAAATTGTGACCGCGCGGCTTAGGGATTTTTTCAAAAAAAGTTGTTCAGACGTCGAGGGCTCATTCTGTTTCCAATGATAAAAACCCATCTGTTTCCACCGAAAAACATTTCAGGGGATCACTTGCAACAGTTTGCCAACATTTTTGAGTGAATTGCAGAATGTCAGATTTTTAGCAGAAATTGTGACCGCGCGGCTTAGGGATTTTTTCAAAAAAAGTTGTTCAGACGTCGAGGGCTAATTCTGTTTCCGATGATAAAAACCCATCTGTTTCCACCGAAAAACATTTCAGGGGATCACTTGCAACACTTTGCCAACATTTTTGAGTGAATTGCAGAACGTCAGATTTTTAGCAGAAATTGTGACCGCGCGGCTTAGGGATTTTTTCAAAAAAAGTTGTTCAGACGTCGAGGGCTAATTCTGTTTCCGATGATAAAAACCCATCTGTTCCCACCGAAAAACCTTTCAGGGGATCGTTTGCAACAGTTTGGGACCATTTTTGAATGAATTGAAAAACGTCAGATTTTTAGCAGAAATTGTAACCGGATTAGGGATTTTTTCAAAAAAAGTTTTTCAGACGTCGAAGGCTAATTCTGTTTCCGATGATAAAAACCCATCTGTTTCCACCGAAAAACATTTCAGGGGATCACTTGCAACGGTTTCCCAACATTTTTGAGTGAATTGCAGAACGTCAGATTTTTAGCAGAAATTGTGACCGCGCGGCTTAGGGATTTTTTCAAAAAAAGTTGTTCAGACGTGGAGGGCTAATTCTGTTTCCGATGATAAAAACCCACCTGTTTCCACCGAAAAACATTTCAGGGGATCACTTGCAACACTTTGCCAACATTTTTGAGGGAATTGCAGAACGTCAGATTTTTAGCAGAAATTGTGACCGCGCGGCTTAGGGATTTTTTCAAAAAAAGTTGTTCATACGTCGAGGGCTAATTCTGTTTCCGATGATAAAAACCCATATGTATCGACCGAAAATCATTTCAGGGGATCACTTGCAACACTTTGCCAACATTTTTGAGTGAATTGCAGAATGTCAGATTTTTAGCAGAAATTGTGACCGCGCGGCTTAGGGATTTTTTCAAAAAAAGTTGTTCAGACGTCGAGGGCTAATTCTGTTTCCGATGATAAAAACCCATCTGTTTCCACCGAAAAACATTTCAGGCGATCACTTGCAACACTTTGCCAACATTTTTCAGGGAATTGCAGAACGTCAGATTTTTAGCAGAAATTGTGACCGCGCGGCTTAGGGACTTTTCAAAAAAAAGGTGTTCAGACGTCGAGGGCTACTTTTGTTTCCGATGATAAAAACCCAACTGTTTCCACCGAAAAACATTTCAGGGGATCACTTGCAACGGTTTTCCAACATTTTTGAGTGAATTGCAGAATGTCAGATTTTTAGCAGAAATTGTGACTGCGCGGCTTAGGGATTTTTTCAAAAAAAGTTGTTCAGACGTCGAGGGCTAATTCTGTTTCCGATGATAAAAAGCCAA
This sequence comes from Podarcis bocagei, assembly GCF_964188305.1. Lineage (NCBI taxonomy): Eukaryota > Metazoa > Chordata > Lepidosauria > Squamata > Lacertidae > Podarcis > Podarcis bocagei. The sequence goes on from NW_027670334.1 coordinate 625,441, forward strand.
CTGTTTCCACCGAAAAACATTTCAGAGGATCACTTGCAACACTTTGCCAACATTTTTGAGTGAATTGCAGAATGTCAGATTTTTAGCAGAAATTGTGACCGCGCGGCTTAGGGATTTTTTCAAAAAAAGTTGTTCAGACGTCGAGGGCTAATTCTGTTTCCGATGATAAAAACCCATCTGTTCCCACCGAAAAACCTTTCAGGGGATCGTTTGCAACAGTTTGGGACCATTTTTGAATGAATTGAAGAACGTCAGATTTTTAGCAGAAATTGTAACCGCGCGGCTTAGGGATTTTTTCAAAAAAAGTTGTTCAGACGTCGAAGGCTAATTCTGTTTCCGATGATAAAAACCCATCTGTTTCCACCGAAAAACATTTCAGGGGATCACTTGCAACGGTTTTCCAACATTTTTGAGTGAATTGCAGAACGTCAGATTTTTAGCAGAAATTGTGACCGCGCGGCTTAGGGATTTTTTCAAAAAAAGTTGTTCAGACGTGGAGGGCTAATTCTGTTTCCGATGATAAAAACCCACCTGTTTCCACCGAAAAACATTTCAGGGGATCACTTGCAACACTTTGCCAACATTTTTGAGTGAATTGCAGAACGTCAGATTTTTAGCAGAAATTGTGACCGCGCCGCTTAGGGATTTTCTCAAAAAAAGTTGTTCAGACGTCGAGGGCTAATTCTGTTTCCGATGATAAAAACCCATCTGTTCCCACCGAAAAACCTTTCAGGGGATCACTTGCAACACTTTGCCAACATTTTTGAGTGAATTGCAGAATGTCAGATTTTTAGCAGAAATTGTGACCACGCGGCTTAGGGATTTTTTCAAAAAAAGTTTTTCAGACGTCGAGGGATAATTCTGTTTCCGATGATAAAAACCCATCTGTTTCCACAGAAAAACATTTCAGGGGATCATTTGCAACGGTTTTCCAACATTTTTCAGTGAATTGCAGAACGTCAGATTTTTAGCAGAAATTGTGACCTCACGGCTTAGGGATTTTTTCAAAAAAAGTTGTTCAGACGTCGCGGGCTAATTCTGTTTCCGATGATAAAAAACCAACTGTTTCCACCAAAAAACATTTAAGGGGGATCACTTGCAACGGTTTTCCAACATTTTTGAGTGAATTGCAGAACGTCAGATTTTTAGCAGAAATTGTGACCGCGCGGCTTAGGGATTTTTTCAAAAAAAGTTGTTCAGACGTCGAGGGCTCATTCGGTTTCCAATGATAAAAACCCATCTGTTTCCACCGAAAAACATTTCAGGGGATCACTTGCAACACTTTGCCAACATTTTTGAGTGAATTGCAGAATGTCAGATTTTTAGCAGAAATTGTGACCGCGCGGCTTAGGGATTTTTTCAAAAAAAGTTGTTCAGACGTCGAGGGCTAATTCTGTTTCCGATGATAAAAACCCATCTGTTCCCACCGAAAAACCTTTCAGGGGATCGTTTGCAACAGTTTGGGACCATTTTTGAATGAATTGAAGAACGTCAGATTTTTAGCAGAAATTGTAACCGCGCGGCTTAGGGATTTTTTCAAAAAAAGTTTTTCAGACGTCGAAGGCTAATTCTGTTTCCGATGATAAAAACCCATCTGTTTCCACCGAAAAACATTTCAGGCGATCACTTGCAACGGTTTCCCAACATTTTTGAGTGAATTGCAGAACGTCAGATTTTTAGCAGAAATTGTGACCGCGCGGCTTAGGGATTTTTTCAAAAAAAGTTGTTCAGACGTGGAGGGCTAATTCTGTTTCCGATGATAAAAACCCACCTGTTTCCACCGAAAAACATTTCAGGGGATCACTTGCAACACTTTGCCAACATTTTTGAGGGAATTGCAGAACATCAGATTTTTAGCAGAAATTGTGACCGCGCCGCTTAGGGATTTTCTCAAAAAAAGTTGTTCAGACGTCGAGGGCTAATTCTGTTTCCGATGATAAAAATCCATCTGTTCCCACCGAAAAACCTTTCAGGGGATCGTTTGCAACAGTTTGGGACCATTTGTGAATGAATTGAAGAACGTCAGATTTTTAGCAGAAATTGTGACCGCGCCGCTTAGGGATTTTTTCAAAAAAAGTTTTTCAGACGTCGAAGGCTAATTCTGTTTCCGATGATAAAAACCCATCTGTTTCCACCGAAAAACATTTCAGGGGATCATTTGCAACAGTTTGCCAACGTTTTTGAGGGAATTGCAGAACGTCAGATTTTTAGCAGAAATTGTGACCGCGCGGCTTAGGGATTTTTTCAAAAAAAGTTGTTCATACGTCGAGGGCTAATTCTGTTTCCGATGATAAAAACCCATATGTTTCCACCGAAAATCATTTCAGGGGATCACTTGCAACACTTTGCCAACATTTTTGAGTGAATTGCAGAATGTCAGATTTTTAGCAGAAATTGTGACCGCGCGGCTTAGGGATTTTTTCAAAAAAAGTTGTTCAGACGTGGAGGGCTAATTCTGTTTCCGATGATAAAAACCCACCTGTTTCCACCGAAAAACATTTCAGGGGATCACTTGCAACACTTTGCCAACATTTTTGAGGGAATTGCAGAACGTCAGATTTTTAGCAGAAATTGTGACCACGCGGCTTAGGGATTTTTTCAAAAAAAGTTGTTCAGACGTCGAAGGCTAATTCTGTTTCCGATGATAAAAACCCATCTGTTTCCACCGAAAAACATTTCAGGGGATCACTTGCAACGGTTTCCCAACATTTTTGAATGAATTGAATTACGTCAGATTTTTAGCAGAAATTGTAACCGCGCGGCTTAGGGATTTTTTCAAAAAAAGTTGTTCAGACGTGGAGGGCTAATTCTGTTTCCGATGATAACAACCCACCTGTTTCCACCGAAAAACATTTCAGGGGATCACTTGCAACACTTTGCCAACATTTTTGAGGGAATTGCAGAACGTCAGATTTTTAGCAGAAATTGTGACCGCGCCGCTTAGGGATTTTCTCAAAAAAAGTTGTTCAGACGTCGAGGGCTAATTCTGTTTCCGATGATAAAAATCCATCTGTTCCCACCGAAAAACCTTTCAGGGGATCGTTTGCAACAGTTTGGGACCATTTGTGAATGAATTGAAGAACGTCAGATTTTTAGCAGAAATTGTGACCGCGCCGCTTAGGGATTTTTTCAAAAAAAGTTTTTCAGACGTCGAAGGCTAATTCTGTTTCCGATGATAAAAACCCATCTGTTTCCACCGAAAAACATTTCAGGGGATCATTTGCAACAGTTTGCCAACGTTTTTGAGGGAATTGCAGAACGTCAGATTTTTAGCAGAAATTGTGACCGCGCGGCTTAGGGATTTTTTCAAAAAAAGTTGTTCATACGTCGAGGGCTAATTCTGTTTCCGATGATAAAAACCCATATGTATCGACCGAAAATCATTTCAGGGGATCACTTGCAACACTTTGCCAACATTTTTGAGTGAATTGCAGAATGTCAGATTTTTAGCAGAAATTGTGACCGCGCGGCTTAGGGATTTTTTCAAAAAAAGTTGTTCAGACGTCGAGGGCTAATTCTGTTTCCGATGATAAAAACCCATCTGTTTCCACCGAAAAACATTTCAGGCGATCACTTGCAACACTTTGCCAACATTTTTCAGGGAATTGCAGAACGTCAGATTTTTAGCAGAAATTGTGACCGCGCGGCTTAGGGACTTTTCAAAAAAAAGGTGTTCAGACGTCGAGGGCTACTTTTGTTTCCGATGATAAAAACCCAACTGTTTCCACCGAAAAACATTTCAGGGGATCACTTGCAACGGTTTTCCAACATTTTTGAGTGAATTGCAGAATGTCAGATTTTTAGCAGAAATTGTGACTGCGCGGCTTAGGGATTTTTTCAAAAAAAGTTGTTCAGACGTCGAGGGCTAATTCTGTTTCCGATGATAAAAAGCCAACTGTTTCCACCGAAAAACATTTCAGAGGATCACTTGCAACACTTTGCCAACATTTTTGAGTGAATTGCAGAATGTCAGATTTTTAGCAGAAATTGTGACCGCGCGGCTTAGGGATTTTTTCAAAAAAAGTTGTTCAGACGTCGAGGGCTAATTCTGTTTCCGATGATAAAAACCCATCTGTTCCCACCGAAAAACCTTTCAGGGGATCGTTTGCAACAGTTTGGGACCATTTTTGAATGAATTGAAGAACGTCAGATTTTTAGCAGAAATTGTAACCGCGCGGCTTAGGGATTTTTTCAAAAAAAGTTGTTCAGACGTCGAAGGCTAATTCTGTTTCCGATGATAAAAACCCATCTGTTTCCACCGAAAAACATTTCAGGGGATCACTTGCAACGGTTTTCCAACATTTTTGAGTGAATTGAATTACGTCAGATTTTTAGCAGAAATTGTAACCGCGCGGCTTAGGGATTTTTTCAAAAAAAGTTGTTCAGACGTGGAGGGCTAATTCTGTTTCCGATGATAACAACCCACCTGTTTCCACCGAAAAACATTTCAGGGGATCACTTGCAACACTTTGCCAACATTTTTGAGGGAATTGCAGAACGTCAGATTTTTAGCAGAAATTGTGACCGCGCCGCTTAGGGATTTTCTCAAAAAAAGTTGTTCAGACGTCGAGGGCTAATTCTGTTTCCGATGATAAAAATCCATCTGTTCCCACCGAAAAACCTTTCAGGGGATCGTTTGCAACAGTTTGGGACCATTTGTGAATGAATTGAAGAACGTCAGATTTTTAGCAGAAATTGTGACCGCGCCGCTTAGGGATTTTTTCAAAAAAAGTTTTTCAGACGTCGAAGGCTAATTCTGTTTCCGATGATAAAAACCCATCTGTTTCCACCGAAAAACATTTCAGGGGATCATTTGCAACAGTTTGCCAACGTTTTTGAGGGAATTGCAGAACGTCAGATTTTTAGCAGAAATTGTGACCGCGCGGCTTAGGGATTTTTTCAAAAAAAGTTGTTCATACGTCGAGGGCTAATTCTGTTTCCGATGATAAAAACCCATATGTATCGACCGAAAATCATTTCAGGGGATCACTTGCAACACTTTGCCAACATTTTTGAGTGAATTGCAGAATGTCAGATTTTTAGCAGAAATTGTGACCGCGCGGCTTAGGGATTTTTTCAAAAAAAGTTGTTCAGACGTCGAGGGCTAATTCTGTTTCCGATGATAAAAACCCATCTGTTTCCACCGAAAAACATTTCAGGCGATCACTTGCAACACTTTGCCAACATTTTTCAGGGAATTGCAGAACGTCAGATTTTTAGCAGAAATTGTGACCGCGCGGCTTAGGGACTTTTCAAAAAAAAGGTGTTCAGACGTCGAGGGCTACTTTTGTTTCCGATGATAAAAACCCAACTGTTTCCACCGAAAAACATTTCAGGGGATCACTTGCAACGGTTTTCCAACATTTTTGAGTGAATTGCAGAATGTCAGATTTTTAGCAGAAATTGTGACTGCGCGGCTTAGGGATTTTTTCAAAAAAAGTTGTTCAGACGTCGAGGGCTAATTCTGTTTCCGATGATAAAAAGCCAACTGTTTCCACCGAAAAACATTTCAGAGGATCACTTGCAACACTTTGCCAACATTTTTGAGTGAATTGCAGAATGTCAGATTTTTAGCAGAAATTGTGACCGCGCGGCTTAGGGATTTTTTCAAAAAAAGTTGTTCAGACGTCGAGGGCTAATTCTGTTTCCGATGATAAAAACCCATCTGTTCCCACCGAAAAACCTTTCAGGGGATCGTTTGCAACAGTTTGGGACCATTTTTGAATGAATTGAAGAACGTCAGATTTTTAGCAGAAATTGTAACCGCGCGGCTTAGGGATTTTTTCAAAAAAAGTTGTTCAGACGTCGAAGGCTAATTCTGTTTCCGATGATAAAAACCCATCTGTTTCCACCGAAAAACATTTCAGGGGATCACTTGCAACGGTTTTCCAACATTTTTGAGTGAATTGCAGAACGTCAGATTTTTAGCAGAAATTGTGACCGCGCGGCTTAGGGATTTTTTCAAAAAAAGTTGTTCAGACGTGGAGGGCTAATTCTGTTTCCGATGATAAAAACCCACCTGTTTCCACCGAAAAACATTTCAGGGGATCACTTGCAACACTTTGCCAACATTTTTGAGTGAATTGCAGAACGTCAGATTTTTAGCAGAAATTGTGACCGCGCCGCTTAGGGATTTTCTCAAAAAAAGTTGTTCAGACGTCGAGGGCTAATTCTGTTTCCGATGATAAAAACCCATCTGTTCCCACCGAAAAACCTTTCAGGGGATCACTTGCAACACTTTGCCAACATTTTTGAGTGAATTGCAGAATGTCAGATTTTTAGCAGAAATTGTGACCACGCGGCTTAGGGATTTTTTCAAAAAAAGTTTTTCAGACGTCGAGGGATAATTCTGTTTCCGATGATAAAAACCCATCTGTTTCCACAGAAAAACATTTCAGGGGATCATTTGCAACGGTTTTCCAACATTTTTCAGTGAATTGCAGAACGTCAGATTTTTAGCAGAAATTGTGACCTCACGGCTTAGGGATTTTTTCAAAAAAAGTTGTTCAGACGTCGCGGGCTAATTCTGTTTCCGATGATAAAAACCCAACTGTTTCCACCGAAAAACATTTAAGGGGGATCACTTGCAACGGTTTTCCAACATTTTTGAGTGAATTGCAGAACGTCAGATTTTTAGCAGAAATTGTGACCGCGCGGCTTAGGGATTTTTTCAAAAAAAGTTGTTCAGACGTCGAGGGCTCATTCGGTTTCCAATGATAAAAACCCATCTGTTTCCACCGAAAAACATTTCAGGGGATCACTTGCAACACTTTGCCAACATTTTTGAGTGAATTGCAGAATGTCAGATTTTTAGCAGAAATTGTGACCGCGCGGCTTAGGGATTTTTTCAAAAAAAGTTGTTCAGACGTCGAGGGCTAATTCTGTTTCCGATGATAAAAACCCATCTGTTCCCACCGAAAAACCTTTCAGGGGATCGTTTGCAACAGTTTGGGACCATTTTTGAATGAATTGAAGAACGTCAGATTTTTAGCAGAAATTGTAACCGCGCGGCTTAGGGATTTTTTCAAAAAAAGTTTTTCAGACGTCGAAGGCTAATTCTGTTTCCGATGATAAAAACCCACCTGTTTCCACCGAAAAACATTTCAGGGGATCACTTGCAACACTTTGCCAACATTTTTGAGTGAATTGCAGAACGTCAGATTTTTAGCAGAAATTGTGACCGCGCCGCTTAGGGATTTTCTCAAAAAAAGTTGTTCAGACGTCGAGGGCTAATTCTGTTTCCGATGATAAAAACCCATCTGTTCCCACCGAAAAACCTTTCAGGGGATCACTTGCAACACTTTGCCAACATTTTTGAGTGAATTGCAGAATGTCAGATTTTTAGCAGAAATTGTGACCACGCGGCTTAGGGATTTTTTCAAAAAAAGTTTTTCAGACGTCGAGGGATAATTCTGTTTCCGATGATAAAAACCCATCTGTTTCCACAGAAAAACATTTCAGGGGATCATTTGCAACGGTTTTCCAACATTTTTCAGTGAATTGCAGAACGTCAGATTTTTAGCAGAAATTGTGACCTCACGGCTTAGGGATTTTTTCAAAAAAAGTTGTTCAGACGTCGCGGGCTAATTCTGTTTCCGATGATAAAAACCCAACTGTTTCCACCGAAAAACATTTAAGGGGGATCACTTGCAACGGTTTTCCAACATTTTTGAGTGAATTGCAGAACGTCAGATTTTTAGCAGAAATTGTGACCGCGCGGCTTAGGGATTTTTTCAAAAAAAGTTGTTCAGACGTCGAGGGCTCATTCGGTTTCCAATGATAAAAACCCATCTGTTTCCACCGAAAAACATTTCAGGGGATCACTTGCAACACTTTGCCAACATTTTTGAGTGAATTGCAGAATGTCAGATTTTTAGCAGAAATTGTGACCGCGCGGCTTAGGGATTTTTTCAAAAAAAGTTGTTCAGACGTCGAGGGCTAATTCTGTTTCCGATGATAAAAACCCATCTGTTCCCACCGAAAAACCTTTCAGGGGATCGTTTGCAACAGTTTGGGACCATTTTTGAATGAATTGAAGAACGTCAGATTTTTAGCAGAAATTGTAACCGCGCGGCTTAGGGATTTTTTCAAAAAAGTTTTTCAGACGTCGAAGGCTAATTCTGTTTCCGATGATAAAAACCCATCTGTTTCCACCGAAAAACATTTCAGGCGATCACTTGCAACGGTTTCCCAACATTTTTGAGTGAATTGCAGAACGTCAGATTTTTAGCAGAAATTGTGACCGCGCGGCTTAGGGATTTTTTCAAAAAAAGTTGTTCAGACGTGGAGGGCTAATTCTGTTTCCGATGATAAAAACCCACCTGTTTCCACCGAAAAACATTTCAGGGGATCACTTGCAACACTTTGCCAACATTTTTGAGGGAATTGCAGAACGTCAGATTTTTAGCAGAAATTGTGACCGCGCCGCTTAGGGATTTTCTCAAAAAAAGTTGTTCAGACGTCGAGGGCTAATTCTGTTTCCGATGATAAAAATCCATCTGTTCCCACCGAAAAACCTTTCAGGGGATCGTTTGCAATAGTTTGGGACCATTTGTGAATGAATTGAAGAACGTCAGATTTTTAGCAGAAATTGTGACCGCGCCGCTTAGGGATTTTTTCAAAAAAAGTTTTTCAGACGTCGAAGGCTAATTCTGTTTCCGATGATAAAAACCCATCTGTTTCCACCGAAAAACATTTCAGGGGATCATTTGCAACAGTTTGCCAACGTTTTTGAGGGAATTGCAGAACGTCAGATTTTTAGCAGAAATTGTGACCGCGCGGCTTAGGGATTTTTTCAAAAAAAGTTGTTCAGACGTCGAGGGCTAATTCTGTTTCCGATGATAAAAACCCATCTGTTCCCACCGAAAATCATTTCAGGGGATCACTTGCAACACTTTGCCAACATTTTTGAGTGAATTGCAGAATGTCAGATTTTTAGCAGAAATTGTGACCGCGCGGCTTAGGGATTTTTTCAAAAAAAGTTGTTCAGACGTCGAGGGATAATTCTGTTTCCGATGATAAAAACCCATCTGTTTCCACAGAAAAACATTTCAGGGGATCATTTGCAACGGTTTTCCAACATTTTTGAGTGAATTGCAGAACGTCAGATTTTTAGCAGAAATTGTGACCGCACGGCTTAGGGATTTTTTCAAAAAAAGTTGTTCAGACGTCGAGGGATAATTCTGTTTCCGATGATAAAAACCCATCTGTTTCCACCGAAAAACATTTCAGGGGATCACTTGCAACAGTTTGCCAACATTTTTGAGGGAATTGCAGAACGTCAGATTTTTAGCAGAAATTGTGACCGCGCGGCTTAGGGACTTTTCAAAAAAAAGGTGTTCAGACGTCGAGGGCTACTTTTGTTTCCGATGATAAAAACCCAACTGTTTCCACCGAAAAACATTTCAGGGGATCACTTGCAACACTTTGCCAACATTTTTGAGTGAATTGCAGAATGTCAGATTTTTAGCAGAAATTGTGACCGCGCGGCTTAGGGATTTTTTCAAAAAAAGTTGTTCAGACGTCGAGGGCTAATTCTGTTTCCGATGATAAAAACCCATCTGTTCCCACCGAAAAACCTTTCAGGGGATCATTTGCAACAGTTTGGGACCATTTTTGAATGAATTGAAGAACGTCAGATTTTTAGCAGAAATTGTAACCGCGCGGCTTAGGGATTTTTTCAAAAAAAATTTCAGACGTCGAAGGCTAATTCTGTTTCCGATGATAAAAACCCATCTGTTTCCACCGAAAAACATTTCAGGGGATCACTTGCAACGGTTTTCCAACATTTTTGAGTGAATTGCAGAACGTCAGATTTTTAGCAGAAATTGTAACCGCGCGGCTTAGGGATTTTTTCAAAAAAAGTTGTTCAGACGTGGAGGGCTAATTCTGTTTCCGATGATAAAAACCCACCTGTTTCCACCGAAAAACATTTCAGGGGATCACTTGCAACACTTTGCCAACATTTTTGAGGGAATTGCAGAACGTCAGATTTTTAGCAGAAATTGTGACCGCGCCGCTTAGGGATTTTCTCAAAAAAAGTTTTTCAGACGTCGAGGGCTAATTCTGTTTCCGATGATAAAAACCCATCTGTTCCCACCGAAAAACCTTTCAGGGGATCACTTGCAACACTTTGCCAACATTTTTGAGTGAATTGCAGAATGTCAGATTTTTAGCAGAAATTGTGACCGCGCAGCTTAGGGATTTTTTCAAAAAAAGTTTTTCAGACGTCGAGGGATAATTCTGTTTCCGATGATAAAAACCCATCTGTTTCCACAGAAAAACATTTCAGGGGATCATTTGCAACGGTTTTCCAACATTTTTCAGTGAATTGCAGAACGTCAGATTTTTAGCAGAAATTGTGACCGCACGGCTTAGGGATTTTTTCAAAAAAAGTTGTTCAGACGTCGGGGGCTGATTCTGTTTCCGATGATAAAAACCCAACTGTTTCCACCGAAAAACATTTCAGGGGATCACTTGCAACGATTTTCCAACATTTTTGAGTGAATTGCAGAACGTCAGATTTTTAGCAGAAATTGTGACCGCGCGGCTTAGGGATTTTTTCAAAAAAAGTTGTTCAGACGTCGAGGGCTCATTCTGTTTCCAATGATAAAAACCCATCTGTTTCCACCGAAAAACATTTCAGGGGATCACTTGCAACACTTTGCCAACATTTTTGAGTGAATTGCAGAACGTCAGATTTTTAGCAGAAATTGTGACCGCGCGGCTTAGGGATTTTTTCAAAAAAAGTTGTTCAGACGTCGAGGGCTAATTCTGTTTCCGATGATAAAAACCCATCTGTTCCCACCGAAAAACCTTTCAGGGGATCACTTGCAACAGTTTGGGACCATTTTTGAATGAATTGAAGAACGTCAGATTTTTAGCAGAAATTGTAACCGCGCGGCTTAGGGATTTTTTCAAAAAAAGTTTTTCAGACGTCGAAGGCTAATTCTGTTTCCGATGATAAAAACCCATCTGTTTCCACCGAAAAACATTTCAGGGGATCACTTGCAACGGTTTCCCAACATTTTTGAGTGAATTGCAGAATGTCAGATTTTTAGCAGAAATTGTGACCGCGCGGCTTAGGGATTTTTTCAAAAAAAGTTGTTCATACGTCGAGGGCTAATTCTGTTTCCGATGATAAAAACCCACCTGTTTCCACCGAAAAACATTTCAGGGGATCACTTGCAACACTTTGCCAACATTTTTGAGGGAATTGCAGAACGTCAGATTTTTAGCAGAAATTGTGACCGCGCGGCTTAGGGATTTTTTCAAAAAAAGTTGTTCAGACGTCGAGGGCTAATTCTGTTTCCGATGATAAAAATCCATCTGTTCCCACCGAAAAACCTTTCAGGGGATCGTTTGCAACAGTTTGGGACCATTTGTGAATGAATTGAAGAACGTCAGATTTTTAGCAGAAATTGTGACCGCGCCGCTTAGGGATTTTTTCAAAAAAAGTTTTTCAGACGTCGAAGGCTAATTCTGTTTCCGATGATAAAAACCCATCTGTTTCCACCGAAAAACCTTTCAGGGGATCATTTGCAACAGTTTGCCAACGTTTTTGAGGGAATTGCAGAACGTCAGATTTTTAGCAGAAATTGTGACCGCGCGGCTTAGGGATTTTTTCAAAAAAAGTTGTTCATACGTCGAGGGCTAATTCTGTTTCCGATGATAAAAACCCATATGTTTCCACCGAAAATCATTTCAGGGGATCACTTGCAACACTTTGCCAACATTTTTGAGTGAATTGCAGAATGTCAGATTTTTAGCAGAAATTGTGACCGCGCGGCTTAGGGATTTTTTCAAAAAAAGTTGTTCAGACGTCGAGGGATAATTCTGTTTCCGATGATAAAAACCCATCTGTTTCCACCGAAAAACATTTCAGGGGATCATTTGCAACGGTTTTCCAACATTTTTGAGTGAATTGCAGAACGTCAGATTTTTAGCAGAAATTGTGACCGCACGGCTTAGGGATTTTCTCAAAAAAAGTTGTTCAGACGTCGAGGGCTAATTCTGTTTCCGATGATAAAAACCCATCTGTTCCCACCGAAAAACCTTTCAGGGGATCACTTGCAACACTTTGCCAACATTTTTGAGTGAATTGCAGAACGTCAGATTTTTAGCAGAAATTGTGACCGCGCGGCTTAGGGATTTTTTCAAAAAAAGTTTTTCAGACGTCGAGGGCTAATTCTGTTTCCGATGATAAAAACCCACCTGTTTCCACCGAAAAACCTTTCAGGGGATCGTTTGCAACAGTTTGGGACCATTTTTGAATGAATTGAAGAACGTCAGATTTTTAGCAGAAATTGTAACCGCGCGGCTTAGGGATTTTTTCAAAAAAAGTTTTTCAGACGTCGAAGGCTAATTCTGTTTCCGATGATAAAAACCCATCTGTTTCCACAGAAAAATATTTCAGGGGATCATTTGCAACGGTTTTCCAACATTTTTCAGTGAATTGCAGAACGTCAGATTTTTAGAAGAAATTGTGACCGCGCGGCTTAGGGATTTTTTCAAAAAAAGTTGTTCAGACGTCGAGGGCTAATTCTGTTTCCGATGATAAAAACCCAACTGTTTCCACCGAAAAACCTTTCAGGGGATCACTTGCAACAGTTTGCCAACATTTTTGAGTGAATTGCAGAATGTCAGATTTTTAGCAGAAATTGTGACCGCGCGGCTTAGGGATTTTTTCAAAAAAAGTTGTTCAGACGTCGAGGGCTAATTCTGTTTCCGATGATAAAAACCCATCTGTTCCCACCGAAAAACCTTTCAGGGGATCGTTTGCAACAGTTTGGGACCATTTTTGAATGAATTGAAGAACGTCAGATTTTTAGCAGAAATTGTGACCGCGCGGCTTAGGGATTTTTTCAAAAAAAGTTTTTCAGACGTCGAAGGCTAATTCTGTTTCCGATGATAAAAACCCATCTGTTTCCACCGAAAAACATTTCAGGGGATCACTTGCAACGGTTTCCCAACATTTTTGAGTGAATTGCAGAACGTCAGATTTTTAGCAGAAATTGTGACCGCGCGGCTTAGGGATTTTTTCAAAAAAAGTTGTTCAGACGTGGAGGGCTAATTCTGTTTCCGATGATAAAAACCCACCTGTTTCCACCGAAAAACATTTCAGGGGATCACTTGCAACACTTTGCCAACATTTTTGAGGGAATTGCAGAACATCAGATTTTTAGCAGAAATTGTGACCGCGCGGCTTAGGGATTTTCTCAAAAAAAGTTGTTCAGACGTCGAGGGCTAATTCTGTTTCCGATGATAAAAACCCATCTGTTCCCACCGAAAAACCTTTCAGGGGATCGTTTGCAACAGTTTGGGACCATTTGTGAATGAATTGAAGAACGTCAGATTTTTAGCAGAAATTGTGACCGCGCCGCTTAGGGATTTTTTCAAAAAAAGTTTTTCAGACGTCGAAGGCTAATTCTGTTTCCGATGATAAAAACCCATCTGTTTCCACCGAAAAACATTTCAGGGGATCATTTGCAACAGTTTGCCAACGTTTTTGAGGGAATTGCAGAACGTCAGATTTTTAGCAGAAATTGTGACCGCGCGGCTTAGGGATTTTTTCAAAAAAAGTTGTTCATACGTCGAGGGCTAATTCTGTTTCCGATGATAAAAACCCATATGTTTCCACCAAAAATCATTTCAGGGGATCACTTGCAACACTTTGCCAACATTTTTGAGTGAATTGCAGAATGTCAGATTTTTAGCAGAAATTGTGACCGCGCGGCTTAGGGATTTTTTCAAAAAAAGTTGTTCAGATGTCGAGGGATAATTCTGTTTCCGATGATAAAAACCCATCTGTTTCCACCGAAAAACATTTCAGGGGATCATTTGCAACGGTTTTCCAACATTTTTGAGTGAATTGCAGAACGTCAGATTTTTAGCAAAAATTGTGACCGCACGGCTTAGGGATTTTCTCAAAAAAAGTTGTTCAGACGTCGAGGGCTAATTCTGTTTCCGATGATAAAAACCCATCTGTTCCCACCGAAAAACCTTTCAGGGGATCACTTGCAACACTTTGCCAACATTTTTGAGTGAATTGCAGAACGTCAGATTTTTAGCAGAAATTGTGACCTCGCGGCTTAGGGATTTTTTCAAAAAAAGTTTTTCAGACGTCGAGGGCTAATTCTGTTTCCGATGATAAAAACCCACCTGTTTCCACCGAAAAACCTTTCAGGGGATCGTTTGCAACAGTTTGGGACCATTTTTGAATGAATTGAAGAACGTCAGATTTTTAGCAGAAATTGTAACCGCGCGGCTTAGGGATTTTTTCAAAAAAAGTTTTTCAGACGTCGAAGGCTAATTCTGTTTCCGATGATAAAAACCCATCTGTTTCCACCGAAAAACATTTCAGGGGATCACTTGCAACGGTTTCCCAACATTTTTGAGTGAATTGCAGAACGTCAGATTTTTAGCAGAAATTGTGACCGCGCGGCTTAGGGATTTTTTCAAAAAAAGTTGTTCAGACGTGGAGGGCTAATTCTGTTTCCGATGATAAAAACCCACCTGTTTCCACCGAAAAACATTTCAGGGGATCACTTGCAACACTTTGCCAACATTTTTGAGGGAATTGCAGAACATCAGATTTTTAGCAGAAATTGTGACCGCGCCGCTTAGGGATTTTCTCAAAAAAAGTTGTTCAGACGTCGAGGGCTAATTCTGTTTCCGATGATAAAAATCCATCTGTTCCCACCGAAAAACCTTTCAGGGGATCGTTTGCAACAGTTTGGGACCATTTGTGAATGAATTGAAGAACGTCAGATTTTTAGCAGAAATTGTGACCGCGCCGCTTAGGGATTTTTTCAAAAAAAGTTTTTCAGACGTCGAAGGCTAATTCTGTTTCCGATGATAAAAACCCATCTGTTTCCACCGAAAAACATTTCAGGGGATCATTTGCAACAGTTTGCCAACGTTTTTGAGGGAATTGCAGAACGTCAGATTTTTAGCAGAAATTGTGACCGCGCGGCTTAGGGATTTTTTCAAAAAAAGTTGTTCATACGTCGAGGGCTAATTCTGTTTCCGATGATAAAAACCCATATGTTTCCACCAAAAATCATTTCAGGGGATCACTTGCAACACTTTGCCAACATTTTTGAGTGAATTGCAGAATGTCAGATTTTTAGCAGAAATTGTGACCGCGCGGCTTAGGGATTTTTTCAAAAAAAGTTGTTCAGATGTCGAGGGATAATTCTGTTTCCGATGATAAAAACCCATCTGTTTCCACCGAAAAACATTTCAGGGGATCATTTGCAACGGTTTTCCAACATTTTTGAGTGAATTGCAGAACGTCAGATTTTTAGCAAAAATTGTGACCGCACGGCTTAGGGATTTTCTCAAAAAAAGTTGTTCAGACGTCGAGGGCTAATTCTGTTTCCGATGATAAAAACCCATCTGTTCCCACCGAAAAACCTTTCAGGGGATCACTTGCAACACTTTGCCAACATTTTTGAGTGAATTGCAGAACGTCAGATTTTTAGCAGAAATTGTGACCTCGCGGCTTAGGGATTTTTTCAAAAAAAGTTTTTCAGACGTCGAGGGCTAATTCTGTTTCCGATGATAAAAACCCACCTGTTTCCACCGAAAAACCTTTCAGGGGATCGTTTGCAACAGTTTGGGACCATTTTTGAATGAATTGAAGAACGTCAGATTTTTAGCAGAAATTGTAACCGCGCGGCTTAGGGATTTTTTCAAAAAAAGTTTTTCAGACGTCGAAGGCTAATTCTGTTTCCGATGATAAAAACCCATCTGTTTCCACCGAAAAACATTTCAGGGGATCACTTGCAACGGTTTCCCAACATTTTTGAGTGAATTGCAGAACGTCAGATTTTTAGCAGAAATTGTGACCGCGCGGCTTAGGGATTTTTTCAAAAAAAGTTGTTCAGACGTGGAGGGCTAATTCTGTTTCCGATGATAAAAACCCACCTGTTTCCACCGAAAAACATTTCAGGGGATCACTTGCAACACTTTGCCAACATTTTTGAGGGAATTGCAGAACATCAGATTTTTAGCAGAAATTGTGACCGCGCCGCTTAGGGATTTTTTCAAAAAAAGTTGTTCAGACGTCGAGGGCTAATTCTGTTTCCGATGATAAAAATCCATCTGTTCCCACCGAAAAACCTTTCAGGGGATCGTTTGCAACAGTTTGGGACCATTTGTGAATGAATTGAAGAACGTCAGATTTTTAGCAGAAATTGTGACCGCGCCGCTTAGGGATTTTTTCAAAAAAAGTTTTTCAGACGTCGAAGGCTAATTCTGTTTCCGATGATAAAAACCCATCTGTTTCCACCGAAAAACATTTCAGGGGATCATTTGCAACAGTTTGCCAACGTTTTTGAGGGAATTGCAGAACGTCAGATTTTTAGCAGAAATTGTGACCGCGCGGCTTAGGGATTTTTTCAAAAAAAGTTGTTCATACGTCGAGGGCTAATTCTGTTTCCGATGATAAAAACCCATATGTTTCCACCAAAAATCATTTCAGGGGATCACTTGCAACACTTTGCCAACATTTTTGAGTGAATTGCAGAATGTCAGATTTTTAGCAGAAATTGTGACCGCGCGGCTTAGGGATTTTTTCAAAAAAAGTTGTTCAGATGTCGAGGGATAATTCTGTTTCCGATGATAAAAACCCATCTGTTTCCACCGAAAAACATTTCAGGGGATCACTTGCAACACTTTGCCAACATTTTTGAGTGAATTGCAGAATGTCAGATTTTTAGCAGAAATTGTGACCGCGCGGCTTAGGGATTTTTTCAAAAAAAGTTGTTCAGACGTCGAGGGCTAATTCTGTTTCCGATGATAAAAACCCATCTGTTCCCACCGAAAAACCTTCCAGGGGATCGTTTGCAACAGTTTGGGACCATTTTTGAATGAATTGAAGAACGTCAGATTTTTAGCAGAAATTGTAACCGCGCGGCTTAGGGATTTTTTCAAAAAAAGTTTTTCAGACGTCGAAGGCTAATTCTGTTTCCGATGATAAAAACCCATCTGTTTCCACCGAAAAACATTTCAGGGGATCATTTGCAACAGTTTGCCAACGTTTTTGAGGGAATTGCAGAACGTCAGATTTTTAGCAGAAATTGTGACCGCGCGGCTTAGGGATTTTTTCAAAAAAAGTTGTTCATACGTCGAGGGCTAATTCTGTTTCCGATGATAAAAACCCATATGTTTCCACCAAAAATCATTTCAGGGGATCACTTGCAACACTTTGCCAACATTTTTGAGTGAATTGCAGAATGTCAGATTTTTAGCAGAAATTGTGACCGCGCGGCTTAGGGATTTTTTCAAAAAAAGTTGTTCAGATGTCGAGGGATAATTCTGTTTCCGATGATAAAAACCCATCTGTTTCCACCGGAAAACATTTCAGGGGATCATTTGCAACGGTTTTCCAACATTTTTGAGTGAATTGCAGAACGTCAGATTTTTAGCAAAAATTGTGACCGCACGGCTTAGGGATTTTCTCAAAAAAAGTTGTTCAGACGTCGAGGGCTAATTCTGTTTCCGATGATAAAAACCCATCTGTTCCCACCGAAAAACCTTTCAGGGGATCACTTGCAACACTTTGCCAACATTTTTGAGTGAATTGCAGAACGTCAGATTTTTAGCAGAAATTGTGACCTCGCGGCTTAGGGATTTTTTCAAAAAAAGTTTTTCAGACGTCGAGGGCTAATTCTGTTTCCGATGATAAAAACCCACCTGTTTCCACCGAAAAACCTTTCAGGGGATCGTTTGCAACAGTTTGGGACCATTTTTGAATGAATTGAAGAACGTCAGATTTTTAGAAGAAATTGTAACCGCGCGGCTTAGGGATTTTTTCAAAAAAAGTTTTTCAGACGTCGAAGGCTAATTCTGTTTCCGATGATAAAAACCCATCTGTTTCCACAGAAAAACATTTCAGGGGATCATTTGCAACGGTTTTCCAACATTTTTCAGTGAATTGCAGAACGTCAGATTTTTAGCAGAAATTGTGACCGCGCGGCTTAGGGATTTTTTCAAAAAAAGTTGTTCAGACGTCGAGGGCTAATTCTGTTTCCGATGATAAAAACCCATCTGTTTCCACCGAAAAACATTTCAGGGGATCACTTGCAACGGTTTCCCAACATTTTTGAGTGGATTGCAGAACGTCAGATTTTTAGCAGAAATTGTGACCGCGCGGCTTAGGGATTTTTTCAAAAAAAGTTGTTCAGACGTGGAGGGCTAATTCTGTTTCCGATGATAAAAACCCACCTGTTTCCACCGAAAAACATTTCAGGGGATCATTTGCAACAGTTTGCCAACGTTTTTGAGGGAATTGCAGAACGTCAGATTTTTAGCAGAAATTGTGACCGCGCGGCTTAGGGATTTTTTCAAAAAAAGTTGTTCAGACGTCGAGGGCTAATTCTGTTTCCGATGATAAAAACCCATCTGTTTCCACCGAAAAACATTTCAGGGGATCACTTGCAACACTTTGCCAACATTTTTGAGTGAATTGCAGAATGTCAGATTTTTAGCAGAAATTGTGACCGCGCGGCTTAGGGATTTTTTCAAAAAAAGTTGTTCATACGTCGAGGGCTAATTCTGTTTCCGATGATAAAAACCCATATGTTTCCACCAAAAATCATTTCAGGGGATCACTTGCAACACTTTGCCAACATTTTTGAGGGAATTGCAGAATGTCAGATTTTTAACAGAAATTGTGACCGCGCGGCTTAGGGATTTTTTCAAAAAAAGTTGTTCAGACGTCGAGGGATAATTCTGTTTCCGATGATAAAAACCCATCTGTTTCCACCGAAAAACATTTCAGGGGATCATTTGCAACGGTTTTCCAACATTTTTGAGTGAATTGCAGAACGTCAGATTTTTAGCAGAAATTGTGACCGCACGGCTTAGGGATTTTTTCAAAAAAAGTTTTTCAGACGTCGAGGGCTAATTCTGTTTCCGATGATAAAAACCCATCTGTTTCCACCGAAAATCATTTCAGGGGATCACTTGCAACAGTTTGCCAACATTTTTGAGGGAATTGCAGAACGTCAGATTTTTAGCAGAAATTGTGACCGCGCGGCTTAGGGACTTTTCAAAAAAAGGTGTTCAGACGTCGAGGGCTACTTTTGTTTCCGATGATAAAAACCCAACTGTTTCCACCGAAAAACATTTCAGGGGATCACTTGCAACGGTTTTCCAACATTTTTGAGTGAATTGCAGAATGTCAGATTTTTAGCAGAAATTGTGACCGCGCGGCTTAGGGATTTTTTCAAAAAAAGTTGTTCAGACGTCGAGGGCTAATTCTGTTTCCGATGATAAAAACCCATCTGTTTCCACCGAAAAACATTTCAGGCGATCACTTGCAACACTTTGCCAACATTTTTGAGGGAATTGCAGAACGTCAGATTTTTAGCAGAAATTGTGACCGCGCGGCTTAGGGATTTTTTCAAAAAAAGTTGTTCAGACGTCGAGGGCTAATTCTGTTTCCGATGATAAAAAGCCATCTGTTTCCACCGAAAAACATTTCAGGGGATCACTTGCAACAGTTTGCCAACATTTTTGAGGGAATTGCAGAACGTCAGATTTTTAGCAGAAATTGTGACCGCGCGGCTTAGGGATTTTTCAAAAAAGTTGTTCAGACGTCGGGGGCTACTTTTGTTTCCGATGATAAAAAGCCAATTGTTTCCACCGAAAAACATTTCAGGGGATCACTTGCAACGGTTTTCCAACATTTTTGAGTGAATTGCAGAACGTCAGATTTTTAGCAGAAATTGTGACCGCGCGGCTTAGGGATTTTGTCAAAAAAAGTTGTTCAGACGTCGAGGGCTAATTCTGTTTCCGATGATAAAAACCCATGTGTTCCCACCGAAAAACCATTCAGGGGATCGTTTGCAACAGTTTGGGACCATTTTTGAATGAATTGAAGAACGTCAGATTTTTAGCAGAAATTGTAACCGCGCGGCTTAGGGATTTTTTCAAAAAAAGTTTTTCAGACGTCGAAGGCTAATTCTGTTTCCGATGATAAAAACCCATCTGTTTCCACCGAAAAACATTTCAGGGGATCACTTGCAACGGTTTTCCAACATTTTCGAGTGAATTGCAGAACGTCAGATTTTTAGCAGAAATTGTGACCGCGCGGCTTAGGGATTTTTTCAAAAAAAGTTGTTCAGACGTGGAGGGCTAATTCTGTTTCCGATGATAAAAACCCACCTGTTTCCACCGAAAAACATTTCAGGGGATCACTTGCAACACTTTGCCAACATTTTTGAGGGAATTGCAGAACGTCAGATTTTTAGCAGAAATTGTGACCGCGCGGCTTAGGGATTTTTTCAAAAAAGGTTTTTCAGACGTCGAGGGATAATTCTGTTTCCGATGATAAAAACCCATCTCTTTCCACCGAAAAACATTTCAGGGGATCACTTGCAACAGTTTGCCAACATTTTTGAGTGAATTGCAGAATGTCAGATTTTTAGCAGAAATTGTGACCGCGCGGCTTAGGGATTTTTTCAAAAAAAGTTGTTCAGACGTCGAGGGCTAATTCTGTTTCCGATGATAAAAACCCATCTGTTTCCACCGAAAAACATTTCAGGGGATCACTTGCAACGGTTTTCCAACATTTTTGAGTGAATTGCAGAACGTCAGATTTTTAGCAGAAATTGTGACCGCGCGGCTTAGGGATTTTTTCAAAAAAAGTTGTTCAGACGTCGAGGGCTCATTCTGTTTCCAATGATAAAAACCCATCTGTTTCCACCGAAAAACATTTCAGGGGATCACTTGCAACAGTTTGCCAACATTTTTGAGTGAATTGCAGAATGTCAGATTTTTAGCAGAAATTGTGACCGCGCGGCTTAGGGATTTTTTCAAAAAAAGTTGTTCAGACGTCGAGGGCTAATTCTGTTTCCGATGATAAAAACCCATCTGTTTCCACCGAAAAACATTTCAGGGGATCACTTGCAACACTTTGCCAACATTTTTGAGTGAATTGCAGAATGTCAGATTTTTAGCAGAAATTGTGACCGCGCGGCTTAGGGATTTTTTCAAAAAAAGTTGTTCAGACGTCGAGGGCTAATTCTGTTTCCGATGATAAAAACCCATCTGTTTCCACCGAAAAACATTTCAGGGGATCACTTGCAACGGTTTTCCAACATTTTTGAGTGAATTGCAGAACGTCAGATTTTTAGCAGAAATTGTGACCGCGCGGCTTAGGGATTTTTTCAAAAAAAGTTGTTCAGACGTCGAGGGCTCATTCTGTTTCCAATGATAAAAACCCATCTGTTTCCACCGAAAAACATTTCAGGGGATCACTTGCAACAGTTTGCCAACATTTTTGAGTGAATTGCAGAATGTCAGATTTTTAGCAGAAATTGTGACCGCGCGGCTTAGGGATTTTTTCAAAAAAAGTTGTTCAGACGTCGAGGGCTAATTCTGTTTCCGATGATAAAAACCCATCTGTTTCCACCGAAAAACATTTCAGGGGATCACTTGCAACACTTTGCCAACATTTTTGAGTGAATTGCAGAATGTCAGATTTTTAGCAGAAATTGTGACCGCGCGGCTTAGGGATTTTTTCAAAAAAAGTTGTTCAGACGTCGAGGGCTAATTCTGTTTCCGATGATAAAAACCCATCTGTTCCCACCGAAAAACCTTTCAGGGGATCGTTTGCAACAGTTTGGGACCATTTTTGAATGAATTGAAGAACGTCAGATTTTTAGCAGAAATTGTAACCGCGCGGCTTAGGGATTTTTTCAAAAAAAGTTTTTCAGACGTCGAAGGCTAATTCTGTTTCCGATGATAAAAACCCATCTGTTTCCACCGAAAAACATTTCAGGGGATCACTTGCAACGGTTTCCCAACATTTTTGAGTGAATTGCAGAACGTCAGATTTTTAGCAGAAATTGTGACCGCGCGGCTTAGGGATTTTTTCAAAAAAAGTTGTTCAGACCTGGAGGGCTAATTCTGTTTCCGATGATAAAAACCCACCTGTTTCCACCGAAAAACATTTCAGGGGATCACTTGCAACACTTTGCCAACATTTTTGAGGGAATTGCAGAACGTCAGATTTTTAGCAGAAATTGTGACCGCGCGGCTTAGGGATTTTTTCAAAAAAAGTTGTTCAGACGTCGAGGGCTAATTCTGTTTCCGATGATAAAAACCCATCTGTTTCCACCGAAAAACATTTCAGGGGATCACTTGCAACACTTTGCCAACATTTTTGAGTGAATTGCAGAATGTCAGATTTTTAGCAGAAATTGTGACCGCGCGGCTTAGGGATTTTTTCAAAAAAAGTTGTTCATACGTCGAGGGCTAATTCTGTTTCCGATGATAAAAACCCATCTGTTTCCACCGAAAATCATTTCAGGGGATCACTTGCAACACTTTGCCAACATTTTTGAGTGAATTGCAGAATGTCAGATTTTTAGCAGAAATTGTGACCGCGCGGCTTAGGGATTTTTTCAAAAAAAGTTGTTCATACGTCGAGGGCTAATTCTGTTTCCGATGATAAAAACCCATATGTTTCCAGCGAAAATCATTTCAGGGGATCACTTGCAACACTTTGCCAACATTTTTGAGTGAATTGCAGAATGTCAGATTTTTAGCAGAAATTGTGACCGCGCGGCTTAGGGATTTTTTCAAAAAAAGTTGTTCAGACGTCGAGGGCTAATTCTGTTTCCGATGATAAAATCCCATCTGTTTCCACCGAAAAACATTTCAGGCGATCACTTGCAACACTTTGCCAACATTTTTGAGGGAATTGCAGAACGTCAGATTTTTAGCAGAAATTGTGACCGCGCGGCTTAGGGATTTTTTCAAAAAAAGTTGTTCAGACGTCGAGGGCTAATTCTGTTTCCGATGATAAAAACGCATCTGTTTCCACCGAAAAACATTTCAGGGGATCACTTGCAACACTTTGCCAACATTTTTGAGGGAATTGCAGAACGTCAGATTTTTAGCAGAAATTGTGACCGCGCGGCTTAGGGATTTTTTCAAAAAAAGTTGTTCAGACGTCGAGGGCTAATTCTGTTTCCGATGATAAAAACCCATCTGTTCCCACCGAAAAACCTTTCAGGGGATCGTTTGCAACAGTTTGGGACCATTTTTGAATGAATTGAAGAACGTCAGATTTTTAGCAGAAATTGTAACCGCGCGGCTTAGGGATTTTTTCAAAAAAAGTTTTTCAGACGTCGAAGGCTAATTCTGTTTCCGATGATAAAAACCCATCTGTTTCCACCGAAAAACATTTCAGGGGATCACTTGCAACGGTTTCCCAACATTTTTGAGTGAATTGCAGAACGTCAGATTTTTAGCAGAAATTGTGACCGCGCGGCTTAGGGATTTTTTCAAAAAAAGTTGTTCAGACCTGGAGGGCTAATTCTGTTTCCGATGATAAAAACCCACCTGTTTCCACTGAAAAACATTTCAGGGGATCACTTGCAACACTTTGCCAACATTTTTGAGGGAATTGCAGAACGTCAGATTTTTAGCAGAAATTGTGACCGCGCGGCTTAGGGATTTTTTCAAAAAAGGTTGTTCAGACGTCGAGGGCTAATTCTGTTTCCGATGATAAAAACCCATCTGTTTCCACCGAAAAACATTTCAGGGGATCACTTGCAACACTTTGCCAACATTTTTGAGTGAATTGCAGAATGTCAGATTTTTAGCAGAAATTGTGACCGCGCGGCTTAGGGATTTTTTCAAAAAAAGTTGTTCATACGTCGAGGGCTAATTCTGTTTCCGATGATAAAAACCCATCTGTTTCCACCGAAAAACCTTTCAGGGGATCACTTGCAACACTTTGCCAACATTTTTGAGTGAATTGCAGAATGTCAGATTTTTAGCAGAAATTGTGACCGCGCGGCTTAGGGATTTTTTCAAAAAAAGTTGTTCATACGTCGAGGGCTAATTCTGTTTCCGATGATAAAAACCCATATGTTTCCAGCGAAAATCATTTCAGGGGATCACTTGCAACACTTTGCCAACATTTTTGAGTGAATTGCAGAATGTCAGATTTTTAGCAGAAATTGTGACCGCGCGGCTTAGGGATTTTTTCAAAAAAAGTTGTTCAGACGTCGAGGGCTAATTCTGTTTCCGATGATAAAAACCCATCTGTTTCCACCGAAAAACATTTCAGGCGATCACTTGCAACACTTTGCCAACATTTTTGAGGGAATTGCAGAACGTCAGATTTTTAGCAGAAATTGTGACCGCGCGGTTTAGGGATTTTTTCAAAAAAAGTTGTTCAGACGTCGAGGGCTAATTCTGTTTCCGATGATAAAAACCCATCTGTTTCCACCGAAAAACATTTCAGGGGATCACTTGCAACACTTTGCCAACATTTTTGAGGGAATTGCAGAACGTCAGATTTTTAGCAGAAATTGTGACCGCGCGGCTTAGGGATTTTTTCAAAAAAAGTTGTTCAGACGTCGAGGGCTAATTCTGTTTCCGATGATAAAAACCCATCTGTTTCCACCGAAAAACATTTCAGGGGATCACTTGCAACGGTTTTCCAACATTTTTGAGTGAATTGCAGAACGTCAGATTTTTAGCAGAAATTGTGACCGCGCGGCTTAGGGATTTTTTCAAAAAAAGTTGTTCAGACGTCGAGGGCTCATTCTGTTTCCAATGATAAAAACCCATCTGTTACCACCGAAAAACATTTCAGGGGATCATTTGCAACACTTTGCCAACATTTTTGAGTGAATTGCAGAATGTCAGATTTTTAGCAGAAATTGTGACCGCGCGGCTTAGGGATTTTTTCAAAAAAAGTTGTTCAGACGTCGAGGGCTAATTCTGTTTCCGATGATAAAAACCCATCTGTTCCCACCGAAAAACCTTTCAGGGGATCGTTTGCAACAGTTTGGGACCATTTTTGAATGAATTGAAGAACGTCAGATTTTTAGCAGAAATTGTAACCGCGCGGCTTAGGGATTTTTTCAAAAAAAGTTTTTCAGACGTCGAAGGCTAATTCTGTTTCCGATGATAAAAACCCATCTGTTTCCACCGAAAAACATTTCAGGGGATCACTTGCAACGGTTTCCCAACATTTTTGAGTGAATTGCAGAATGTCAGATTTTTAGCAGAAATTGTGACCGCGCGGCTTAGGGATTTTTTCAAAAAAAGTTGTTCAGACCTGGAGGGCTAATTCTGTTTCCGATGATAAAAACCCACCTGTTTCCACCGAAAAACATTTCAGGGGATCACTTGCAACACTTTGCCAACATTTTTGAGGGAATTGCAGAACGTCAGATTTTTAGCAGAAATTGTGACCGCGCGGCTTAGGGATTTTTTCAAAAAAAGTTGTTCAGACGTCGAGGGCTAATTCTGTTTCCGATGATAAAAACCCATCTGTTTCCACCGAAAAACATTTCAGGGGATCACTTGCAACACTTTGCCAACATTTTTGAGTGAATTGCAGAACGCCAGATTTTTAGCAGAAATTGTGACCGCGCGGCTTAGGGATTTTTTCAAAAAAAGTTGTTCAGACGTCGAGGGCTAATTCTGTTTCCGATGATAAAAACCCATCTCTTTCCACCGAAAAACATTTCAGGGGATCACTTGCAACAGTTTGCCAACATTTTTGAGGGAATTGCAGAACGTCAGATTTTTAGCAGAAATTGTGACCGCGCCGCTTAGGGATTTTTCAAAAAAAGTTGTTCAGACGTCAGGGGCTACTTTTGTTTCCGATGATAAAAACCCATCTGTTTCCACAGAAAAACATTTCAGGGGATCACTTGCAACGGTTTTCCAACATTTTTGAGTGAATTGCAGAACGTCAGATTTTTAGCAGAAATTGTGACCGCGCGGCTTAGGGATTTTTTCAAAAAAAGTTGTTCAGACGTCGAGGGCTAATTCTGTTTCCGATGATAAAAACCCATCTGTTTCCACCGAAAAACATTTCAGGGGATCACTTGCAACAGTTTGCCAACATTTTTGAGTGAATTGCAGAATGTCAGATTTTTAGCAGAAATTGTGACCGCGCGGCTTAGGGGTTTTTTCAAAAAAAGTTGTTCAGACGTCGAGGGCTCATTCTGTTTCCAATGATAAATACCCATCTGTTTCCACCGAAAAACATTTCAGGGGATCACTTGCAACAGTTTGCCAACATTTTTGAGTGAATTGCAGAATGTCAGATTTTTAGCAGAAATTGTGACCGCGCGGCTTAGGGATTTTTTTCAAAAAAGTTGTTCAGACGTCGAGGGCTAATTCTGTTTCCGATGATAAAAACCCATCTGTTTCCACAGAAAAACATTTCAGGGGATCACTTGCAACACTTTGCCAACATTTTTGAGGGAATTGCAGAACATCAGATTTTTAGCAGAAATTGTGACCGCGCGGCTTAGGGATTTTTTCAAAAAAAGTTGTTCAGACGTCGAGGGCTAATTCTGTTTCCGATGATAAAAACCCATATGTTTCCACCGAAAATCATTTCAGGGGATCACTTGCAACACTTTGCCAACATTTTTGAGTGAATTGCAGAATGTCAGATTTTTAGCAGAAATTGTGACCGCGCGGCTTAGGGATTTTTTCAAAAATTTGTTCAGACGTCGAGTGATAATTCTGTTTCCGATGATAAAAACCCATCTGTTTCCACCCAAAAACATTTCAGGGGATCATTTGCAACGGTTTTCCAACATTTTTGAGTGAATTGCAGAACGTCAGATTTTTAGCAGAAATTGTGACCGCACGGCTTAGGGATTTTTTCAAAAAAAGTTGTTCAGACGTCGACGGCTAATTCTGTTTCCGATGATAAAAACCCATCTATTTCCACCGAAAAACATTTCAGGGGATCACTTGCAACAGTTTGCCAACATTTTTGAGGGAATTGCAGAACGTCAGATTTTTAGCAGAAATTGTGACCGCGCGGCTTAGGGACTTTTCAAAAAAAGTTGTTCAGACGTCGAGGGCTAATTCTGTTTCCGATGATAAAAACCCATCTGTTTCCACCGAAAAACATTTCAGGGGATCACTTGCAACGGTTTTCCAACATTTTTGAGTGAATTGCAGAACGTCAGATTTTTAGCAGAAATTGTGACCGCGCGGCTTAGGGATTTTTTCAAAAAAAGTTGTTCAGACGTCGAGGGCTAATTCTGTTTCCGATGATAAAAACCCATCTGTTTCCACCGAAAAACATTTCAGGGGATCATTTGCAACGGTTTTCCAACATTTTTGAGTGAATTGCAGAACGTCAGATTTTTAGCAGAAATTGTGACCGCACGGCTTAGGAATTTTTTCAAAAAAAGTTGTTCAGACGTCGAGGGCTAATTCTGTTTCCGATGATAAAAACCCATCTCTTTCCACCGAAAAACATTTCAGGGGATCACTTGCAACAGTTTGCCAACATTTTTGAGGGAATTGCAGAACGTCAGATTTTTAGCAGAAATTGTGACCGCGCGGCTTAGGGATTTTTTCAAAAAAAGTTGTTCAGACGTCGAGGGCTAATTCTGTTTCCGATGATAAAAACCCATCTGTTTCCACCGAAAAACATTTCAGGGGATCACTTGCAACAGTTTGCCAACATTTTTGAGGGAATTGCAGAACGTCAGATTTTTAGCAGAAATTGTGACCGCGCGGCTTAGGGATTTTTTCAAAAAAAGTTGTTCAGACGTCGAGGGCTAATTCTGTTTCCGATGATAAAAACCCATCTGTTTCCACCGAAAAACATTTCAAGGGATCACTTGCAACACTTTGCCAACATTTTTGAGTGAATTGCAGAACGTCAGATTTTTAGCAGAAATTGTGACCGCGCGGCTTAGGGATTTTTTCAAAAAAAGTTGTTCAGACGTCGAGGGCTAATTCTGTTTCCGATGATAAAAACCCATCTGTTTCCACCGAAAAACATTTCAGGGGATCACTTGCAACAGTTTGCCAACATTTTTGAGGGAATTGGAGAACGTCAGATTTTTAGCAGAAATTGTGACCGCGCGGCTTAGGGATTTTTTCAAAAAAAGTTGTCCAGACCTCGAGGGCTAATTCTGTTTCCGATGATAAAAACCCATCTGTTTCCACCGAAAAACATTTTAGGGGATCGTTTGCAACAGTTTGGCACCATTTTTGAGTGAATTGCAGAACGTCAGATTTTTAGCAGAAATTGTGACCGCGCGGCTTAGGGATTTTTTCAAAAAAAGTTGTTCAGACGTCGAGGGCTAATTCTGTTTCCGATGAAAAAAACCTATCTGTTTCCACCGAAAAACATTTCAGGGGATCACTTGCAACGGTTTGCCAACATTTTTGAGTGAATTGCAGAACGTCAGATTTTTAGCAGAAATTGTGACCGCGCGGCTTAGGGATTTTTTCAAAAAAAGTTGTTCAGACGTCGAGGGCTAATTCTGTTTCCGATTATAAAAACCCATCTGTTTCCACCGAAAAACATTTCAGGGGATCACTTGCAACGGTTTGCCAACATTTTTGAGTGAATTGCAGAACGTCAGATTTTTAGCAGAAATTGTCACCGCGCGGCTTAAGGATTTTTTCAAAAAAAGTTGTTCAGACGTCGAGGGCTAATTCTGTTTCCCATGATAAAAACCCATCTGTTTCCACCGAAAAACATTTCAGGGGATCACTTGCAACACTTTGCCAACATTTTTGAGTGAATTGCAGAACGTCAGATTTTTAGCAGAAATTGTGACCGCGCGGCTTAGGGATTTTTTCAAAAAAAGTTGTTCAGACGTCGAGGGCTAATTCTGTTTCCGATTATAAAAACCCAACTGTTTCCACCGAAAAACATTTCAGGGGATCACTTGCAACAGTTTGCCAACATTTTTGAGGGAATTGCAGAACGTCAGATTTTTAGCAGAAATTGTGACCGCGCGTGTCAGGGATTTAGGAGCAGAGGCAAGGCCAAGGGAGGAAACAGAGAGCGAAGGGGAGGAGGCAGAAGAAAAGATGAGTGATGACGACGACCCGAGATCTCCTAGTCTTTCCAGTGAATCAGAGGATTCACAGAAAGGAGCACCAGTGGCCAGGGCAAGGGGGGAGTCTAGGGGGGCACCCCAGGAAGATAGAGCCAGAGGGGACTCAGGGGAGAGCAGTTGGAAATCGGGACCAGCGTCACCGCCAGGGAGCAGGGAAGAAGAAGGGAGCCAGGGGGCAAGCGCTGGCAGCTCACCACAGGAGGGAGGGCATGAGTCAGGAGTGGCCACACCTCCATCGGGGAGCGAAGAAACGGTTAAGAGGAAAGTGGAAGGTTGGGCGCGCGCGCCAAGTTCAAATGCAGAGGAAGGCGGCGCAGTAAGCAGCCCGGAAAGGGAACCAGGTCCTAAAGCCCGGCGCAAGGAGGCAGGAGGGTCCGGGTCAGCGTCAGAAGAATCCAGGAAGGAAGAAACCCCGGGGGGTAGAGGGACCCAGAGGAGGACAGTCAGGCGGAAAAGGTGGAGCAGGGCTAGGATATTAAGTTGGTGCACAAGGGGCGGAGACTCAGACGGAGCTTCGCCGATCTAGCTACTAGACGTAGAGTTGCGCGCAGCAGCGTGAGAATGGAAACTGCAATTCAATAAAGACTTTTACTTAATGGTCGCTGGCTAGCGTGATCCTCTGTGAGCTAGGATCTTCAAGCAGCTCTGACAGTAAGCTCCGTCTCTCTCAATTGTGGGCATCTACAACCTCGAGGAGGGGAGAGAAGCAGGTGCCCACTAGCAAGCTCACGAACGGCAGACGACATGACGGCTGAGCAGCAGATAGAGGAACTCAGAAAAGCAGTGGCACAACTGAATGCCGAGGCTCTCGCATCCAGGAAGAGAGAGGAGGAGGCAGCTGCCGCCTGCAGGGATCTCCAGGTCAGGTTAGATGTGCTGACAAAGCAGACACCCCGGCAGGAGGGAATTGGGTTGGCGAGACGCACAGGCGGGCTGGTCTCTCACTTCGATGGGAACCTGCAACAGTATCCCAACTTTAGAGCAGACGTACTGTGCGCACTGCTACTGCTGCATAAAGACTTTAGAGATGAGCAAGAGAGAGTGGGATTCATCATGTCTCATTTGCATGGGGATGCTAAAGCATGGCTACGCAATTTATGGAGAGATAAGGATCCGGCGCTCCAGAATGCAGATGCCTTTATTAAAGCGATGGATGGGTGTTTTTTATCAAGCATTGACGTGGATCTTGCCCGGAAGGAGGTGCATGGGCTAAGACAAGGGAGGGCCAGCGTCCGGCAGTACCATGCCCGCTTTTTCGCCTTGGTCAGTGCCCTGGAATGGGACAGAGATTCGGCCCCTGTAAGAGACCTCTTTTGGGAGGGGTTGCACAGCTCGATTAAAGATGAGATCGCGAGGGGGGAGAGACCCCGAACCACCCAGGAGGTCGTTCAGAGGGCACTGGCAGTGGGGGTGAGGCTGGAAGAACGCCCGTGGAGCAGGGACGAAGGGCGTGGAGGGCGCGAACCAGCCAGGGGCCCCTCCTTCCTTCCCAGAGAAGCAGCGCGGGCGCAATCCACGCCTCCGCCAGGAGGAGGAGCCGAACCTATGGAGGTTGGAGGTGCAAGGGCTCAGTCAGCAACCAGAGCCCTAGCACCGGCAGCAGTGAAAGCGAAGCCTCCTAGAGGGAACAGGAAGTGTTACGTCTGTGAGGAGCCAGGGCATATGGCGAAAGAGTGTCCCCAGAGGCTCCACAAGCTCACTGCAGCCTCGGCAATGGTGACTGCAGCAACGCAGCAAGGAGGAACACAGCAGGGAAACGAAGCAGTCTGGCTGGAGGAAGAGGCCCTGGGGCCCAGCCAGACGTGTTAGTGCCGCAGTCCCCAGAGATTTTACAGCCCGTGAACCCCCTCCCGCCCAAACCAGTGGTGAGGCTCACCGCATCTCTCCAGCTGCCCAATGGAATCACCATGGACGTGCCCATCACAGTGGACTCGGGCAGCAACGCGGACTTTATAGGGCAGGACTTTGTCGACAAGCACGCTATACAGTTGCTGCCGGCCACACTGCCCCTGCAGGTTGTCACGGTGGATGGCAGGGAGTTGCTAGGGGGGCAAGTGGTGAAGCAGACGCCGCCAATGGCGATGCGACTTGGGAATCACAAAGAAATCATCAGCTTCAATGTCACTCAACTATCGGATACGCCCATTGTATTGGGAATGAGTTGGCTGGACAAGCACAGCCCAACGCTGGCTTGGTACCAGAGGCAGCTGGTCTTCGGCTCTTCCTTTTGTGCTGAACACTGCATCGTGCACCGGCAGGAAGGAGAGGAAGAGGAGTCACAGCTGCTGCTAGGCACGCTGCAAGCGATTCCCCACAAGTACGCAGAATTTTTGGAAGTTTTCTGCGAGAAGGAGGCGGACAGGCTACCCCCTCACAGACCATATGACTGCAAAATTGACCTGCTGCCGGGGGCGGCGCTGCCTAAAGGGAAACTGTATTCCATGTCGGAGGACGAGCTGCAGGAACTCAAAGAGTTCATCGATCATAATTTGGAGCGCGGTTTCATCCGAGAGTCCAAGGCAGCGGGGGGCAGTCCTGTATTCTTTGTTAAAAAGCGAGACACGCCCCAGAAAAGACTGGTCGTGGACTATCGCATTTTAAACAGTGTGACCAAGCCGTCGGACTTCCCCATGCCCCGAATCGACGACCTCCTGGCGAAGGTGCGGAAGGGAAAAGTGTTCACCAAGTTAGACCTGCGAGGGGCGTACAACCTCATTCGCATGCGGGAGGGAGATGAGTGGAAGACGGCCATGTTCACGCCACTGGGTACCTACGAATACAGAGTTATGCCTTTTGGACTGCAAAATGGCTCCCACGTTTTTCAAGCTTTCATGCATCACGTGTTGGCGGGACTTCTCTACAAGACGTGCGTCTGTTTCTTAGATGACATCCTGATCTTTTCGGAATCGCAGCAGGAGCATGACAGGCACGTCAAGGAAGTGCTGACCAGACTAAAGCAACATAGGCTCTACGCCAAGCTGGAGAAGTGCCAATTTGACGTGACGGAGGTGGATTTTCTGGGCTACAAGTTGTCTGACAAGGGGCTCGCCATGGACAGCGCCAAGGTTCGAGCGGTATTGGACTGGAAGAGCCCACGCAACCGGAAAGAGGTCCAAAGGTTTGTCGGCTTTGCGAACTTCTATCGCAAGTTTATCAAGGGCTTCGCTATGCAGACAGCGGCCATCACAGACACGCTTAGCTCCAAGAAAAAGAAGTTCGTTTGGACGGAGGAGGCGGAGCAGTCCTTTCAGGCACTCAAGCGTCTCTTCGCGTCGGAAGAGCAGCTGCTTCACGTCAACCCCAGCAGGCCGATGAGGGTGGAGACAGACGCCTCGGACAGAGCCGTGGGGGCGGTCCTGCTGCAAAAGGACCAGCAGGGGGTGTGGCGACCGGGAGCGTTTTACTCCAGGAAGCTCAGCAAGTCCGAGCAGAACTACACCATCTGGGACAGGGAGTTGCTGGCCATTCATGCAGCGTTCAAAGCGTGGCGGCACTTCCTGATCGGCGCCAAGCACACAGTGCAGGTTTGCACGGACCACAAGAATCTGGAGCACTGGCGCACGGCACAGTTCCTAAACCAGAGGCAGATACGCTGGGCTGAGTTTTTTGCGAACTTCGACTTCCGCATAGAGTATGTCCCGGGGGACACTAACATCATGGCGGACGCCCTCTCCCGTAAGCCACAGTATCTGGAGGACGCAACGCCAGCGGCAGCCATGCACATCTTCGCACCAACAGTATGGGCGTGCGCCGCGGCCACCGTGGACCTGGAGGCGGTGCGACGAGCGTTGCAGGATGACTCCTTCGCGCAAGCAAAGATGGCAGAGGTGCAAAGGGGCAAGGCTGTGGCCGACGGTTTCCAGCTACGAGATGGATTGCTCATCCGTAAAGGGGCCATCTACGTGCCGGGAGACGACCTTCGCGCCAAGGTGCTGCAGCAGCTGCACGACGCGCCCACGGCCGGGCACTTTGGCAAGGAGAAGACGGTGGAATTAGTAGCCAGGGATTTCTGGTGGCCTGGAATGAGAGGGGAGGTCGCAGACTACGTGGCGAGGTGTGACACCTGCCAGAGGGCCAAACCAGTGCACAGACCGCCGGCCGGACTGTTGGAACCGCTGCAAACTCCGGTCGAACCTTGGGAAAGGGTGGCTCTGGACTTTGTCACAGATCTGCCCAGCTCGAGGGGCAAGACGGCAGTGCTGGTGGTGGTGGACCTGTTTTCCAAGATGGCCCATTTCATTCCGTGTGCTAAGGTGGCCACGGCGGAGCAAACCGCCAAACTGTTCATAGACCACGTGTTCAAGGTTCACGGTCTGCCACGGTCCATTCTGTCCGACCGCGGGCGGCAGTTCATCTCGAATTTCTGGCAGAAGCTGATGGGCTTCCTGAACGTCAAGATCAACCTGGCGTCGGCGAGACACCCGCAGACCAACGGGCAAGCGGAGCGGGTCAATGCCATCATGCAGCAGTACCTGAGATGCTATGCGAATCAACAGCCTGCGACGTGGGTGGATTACCTGCCGCTTGCCGAGTTCGCCTACAACAACACGAAGCACGTGTCCACGGGGGTCACGCCGTTCTTCGCCAACAACGGGAGGCACCCCAGAACCTTCCCGGGACTGGAAAGAATGGGGGAGGGGGAGCCGCAGACGGCAGATGCGTTCGCGTCGGAGCTGCAGGAAGTCCACGATCAGCTGAGGCGCCACCTGGAGCTGGCCAAACACGCATACAAGGTACAAGCGGACAGACACAGAAGGGTTGGCGAAGAGCTCCACGTGGGAGACTGGGTCTGGTTAGCAGCCCACGCAGTGCCGGCCAGGTCGTTGGCCAAGAAGAAACTAGGGCATAAACAACTGGGGCCCTACCAAGTCGAAGAGCAGGTCAACCCGGTAGCTTTCAGACTGGCACTTCCGGAGGGTTCCAGAATGCATCCGGTGTTCCACAGATCGGTGCTCACTCCCTACAAGGCACCGCACAGGTTCCAGGAACCCGGAACGGCGCCGAGTCCGGTCAGAGACAGAACAGGGCACGCGGGAGTGGCACAGAAGGAGCGCATCAACGAAGTCACGGAGATTTTGGACTCCAGATGGGGGGAAGAGGGGGTAGAATACTTTCTCGCCAAGGAGGGCACCCCGGCCAGTGCGAACAGCTGGGTGCCGGGCTACGCCTTGGACGAACCTCTACTCAAAGACGAGTTTCATGCCCTCTTCCCACATAGACCTATGCCAGCAGACTTTTTCGACGACTGGCTTTTCACGCCCACGCTTTCGGCCAGCACTTTCCGGGGGTTCGACTCGGAAGAGGACCCGACACAAGACGTCCGTTCCCCGGAGGGGTCACCCTCGGGATCTGCATCAGAACCCTCGTATTGGTGGGACGATAGACCAGAGGAGCAGTTCCGCAGAAGGTGGCTGGAAGGCCCAGGACGAGCAACGCCGCCAGGAGGAAGTGAGGGAGAAACGGACATGGACGTTTTCGGGGACGACCCTGGTTTCGAGCACGGCGGCACAGAGATGGAAGCGGAGGTGACCGTCGTCGACGAGAGCAGGGAGGAAGACCCGCGAGACTTCAGATTGAGGCCTGCCACGGGAAGCGAACGATATCCGACGTTCGTCCCTTTGCAACAGCAGCACCCAGCTCCAGCACCGGAAGGAGGGGAGGGGGGAATGGGGGGCTTTGAGGGGGGGATGGATGTCAGGGATTTAGGAGCAGAGGCAAGGCCAAGGGAGGAAACAGAGAGCGAAGGGGAGGAGGCAGAAGAAAAGATGAGTGATGACGACGACCCGAGATCTCCTAGTCTTTCCAGTGAATCAGAGGATTCACAGAAAGGAGCACCAGTGGCCAGGGCAAGGGGGGAGTCTAGGGGGGCACCCCAGGAAGATAGAGCCAGAGGGGACTCAGGGGAGAGCAGTTGGAAATCGGGACCAGCGTCACCGCCAGGGAGCAGGGAAGAAGAAGGGAGCCAGGGGGCAAGCGCTGGCAGCTCACCACAGGAGGGAGGGCATGAGTCAGGAGTGGCCACACCTCCATCGGGGAGCGAAGAAACGGTTAAGAGGAAAGTGGAAGGTTGGGCGCGCGCGCCAAGTTCAAATGCAGAGGAAGGCGGCGCAGTAAGCAGCCCGGAAAGGGAACCAGGTCCTAAAGCCCGGCGCAAGGAGGCAGGAGGGTCCGGGTCAGCGTCAGAAGAATCCAGGAAGGAAGAAACCCCGGGGGGTAGAGGGACCCAGAGGAGGACAGTCAGGCGGAAAAGGTGGAGCAGGGCTAGGATATTAAGTTGGTGCACAAGGGGCGGAGACTCAGACGGAGCTTCGCCGATCTAGCTACTAGACGTAGAGTTGCGCGCAGCAGCGTGAGAATGGAAACTGCAATTCAATAAAGACTTTTACTTAATGGTCGCTGGCTAGCGTGATCCTCTGTGAGCTAGGATCTTCAAGCAGCTCTGACAGTGCGGCTTAGGGATTTTTTCAAAAGAAGTTGTCCAGACCTCGAGGGCTACTTCTGTTTCCGATGATAAAAACCCATCTGTTTCCACCGAAAAACACTTCAGGGGATCACTTGCAACACTTTGCCAACATTTTTGAGTGAATTGCAGAATGTCAGATTTTTAGCAGAAATTGTGACCGCGCGGCTTAGGGATTTTTTCAAAAAAAGTTGTTCATACGTCGAGGGCTAATTCTGTTTCCGATGATAAAAACCCATCTGTTTCCACCGAAAATCATTTCAGGGGATCACTTGCAACACTTTGCCAACATTTTTGAGTGAATTGCAGAATGTCAGATTTTTAGCAGAAATTGTGACCGCGCGGCTTAGGGATTTTTTCAAAAAAAGTTGTTCATACGTCGAGGGCTAATTCTGTTTCCGATGATAAAAACCCATATGTTTCCAGCGAAAATCATTTCAGGGGATCACTTGCAACACTTTGCCAACATTTTTGAGTGAATTGCAGAATGTCAGATTTTTAGCAGAAATTGTGACCGCGCGGCTTAGGGATTTTTTCAAAAAAAGTTGTTCAGACGTCGAGGGCTAATTCTGTTTCCGATGATAAAAACCCATCTGTTTCCACCGAAAAACATTTCAGGCGATCACTTGCAACACTTTGCCAACATTTTTGAGGGAATTGCAGAACGTCAGATTTTTAGCAGAAATTGTGACCGCGCGGCTTAGGGATTTTTTCAAAAAAAGTTGTTCAGACGTCGAGGGCTAATTCTGTTTCCGATGATAAAAACCCATCTGTTTCCACCGAAAAACATTTCAGGGGATCACTTGCAACACTTTGCCAACATTTTTGAGGGAATTGCAGAACGTCAGATTTTTAGCAGAAATTGTGACCGCGCGGCTTAGGGATTTTTTCAAAAAAAGTTGTTCAGACGTCGAGGGCTAATTCTGTTTCCGATGATAAAAACCCATCTGTTTCCACCGAAAAACATTTCAGGGGATCACTTGCAACGGTTTTCC
The DNA here is from genome assembly GCF_964188305.1 of Podarcis bocagei. Lineage (NCBI taxonomy): Eukaryota > Metazoa > Chordata > Lepidosauria > Squamata > Lacertidae > Podarcis > Podarcis bocagei. The sequence goes on from NW_027670334.1 coordinate 661,770, forward strand.
AACATTTTTGAGTGAATTGCAGAACGTCAGATTTTTAGCAGAAATTGTGACCGCGCGGCTTAGGGATTTTTTCAAAAAAAGTTGTTCAGACGTCGAGGGCTCATTCTGTTTCCAATGATAAAAACCCATCTGTTTCCACCGAAAAACATTTCAGGGGATCATTTGCAACACTTTGCCAACATTTTTGAGTGAATTGCAGAATGTCAGATTTTTAGCAGAAATTGTGACCGCGCGGCTTAGGGATTTTTTCAAAAAAAGTTGTTCAGACGTCGAGGGCTAATTCTGTTTCCGATGATAAAAACCCATCTGTTTCCACCCAAAAACATTTCAGGGGATCACTTGCAACACTTTGCCAACATTTTTGAGTGAATTGCAGAATGTCAGATTTTTAGCAGAAATTGTGACCGCGCGGCTTAGGGATTTTTTCAAAAAAAGTTGTTCATACGTCGAGGGCTAATTCTGTTTCCGATGATAAAAACCCATCTGTTTCCACCGAAAATCATTTCAGGGGATCACTTGCAACACTTTGCCAACATTTTTGAGTGAATTGCAGAATGTCAGATTTTTAGCAGAAATTGTGACCGGGCGGCTTAGGGATTTTTTCAAAAAAAGTTGTTCAGACGTCGAGGGCTAATTCTGTTTCCGATGATAAAAACCCATCTGTTTCCACCGAAAAACATTTCAGGGGATCACTTGCAACACTTTGCCAACATTTTTGAGGGAATTGCAGAACGTCAGATTTTTAGCAGAAATTGTGACCGCGCGGCTTAGGGATTTTTTCAAAAAAAGTTGTTCAGACGTCGAGGGCTAATTCTGTTTCCGATGATAAAAACCCATCTCTTTCCACCGAAAAACATTTCAGGGGATCACTTGCAACAGTTTGCCAACATTTTTGAGGGAATTGCAGAACGTCAGATTTTTAGCAGAAATTGTGACCGCGCCGCTTAGGGATTTTTCAAAAAAAGTTGTTCAGACGTCAGGGGCTACTTTTGTTTCCGATGATAAAAACCCATCTGTTTCCACAGAAAAACATTTCAGGGGATCACTTGCAACGGTTTTCCAACATTTTTGAGTGAATTGCAGAACGTCAGATTTTTAGCAGAAATTGTCACCGCGCGGCTTAGGGATTTTTTCAAAAAAAGTTGTTCAGACGTCGAGGGCTAATTCTGTTTCCGATGATAAAAACCCATCTGTTTCCACCGAAAAACATTTCAGGGGATCACTTGCAACAGTTTGCCAACATTTTTGAGTGAATTGCAGAATGTCAGATTTTTAGCAGAAATTGTGACCGCGCGGCTTAGGGGTTTTTTCAAAAAAAGTTGTTCAGACGTCGAGGGCTCATTCTGTTTCCAATGATAAATACCCATCTGTTTCCACCGAAAAACATTTCAGGGGATCACTTGCAACAGTTTGCCAACATTTTTGAGTGAATTGCAGAATGTCAGATTTTTAGCAGAAATTGTGACCGCGCGGCTTAGGGATTTTTTTCAAAAAAGTTGTTCAGACGTCGAGGGCTAATTCTGTTTCCGATGATAAAAACCCATCTGTTTCCACAGAAAAACATTTCAGGGGATCACTTGCAACACTTTGCCAACATTTTTGAGGGAATTGCAGAACGTCAGATTTTTAGCAGAAATTGTGACCGCGCGGCTTAGGGATTTTTTCAAAAAAAGTTGTTCAGACGTCGAGGGCTAATTCTGTTTCCGATGATAAAAACCCATCTGTTTCCACAGAAAAACATTTCAGGGGATCACTTGCAACACTTTGCCAACATTTTTGAGGGAATTGCAGAACGTCAGATTTTTAGCAGAAATTGTGACCGCGCGGCTTAGGGATTTTTTCAAAAAAAGTTGTTCAGACGTCGAGGGCTAATTCTGTTTCCGATGATGAAAACCCATCTGTTTCCACCGAAAAACATTTCAGGGGATCACTTGCAACACTTTGCCAACATTTTTGAGTGAATTGCAGAATGTCAGATTTTTAGCAGAAATTGTGACCGTGCGGCTTAGGGATTTTTTCAAAAAAAGTTGTTCATACGTCGAGGGCTAATTCTGTTTCCGATGATAAAAACCCATATGTTTCCACCGAAAATCATTTCAGGGGATCACTTGCAACACTTTGCCAACATTTTTGAGTGAATTGCAGAATGTCAGATTTTTAGCAGAAATTGTGACCGCGCGGCTTAAGGATTTTTTCAAAAATTTGTTCAGACGTCGAGTGATAATTCTGTTTCCGATGATAAAAACCCATCTGTTTCCACCCAAAAACATTTCAGGGGATCATTTGCAACGGTTTTCCAACATTTTTGAGTGAATTGCAGAACGTCAGATTTTTAGCAGAAATTGTGACCGCACGGCTTAGGGATTTTTTCAAAAAAAGTTGTTCAGACGTCGACGGCTAATTCTGTTTCCGATGATAAAAACCCATCTATTTCCACCGAAAAACATTTCAGGGGATCACTTGCAACAGTTTGCCAACATTTTTGAGGGAATTGCAGAACGTCAGATTTTTAGCAGAAATTGTGACCGCGCGGCTTAGGGACTTTTCAAAAAAAGTTGTTCAGACGTCGAGGGCTAATTCTGTTTCCGATGATAAAAACCCATCTGTTTCCACCGAAAAACATTTCAGGGGATCACTTGCAACGGTTTTCCAACATTTTTGAGTGAATTGCAGAACGTCAGATTTTTAGCAGAAATTGTGACCGCGCGGCTTAGGGATTTTTTCAAAAAAAGTTGTTCAGACGTCGAGGGCTAATTCTGTTTCCGATGATAAAAACCCATCTGTTTCCACCGAAAAACATTTCAGGGGATCATTTGCAACGGTTTTCCAACATTTTTGAGTGAATTGCAGAACGTCAGATTTTTAGCAGAAATTGTGACCGCACGGCTTAGGGATTTTTTCAAAAAAAGTTGTTCAGACGTCGAGGGCTAATTCTGTTTCCGATGATAAAAACCCATCTGTTTCCACCGAAAAACATTTCAGGGGATCACTTGCAACAGTTTGCCAACATTTTTGAGGGATTTGCAGAACGTCAGATTTTTAGCAGAAATTGTGACCGCGCGGCTTAGGGACTTTTCAAAAAAAGTTGTTCAGACGTCGAGGGCTAATTCTGTTTCCGATGATAAAAACCCATCTGTTTCCACCGAAAAACATTTCAGGGGATCACTTGCAACGGTTTTCCAACATTTTTGAGTGAATTGTAGAACGTCAGATTTTTAGCAGAAATTGTGACCGCGCGGCTTAGGGATTTTTTCAAAAAAAGTTGTTCAGACGTCGAGGGCTAATTCTGTTTCCGATGATAAAAACCCATCTATTTCCACCGAAAAACATTTCAGGGGATCATTTGCAACGGTTTTCCAACATTTTTGAGTGAATTGCAGAACGTCAGATTTTTAGCAGAAATTGTGACCGCGCGGCTTAGGGATTTTTTCAAAAAAAGTTGTTCAGACGTCGAGGGCTACTTTTCTTTCCGATGATAAAAACCCAACTGTTTCCACCGAAAAACATTTCAGGGGATTACTTGCAACGGTTTTCCAACATTTTTGAATGAATTGCAGAACGTCAGATTTTTAGCAGAAATTGTGACCGCGCGGCTTAGGGATTTTTTCAAAAAAAGTTGTTCAGACGTCGAGAGCTAATTCTGTTTCCGATGATAAAAACCCATCTCTTTCCACCGAAAAACATTTCAGGGGATCACTTGCAACAGTTTGCCAACATTTTTGAGGGAATTGCAGAACGTCAGATTTTTAGCAGAAATTGTGACCGCGCGGCTTAGGGATTTTTTCAAAAAAAGTTGTTCAGACGTCGAGGGCTAATTCTGTTTCCGATGATAAAAACCCATCTGTTTCCACCGAAAAACATTTCAGGGGATCACTTGCAACACTTTGCCAACATTTTTGAGTGAATTGCAGAACGTCAGATTTTTAGCAGAAATTGTGACCGCGCGGCTTAGGGATTTTTTCAAAAAAAGTTGTTCAGACGTCGAGGGCTAATTCTGTTTCCGATTATAAAAACCCAACTGTTTCCACCGAAAAACATTTCAGGGGATCACTTGCAACGGTTTTCCAACATTTTTGAGTGAATTGCAGAACGTCAGATTTTTAGCAGAAATTGTGACCGCGCGGCTTAGGGATTTTTTCAAAAAAAGTTGTTCAAACGTCGAGGCCTAATTCTGTTTCCAATGATAAGAACCCATCTGTTTCCACCGAAAAACATTTCAGGGGATCACTTGCAACAGTTTGCCAACATTTTTGAGTGAAATGCAGAACGTCAGATTTTTAGCAGAAATTGTGACCGCGCGGCTTAGGGATTTTTTCAAAAAAAGTTGTTCAGACGTCGAGGGCTTATTCTGTTTCCGATGATAAAAACCCATCTGTTTCCACCGAAAAACATTTCAGGGGATCACTTGCAACACTTTGCCAACATTTTTGTGTGAATTGCAGAACGTCAGATTTTTAGCAAAAATTGTGACCGCGCGGTGTAGGGATTTTTTCAAAAAAAGTTGTTCAGACGTCGAGGGCTAATTCTCTTTCCGATGATAAAAACCCATCTGTTTCCACCGAAAAACATTTCAGGGGATCACTTGCAACAGTTTGCCAACATTTTTGAGTGAATTGCAGAATGTCAGATTTTTAGCAGAAATTGTGACCACGCGGCTTAGGGATTTTTTTCAAAAAAAGTTGTTCAGACGTCGAGGGCTAATTCTGTTTCCGATGATAAAAACCCATCTGTTTCCACCGAAAAACATTTCAGGGGATCACTTGCAACACTTTGCCAACATTTTTGAGGGAATTGCAGAACGTCAGATTTTTAGCAGAAATTGTGACCGCGCGGCTTAGGGATTTTTTCAAAAAAAGTTGTTCAGACGTCGAGGGCTAATTCTGTTTCCGATTATAAAAACCCAACTGTTTCCACCGAAAAACATTTCAGGGGATCACTTGCAACACTTTGCCAACATTTTTGAGGGAATTGCAGAACGTCAGATTTTTAGCAGAAATTGTGACCGCGCGGCTTAGGGATTTTTTCAAAAAAAGTTGTTCAGACGTCGAGGGCTAATTCTGTTTCCGATGATAAAAACCCATCTGTTTCCACCAAAAAACATTTCAGGGGATCACTTGCAACAGTTTGCCAACATTTTTGAGGGAATTGGAGAACGTCAGATTTTTAGCAGAAATTGTGACCGCGCGGCTTAGGGATTTTTTCAAAAGAAGTTGTCCAGACCTCGAGGGCTAATTCTGTTTCCAATGATAAAAACCCATCTGTTTCCACCGAAAAACATTTTAGGGGATCGTTTGCAACAGTTTGGCACCATTTTTGAGTGAATTGCAGAACGTCAGATTTTTAGCAGAAATTGTGACCGCGCGGCTTAGGGATTTTTTCAAAAAAAGTTGTTCAGACGTCGAGGGCTAATTCTGTTTCCGATGAAAAAAACCTATCTGTTTCCACCGAAAAACATTTCAGGGGATCACTTGCAACGGTTTGCCAACATTTTTGAGTGAATTGCAGAACGTCAGATTTTTAGCAGAAATTGTGACCGCGCGGCTTAGGGATTTTTTCAAAAAAAGTTGTTCAGACGTCGAGGGCTAATTCTGTTTCCGATTATAAAAACCCATCTGTTTCCACCGAAAAACATTTCAGGGGATCACTTGCAACGGTTTGCCAACATTTTTGAGTGAATTGCAGAACGTCAGATTTTTAGCAGAAATTGTCACCGCGCGGCTTAGGGATTTTTTCAAAAAAAGTTGTTCAGACGTCGAGGGCTAATTCTGTTTCCCATGATAAAAACCCATCTGTTTCCACCGAAAAACATTTCAGGGGATCACTTGCAACACTTTGCCAACATTTTTGAGTGAATTGCAGAACGTCAGATTTTTAGCAGAAATTGTGACCGCACGGCTTAGGGATTTTTTCAAAAAAAGTTGTTCAGACGTCGAGGGCTAATTCTGTTTCCGATTATAAAAACCCAACTGTTTCCACCGAAAAACATTTCAGGGGATCACTTGCAACAGTTTGCCAACATTTTTAAGGGAATTGCAGAACGTCAGATTTTTAGCATAAATTGTGACCGCACGGCTTAGGGATTTTTTCAAAAAAAGTTGTTCAGACGTCGAGGGATAATTCTGTTTCCGATGATAAAAACCCATCTGTTTCCACCGAAAAACATTTCAGGGGATCACTTGCAACAGTTTGCCAACATTTTTGAGTGAAATGCAGAACGTCAGATTTTTAGCAGAAATTGTGACCGCGCGGCTTAGGGATTTTTTCAAAAAAAGTTGTTCAGACGTCGAGGGCTTATTCTGTTTCCGATGATAAAAACCCATCTGTTTCCACCGAAAAACATTTCAGGGGATCACTTGCAACGGTTTGCCAACATTTTTGTGTGAATTGCAGAACGTCAGATTTTTAGCAAAAATTGTGACCGCGCGGTGTAGGGATTTTTTCAAAAAAAGTTGTTCAGACGTCGAGGGCTAATTCTCTTTCCGATGATAAAAACCCATCTGTTTCCACCGAAAAACATTTCAGGGGATCACTTGCAACAGTTTGCCAACATTTTTGAGTGAATTGCAGAATGTCAGATTTTTAGCAGAAATTGTGACCACGCGGCTTAGGGATTTTTTTCAAAAAAAGTTGTTCAGACGTCGAGGGCTAATTCTGTTTCCGATGATAAAAACCCATCTGTTTCCACCGAAAAACATTTCAGGGGATCACTTGCAACACTTTGCCAACATTTTTGAGGGAATTGCAGAACGTCAGATTTTTAGCAGAAATTGTGACCGCGCGGCTTAGGGATTTTTTCAAAAAAAGTTGTTCAGACGTCGAGGGCTAATTCTGTTTCCGATTATAAAAACCCAACTGTTTCCACCGAAAAACATTTCAGGGGATCACTTGCAACACTTTGCCAACATTTTTGAGGGAATTGCAGAACGTCAGATTTTTAGCAGAAATTGTGACCGCGCGGCTTAGGGATTTTTTCAAAAAAAGTTGTTCAGACGTCGAGGGCTAATTCTGTTTCCGATGATAAAAACCCATCTGTTTCCACCAAAAAACATTTCAGGGGATCACTTGCAACAGTTTGCCAACATTTTTGAGGGAATTGGAGAACGTCAGATTTTTAGCAGAAATTGTGACCGCGCGGCTTAGGGATTTTTTCAAAAGAAGTTGTCCAGACCTCGAGGGCTAATTCTGTTTCCAATGATAAAAACCCATCTGTTTCCACCGAAAAACATTTTAGGGGATCGTTTGCAACAGTTTGGCACCATTTTTGAGTGAATTGCAGAACGTCAGATTTTTAGCAGAAATTGTGACCGCGCGGCTTAGGGATTTTTTCAAAAAAAGTTGTTCAGACGTCGAGGGCTAATTCTGTTTCCGATGAAAAAAACCTATCTGTTTCCACCGAAAAACATTTCAGGGGATCACTTGCAACGGTTTGCCAACATTTTTGAGTGAATTGCAGAACGTCAGATTTTTAGCAGAAATTGTGACCGCGCGGCTTAGGGATTTTTTCAAAAAAAGTTGTTCAGACGTCGAGGGCTAATTCTGTTTCCGATTATAAAAACCCATCTGTTTCCACCGAAAAACATTTCAGGGGATCACTTGCAACGGTTTGCCAACATTTTTGAGTGAATTGCAGAACGTCAGATTTTTAGCAGAAATTGTCACCGCGCGGCTTAGGGATTTTTTCAAAAAAAGTTGTTCAGACGTCGAGGGCTAATTCTGTTTCCCATGATAAAAACCCATCTGTTTCCACCGAAAAACATTTCAGGGGATCACTTGCAACACTTTGCCAACATTTTTGAGTGAATTGCAGAACGTCAGATTTTTAGCAGAAATTGTGACCGCACGGCTTAGGGATTTTTTCAAAAAAAGTTGTTCAGACGTCGAGGGCTAATTCTGTTTCCGATTATAAAAACCCAACTGTTTCCACCGAAAAACATTTCAGGGGATCACTTGCAACAGTTTGCCAACATTTTTAAGGGAATTGCAGAACGTCAGATTTTTAGCATAAATTGTGACCGCACGGCTTAGGGATTTTTTCAAAAAAAGTTGTTCAGACGTCGAGGGATAATTCTGTTTCCGATGATAAAAACCCATCTGTTTCCACCGAAAAACATTTCAGGGGATCACTTGCAACAGTTTGCCAACATTTTTAAGGGAATTGCAGAACGTCAGATTTTTAGCAGAAATTGTGACCGCGCGGCTTAGGGAATTTTTCAAAAGAAGTTGTCCAGACCTCGAGGGCTACTTCTGTTTCCGATGATAAAAACCCATCTGTTTCCACCGAAAAACATTTCAGGGGATCGTTTGCAACAGTTTGGCACCATTTTTGAGTGAATTGCAGAACGTCAGATTTTTAGCAGAAATTGTGACCGCGCGGCTTAGGGATTTTTTCAAAAAAAGTTGTTCAGACGTCGAGGGATAATTCTGTTTCCGATGATAAAAACCCATCTGTTTCCACCGAAAAACATTTCAGGGGATCACTTGCAACAGTTTGCCAACATTTTTGAGTGAATTGCAGAATGTCAGATTTTTAGCAGAAATTGTGACCACGCAGCTTAGGGATTTTTTTCAAAAAAAGTTGTTCAGACGTCGAGGGCTAATTCTGTTTCCGATGATAAAAACCCATCTGTTTCCACCGAAAAACATTTCAGGGGATCACTTGCAACACTTTGCCAACATTTTTGAGGGAATTGCAGAACGTCATATTTTTAGCAGAAATTGTGACCGCGCGGCTTAGGGATTTTTTCAAAAAAAGTTGTTCAGACGTCGAGGGCTAATTCTGTTTCCGATGAAAAAAACCTATCTGTTTCCACCGAAAAACATTTCAGGGGATCACTTGCAACGGTTTTCCAACATTTTTGAGTGAATTGCAGAACGTCAGATTTTTAGCAGAAATTGTGACCGCGCGGCTTAGGGATTTTTTCAAAAAAAGTTGTTCAGACGTCGAGGGATAATTCTGTTTCCGATGATAAAAACCCATCTGTTTCCACCGAAAAACATTTCAGGGGATCACTTGCAACACTTTGCCAACATTTTTGAGGGAATTGCAGAACGTCATATTTTTAGCAGAAATTGTGAACGCGCGGCTTAGGGATTTTTTCAAAAAAAGTTGTTCAGACGTCGAGGGCTAATTCTGTTTCCGATGAAAAAAACCTATCTGTTTCCACCGAAAAACATTTCAGGGGATCACTTGCAACGGTTTGCCAACATTTTTGAGTGAATTGCAGAACGTCAGATTTTTAGCAGAAATTGTGACCGCGCGGCTTAGGGATTTTTTCAAAAAAAGTTTTTCAGACGTCGAGGGCTAATTCTGTTTCCGATTATAAAAACCCATCTGTTTCCACCGAAAAACATTTCAGGGGATCACTTGCAACGGTTTGCCAACATTTTTGAGTGAATTGCAGAACGTCAGATTTTTAGCAGAAATTGTCACCGCGCGGCTTAGGGATTTTTTCAAAAAAAGTTGTTCAGATGTCGAGGGCTAATTCTGTTTCCGATGATAAAAACCCATCTGTTTCCACCGAAAAACATTTCAGGGGATCACTTGCAACACTTTGCCAACATTTTTGAGTGAATTGCAGAACGTCAGATTTTTAGCAGAAATTGTGACCGCGCGGCTTAGGGATTTTTTCAAAAAAAGTTGTTCAGACGTCGAGGGCTAATTCTGTTTCCGATTATAAAAACCCAACTGTTTCCACCGAAAAACATTTCAGGGGATCACTTGCAACAGTTTGCCAACATTTTTGAGGGAATTGCAGAACGTCAGATTTTTAGCATAAATTGTGACCGCGCGGCTTAGGGATTTTTTCAAAAAAAGTTGTTCAGACGTCGAGGGATAATTCTGTTTCCGATGATAAAAACCCATCTGTTTCCACCGAAAAACATTTCAGGGGATCACTTGCAACAGTTTGCCAACATTTTTAAGGGAATTGCAGAACGTCAGATTTTTAGCAGAAATTGTGACCGCGCGGCTTAGGGATTTTTTCAAAAGAAGTTGTCCAGACCTCGAGGGCTACTTCTGTTTCCGATGATAAAAACCCATCTGTTTCCACCGAAAAACATTTCAGGGGATCGTTTGCAACAGTTTGGCACCATTTTTGAGTGAATTGCAGAACGTCAGATTTTTAGCAGAAATTGTGACCGCGCGGCTTAGGGATTTTTTCAAAAAAAGTTGTTCAGACGTCGAGGGATAATTCTGTTTCCGATGATAAAAACCCATCTGTTTCCACCGAAAAACATTTCAGGGGATCACTTGCAACAGTTTGCCAACATTTTTGAGTGAATTGCAGAATGTCAGATTTTTAGCAGAAATTGTGACCACGCGGCTTAGGGATTTTTTTCAAAAAAAGTTGTTCAGACGTCGAGGGCTAATTCTGTTTCCGATGATAAAAACCCATCTGTTTCCACCGAAAAACATTTCAGGGGATCACTTGCAACACTTTGCCAACATTTTTGAGGGAATTGCAGAACGTCATATTTTTACCAGAAATTGTGACCGCGCGGCTTAGGGATTTTTTCAAAAAAAGTTGTTCAGACGTCAAGGGCTAATTCTGTTTCTGATGATAAAAACCCATCTGTTTCCACCGAAAAACATTTCAGGGGATCACTTGCAACACTTTGCCAACATTTTTGAGGGAATTGCAGAACGTCAGATTTTTAGCAGAAATTGTGACCGCGCGGCTTAGGGATTTTTTCAAAAAAAGTTGTTCAGACGTCGAGGGCTAATTCTGTTTCCGATTATAAAAACCCAACTGTTTCCACCGAAAAACATTTCAGGGGATCACTTGCAACAGTTTGCCAACATTTTTGAGGGAATTGCAGAACGTCAGATTTTTAGCATAAATTGTGACCGCGCGGCTTAGGGATTTTTTCAAAAAAAGTTGTTCAGACGTCGAGGGATAATTCTGTTTCCGATGATAAAAACCCATCTGTTTCCACCGAAAAACATTTCAGGGGATCGTTTGCAACAGTTTGGCACCATTTTTGAGTGAATTGCAGAACGTCAGTGTCAGAGCTGCTTGAAGATCCTAGCTCACAGAGGATCACGCTAGCCAGCGATCATTAAGTAAAAGTCTTTATTGAATTGCAGTTTCCATTCTCACGCTGCTGCGCGCAACTCTACGTCTAGTAGCTAGATCGGCGAAGCTCCGTCTGAGTCTCCGCCCCTTGTGCACCAACTTAATATCCTAGCCCTGCTCCACCTTTTCCGCCTGACTGTCCTCCTCTGGGTCCCTCTACCCCCCGGGGTTTCTTCCTTCCTGGATTCTTCTGACGCTGACCCGGACCCTCCTGCCTCCTTGCGCCGGGCTTTAGGACCTGGTTCCCTTTCCGGGCTGCTTACTGCGCCGCCTTCCTCTGCATTTGAACTTGGCGCGCGCGCCCAACCTTCCACTTTCCTCTTAACCGTTTCTTCGTTCCCCGATGGAGGTGTGGCCACTCCTGACTCATGCCCTCCCTCCTGTGGTGAGCTGCCAGCGCTTGCCCCCTGGCTCCCTTCTTCTTCCCTGCTCCCTGGCGGTGACGCTGGTCCCGATTTCCAACTGCTCTCCCCTGAGTCCCCTCTGGCTCTATCTTCCTGGGGTGCCCCCCTAGACTCCCCCCTTGCCCTGGCCACTGGTGCTCCTTTCTGTGAATCCTCTGATTCACTGGAAAGACTAGGAGATCTCGGGTCGTCGTCATCACTCATCTTTTCTTCTGCCTCCTCCCCTTCGCTCTCTGTTTCCTCCCTTGGCCTTGCCTCTGCTCCTAAATCCCTGACATCCATCCCCCCCTCAAAGCCCCCCATTCCCCCCTCCCCTCCTTCCGGTGCTGGAGCTGGGTGCTGCTGTTGCAAAGGGACGAACGTCGGATATCGTTCGCTTCCCGTGGCGGGCCTCCATCTGAAGTCTCGCGGGTCTTCCTCCCTGCTCTCGTCGACGACGGTCACCTCCGCTTCCATCTCTGTGCCGCCGTGCTCGAAACCAGGGTCGTCCCCGAAAACGTCCATGTCCGTTTCTCCCTCACTTCCTCCTGGCGGCGTTGCTCGTCCTGGGCCTTCCAGCCACCTTCTGCGGAACTGCTCCTCTGGTCTATCGTCCCACCAATACGAAGGTTCTGATGCAGATCCCGAGGGTGACCCCTCCGGGGAACGGACGTCTTGTGTCGGGTCCTCTTCCGAGTCGAACCCCCGGAAAGTGCTGGCCGAAAGCGTGGGCGTGAAAAGCCAGTCGTCGAAAAAGTCTGCTGGCATAGGTCTATGTGGGAAGAGGGCATGAAACTCGTCTTTGAGTAGAGGTTCGTCCAAGGCGTAGCCCGGCACCCAGCTGTTCGCACTGGCCGGGGTGCCCTCCTTGGCGAGAAAGTATTCTACCCCCTCTTCCCCCCATCTGGAGTCCAAAATCTCCGTGACTTCGTTGATGCGCTCCTTCTGTGCCACTCCCGCGTGCCCTGTTCTGTCTCTGACCGGACTCGGCGCCGTTCCGGGTTCCTGGAACCTGTGCGGTGCCTTGTAGGGAGTGAGCACCGATCTGTGGAACACCGGATGCATTCTGGAACCCTCCGGAAGTGCCAGTCTGAAAGCTACCGGGTTGACCTGCTCTTCGACTTGGTAGGGCCCCAGTTGTTTATGCCCTAGTTTCTTCTTGGCCAACGACCTGGCCGGCACTGCGTGGGCTGCTAACCAGACCCAGTCTCCCACATGGATCTCTTCGCCAACCCTTCTGTGTCTGTCCGCTTGTACCTTGTATGCGTGTTTGGCCAGCTCCAGGTGGCGCCTCAGCTGATCGTGGACTTCCTGCAGCTCCGACGCGAACGCATCTGCCGTCTGCGGCTCCCCCTCCCCCATTCTTTCCAGTCCCGGGAAGGTTCTGGGGTGCCTCCCGTTGTTGGCGAAGAACGGCGTGACCCCCGTGGACACGTGCTTCGTGTTGTTGTAGGCGAACTCGGCAAGCGGCAGGTAATCCACCCACGTCGCAGGCTGTTGATTCGCATAGCATCTCAGGTACTGCTGCATGATGGCATTGACCCGCTCCGCTTGCCCGTTGGTCTGCGGGTGTCTCGCCGACGCCAGGTTGATCTTGACGTTCAGGAAGCCCATCAGCTTCTGCCAGAAATTCGAGATGAACTGCCGCCCGCGGTCGGACAGAATAGACCGTGGCAGACCGTGAACCTTGAACACGTGGTCTATGAACAGTTTGGCGGTTTGCTCCGCCGTGGCCACCTTCGCACACGGAATGAAATGGGCCATCTTGGAAAACAGGTCCACCACCACCAGCACTGCCGTCTTGCCCCTCGAGCTGGGCAGATCTGTGACAAAGTCCAGAGCCACCCTTTCCCAAGGTTCGACCGGAGTTTGCAGCGGTTCCAACAGTCCGGCCGGCGGTCTGTGCACTGGTTTGGCCCTCTGGCAGGTGTCACACCTCGCCACGTAGTCTGCGACCTCCCCTCTCATTCCAGGCCACCAGAAATCCCTGGCTACTAATTCCACCGTCTTCTCCTTGCCAAAGTGCCCGGCCGTGGGCACGTCGTGCAGCTGCTGCAGCACCTTGGCGCGAAGGTCGTCTCCCGGCACGTAGATGGCCCCTTTACGGATGAGCAATCCATCTCGTAGCTGGAAACCGTCGGCCACAGCCTTGCCCCTTTGCACCTCTGCCATCTTTGCTTGCGCGAAGGAGTCATCCTGCAACGCTCGTCACACCGCCTCCAGGTCCACGGTGGCCGCGGCGCACGCCCATACTGTTGTTGCGAAGATGTGCATGGCTGCCGCTGGCGTTGCGTCCTCCAGATACTGTGGCTTACGGGAGAGGGCGTCCGCCATGATGTTAGTGTCCCCCGGGACATACTCTATGCGGAAGTCGAAGTTCGCAAAAAACTCAGCCCAGCGTATCTGCCTCTGGTTTAGGAACTGTGCCGTGCGCCAGTGCTCCAGATTCTTGTGGTCCGTGCAAACCTGCACCGTGTGCTTGGCGCCGATCAGGAAGTGCCGCCACGCTTTGAACGCTGCATGAATGGCCAGCAACTCCCTGTCCCAGATGGTGTAGTTCTGCTCGGACTTGCTGAGCTTCCTGGAGTAAAACGCTCCCGGTCGCCACACCCCCTGCTGGTCCTTTTGCAGCAGGACCGCCCCCACGGCTCTGTCCGAGGCGTCTGTCTCCACCCTCATCGGCCTGCTGGGGTTGACGTGAAGCAGCTGCTCTTCCGACGCGAAGAGACGCTTGAGTGCCTGAAAGGACTGCTCCGCCTCCTCCGTCCAAACGAACTTCTTTTTCTTGGAGCTAAGCGTGTCTGTGATGGCCGCTGTCTGCATAGCGAAGCCCTTGATAAACTTGCGATAGAAGTTCGCAAAGCCGACAAACCTTTGGACCTCTTTCCGGTTGCGTGGGCTCTTCCAGTCCAATACCGCTCGAACCTTGGCGCTGTCCATGGCGAGCCCCTTGTCAGACAACTTGTAGCCCAGAAAATCCACCTCCGTCACGTCGAATTGGCACTTCTCCAGCTTGGCGTAGAGCCTATGTTGCTTTAGTCTGGTCAGCACTTCCTTGACGTGCCTGTCATGCTCCTGCTGCAATTCCGAAAAGATCAGGATGTCATCTAAGAAACAGACGCACGTCTTGTAGAGAAGTCCCGCCAACACGTGATGCATGAAAGCTTGAAAAACGTGGGAGCCATTTTGCAGTCCAAAAGGCATAACTCTGTATTCGTAGGTACCCAGTGGCGTGAACATGGCCGTCTTCCACTCATCCCCCTCCCGCATGCGAATGAGGTTGTACGCCCCTCGCAGGTCTAACTTGGTGAACACTTTTCCCTTCCGCACCTTCGCCAGGAGGTCGTCGATTCGGGGCATGGGGAAGTCCGACGGCTTGGTCACACTGTTTAAAATGCGATAGTCCACGACCAGTCTTTTTTGGGGCGTGTCTCGCTTTTTAACAAAGAATACAGGACTGCCCCCCGCTGCCTTGGACTCTCGGATGAAACCGCGCTCCAAATTATGATCGATGAACTCTTTGAGTTCCTGCAGCTCGTCCTCCGACATGGAATACAGTTTCCCTTTAGGCAGCGCCGGCAGCAGGTCAATTTTGCAGTCATATGGTCTGTGAGGGGGTAGCCTGTCCGCCTCCTTCTCGCAGAAAACTTCCAAAAATTCTGCGTACTTGTGGGGAATCGCTTGCAGCGTGCCTAGCAGCAGCTGTGACTCCTCTTCCTCTCCTTCCTGCCGGTGCACGATGCAGTGTTCAGCACAAAAGGAAGAGCCGAAGACCAGCTGCCTCTGGTACCAAGCCAGCGTTGGGCTGTGCTTGTCCAGCCAACTCATTCCCAATACAATGGGCGTATCCGATAGTTGAGTGACATTGAAGCTGATGATTTCTTTGTGATTCCCAAGTCGCATCGCCATTGGCGGCGTCTGCTTCACCACTTGCCCCCCTAGCAACTCCCTGCCATCCACCGTGACAACCTGCAGGGGCAGTGTGGCCGGCAGCAACTGTATAGCGTGCTTGTCGACAAAGTCCTGCCCTATAAAGTCCGCGTTGCTGCCCGAGTCCACTGTGATGGGCACGTCCATGGTGATTCCATTGGGCAGCTGGAGAGATGCGGTGAGCCTCACCACTGGTTTGGGCGGGAGGGGGTTCACGGGCTGTAAAATCTCTGGGGACTGCGGCACTAACACGTCTGGCTGGGCCCCAGGGCCTCTTCCTCCAGCCAGACTGCTTCGTTTCCCTGCTGTGTTCCTCCTTGCTGCGTTGCTGCAGTCACCATTGCCGAGGCTGCAGTGAGCTTGTGGAGCCTCTGGGGACACTCTTTCGCCATATGCCCTGGCTCCTCACAGACGTAACACTTCCTGTTCCCTCTAGGAGGCTTCGCTTTCACTGCTGCCGGTGCTAGGGCTCTGGTTGCTGACTGAGCCCTTGCACCTCCAACCTCCATAGGTTCGGCTCCTCCTCCTGGCGGAGGCGTGGATTGCGCCCGCGCTGCTTCTCTGGGAAGGAAGGAGGGGCCCCTGGCTGGTTCGCGCCCTCCACGCCCTTCGTCCCTGCTCCACGGGCGTTCTTCCAGCCTCACCCCCACTGCCAGTGCCCTCTGAACGACCTCCTGGGTGGTTCGGGGTCTCTCCCCCCTCGCGATCTCATCTTTAATCGAGCTGTGCAACCCCTCCCAAAAGAGGTCTCTTACAGGGGCCGAATCTCTGTCCCATTCCAGGGCACTGACCAAGGCGAAAAAGCGGGCATGGTACTGCCGGACGCTGGCCCTCCCTTGTCTTAGCCCATGCACCTCCTTCCGGGCAAGATCCACGTCAATGCTTGATAAAAAACACCCATCCATCGCTTTAATAAAGGCATCTGCATTCTGGAGCGCCGGATCCTTATCTCTCCATAAATTGCGTAGCCATGCTTTAGCATCCCCATGCAAATGAGACATGATGAATCCCACTCTCTCTTGCTCATCTCTAAAGTCTTTATGCAGCAGTTGCAGTGCGCACAGTACGTCTGCTCTAAAGTTGGGATACTGTTGCAGGTTCCCATCGAAGTGAGAGACCAGCCCGCCTGTGCGTCTCGCCAACCCAATTCCCTCCTGCCGGGGTGTCTGCTTTGTCAGCACATCTAACCTGACCTGGAGATCCCTGCAGGCGGCAGCTGCCTCCTCCTCTCTCTTCCTGGATGCGAGAGCCTCGGCATTCAGTTGTGCCACTGCTTTTCTGAGTTCCTCTATCTGCTGCTCAGCCGTCATGTCGTCTGCCGTTCGTGAGCTTGCTAGTGGGCACCTGCTTCTCTCCCCTCCTCGAGGTTGTAGATGCCCACAATTGAGAGAGACGGAGCTTACTGTCAGAGCTGCTTGAAGATCCTAGCTCACAGAGGATCACGCTAGCCAGCGATCATTAAGTAAAAGTCTTTATTGAATTGCAGTTTCCATTCTCACGCTGCTGCGCGCAACTCTACGTCTAGTAGCTAGATCGGCGAAGCTCCGTCTGAGTCTCCGCCCCTTGTGCACCAACTTAATATCCTAGCCCTGCTCCACATTTTCCGCCTGACTGTCCTCCTCTGGGTCCCTCTACCCCCCGGGGTTTCTTCCTTCCTGGATTCTTCTGACGCTGACCCGGACCCTCCTGCCTCCTTGCGCCGGGCTTTAGGACCTGGTTCCCTTTCCGGGCTGCTTACTGCGCCGCCTTCCTCTGCATTTGAACTTGGCGCGCGCGCCCAACCTTCCACTTTCCTCTTAACCGTTTCTTCGTTCCCCGATGGAGGTGTGGCCACTCCTGACTCATGCCCTCCCTCCTGTGGTGAGCTGCCAGCGCTTGCCCCCTGGCTCCCTTCTTCTTCCCTGCTCCCTGGCGGTGACGCTGGTCCCGATTTCCAACTGCTCTCCCCTGAGTCCCCTCTGGCTCTATCTTCCTGGGGTGCCCCCCTAGACTCCCCCCTTGCCCTGGCCACTGGTGCTCCTTTCTGTGAATCCTCTGATTCACTGGAAAGACTAGGAGATCTCGGGTCGTCGTCATCACTCATCTTTTCTTCTGCCTCCTCCCCTTCGCTCTCTGTTTCCTCCCTTGGCCTTGCCTCTGCTCCTAAATCCCTGACAGTCAGATTTTTAGCAGAAATTGTGACCGCGCGGCTTAGGGATTTTTTCAAAAAAAGTTGTTCAGACGTCGAGGGATAATTCTGTTTCCGATGATAAAAACCCATCTGTTTCCACCGAAAAACATTTCAGGGGATCACTTGCAATGGTTTGCCAACATTTTTGAGTGAATTGCAGAACGTCAGATTTTTAGCAAAAATTGTGACCGCGCGGCTTAGGGATTTTTTCAAAAAATGTTGTTCAGACGTCAAGGGCTAATTCTGTTTCTGATGATAAAAACCCATCTGTTTCCACCGAAAAACATTTCAGGGGATCACTTGCAACAGTTTGCCAACATTTTTGAGGGAATTGCAGAACGTCAGATTTTTAGCGGAAATTGTGACCGCGCGGCTTAGGGATCTTTTCAAAAAAAGTTGTTCAGACCTCGAGGGCTAATTCTGTTTCCGATGATAAAAATCCATCTGTTTCCACCGAAAAACATTTCAGGGGATCACTTGCAACAGTTTGCCAACATTTTTGAGTGAATTGCAGAATGTCAGATTTTTAGCAGAAATTGTGACCACGCGGCTTAGGGATTTTTTCAAAAAAAGTTGTTCAGACGTCGAGGGCTAATTCTGTTTCCGATGATAAAAACCCATCTGTTTCCACCGAAAAACATTTCAGAAAAAACAAGATGGCGCCGAGGTAAGACGCTCTTATCGGGGCTCAAAGAAATCTCTTAACCAAAAGCCTTTGTTGCTGGCTCTCCCCCTTCCTTTGGATTTTATTTCCTTTCATTACCTCGCTGTGCTTTTGAACATCTAATTTTATCCTCCTCGGTGCCGGGACTTAATGAAGTCAATGAAGTTTTAACGAAGTTTTAACGAAGGCTCTCAGTCATTCCCTCCCGGGCATTAAGGCACTCCCTCCCAGTTTCTCGTTGACTCTTCGTGACAAACTTACTCCAAGGATCTTTAAGGACTTCTAGTGGGCTTTTAACCCTAAAAACTACAAATTCATAAAACCACAAATTTTTCCCACCACCCCAAATTTCGTGGACCCCCAAACATCCCAGTTGTTTTAACAAACTGAGATGAAAGGGGGGGGATACCTTAAAGGAGTGCTCTAATTGGACCCAGTTTTAAAACTCCTCGCAGCAGCCCAGCCAGGACTAAATGAGAATTGAATGAGATTGCGACTTGAAAACTTTAGCACTTTATCACTCTATTTAGAAGTCTGATCTCATTGATTTAAGAAGAATCCAGCAATGAGAAGAGCCAAAAGACTCAGGTGTCCTGATATAGAAACTGACGCAGAGCCCTCTGGCTTCAAACAGAGTAATCTAGATAATTACCTGCTACCTCAAAAACAGCACATATTCCCTCCCAAAACTTTCCCCAACTCTTTACATGGAAAGGCAGTTGAAGAGATATCCTTAGGGATAAATGAGGACAAGGCTACTACTCCCATAATCGAGGCACAAGTACTAATTGGTAGAAAGGTGGAGCTGCTGGAGGAATGCTGCCTATTGACTGCTCAAACAGTTCAAAAAATCTTTGAACAATTACAAAACATCTCCAAGAAGCTGGACAACCCAGATGAAAGGAGGCAACTCACTCCCTTTTTGCCATCCTTAACAAGCCCTGGAGGTAAACAGAACAAATACAAATTTATACCTCTAAACCAGCCAAAAGCCAGAGGAAGCCCCCATCATTCACTCAACCTGATATTGAGGCCATGTGAGATTGTTCTCCACATTTTTCCATATAGAGGGCCCCTACCTTACTGGGAGTCATCCTTCTGGGCCAGACATCATCTAAATCTGCTCCTAGGCCTTGAGGGTGGAAGTATTGACTTAAAAGCAGTCAAGAGGCTCACTAACGATGGAGACTCCAAAAAAGTACTACTAAGATTTGGTAGTCATAGAATTCCAACCAAAATCTTAAGGGAAAAGGCTCATTTAGCCCAGAAAGGAATTATTCCGCGTCGACACTTCGAAGATATATCACTCAGTCCATTGATTACATCTAAAAGACAAAATCAGATGAACAAGGCCACTCCATCAGAAGCCGACATCTGCCCTACTCCCGTGGAAGAACCCAGTAGATGGGAGAAACTGCAGCCAGCGACCCGGGAAATCACGCAAGAAAAATCCAAGCTCCCAAACCAAGCGACTGTAGCATCAAATAACAGTCTCGCTTTTGACACAATAGACTGGACAGTCCCAGAAGAAGAAGATCTGCTGAGTAATTTTACCAAGCTACCAGATAAAGAACAAATAAACATACTCAGTAAATTGACGAAACTACAGGCCAGATTGACCGAAATTTACCAACAAGGTCAACAAAATGCAGTAGAAACAATACACAATCAAACTTTACACTTACCAGCCTTTTCCCCAAAATGCATAGTCAAAAAGAGAGCTACTAATGGAACTTTCAAATGTATAGATGCAGAGCTTCAAATCCAGCCTCCTTTAAAATACGAAATGGCAAGGAAAAACTCCAGTAAAGAGACCACAAATTCCTGGCTGAGATATCAAATACTAGCTCCAAACGAAATAGGTACCCTTTATTTAAGTACTACAAAGGACTCTAACATTGCCGAACAAAAGATGACCTCCAACAGACCTGGCACACTGAGCTCAACACCAAATGAGGCCAAAGAAATGGAAGCAGAGACTGAAAACAGTCCTACTGTCCATAACAGTCCTCCAACCACAGAAATCTCTCAGGAACAAGGAACAGTTAAGGAAGAAAATCAAGAAAGGGAGGAAATTTTAATTCCCCGCACTTTAAAAAAGAATCTAAAAGATCCACCATTACCCTCCCCACCGAAAGCAGCGACAAATGGCTGTATCTGCACAAGACAAAACCCCTCGCTGGACTCAATAACAGAACTAGAATGACTAAATGCTGTCAACCAGCCACCAACTCAAAAACGGATTCTACGCTTACTGTCCTGGAATATTGCAGGGTGGGGAAACAAAGGCGGAGACCCAGACCTAATGAACTTCTTTAAAGATTTTGAATTAATACTTCTACAAGAAACATGGTCAACTAGAGATATTAAAATTAATGGATTCACCTCCTATACGAAACCCGCATTGAAAACAAACACGAAGGGCCGGCCGAAAGCAGGGTTCTGTTGTATGATCAAAGACAGCTTAGGGTTTGAAATCAAGCAGCTAGAAAAATGCTTACCACTTGCACAAGCTCTACTTTTAACACAAAAAGACGATACTTTGCTACTTGTAAATGTCTATATCCCCCCAACCAAAAACAACAGCAGCAGTGAAAATTGGTCACAGCTAACCTTCTATATAGAAAATTTGACCGATAAATACCCAAATGCCTCACTGATAATAGCAGGTGATTTTAATGCTAGAGTGGGATCCAACAATGAACAACTATGTAGCAAACTAAATTGGAATACTGATAATGATATCGCACATGCCCTGAAAATAGGACGTTTCTCCAGAGATAGGGTTGTAAACAACGAAGGCTTACGCCTACTTGAATAATGTAACAACTTTAATTTGCAGATTGTGAACGGTTCAACAAAAGGCGATAGAAGCGGGGAGTTTACATACTTCTCCCCCCGAGGATGCAGTGTCATCGACTATATTCTTGTCCCTTATAATATTATAAATTCGATCATGGACCTCAAAATT
Organism: Podarcis bocagei; assembly: GCF_964188305.1. Taxonomy (NCBI): domain Eukaryota; kingdom Metazoa; phylum Chordata; class Lepidosauria; order Squamata; family Lacertidae; genus Podarcis; species Podarcis bocagei. The sequence continues at coordinate 682,963 of NW_027670334.1, forward strand.
GGAACGCGTACTGAAAGCGACCATCAGCCATTATTGTTGTCTATTAACTTAAAGGACGAAACCAAAATAACCAAGTACAATATCATAGAACCTTCTCAATACAAACAAATGACTCAATTAAAATGGTCCCAGGAAATGAGTGCAGCAGTGGGGCAAAAACTTACAGCCAACCTGAGAAAACAAGTATTATCCAATTTAAAGACCACTAATCCCTACGGTGATATTCCGAAAATTTATAATGAAATCTTCCAAATGTTTGTAGAGCTTAGTACTCCACTTAAAGTTTGGGTACTCAAACATAGCGCTAGCCCCTGGTTTGATGATGAATGTTTCCAGCTAAAAAGAAAACTGCGCCAAACATTTAAAAATAATCGCACTAAACTAGAGCCCTCTTATCTTGATGAAAAAAGAAAATATCATTACATTCTGGCCGAAAAGAAACAGAAATATGCAACCCAAAAATGGCTACAATTATTCGACTCAATTCAGAGTAAAAACAACAAAGCGTTCTGGAACCTAGTGTACGGAGGATTGAAAGCCGAAAATCAACTAACCCAACCACCAATTGCAGAATCCAAATGGTCCCAATACTTTACATCTGTATTTAACAATCTACACAGTGAACTTAAAAGGAAATAAGACCACTAAAAACAAAATCAATAAACTCCAGGAGTGGCCAAGGGTAGAAGAAGGGGAAATTAGAGAGATAGTTAAAAATTTCAAATCGGGGAAATCTCCTGGGCCAGACGGTCTACCAATAGAATTATTCAAGACCTATATAGATTGGTGGGCAGAACCCTTAGCTCAATTGTTTACTCTCATAGACAAAGATGGGATCATACCTGAGATATGGTTAAGATCAATAATTATCCCAATCTTTAAAAATGGCGACCCAAAAGAACCAATGAATTATAGACCGATAAGCTTACTATCAGTGATAGGGAAAATCTACGCTAAGCACCTTTTATCTAAACTCCTTACCTGGATGAAAAATCTAAATTTACCAGGGAAAGAACAAATAGGTTTCTCCAAAGGTTGTTCTACATTAGACAACTGCCTTACACTTATGCATTTGGTTGAAAAATACAGATCCCAAAGGCAATCTAAGATATATGCTGCTTTTGTAGATTTTCGTGGTGCATTCGACTCAATTGACCACCCAAAGCTGTGGAGGAAACTCGCAGAATTAAAAATTGATCAGCGCTTATTGATTCTAATACAAAATCTATACTCTTCCAATGTCTGTCAAGTCAAACTTAACACCAAAGGTCACCTTTCATCAGACATCCCAAACTTGAAAGGGGTAAAACAAGGGTGTATTCTTGCCCCCTTTCTATTTAATTTATTTTTATCAGACTTGCCAGATCAAAAAATAGAATCACATGCCCCTAAACTTACTCAGAAACCAGTTCCTCTCTTATTATACGCAGACGATACAGTCCTACTATCATTAACGAGCTTGGGTCTGAAACGTCTTATATCTTCTCTGATCCTTTACTGCGAATGTAATAAACTCTCTATAAATTACGAGAAGACAAAAATTTTGGTCTTCTCGAAAGGTTGGAAATTAGAGAAATGGAAAATAAGAGGGCAAGAAATCCAACAAGTGAAACATTTCAGGGGATCACTTGCAACAGTTTGCCAACATTTTTGAGTGAATTGCAGCACGTCAGATTTTTAACAGAAATTGTGACCGCGCGGCTTAGGGATTTTTTCAAAAAAAGTTGTTCAGACCTCGAGGGCTAATTCTGTTTCTGATGATAAAAACCCATCTGTTTCCACCGAAAAACATTTCAGGGGATCACTTGCAACAGTTTGCCAACATTTTTGAGGGAATTGCAGAACGTCAGATTTTTAGCGGAAATTGTGACCGCGCGGCTTAGGGATTTTTTCAAAAAAAGTTGTTCAGACCTCGAGGGCTAATTCTGTTTCCGATGATAAAAATCCATCTGTTTCCACCGAAAAACATTTCAGGGGATCACTTGCAACACTTTGCCAACATTTTTGAGTGAATTGCAGAATGTCAGATTTTTAGCAGAAATTGTGACCACGCGGCTTAGGGATTTTTTCAAAAAAAGTTGTTCAGACCTCGAGGGCTAATTCTGTTTCCGATGATAAAAACCCATCTGTTTCCACCGAAAAACATTTCAGGGGATCACTTGCAACGGTTTGCCAACATTTTTGAGGGAATTGCAGAACGGCAGATTTTTAGCAGAAATTGTGACCGCGCGGCTTAGGGATTTTTTCAAAAAAAGTTGTTCAGACGTCGAGGGCTAATTCTGTTTCCGATGAAAAAAACCCATCTGTTTCCACCGAAAAACATTTCAGGGGATCACTTGCAACACTTTGCCAACATTTTTGAGTGAATTGCAGAACGTCAGATTTTTAGCAGAAATTGTGACCGCGCGGCTTAGGGATTTTTTCAAAAAAAGTTGTTCAGACGTCGAGGGCTAATTCTGTTTCCGATGAAAAAAACCCATCTGTTTCCACCGAAAAACATTTCAGGGGATCACTTGCAACACTTTGCCAACATTTTTGAGTGAATTGCAGAACGTCAGATTTTTAGCAGAAATTGTGACCGCGCGGCTTAGGGATTTTTTCAAAAAAAATTGTTCAGACCTCGAGGGCTAATTCTGTTTCCGATTGTAAAAACCCATCTGTTTCCACCGAAAAACATTTCAGGGGATCACTTGCAACAGTTTGCCAACATTTTTGAGTGAATTGCAGAACGTCAGATTTTTAGCAGAAATTGTGACCGCGCGGCTTAGGGATTTTTTCAAAAAAAGTTGTTCAGACGTCGAGGGCTAATTCTGTTTCCGATGATAAAAACCCATCTGTTTCCACCGAAAAACATTTCAGGGGATCACTTGCAACGGTTTGCCAACATTTTTGAGGGAATTGCAGAACGGCAGATTTTTAGCAGAAATTGTGACCGCGCGGCTTAGGGATTTTTTCAAAAAAAGTTGTTCAGACGTCGAGGGCTAATTCTGTTTCCGATGAAAAAAACCCATCTGTTTCCACCGAAAAACATTTCAGGGGATCACTTGCAACACTTTGCCAACATTTTTGAGTGAATTGCAGAACGTCAGATTTTTAGCAGAAATTGTGACCGCGCGGCTTAGGGATTTTTTCAAAAAAAGTTGTTCAGACGTCGAGGGCTAATTCTGTTTCCGATGAAAAAAACCCATCTGTTTCCACCGAAAAACATTTCAGGGGATCACTTGCAACACTTTGCCAACATTTTTGAGTGAATTGCAGAACGTCAGATTTTTAGCAGAAATTGTGACCGCGCGGCTTAGGGATTTTTTCAAAAAAAATTGTTCAGACCTCGAGGGCTAATTCTGTTTCCGATTGTAAAAACCCATCTGTTTCCACCGAAAAACATTTCAGGGGATCACTTGCAACAGTTTGCCAACATTTTTGAGTGAATTGCAGAACGTCAGATTTTTAGCAGAAATTGTGACCGCGCGGCTTAGGGATTTTTTCAAAAAAAGTTGTTCAGACGTCGAGGGCTAATTCTGTTTCCGATGATAAAAACCCATCTGTTTCCACCGAAAAACATTTCAGGGGATCACTTGCAACACTTTGCCAACATTTTTGAGGGAATTGCAGAACGTCAGATTTTTAGCAGAAACTGTGACCGCGCGGCTTAGGGATTTTTTCAAAAAATGTTGTTCAGACGTCGAGGGCTAATGCTATTTCCGATGACAAAAAACCCATCTGTTTCCACCGAAAAACATTTCAGGGGTTCACTTGCAACGGTTTGCCAACATTTTTGAGTGAATTGCAGAACGTCAGATTTTTAGCAGAAATTGTGACCGCGCGGGTTTAGGGATTTTTTCAAAAAAAGTTGTTCAGACGTCGAGGGCTAATTCTGTTTCCGATGATAAAAAAAAACCATCTGTTTCCACCGAAAAACATTTCAGGGGATCACTTGCAACAGTTTGCCAACATTTTTGAGTGAATTGCAGAACGTCAGATTTTTAGCAGAAATTGTGACCGCGCGGGCTTAGGGATTTTTTCAAAAAAAGTTGTTCAGACTTCGAGGGCTAATTCTGTTTCCGATGATAAAAACCCATCTGTTTCCACCGAAAAACATTTCAGGGGATCACTTGCAACAGTTTGCCAACATTTTTGAGTTAACTGCAGCACGTCAGATTTTTAACAGAAAATGTGACCGCGCGGCTTAGGGATTTTTTCAAAAAAAGTTGTTCAGACGTCGAGGGCTAATTCTGTTTCCAATGATAAAAATCCATCTGTTTCCACTGAAAAACATTTCAGGGGATCACTTGCTACAGTTTGCCAACATTTTTGAGTGAATTGCAGAACGTCAGATTTTTAGCAGAAATTGTGACCACGCGGCTTAGGGATTTTTTCAAAAAAAGTTGTTCAGACGTGGATGGCTAATTCTGTTTCCGATGATAAAAACCCATCTGTTTCCACCGAAAAACATTTCAGGGGATCACTTGCAACAGTTTGCCAACATTTTTCAGTGAATTGCAGAACGTCAGATTTTTAGCAGAAATTGTGACCGCGCGGCGTAGGGATTTTTTCAAAAAAAGTTGTTCAGACGTCGAGGGCTAATTCTGTTTCCGATGATAAAAACCCATCTGTTTCCACCGAAAAACATTTCAGGGGATCACTTGCAACAGTTTGCCAACATTATTGAGGGAATTGCAGAACGTCAAATTTTTAGCAGAAAATGTGACCGCGCGGCGTAGGGATTTTTTCAAAAAAAGTTGTTCAGACGTCGAGGGCTAATTCTGTTTCCGATGATAAAAACCCATCTGTTTCCACCGAAAAACATTTCAGGGGATCACTTGCAACAGTTTGCCAACATTATTGAGGGAATTGCAGAACGTCAAATTTTTAGCAGAAAATGTGACCGCGCGGCTTAGGGATTTTTTCAAAAAAAGTTGTTCAGACGTCAAGGGCTAATTCTGTTTCCGATGATAAAAACACATCTGTTTCCACCGAAAAACCTTTCAGGGGATCGTTTGCAACAGTTTGGCACCATTTTTGAGTGAATTGCAGAACGTCAGATTTTTAGCAGAAATTGTGACCGCGCCGCTTAGGGATTTTTTCAAAAAAAAGTTGTTCAGACGTCGAGGACTAATTCTGTTTCCGATGATAAAAACCCATCTGTTTCCACCGAAAAACATTTCAGGGGATCGTTTGCAACAGTTTGGCACCATTTTTGAGTGAACTGCAGAACGTCAGATTTTTAGCAGAAATTGTGACCGCGCGGCTTAGGGATTTTTTCAAAAAAAGTTGTTCAGACGTCAAGGGCTAATTCTGTTTCCGATGATAAAAACCCATCGGTTTCCACCGAAAAACATTTCAGGGGATCACTTGCAACGGTTTGCCAACATTTTTGAGGGAATTGCAGAACGTCAGATTTTTAGCGGAAAATGTGACCGCGCGGCTTAGGAATTTTTTCAAAAGAAGTTGTTCAGACGTCGAGGGCTAATTCTGTTTCTGATGATAAAAACCCATCTGTTTCCACCGAAAAACATTTCAGGGGATCACTTGCTACAGTTTGCCAACATTTTTGAGTGAATTGCAGAACGTCAGATTTTTAGCAGAAATTGTGACCACGCGGCTTAGGGATTTTTTCAAAAAAAGTTGTTCAGACTTGGATGGCTAATTCTGTTTCCGATGATAAAAACCCATCTGTTTCCACCGAAAAACATTTCAGGGGATCACTTGCAACAGTTTGCCAACATTTTTCAGTGAATTGCAGAACGTCAGATTTTTAGCAGAAATTGTGACCGCGCGGCTTAGGGATTTTTTCAAAAAAAGGTGTTCAGACGTCGAGGGCTAATTCTGTTTCCGATGATAAAAACCCATCTGTTTCCACCGAAAAACATTTCAGGGGATCACTTGCAACAGTTTGCCAACAATTTTGAGGGAATTGCAGAACGTCAAATTTTTAGCAGAAAATGTGACCGCGCGGCTTCGGGATTTTTTCAAAAAAAGTTGTTCAGACGTCGATGGCTAATTCTGTTTCCGATAATAAAAACCCATCTGTTTCCACCGAAAAACATTTCAGGGGATCACTTGCAACAGTTTGCCAACATTTTTCAGTGAATTGCAGAACGTAAGATTTTTAGCAGAAATTGTGACCGCGCGGCTTAGGGATTTTTTCAAAAAAAGGTGTTCAGACGTCGAGGGCTAATTCTGTTTCCGATGATAAAAACCCATCTGTTTCCACCGAAAAACATTTCAGGGGATCACTTGCAACGGTTTGCCAACATTTTTGAGTGAATTGCAGAACGTCAGATTTTTAGCAAAAATTGTGACCGCGCGGCGTAGGGATTTTTTCAAAAAAAGTTGTTCAGACGTCGAGGGCTAATTCTGTTTCCGATGATAAAAACCCATCTGTTTCCACCGAAAAACATTTCAGGGGATCACTTGCAACAGTTTGCCAACATTATTGAGGGAATTGCAGAACGTCAAATTTTTAGCAGAAAATGTGACCGCGCGGCTTAGGGGTTTTTTCAAAAAAAGTTGTTCAGACGTCAAGGGCTAATTCTGTTTCCGATGATAAAAACACATCTGTTTCCACCGAAAAACCTTTCAGGGGATCGTTTGCAACAGTTTGGCACCATTTTTGAGTGAATTGCAGAACGTCAGATTTTTAGCAGAAATTGTGACCGCTCGGCTTAGGGATTTTTTCAAAAAAAGTTGTTCAGACGTCAAGGGCTAATTCTGTTTCCGATGATAAAAACCCATCGGTTTCCACCGAAAAACATTTCAGGGGATAACTTGCGACGGTTTGCCAACATTTTTGAGGGAATTGCAGAACGTCAGATTTTTAGCGGAAAATGTGACCGCGCGGCTTAGGGATTTTTTCAAAAAAAGTTGTTCAGACGTCGAGGGCTACTTTTCTTTCCGATGATAAAAACCCAACTGTTTCCACCGAAAAACATTTCAGGGGATTACTTGCAACGGTTTGCCAACATTTTTGAGTGAATTGCAGAACGTCAGATTTTTAGCGGAAATTGTGACCGCGCGGCTTAGGGATTTTTTCAAAAAAAGTTGTTCAGACGTCGAGGGCTAATTCTGTTTCCGATGATAAAAACCCATCTCTTTCCACCGAAAAACATTTCAGGGGATCACTTGCAACAGTTTGCCAACATTTTTGAGGGAATTGCAGAACGTCAGATTTTTAGCAGAAATTGTGACCGCGCGGCTTAGGGATTTTTTCAAAAAAAGTTGTTCAGACCTCGAGGGCTAATTCTGTTTCCGATGATAAAAACCCAACTGTTTCCACCGAAAAACATTTCAGGGGATCACTTGCAACGGTTTTCCAACATTTTTGAGTGAATTGCAGAACGTCAGATTTTTAGCAGAAATTGTGACCGCGCGGCTTAGGGATTTTTTCAAAAAAAGTTGTTCAGACGTCGAGGGCTAATTCTGTTTCCGATGATAAAAACCCATCTGTTTCCACCGAAAAACATTTCAGGGGATCACTTGCAACACTTTGCCAACATTTTTGAGTGAATTGCAGAACGTCAGATTTTTAGCAGAAATTGTGACCGCGCGGCTTAGGGATTTTTTCAAAAAAAGTTGTTCAGACGTCGAGGGCTAATTCTGTTTCCGATTATAAAAACCCATCTGTTTCCACCGAAAAACATTTCAGGGGATCACTTGCAACACTTTGCCAACATTTTTGAGTGAATTGCAGAACGTCAGATTTTTAGCAGAAATTGTGACCACGCGGCTTAGGGATTTTTTCAAAAAAAGTTGTTCAGACCTCGAGGGCTAATTCTGTTTCCGATTATAAAAACCCAAGTGTTTCCACCGAAAAACATTTCAGGGGATCACTTGCAACGGTTTTCCAACATTTTTGAGTGAATGGCAGAACGTCAGATTTTTAGCAGAAATTGTGACCGCGCGGCTTAGGGATTTTTTCAAAAAAAGTTGTTCAAACGTCGAGGGCTAATTCTGTTTCCAATGATAAAAACCCATCTGTTTCCACCGAAAAACATTTCAGGGGATCACTTGCAACAGTTTGCCAACATTTTTGAGTGAAATGCAGAACGTCAGATTTTTAGCAGAAATTGTGACTGTGCGGCTTAGGGATTTTTTCAAAAAAAGTTGTTCAGACGTCGAGGGCTAATTCTGTTTCCGATGATAAAAACCCATCTGTTTCCACCGAAAAACATTTCAGGGGATCACTTGCAACAGTTTGCCAACATTTTTGTGTGAATTGCAGAACGTCAGATTTTTAGCAAAAATTGTGACCGCGCGGTGTAGGGATTTTTTCAAAAAAAGTTGTTCAGACGTCGAGGGCTAATTCTGTTTCCGATGATAAAAACCCATCTGTTTCCACCGAAAAACATTTCAGGGGATCACTTGCAACAGTTTGCCAACATTTTTGAGTGAATTGCAGAATGTCAGATTATAACAGAAATTGTGACCGCGCGGCTTAGGGATTTTTTTCAAAAAAAGTTGTTCAGACGTCGAGGGCTAATTCTGTTTCCGATGATAAAAACCCATCTGTTTCCACCGAAAAACATTTCAGGGTATCACTTGCAACACTTTGCCAACATTTTTGAGGGAATTGCAGAACGTCATATTTTTAGCAGAAATTGTGACCGCGCGGCTTACGGATTTTTTCAAAAAAAGTTGTTCAGACGTCAAGGGCTAATTCTGTTTCTGATGATAAAAACCCATCTGTTTCCACCGAAAAACATTTCAGGGGATCACTTGCAACAGTTTGCCAACGTTTTTGAGGGAATTGCAGAACGTCAGATTTTTAGCGGAAATTGTGACCGCGCGGCTTAGGGATTTTTTCAAAAAAAGTTGTTCAGACGTCGAGGGCTAAATCTGTTTCCGATGATAAAAACCCATCTGTTTCCACCGAAAAACATTTCAGGGGATCACTTGCAACGGTTTGCCAACATTTTTGAGTGAATTGCAGAACGTCAGATTTTTAGCGGAAATTGTGACCGCGCGGCTTAGGGATTTTTTCAAAAAAAGTTGTTCAGACGTCGAGGGCTAATTCTGTTTCCGATTATAAAAACCCAACTGTTTCCACCGAAAAACATTTCAGGGGATCACTTGCAACACTTTGCCAACATTTTTGAGGGAATTGCAGAACGTCAGATTTTTAGCAGAAATTGTGACCGCGCGGCTTAGGGATTTTTTCAAAAAAAGTTGTTCAGACGTCGAGGGCTAATTCTGTTTCCGATGGTAAAAACCCATCTGTTTCCACCGAAAAACATTTCAGGGGATCGTTTGCAACAGTTTGGCACCATTTTTGAGTGAATTGCAGAACGTCAGATTTTTAGCGGAAATTGTGACCGCGCGGCTTAGGGATTTTTTCAAAAAAAGTTATTCAGACGTCGAGGGCTAATTCTGTTTCCGATGAAAAAAACCCATCTGTTTCCACCGAAAAACATTTCAGGGGATCACTTGCAACGGTTTGCCAACATTTTTGAGTGAATTGCAGAACGTCATATTTTTAGCAGAAATTGTGACCGCGCGGCTTCGGGATTTTTTCAAAAAAAGTTGTTCAGACGTCAAGGGCTAATTCTGTTTCTGATGATAAAAACCCATCTGTTTCCACCGAAAAACATTTCAGGGGATCACTTGCAACAGTTTGCCAACATTTTTGAGGGAATTGCAGAACGTCTGATTTTTAGCGGAAATTATGACCGCGCGGCTTAGGGATTTTTTCAAAAAAAGTTGTTCAGACGTCGAGGGCTAATTCTGTTTCCGATGATAAAAACCCATCTGTTTCCACCGAAAAACATTTCAGGGGATCACTTGCAACGGTTTGCCAACATTTTTGAGTGAATTGCAGAACGTCAGATTTTTAGCGGAAATTGTGACCGCGCGGCTTAGGGATTTTTTCAAAAAAAGTTGTTCAGACGTCGAGGGCTAATTCTGTTTCCGATTATAAAAACCCAACTGTTTCCACCGAAAAACATTTCAGGGGATCACTTGCAACACTTTGCCAACATTTTTGAGGGAATTGCAGAACGTCAGATTTTTAGCAGAAATTGTAACCGCGCGGCTTAGGGATTTTTTCAAAAAAAGTTGTTCAGACGTCGAGGGCTAATTCTGTTTCCGATGATAAAAACCCATCTGTTTCCACCGAAAAACATTTCAGGGGATCGTTTGCAACAGTTTGGCACCATTTTTGAGTGAATTGCAGAACGTCAGATTTTTAGCGGAAATTGTGACCGCGCGGCTTAGGGATTTTTTCAAAAAAAGTTATTCAGACGTCGAGGGCTAATTCTGTTTCCGATGAAAAAAACCCATCTGTTTCCACCGAAAAACATTTGAGGGGATCACTTGCAACGGTTTGCCAACATTTTTGAGTGAATTGCAGAACGTCATATTTTTAGCAGAAATTGTGACCGCGCGGCTTAGGGATTTTTTCAAAAAAAGTTGTTCAGACGTCAAGGGCTAATTCTGTTTCTGATGATAAAAACCCATCTGTTTCCACCGAAAAACATTTCAGGGGATCACTTGCAACAGTTTGCCAACATTTTTGAGGGAATTGCAGAACGTCAGATTTTTAGCGAAAATTGTGACCGCGCGGCTTAGGGATCTTTTCAAAAAAAGTTGTTCAGACCTCGAGGGCTAATTCTGTTTCCGATTGTAAAAACCCATCTGTTTCCACCGAAAAACATTTCAGGGGATCACTTGCAACAGTTTGCCAACATTTTTGAGTGAATTGCAGAACGTCAGATTTTTAGCAGAAATTGTGACCGCGCGGCTTAGGAATTTTTTCAAAAGAAGTTGTACAGACCTCGAGGGCTAATTCTGTTTCCGATGATAAAAACCCATCTGTTTCCACCGAAAAACATTTCAGGGGATCACTTGCAACACTTTGCCAACATTTTTGAGTGAATTGCAGAACGTCAGATTTTTAGCAAAAATTGTGACCGCGCGGCGTAGGGATTTTTTCAAAAAAAGTTGTTCAGACGTCGAGGGCTAATTCTGTTTCCGATGATAAAAACCCATCTGTTTCCACCGAAACACATTTCAGGGGATCGTTTGCAACAGTTTGGCACCATTTTTGAGTGAATTGCAGAACGTCAGATTTTTAGCGGAAATTGTGACCGCGCGGCTTAGGGATTTTTTCAAAAAAAGTTATTCAGACGTCGAGGGCTAATTCTGTTTCCGATGAAAAAAACCCATCTGTTTCCACCGAAAAACATTTGAGGGGATCACTTGCAACGGTTTGCCAACATTTTTGAGTGAATTGCAGAACGTCATATTTTTAGCAGAAATTGTGACCGCGCGGCTTAGGGATTTTTTCAAAAAAAGTTGTTCAGACGTCAAGGGCTAATTCTGTTTCGGATGATAAAAACCCATCTGTTTCCACCGAAAAACATTTCAGGGGATCACTTGCAACAGTTTGCCAACATTTTTGAGGGAATTGCAGAACGTCAGATTTTTAGCGGAAATTGTGACCGCGCGGCTTAGGGATCTTTTCAAAAAAAGTTGTTCAGACCTCGAGGGCTAATTCTGTTTCCGATTGTAAAAACCCATCTGTTTCCACCGAAAAACATTTCAGGGGATCACTTGCAACAGTTTGCCAACATTTTTGAGTGAATTGCAGAACGTCAGATTTTTAGCAGAAATTGTGACCGCGCGGCTTAGGAATTTTTTCAAAAGAAGTTGTACAGACCTCGAGGGCTAATTCTGTTTCCGATGATAAAAACCCATCTGTTTCCACCGAAAAACATTTCAGGGGATCACTTGCAACACTTTGCCAACATTTTTGAGTGAATTGCAGAACGTCAGATTTTTAGCAAAAATTGTGACCGCGCGGCGTAGGGATTTTTTCAAAAAAAGTTGTTCAGACGTCGAGGGCTAATTCTGTTTCCGATGATAAAAACCCATCTGTTTCCACCGAAAAACATTTCAGGGGATCACTTGCAACAGTTTGCCAACATTATTGAGGGAATTGCAGAACGTCAAATTTTTAGCAAAAATTGTGACCGCGCGGCTTAGGGATTTTTTCAAAAAAAGTTGTTCAGACGTCAAGGGCTAATTCTGTTTCCGATGATAAAAACACATCTGTTTCCACCGAAAAACCTTTCAGGGGATCGTTTGCAACAGTTTGGCACCATTTTTGAGTGAATTGCAGAACGTCAGATTTTTAGCAGAAATTGTGACCGCGCCGCTTAGGGATTTTTTCAAAAAAAAGTTGTTCAGACGTCGAGGACTAATTCTGTTTCCGATGATAAAAACCCATCTGTTTCCACCGAAAAACATTTCAGGGGATAACTTGCGACGGTTTGCCAACATTTTTGAGGGAATTGCAGAACGTCAGATTTTTAGCGGGAAATGTGACCGCGCGGCTTAGGGATTTTTTCAAAAAAAGTTGTTCAGACGTCGAGGGCTACTTTTCTTTCCGATGATAAAAACCCAACTGTTTCCACCGAAAAACATTTCAGGGGATTACTTGCAACGGTTTTCCAACATTTTTGAATGAATTGCAGAACGTCAGATTTTTAGCAGAAATTGTGACCGCGCGGCTTAGGGATTTTTTCAAAAAAAGTTGTTCAGACGTCGAGGGCTAATTCTGTTTCCGATGATAAAAACCCATCTCTTTCCACCGAAAAACATTTCAGGGGATCACTTGCAACAGTTTGCCAACATTTTTGAGGGAATTGCAGAACGTCAGATTTTTAGCAGAAATTGTGACCGCGCGGCTTAGGGATTTTTTCAAAAAAAGTTGTTCAGACGTCGAGGGCTAATTCTGTTTCCGATGATAAAAACCCAACTGTTTCCACCGAAAAACATTTCAGGGGATCACTTGCAACGGTTTTCCAACATTTTTGAGTGAATTGCAGAACGTCAGATTTTTAGCAGAAATTGTGACCGCGCGGCTTAGGGATTTTTTCAAAAAAAGTTGTTCAGACGTCGAGGGCTAATTCTGTTTCCGATGATAAAAACCCATCTGTTTCCACCGAAAAACATTTCAGGGGATCACTTGCAACACTTTGCCAACATTTTTGAGTGAATTGCAGAACGTCAGATTTTTAGCAGAAATTGTGACCGCGCGGCTTAGGGATTTTTTCAAAAAAAGTTGTTCAGACGTCGAGGGCTAATTCTGTTTCCGATTATAAAAACCCATCTGTTTCCACCGAAAAACATTTCAGGGGATCACTTGCAACACTTTGCCAACATTTTTGAGGGAATTGCAGAACGTCAGATTTTTAGCAGAAATTGTGACCGCGCGGCTTAGGGATTTTTTCAAAAAAAGTTGTTCAGACGTCGAGGGCTAATTCTGTTTCCGATGGTAAAAACCCATCTGTTTCCACCGAAAAACATTTCAGGGGATCGTTTGCAACAGTTTGGCACCATTTTTGAGTGAATTGCAGAACGTCAGATTTTTAGCGGAAATTGTGACCGCGCGGCTTAGGGATTTTTTCAAAAAAAGTTATTCAGACGTCGAGGGCTAATTCTGTTTCCGATGAAAAAAACCCATCTGTTTCCACCGAAAAACATTTCAGGGGATCACTTGCAACGGTTTGCCAACATTTTTGAGTGAATTGCAGAACGTCATATTTTTAGCAGAAATTGTGACCGCGCGGCTTCGGGATTTTTTCAAAAAAAGTTGTTCAGACGTCAAGGGCTAATTCTGTTCCTGATGATAAAAACCCATCTGTTTCCACCGAAAAACATTTCAGGGGATCACTTGCAACAGTTTGCCAACATTTTTGAGGGAATTGCAGAACGTCTGATTTTTAGCGGAAATTGTGACCGCGCGGCTTAGGGATTTTTTCAAAAAAAGTTGTTCAGACGTCGAGGGCTAATTCTGTTTCCGATTATAAAAACCCAACTGTTTCCACCGAAAAACATTTCAGGGGATCACTTGCAACACTTTGCCAACATTTTTGAGGGAATTGCAGAACGTCAGATTTTTAGCAGAAATTGTAACCGCGCGGCTTAGGGATTTTTTCAAAAAAAGTTGTTCAGACGTCGAGGGCTAATTCTGTTTCCGATGATAAAAACCCATCTGTTTCCACCGAAAAACATTTCAGGGGATCGTTTGCAACAGTTTGGCACCATTTTTGAGTGAATTGCAGAACGTCAGATTTTTAGCGGAAATTGTGACCGCGCGGCTTAGGGATTTTTTCAAAAAAAGTTATTCAGACGTCGAGGGCTAATTCTGTTTCCGATGAAAAAAACCCATCTGTTTCCACCGAAAAACATTTGAGGGGATCACTTGCAACGGTTTGCCAACATTTTTGAGTGAATTGCAGAACGTCATATTTTTAGCAGAAATTGTGACCGCGCGGCTTAGGGATTTTTTCAAAAAAAGTTGTTCAGACGTCAAGGGCTAATTCTGTTTCTGATGATAAAAACCCATCTGTTTCCACCGAAAAACATTTCAGGGGATCACTTGCAATAGTTTGCCAACATTTTTGAGGGAATTGCAGAACGTCAGATTTTTAGCGAAAATTGTGACCGCGCGGCTTAGGGATCTTTTCAAAAAAAGTTGTTCAGACCTCGAGGGCTAATTCTGTTTCCGATTGTAAAAACCCATCTGTTTCCACCGAAAAACATTTCAGGGGATCACTTGCAACAGTTTGCCAACATTTTTGAGTGAATTGCAGAACGTCAGATTTTTAGCAGAAATTGTGACCGCGCGTCTTAGGAATTTTTTCAAAAGAAGTTGTACAGACCTCGAGGGCTAATTCTGTTTCCGATGATAAAAACCCATCTGTTTCCACCGAAAAACATTTCAGGGGATCACTTGCAACACTTTGCCAACATTTTTGAGTGAATTGCAGAACGTCAGATTTTTAGCAAAAATTGTGACCGCGCGGCGTAGGGATTTTTTCAAAAAAAGTTGTTCAGACGTCGAGGGCTAATTCTGTTTCCGATGATAAAAACCCATCTGTTTCCACCGAAAAACATTTCAGGGGATCGTTTGCAACAGTTTGGCACCATTTTTGAGTGAATTGCAGAACGTCAGATTTTTAGCGGAAATTGTGACCGCGCGGCTTAGGGATTTTTTCAAAAAAAGTTATTCAGACGTCGAGGGCTAATTCTGTTTCCGATGAAAAAAACCCATCTGTTTCCACCGAAAAACATTTGAGGGGATCACTTGCAACGGTTTGCCAACATTTTTGAGTGAATTGCAGAACGTCATATTTTTAGCAGAAATTGTGACCGCGCGGCTTAGGGATTTTTTCAAAAAAGGTTGTTCAGACGTCAAGGGCTAATTCTGTTTCGGATGATAAAAACCCATCTGTTTCCACCGAAAAACATTTCAGGGGATCACTTGCAACAGTTTGCCAACATTTTTGAGGGAATTGCAGAACGTCAGATTTTTAGCGGAAATTGTGACCGCGCGGCTTAGGGATCTTTTCAAAAAAAGTTGTTCAGACCTCGAGGGCTAATTCTGTTTCCGATTGTAAAAACCCATCTGTTTCCACCGAAAAACATTTCAGGGGATCACTTGCAACACTTTGCCAACATTTTTGAGTGAATTGCAGAACGTCAGATTTTTAGCAAAAATTGTGACCGCGCGGCTTAGGGATTTTTTCAAAAAAAGTTGTTCAGACGTCGAGGGCTAATTCTGTTTCCGATGATAAAAACCCATCTGTTTCCACCGAAAAACATTTCAGGGGATCACTTGCAACAGTTTGCCAACATTATTGAGGGAATTGCAGAACGTCAAATTTTTAGCAAAAATTGTGACCGCGCGGCGTAGGGATTTTTTCAAAAAAAGTTGTTCAGACGTCAAGGGCTAATTCTGTTTCCGATGATAAAAACACATCTGTTTCCACCGAAAAACCTTTCAGGGGATCGTTTGCAACAGTTTGGCACCATTTTTGAGTGAATTGCAGAACGTCAGATTTTTAGCAGAAATTGTGACCGCGCCGCTTAGGGATTTTTTCAAAAAAAAGTTGTTCAGACGTCGAGGACTAATTCTGTTTCCGATGATAAAAACCCATCTGTTTCCACCGAAAAACATTTCAGGGGATAACTTGCGACGGTTTGCCAACATTTTTGAGGGAATTGCAGAACGTCAGATTTTTAGCGGAAAATGTGACCGCGCGGCTTAGGGATTTTTTCAAAAAAAGTTGTTCAGACGTCGAGGGCTACTTTTCTTTCCGATGATAAAAACCCAACTGTTTCCACCGAAAAACATTTCAGGGGATTACTTGCAACGGTTTTCCAACATTTTTGAATGAATTGCAGAACGTCAGATTTTTAGCAGAAATTGTGACCGCGCGGCTTAGGGATTTTTTCAAAAAAAGTTGTTCAGACGTCGAGGGCTAATTCTGTTTCCGATGATAAAAACCCATCTCTTTCCACCGAAAAACATTTCAGGGGATCACTTGCAACAGTTTGCCAACATTTTTGAGGGAATTGCAGAACGTCAGATTTTTAGCAGAAATTGTGACCGCGCGGCTTAGGGATTTTTTCAAAAAAAGTTGTTCAGACGTCGAGGGCTAATTCTGTTTCCGATGATAAAAACCCAACTGTTTCCACCGAAAAACATTTCAGGGGATCACTTGCAACGGTTTTCCAACATTTTTGAGTGAATTGCAGAACGTCAGATTTTTAGCAGAAATTGTGACCGCGCGGCTTAGGGATTTTTTCAAAAAAAGTTGTTCAGACGTCGAGGGCTAATTCTGTTTCCGATGATAAAAACCCATCTGTTTCCACCGAAAAACATTTCAGGGGATCACTTGCAACACTTTGCCAACATTTTTGAGTGAATTGCAGAACGTCAGATTTTTAGCAGAAATTGTGACCGCGCGGCTTAGGGATTTTTTCAAAAAAAGTTGTTCAGACGTCGAGGGCTAATTCTGTTTCCGATTATAAAAACCCATCTGTTTCCACCGAAAAACATTTCAGGGGATCACTTGCAACACTTTGCCAACATTTTTGAGTGAATTGCAGAACGTCAGATTTTTAGCAGAAATTGTGACCACGCGGCTTAGGGATTTTTTCAAAAAAAGTTGTTCAGACCTCGAGGGCTAATTCTGTTTCCGATTATAAAAACCCAACTGTTTCCACCGAAAAACATTTCAGGGGATCACTTGCAACGGTTTTCCAACATTTTTGAGTGAATGGCAGAACGTCAGATTTTTAGCAGAAATTGTGACCGCGCGGCTTAGGGATTTTTTCAAAAAAAGTTGTTCAAACGTCGAGGGCTAATTCTGTTTCCAATGATAAAAACCCATCTGTTTCCACCGAAAAACATTTCAGGGGATCACTTGCAACAGTTTGCCAACATTTTTGAGTGAAATGCAGAACGTCAGATTTTTAGCAGAAATTGTGACTGTGCGGCTTAGGGATTTTTTCAAAAAAAGTTGTTCAGACGTCGAGGGCTAATTCTGTTTCCGATGATAAAACCCCATCTGTTTCCACCGAAAAACATTTCAGGGGATCACTTGCAACGGTTTGCCAACATTTTTGTGTGAATTGCAGAACGTCAGATTTTTAGCAAAAATTGTGACCGCGCGGTGTAGGGATTTTTTCAAAAAAAGTTGTTCAGACGTCGAGGGCTAATTCTGTTTCCGATGATAAAAACCCATCTGTTTCCACCGAAAAACATTTCAGGGGATCACTTGCAACAGTTTGCCAACATTTTTGAGTGAATTGCAGAATGTCAGATTTTTAGCAGAAATTGTGACCGCGCGGCTTAGGGATTTTTTTCAAAAAAAGTTGTTCAGACGTCGAGGGCTAATTCTGTTTCCGATGATAAAAACCCATCTGTTTCCACCGAAAAACATTTCAGGGGATCACTTGCAACACTTTGCCAACATTTTTGAGGGAATTGCAGAACGTCATATTTTTAGCAGAAATTGTGACCGCGCGGCTTAGGGATTTTTTCAAAAAAAGTTGTTCAGACGTCAAGGGCTAATTCTGTTTCTGATGATAAAAACCCATCTGTTTCCACCGAAAAACATTTCAGGGGATCACTTGCAACAGTTTGCCAACGTTTTTGAGGGAATTGCAGAACGTCAGATTTTTAGCGGAAATTGTGACCGCGCGGCTTAGGGATTTTTTCAAAAAAAGTTGTTCAGACGTCGAGGGCTAAATCTGTTTCCGATGATAAAAACCCATCTGTTTCCACCGAAAAACATTTCAGGGGATCACTTGCAACGGTTTGCCAACATTTTTGAGTGAATTGCAGAACGTCAGATTTTTAGCGGAAATTGTGACCGCGCGGCTTAGGGATTTTTTCAAAAAAAGTTGTTCAGACGTCGAGGGCTAATTCTGTTTCCGATTATAAAAACCCAACTGTTTCCACCGAAAAACATTTCAGGGGATCACTTGCAACACTTTGCCAACATTTTTGAGGGAATTGCAGAACGTCAGATTTTTAGCAGAAATTGTGACCGCGCGGCTTAGGGATTTTTTCAAAAAAAGTTGTTCAGACGTCGAGGGCTAATTCTGTTTCCGATGGTAAAAACCCATCTGTTTCCACCGAAAAACATTTCAGGGGATCGTTTGCAACAGTTTGGCACCATTTTTGAGTGAATTGCAGAACGTCAGATTTTTAGCGGAAATTGTGACCGCGCGGCTTAGGGATTTTTTCAAAAAAAGTTATTCAGACGTCGAGGGCTAATTCTGTTTCCGATGAAAAAAACCCATCTGTTTCCACCGAAAAACATTTCAGGGGATCACTTGCAACGGTTTGCCAACATTTTTGAGTGAATTGCAGAACGTCATATTTTTAGCAGAAATTGTGACCGCGCGGCTTAGGGATTTTTTCAAAGAAAGTTGTTCAGACGTCAAGGGCTAATTCTGTTTCTGATGATAAAAACCCATCTGTTTCCACCGAAAAACATTTCAGGGGATCACTTGCAACAGTTTGCCAACATTTTTGAGGGAATTGCAGAACGTCTGATTTTTAGCGGAAATTGTGACCGCGCGGCTTAGGGATTTTTTCAAAAAAAGTTGTTCAGACGTCGAGGGCTAAATCTGTTTCCGATGATAAAAACCCATCTGTTTCCACCGAAAAACATTTCAGGGGATCACTTGCAACGGTTTGCCAACATTTTTGAGTGAATTGCAGAACGTCAGATTTTTAGCGGAAATTGTGACCGCGCGGCTTAGGGATTTTTTCAAAAAAAGTTGTTCAGACGTCGAGGGCTAATTCTGTTTCCGATTATAAAAACCCAACTGTTTCCACCGAAAAACATTTCAGGGGATCACTTGCAACACTTTGCCAACATTTTTGAGGGAATTGCAGAACGTCAGATTTTTAGCAGAAATTGTGACCGCGCGGCTTAGGGATTTTTTCAAAAAAAGTTGTTCAGACGTCGAGGGCTAATTCTGTTTCCGATGGTAAAAACCCATCTGTTTCCACCGAAAAACATTTCAGGGGATCGTTTGCAACAGTTTGGCACCATTTTTGAGTGAATTGCAGAACGTCAGATTTTTAGCGGAAATTGTGACCGCGCGGCTTAGGGATTTTTTCAAAAAAAGTTATTCAGACGTCGAGGGCTAATTCTGTTTCCGATGAAAAAAACCCATCTGTTTCCACCGAAAAACATTTCAGGGGATCACTTGCAACGGTTTGCCAACATTTTTGAGTGAATTGCAGAACGTCATATTTTTAGCAGAAATTGTGACCGCGCGGCTTAGGGATTTTTTCAAAAAAAGTTGTTCAGACGTCAAGGGCTAATTCTGTTTCTGATGATAAAAACCCATCTGTTTCCACCGAAAAACATTTCAGGGGATCACTTGCAACAGTTTGCCAACATTTTTGAGGGAATTGCAGAACGTCTGATTTTTAGCGGAAATTATGACCGCGCGGCTTAGGGATTTTTTCAAAAAAAGTTGTTCAGACGTCGAGGGCTAATTCTGTTTCCGATGATAAAAACCCATCTGTTTCCACCGAAAAACATTTCAGGGGATCACTTGCAACGGTTTGCCAACATTTTTGAGTGAATTGCAGAACGTCAGATTTTTAGCGGAAATTGTGACCGCGCGGCTTAGGGATTTTTTCAAAAAAAGTTGTTCAGACGTCGAGGGCTAATTCTGTTTCCGATTATTAAAACCCAACTGTTTACACCGAAAATCATTTCAGGGGATCACTTGCAACACTTTGCCAACATTTTTGAGGGAATTGCAGAACGTCAGATTTTTAGCAGAAATTGTGACCGCGCGGCTTAGGGATTTTTTCAAAAAAAGTTGTTCAGACGTCGAGGGCTAATTCTGTTTCCGATGATAAAAACCCATCTGTTTCCACCGAAAAACATTTCAGGGGATCGTTTGCAACAGTTTGGCACCATTTTTGAGTGAATTGCTGAACGTCAGATTTTTAGCGGAAATTGTGACCGCGCGGCTTAGGGATTTTTTCAAAAAAAGTTATTCAGACGTCGAGGGCTAATTCTGTTTCCGATGAAAAAAACCCATCTGTTTCCACCGAAAAACATTTGAGGGGATCACTTGCAACGGTTTGCCAACATTTTTGAGTGAATTGCAGAACGTCATATTTTTAGCAGAAATTGTGACCGCGCGGCTTAGGGATTTTTTCAAAAAAAGTTGTTCAGACGTCAAGGGCTAATTCTGTTTCTGATGATAAAAACCCATCTGTTTCCACCGAAAAACATTTCAGGGGATCACTTGCAACAGTTTGCCAACATTTTTGAGGGAATTGCAGAACGTCAGATTTTTAGCGGAAATTGTGACCGCGCGGCTTAGGGATCTTTTCAAAAAAAGTTGTTCAGACGTCGAGGGCTAATTCTGTTTCCGATGATAAAAACCCAACTGTTTCCACCGAAAAACATTTCAGGGGATCACTTGCAACGGTTTTCCAACATTTTTGAGTGAATTGCAGAATGTCAGATTTTTAGCAGAAATTGTGACCGCGCGGCTTAGGGATTTTTTGAAAAAAAAGTTTTTCAGACGTCGAGGGCTAATTCTGTTTCCGATGATAAAAACCCATCTGTTTCCACCGAAAAACATTTCAGGGGATCACTTGCAACACTTTGCCAACATTTTTGAGTGAATTGCAGAATGTCAGATTTTTAGCAGAAATTGTGACCGCGCGGCTTAGGGATTTTTTGAAAAAAAAGTTTTTCAGACGTCGAGGGCTAATTCTGTTTCCGATGATAAAAACCCATCTGTTTCCACCGAAAAACATTTCAGGGGATCACTTGCAACACTTTGCAAACATTTTTGAGTGAAATGCAGAACGTCAGATTTTTAGCAGAAATTGTGACCGCGCGGCTTAGGGATTTTTTCAAAAAAAGTTGTTCAGACGTCGAGGGCTAATTCTGTTTCCGATGATAAAAACCCATCTGTTTCCACCGAAAAACATTTCAGGGGATCACTTGCAACACTTTGCCAACATTTTTGAGTGAATTGCAGAACGTCAGATTTTTAGCAGAAATTGTGACCGCGCGGTTTAGGGATTTTTTCAAAAAAAGTTGTTCAGACGTCGAGGGCTAATTCTGTTTCCGATTATAAAAACCCAACTGTTTCCACCGAAAAACATTTCAGGGGATCACTTGCAACGGTTTTCCAACATTTTTGAGTGAATTGCAGAACGTCAGATTTTTAGCAGAAATTGTGACCGCGCGGCTTAGGGATTTTTTCAAAAAAAGTTGTTCAGACGTCGAGGGCTAATTCTGTTTCCGATTATAAAAACCCATCTGTTTCCACCGAAAAACATTTCAGGGGATCACTTGCAACACTTTGCCAACATTTTTCAGTGAATTGCAGAACGTCAGATTTTTAGCAGAAATTGTGACCGCGCGGCTTAGGGATTTTTTCAAAAAAAGTTGTTCAGACGTCGAGGGCTAATTCTTTTTCCGATTATAAAAATCCCAACTGTTTCCACCGAAAAACATTTCAGGGGATCACTTGCAACGGTTTTCCAACATTTTTGAGTGAATTGCAGAACGTCAGATTTTTAGCAGAAATTGTGACCGCGCGGCTTAGGGATTTTTTCAAAAAAAGTTATTCAAACGTCGAGGGCTAATTCTGTTTCCAATGATAAAAACCCATCTGTTTCCACCGAAAAACATTTCAGGGGATCACTTGCAACAGTTTGCCAACATTTTTGAGTGAAATGCAGAACGTCAGATTTTTAGCAGAAATTGTGACCGCGCGGCTTAGGGATTTTTTCAAAAAAAGTTGTTCAGACGTCGAGGGCTAATTCTGTTTCCGATTATAAAAACCCAACTGTTTCCACCGAAAAACATTTCAGGGGATCACTTGCAACGGTTTTCCAACATTTTTGAGTGAATTGCAGAACGTCAGATTTTTAGCAGAAATTGTGACCGCGCGGCTTAGGGATTTTTTCAAAAAAAGTTGTTCAAACGTCGAGGGCTAATTCTGTTTCCAATGATAAAAACCCATCTGTTTCCACCGAAAAACATTTCAGGGGATCACTTGCAACAGTTTGCCAACATTTTTGAGTGAAATGCAGAACGTCAGATTTTTAGCAGAAATTGTGACCGCGCGGCTTAGGGATTTTTTCAAAAAAAGTTGTTCAGACGTCGAGGGCTAATTCTGTTTCCGATGATAAAAACCCATCTGTTTCCACCGAAAAACATTTCAGGGGATCACTTGCAACGGTTTGCCAACATTTTTGTGTGAATTGCAGAACGTCAGATTTTTAGCAAAAATTGTGACCGCGCGGTGTAGGGATTTTTTCAAAAAAAGTTGTTCAGACGTCGAGGGCTAATTCTGTTTCCGATGATAAAAACCCATCTGTTTCCACCGAAAAACATTTCAGGGGATCACTTGCAACAGTTTGCCAACATTTTTGAGGGAATTGCAGAACGTCTGATTTTTAGCGGAAATTGTGACCGCGCGGCTTAGGGATTTTTTCAAAAAAAGTTGTTCACACGTCGAGGGCTAATTCTGTTTTCGATGATAAAAACCCATCTGTTTCCACCGAAAAACATTTCAGGGGATCACTTGAAACGGTTTGCCAACATTTTTGAGTGAATTGCAGAACGTCAGATTTTTAGCGGAAATTGTGACCGCGCGGCTTAGGGATTTTTTCAAAAAAAGTTGTTCAGACGTCGAGGGCTAATTCTGTTTCCGATTATAAAAACCCAACTGTTTCCACCGAAAAACATTTCAGGGGATCACTTGCAACAGTTTGCCAACATTTTTGAGTGAATTGCAGAATGTCAGTTTTTTAGCAGAAATTGTGACCGCGCGGCTTAGGGATTTTTTCAAAAAAAGTTGTTCAGACGTCGAGGGCTAATTCTGTTTCCCATGATAAAAACCCATCTGTTTCCACCGAAAAACATTTCAGGGGATCACTTGCAACAGTTTGCCAACATTTTTCAGTGAATTGCAGAACGGCAGATTTTTAGCAGAAATTGTGACCGCGCGGCTTAGGGATTTTTTCAAAAAAAGGTGTTCAGACGTCGAGGGCTAATTCTGTTTCCGATGAAAAAAACCCATCTGTTTCCACCGAAAAACATTTCAGGGGATCACTTGCAACGGTTTGCCAACATTTTTGAGTGAATTGCAGAACGTCATATTTTTAGCAGAAATTGTGACCGCGGGCTTAGGGATTTTTTCAAAAAAAGTTGTTCAGACGTCAAGGGCTAATTCTGTTTCTGATGATAAAAAGCCTTCTGTTTCGAGTGCCAAACCTTTCAGGGGAGCATTTCGCAACAGTTTGCCAACATTTTTGAGGGAATTGCAGAACGTCTGATTTTTAGCGGAAATTATGACCGCGCGGCTTAGGGATTTTTTCAAAAAAAGTTGTTCAGACGTCGAGGGCTAATTCTGTTTCCGATGATAAAAACCCATCTGTTTCCACCGAAAAACATTTCAGGGGATCACTTGCAACGGTTTGCCAACATTTTTGAGTGAATTGCAGAACGTCAGATTTTTAGCGGAAATTGTGACCGCGCGGCTTAGGGATTTTTTCAAAAAAAGTTGTTCAGACGTCGAGGGCTAATTCTGTTTCCGATTATTAAAACCCAACTGTTTACACCGAAAATCATTTCAGGGGATCACTTGCAACACTTTGCCAACATTTTTGAGGGAATTGCAGAACGTCAGATTTTTAGCAGAAATTGTGACCGCGCGGCTTAGGGATTTTTTCAAAAAAAGTTGTTCAGACGTCGAGGGCTAATTCTGTTTCCGATGATAAAAACCCATCTGTTTCCACCGAAAAACATTTCAGGGGATCGTTTGCAACAGTTTGGCACCATTTTTGAGTGAATTGCTGAACGTCAGATTTTTAGCGGAAATTGTGACCGCGCGGCTTAGGGATTTTTTCAAAAAAAGTTATTCAGACGTCGAGGGCTAATTCTGTTTCCGATGAAAAAAACCCATCTGTTTCCACCGAAAAACATTTGAGGGGATCACTTGCAACGGTTTGCCAACATTTTTGAGTGAATTGCAGAACGTCATATTTTTAGCAGAAATTGTGACCGCGCGGCTTAGGGATTTTTTCAAAAAAAGTTGTTCAGACGTCAAGGGCTAATTCTGTTTCTGATGATAAAAACCCATCTGTTTCCACCGAAAAACATTTCAGGGGATCACTTGCAACAGTTTGCCAACATTTTTGAGGGAATTGCAGAACGTCAGATTTTTAGCGGAAATTGTGACCGCGCGGCTTAGGGATCTTTTCAAAAAAAGTTGTTCAGACGTCGAGGGCTAATTCTGTTTCCGATGATAAAAACCCAACTGTTTCCACCGAAAAACATTTCAGGGGATCACTTGCAACGGTTTTCCAACATTTTTGAGTGAATTGCAGAATGTCAGATTTTTAGCAGAAATTGTGACCGCGCGGCTTAGGGATTTTTTGAAAAAAAAGTTTTTCAGACGTCGAGGGCTAATTCTGTTTCCGATGATAAAAACCCATCTGTTTCCACCGAAAAACATTTCAGGGGATCACTTGCAACACTTTGCCAACATTTTTGAGTGAATTGCAGAATGTCAGATTTTTAGCAGAAATTGTGACCGCGCGGCTTAGGGATTTTTTGAAAAAAAAGTTTTTCAGACGTCGAGGGCTAATTCTGTTTCCGATGATAAAAACCCATCTGTTTCCACCGAAAAACATTTCAGGGGATCACTTGCAACACTTTGCAAACATTTTTGAGTGAAATGCAGAACGTCAGATTTTTAGCAGAAATTGTGACCGCGCGGCTTAGGGATTTTTTCAAAAAAAGTTGTTCAGACGTCGAGGGCTAATTCTGTTTCCGATGATAAAAACCCATCTGTTTCCACCGAAAAACATTTCAGGGGATCACTTGCAACACTTTGCCAACATTTTTGAGTGAATTGCAGAACGTCAGATTTTTAGCAGAAATTGTGACCGCGCGGTTTAGGGATTTTTTCAAAAAAAGTTGTTCAGACGTCGAGGGCTAATTCTGTTTCCGATTATAAAAACCCAACTGTTTCCACCGAAAAACATTTCAGGGGATCACTTGCAACGGTTTTCCAACATTTTTGAGTGAATTGCAGAACGTCAGATTTTTAGCAGAAATTGTGACCGCGCGGCTTAGGGATTTTTTCAAAAAAAGTTGTTCAGACGTCGAGGGCTAATTCTGTTTCCGATTATAAAAACCCATCTGTTTCCACCGAAAAACATTTCAGGGGATCACTTGCAACACTTTGCCAACATTTTTCACTGAATTGCAGAACGTCAGATTTTTAGCAGAAATTGTGACCGCGCGGCTTAGGGATTTTTTCAAAAAAAGTTGTTCAGACGTCGAGGGCTAATTCTTTTTCCGATTATAAAAATCCCAACTGTTTCCACCGAAAAACATTTCAGGGGATCACTTGCAACGGTTTTCCAACATTTTTGAGTGAATTGCAGAACGTCAGATTTTTAGCAGAAATTGTGACCGCGCGGCTTAGGGATTTTTTCAAAAAAAGTTATTCAAACGTCGAGGGCTAATTCTGTTTCCAATGATAAAAACCCATCTGTTTCCACCGAAAAACATTTCAGGGGATCACTTGCAACAGTTTGCCAACATTTTGAGTGAAATGCAGAACGTCAGAT